>NC_143552.1:103192000-103824000 GCF_054136105.1 Typopeltis vanoorti
AAATATCCTGTTACTGCTTGTGTTTTCCATATGTATTTCAATTCCTGGGATTTCCGTGTGTTCTGTTTGGGGTTCGGCTATTGTATTATGCTTTATGTTTCTTTTGACAAAGATGGCGGTGCCTCCTCCTGCTCCTCTTGCATAGGATCTGTCTGTACGGTAAGTGCTATAATTGTTGATTCTGACCTTGTCACTTGGACAAAGGTGTGATTCATTTATAAGGATGATGTCTGCTTGGGTTTCTGCTGCAAACCCCCGTATCTTGTTGGATAGTCCGTTTGCGTTCCAGCTGACAATCTGCAACGATTTAGGTTTTCTATTAGCCTTATCCATTAAGGATTTTTTAGTTGGGTTGGTTTGCCGGAGTTCAACAAGCATTTCGCCTATGTGGCTTGTTATGTTCTCTAAGATACGTTTGCCGGTTTGCTGTGACTGGTTTGGTTTTGGCTTTGGATATTTTAGGTAGGTTAGTCTTGTTACTTCAGCATACGTCCTTCCGTCCTTTGTGGAGACTGTGGTTTGATGGGAGGATGTGCGTTCTTGTATATGGATTTTATCAGCTCTACGCTGACTTTTGTAGGTCTGAAGCCTTTGTTTTGGAAATCTGCTTGTACTTCATCTGTTGTAATGGACTCTGTTACCCCCCTCTGAGCACAACTTTAAGGTTCTTTTCACTATTGAGTGCAAATGTGTGGTAGGGTGGGTTGCTATTATCCAGAAATTTTGCTAGTTATCTGTAATCGGTAGAAGTTTTTGGCGGATGCGAATTCCTTCTTCTGTATTAGTGGCTTTCGTAAAAGATATTTCTAGAGTTCGGAGTGGAGTAACAACTGATGCCCAATGGTTTTATCCCTTAGGATGACTGGGGGTTTTCTTTCTTTTGAGGTTGTATTAATATCAGTCCCATTTCTACTGTTTTGGGTGATTTCTCTAGTAACTGAAAATTTTCTTTTTTTAATTTTAAAGGTTTCGAATTCTTCCTCTGTGTCAGCTGTATCCAATATATACGTAGGCATTGTTTTGGGATATTGTCGCATCCACCTACTATTAAGCACCTCACCCAAGCGGATAAATTCCCGATAAGGTCTTCAAATTTTGTTTCGTCTATTAGTTTTTCCATGTCTATCAATTATCAAAACTTAAAGTTTGAACAGCTGGTCCTAGAACCCAAATGGGAAATCCCGTAGATCAAATCGATGATTTACCAGCAAATAGACATCCCGTAGTCACAAAATGAAGAAAAAGCTTACCTTCAAGTATTTTGATTCTTGCGAGTGGATTGAGAGAAGTTTATGGAAGGTCGACGAAAGAGCGAACCACTTCTCTAATCATTAACAACCTACAATTCAATCCGTAATTGCATTATTCACTATTTTTATAGCCTCTTATATAATCTCTTAATCTTCACTAAGTAAATCATATAGTAATCTATAGTAATCTACAATTCCAGAAGCTGAAAATACAATTGTCCTTATAGTCCTTATAAGGACTGGCTTAAAGGGGCGAAGCAATATTGCTTTTCATATTCCCCGTTGTCTGTAGAGGACAGTGTAAGGAGAAGTTGTTATTCAGCTATAAAGCTGTGATCATGGCAAGAGGGTAACAGCAATAGCAGAGCCTCAGTTAGAACTTCATTGGCTACAGCATTGCCATACATTACCCTCCAAGGGTACCAATTTTAGTCGCCTCGTACGACATGCATTAGCTACATTGGTGCTATTCTTATCCCGGCAACCACACGGGGAGAAAATACAATTGGTAACCAATTCGGCATTATAATAATTTTATCATTATAAAAATAGAAAGGTGTATTGTAATATTTACTAAGTATTTTCTCAATTTTATGAATATCAAAAAAATTTCTACTATTTATATATACATGCATAGAATCCAGATATATTCTAAACTTTTACTGATTAAATATTTATCTTAAATTTTACTTTTTAAAGTATAAATATTTACTCAATGAATTAACAGATTTTTACTTACGGCAGATAACTTATAGTTGCAGAAATCTAGAGGGAATTTTATGCTATAATTATCAGTTCGTTTTTGTTTTCTTCTTAAATCGATTGGAAAGATAAACATGTAAAGTCGCCCTTCAATGTAAATTCCTGATCGTTACCAGCAATTAATAAAGCATAAATTGATTTTGGTTATCCGAACTAAAGGAAATGCGAATGAATCGTTTACATTCTCGAGAATGGTCTTCTGAATGAGAAAGGCTTAGAGAAAGTGTGGTGCTTAAATACTTTAAATTTAAATTTATTCAGAATTTTAATAGCATACTTGTGTTTATTCCAGATAGAATAATACCCTAAATTCTACCGGTACTTGAAAATTGAAGAAACACTTAAATTTGGCTCGAAACTTGACAAAAAACAACTTAATAGTACTACGATGTGTGTGTGTGTGTGTGGTTAGTTGAGTTGTTTCGAACTTGTAGCGACATCCTCTGTCTTGGAGACATTTTCATCGACTCCTCCTTTTTTTTAATCCTAAAAATATATCAATAAACCTATTTTAAAACTGATTATTCAGATGTACAAAGCACAGAAATCAGCGTGCATAAAGCTTCAAATATTGCTGATCTGCGTGTAAGTAGTTTGTCAATATGTGATTTTCAAAACAGTGATTTATAAGTTGTAATTAATCATAATTATAAATTCGTTTTGTTTAAATGGTAAACCGTATTCTTAACTACGTTCTGGTTATTTAATATGCTTTAATTTACTTATACAAAAGTACACTTTCAGTGTTCTAAATTTAGTTTTAGAATCTTGCCGTGCAGTATCTGTTTCTCATTGATTTTAACCTTTCGTATGTTGAATTCTAGTCTGTATGTAGGTGTTTATTTTTACAATATTTCATCATCTCTCCTTCACCCATTCATTTACTGTGCGCGTGACCTGAACTGGTCGAAGAGTGCTAATAATTCTAGAGGTGAAGTTGATGTTAACGGTGAAAGGCATATTGATTATAAACTAACTCCTTAAGACGGTAGCGTACAGCGAGTTAATACGATAATGATTCGAGCCATATCCTCATCCTTTTCATGTTAACAAATGCGAACAGAAACAGATTAAAAGGCAAGGAAACAAACTTCTGTTCTGGTAATCCAACACTCTCTAAACAAATGAAGACATTGTATATCTTAAGACTTCAAAAGAATAGAAAACTAATTTCTGAAAAATTAGTTACAATTTCATTTTAGTTTAGTTTCTAAATGGAAATATAAATTTAATTACGTTAACTTAATGTATTTCTATAAATGCGGTTAAAATATTCTTCCTCTATCAGAAGGAATTTAATTCAAAAGGACCTAAATATTCATTTATGTGAGATCAGCGCTTTGTTTCGGCAAGGTGAACTTTTATCGAAGGTCGTGTTTTTATAATTGCTAACCATTTTGTATACAGGTCGTATAAAAATTGGTTAGCATTTTTACACTTTTTTTTTTTTTTTTGGAAATATTAACTTTGAGCCGTGTTGATCATTTATATATGCCACTTTTTTAAAACATTGATTACCTTTTTTTTAGAAAGCGATTTTAATAGAACCATCAGTTTTTACGAACTTTTATATCAATACATGACACATTTTTAACACTCTATGATGTGGATCATTGATGGGCTGGTGATACGGGACTCTGTCAAGGCGAGCGTTGCCGCTTTATTAAGCATATCTTTCCTAGTTTGAATAAATTCCATCTAGATCTATAGGTTGAAGATGACTTTCATTGCCCGGTGAAACATCATTGCCTGTTTATTGGAGACGTGAAATGGCTACCGCCATGTTTCGTCTCCAGATCCCCGGTTTTTGTCTCTTCCCTTTCTTCTCAAAGTGCAAGCGATGGCCTTGCTGAGCATGCACAACTTTTTTTTAAATAAATTTAAGAAGACAACATCGTCTCCATTTCAGACTACAGCAGTAAAGCAGTTTCTGCAGGCCAGCCGCTAGTTAGCGCAACTGGACACACGTGGTAATGAAAACTTCTCGATCAGCTGGCGAATAATCTTGCTGCTTGCTCTACCAAGTCGAGTGTCTGGAGGGAATCAAAGTATATCCGCGTGCAGGAGTCTTCTAGGCCACAATTGAAGTGGAACCTGAATTCCCCCCCCCATTCATCTGTGGGAGTTATGTGCACTAGTTCTTCACCTCTGCTGCATATCCCTGTTGTATATGTTCCTTGCACTAACTCGACCATGAAAGGTAGCCATATAAATACCAGTATCAATGCGGTTATAAAAATAATCTCACAAAAATACCAAAAATATAAAAAATCAAAAATTTCAAAAAACATCCCCCCAAAAAAGCCAAAATAACATCAAAATTTCATACAATTAAACCAATCTTTTCAACAACATTCAATGCAAACATACAAACGTTAGTGATGTATGCCATGCCCCCTTCCAGTCATCAAAACCAGATCTGTTTGTACCGAATCTCTGGCATCCTATACTACTACTACTACAGTTCGCTCCAACGGTATCGTTCATATGCCTTCCAAAAGGAAAGGTGGGGAGAGAAAATGGAGGGATCTGCTTAAGCCAAATCAGAAATTTCCTTACCGATGGTTATTAAACCTGGAATCATCACTCTTTAGCATGATTTCCTTGTCCCCTCACTTTATAGATTCATTCATTTACGGCTTTCCTAATTCAGAACCACCAGTCATTTCTAAAAGCTGATTTCATACAGTCTAATCAAGCCAACTGTGATATGATCGTCCTGGGAGACTTAATGTTGGTAATAGAAACTGGTACCTTTTCTAACTTCACAGATCAAGCTAGAAGGGAAGCCAAGTCATTTTTGATCAATAATGACCTAACGCAAATGTTTAGTCTACCAACCAAAAAACCAAATAATTCCCGTCATTGTTCCAACTGTGGCTCTTTTTTAATCATCTCTCCTTTCAAATACACTGTAGATATCTGCACTGCTTTTGGAAACCACTCTTATGTGTTTCCTTTTCTACAGATCGATGCTCATTTGGCCAATCTTAGTTTCGTTCCCTATAGCACTACAATGGTGCCAGTTGTGAAGGCTTCCGGGATTTCTATGCTTTTGATTACTATTTCCACTCTGTTGATCCAAACATTTGCTCAGACAGAATAACTGAAATAATCTGGAATGAAGGCCTTCATTCCATTTCCATTGTAAACCCCGACCTCTGTCCAATCCTTATTCTGAAAATGTGCCTTTGCAGTCTAATAAAAAACTCATTATATGTTCAATGGCTCGAGTCAAAAACTCCATCTTTTCATTCAGCCTTCACTACAGCTCGTAACAAGCTTAAAAAATCAACAGTTCCAAAGGAGACTTCTTAAGGATCAAATACCATAACTTTGTCTTTTGCATCAACTGGGTGTCAAGCCTTCTGATCAATAGCCTTATTCGGAGTAACTTCTTTCCTTCCTTATTTCCACCTCTCTCACATTCTGATGGTCCCATGGTAATATCAGTTAAGGTTAAGACAGACCTCTTACTGTAGCATCAAATATGATCACAGCCTATTTCTGATCTTTCTCCAGAAAGATATAAAAAAGCTTCATTGATAGTAATAATTTTTTTGATCCTGATGGTATCCCTCCAGTTGTGCTAAAACCTTTGCTCCAGAATTAACACTCATCCTGTATCGCCTGTACTACCTGTCATGCTCGTCTGTCACCTGTTTTTAACATCATGGAAGAAACTGTTAGCAAACCGGCTTCTTCACAACCTGGAGAAACATAGTTTCATTAGCGATCACCAAGATGAATTCCGAAATCCTCGTTCTACAGCAGCAGACCTCTTTGGTAATCTTAGTCACCTTTGAACACAGGTCATGGAAAGATTTAGAGAAACTCATAATGGCTGCTCTTGATATTTCTAAGAAATTTGATCATGTCTAGAATTGAGATCTTCTTACCAAACTGCCATCTTATGGCAACTTTATAAAACGACCGATTAAGAACACCTTGGTAAGTTGTTACAAGATACACCTAACATAGTTCAATACACCTTTATTTGGCATTATTTGTCAGTCAGCAATAAAATACTTTAAAAAAAATTTGAATGCTTTCTCTTTTTACACTTCCTACCTCTGTTAACTAGCTCTTATTAGAATTCGTTATGCATGCAGGGTAAGATTTAAAAATATGTAAGCCTAATATCCGCTTTAAAAAAAAAAAGCATTAAAATTGCGAAGCACGGAAAAGTGTCTTGAATGGAGTCGTTCCCAAGCCCTCAAGTGTGAGTCGCATGCAAAGTCTAGAGTTTTGAAGAATGCGACATTACCGAAATTTTATAATAATAATAATAAGTACCAAGTGTTGCACAATGTGAAGCAAAGCAATATTTATGAAAATAAACGCCACAAAAGCAAGTTCCTATTTCGGCTCACTGACTAACGAACGTGTTCAAATGTTGTTACGGATAGCAAGTGTAAATTTAGGCTTCATATTTTGGAAAATTTATAGAAAATAGTGAAATTTTTTTTTTCATTCGTTCATTAATGCAATTTGCAGGATAACTTTAATATTTTTATAAAAAGGAATAAAAATATATGCCTTAAATATAAGAGCGATATACTACTAAAAACATCCTGGTAGCAATGAGCTGTTTCATAGTAAGTGAAGAAAACTAAATGGCAAGAAAACTTTCCTTTGCTTATATACAAAACATTTGCATACTACATATTGTTTTAGTTTGAACATGCACCACATTTATGTCACCAAAGAGCTGATTTTTTATCGCGATTATTGTTAACTGTATAACAGTCAATCTACTAGATTACCTATTACATTTATTGGTCTTTATTGAATCCTCTCTGGTCATGCAAAATTCAAAAGGAGAAAATATTCTTTACCGTTAGGTTTCTGTAATTTACAAATCTGACGCATGTGCAGTACTAAAGGGTTATATATTGCCTTTCCTAACTTGTCAGGGACTTTCTAAGATGCTACCTACCTTGAAAAAAAAGTTTATAATTATATCTAAATTATAAGAGAGTCTTTTAGGAATTGAGTATAGGGTGGTGCAAAGATTAAGATTTTGCATATACATTCTATATGCAAAGGCTGATCAGTGAATTGGACAGGTTGAGTTCGTTTGGTACTAGCTATATACTTCTAAACACGTACTAAACATAGCCTATAAAAATGACTTTTATTATTATTTACTTGGGGATTTTTAGTGGAACGTTAGAGAGGTTATTAAAATATTATCTGTGAGATTAATAAAAATCATTCTATAAGCACAAAGCGAAATATCTGTCTAGTTCTCATTATTTCTAATAAAAATTGAATAAGTTAAGTTAATGTCACTTTATCCTGGTTGGAAATTACTTAAAAGAAAATAAAAACATTGCCAACTTCATATTTTTCGATTTTCTTTTTTCTTAAAAAATCTGTGTTTCCAACAAATCCTGATGTATTTCACTCTGGAACTGACTACAGATGAAACAAATATTACCGCTATGACTCGAAGTCAGTGCAAGAATCAATACAACAGAAATAGGGATGCATATTGGACAAAGAAGTCTGTAGTTCATATTATTCAGAAAAAAATCATGATAATCGCTTTGGGAATTTCATGTAGAATTTAGATGACTTTCTTTTTTATAATTTAAAATGTTCATGTTGCATTTCATTTGCATCACACCAAAGACAACAATTCTTTCTGCATTACAAGTATCGAAACCGCTATAACGTTTCTTCGCTTTACACTGTTCTTATATCAACAACTGCATAACAATAAATTTCAATATTTAATTCAACTACTTGAAGAAGAAGAAAACCTAACTGCCTTATTAACTAAATAGAAATGATCATTTATATTTAGCTCGCTCAACAGCACTTCCATAGTGCAACGGTAGGATTTGACATAAGCGAATCCAACTGTAGAATGCAATAACACACAGGGTCTCGAGAATAACAAATCATGTTCTTCTTATACTAAACTCTTCTTATGTTATTTTCATGCTTAGTTGAAGGATTTTCACTCTAGCATACAATGTGAATATTCTGCAAAGAGAGAGGGTGCCCGAAATTTGGAGAACATGGACAAAAAAAAAAAAAAAGTATTTTTATAAATGAGTTCCCATTAATAAATTTGCATGGTCACATTTTCGCATTCCAAAACAAAGCCTAAATGAATCTGCTTTTAAATAAGACTGGAATACAACGCATGCAACTTGAAGGTGAACCTTTGCTTTTTTTTTGTAACATTAACAATAATAACGCATTAGATTATTATTGTTGTTGTTAATTATATTAAGAACAGAGAACTAAGTGCTCGCCTCTTGTGAAACCTCCATTAATGTTAGTGATCCAAGAAAAGGGTGAAGATTACAGATTTACAGACCTCAATAGAAGTCTCTAAGATATCGCTAATAGTTTCCAAGAATCGATTATCATCGAATTATCTTAAAACAACTTCCAGCTGCATGCGTATACGTGCACGTGTATGCATAACAAGTACTTGAACTTCTAGTATGCATTGTAATTAATGCAAAAAAACACGTTTTTTAAGAAAATGCGCAATTATCTTTTCTGGACTCTATTAGCATGATGTACTGCATAATATGAATCAAAAAGAGAAATTCTTCATAGGAAAAAAAAAAAGATCTTCGTGTGTTAATATTGCAGAATTGTAGGATTAAGATACATAGTTATATTCACATAAGAAATGTGAATTCTGAAATATATATATATATTTCAGAATTAGAAATTTCAGAAATTTTTTAGCAGGATGTTTGTAGTTATTTACGCGAGAACCAGAAATCGATACAAACTCAAAAATTAAACAGTTCTCTTGTTTTTATACTGCAAAAATGGTCCAGAAAGTAATCCTGATTTACGTTAACACTGATAATCTTTATAATATAAAAGAAAAAGCAAATTAATTAAATATATATATATATACATAATACCTCTCGTTCTTAAAACATGCAAATGAATGTGTCAATTAATTCTTTGATTTGCCTGTTGTTTACATTTTTGTTCCTACCGTGCACACTGTAATTAGCCTTAAATAAAACAACCCATGCAGAGAAAAATTCTTTATAGAAAAGAGAATACTATATGGTAAATATTTATGGAAAAATTAGTCAGAGATAATTGATTGTTAACAGATGCCCTTAGCATCATCCACACGAAATCTATTATTCATTATACAACTCTTTCAATTATATAACTTCTAGTGGAAACCTTTTCCCTTCCAGCAAACTCAAACGGATGCTTTCCAGCATCTGAAATGATTTGCTTTTATTTGTACACTTGTGTTAAGCGAAGTGGAAGTAAAAAAGAAGAATCAAATATGGATGTAAAGTAAGAATGAGCAGAAAACGGAAAATTATCATATTTGGCATTTTCAAGACTCTCTCTGTCTCTTTCGTTCTCTCTCTTTCCAGTCTGCAAACATAACAGCAAAAGCCCATACTAAAGGGTGCTTCATCAAAGTCAGCGAATCAGATCGGAATGAACGCTAAAAATGCTGTGCACACACAGCATTTCGAAAGTCGTGCAGCAGCACAAATATCCTCCCACTTGGACTGCATGCTTCATTTCAACCATTTCACCGGTGAAGACACGTTTAGCCACCCTCTTTATGGCAAATCTGTTTCGCTACGGTCACCGAGGATATTACACAGCTCGCGAGAATTTCATCCTGATCTGCCGTCCCTATGGATTTCTTAGCTAGGCGGGACAACCAGCGGGCACGTGCAAGAGGCGGAGAAAAGTATTCGGTCGCTTTGGTTGTCGGTATCGTTGTAGTTCTCTTCCCTACCCCCCCCCTTTCTATTTCTCTCTCTCTCTCTCTCTCTCTCTCTCTTTCCTTTCTTTCTTTCTTCTGTGTTCTGTAATCAAAGTGAACTAGATCCGCTCAGCGTTGCCGGCCCATCGTACAGCCGGGAATCCAAAATATCCCGGTAGGCTACGATAATTTTATAAGCAAACAGGCAGAGTTCCTATTCTGCCTGTTCACCCAACACTGTCCCTTAATCCAATAACTTTTAGCAGCTGCGAACGTGGTCAACTAGAGGATTTCAAATTTCCGTCCCTTGCAGCAGTAGTCCGAACAACAGTATATGACCCCCCCCCTCCGCCCCGTTCGTACAAGTACTGTTTTACTGTACTTTTACAGTCATAGAGGAAACTTCAATTGTTGTGTGTTTAGAAAACATAAGTGCGACAACGAACCTTTTAAAGTTTATCATGTCTTTCGTTAAACAGCTGGAAAAGTAGGAACATCAGTTTATTTAATCTGCTTTTATAACTTGAAATGGTCTACTTATTTACGTTGTACATTTGCTTAGGTATTGATAGCTCTTATAGAGAACTGTCGGTAATTGTTGCCTGCCTCATTTGAATATTTTTAAAAACGGTGGCTTTGCTTTTTTCGAAATATTTTATTGAGTTTTCTTATTAGGATTAATTTACTATAAATAAAACAACTTTTTATATTCTCACTTTTTTTTATAATTAAGAAATCCTCCCGAAAATGCTACTGTCTCAAAGAATCTGGTTTTCATTAATCTCAGGAACATTTCATTGTCAACTGCCAATGGGAAATATTTTCAAGGTACTCTTTCTCTTCATTAATTTTATACAAACAATTGTCATCATCAGGGCTTTATTTATCTGTGATTATTTAAAATTTTAAACATCTCGTGTTTCGAATAAAACCAAATTTGCTCCCATTGACCAATATTCATAAATAGAATGATAATTGTTAATAAAATCACGTTTAAAATAGCAAGTGTAACATCATTAGAACTTTTAAATATTGCCGTCTGAATATAGGTAATTAAAATTCATGAAACAGTTATTTACAACTAATTTTATTTTGCTACATAAAGATCTTGATCATATGTTTATAATTCCCAATTTAAGACACTTAATTTATACGCTTCGAAGCTGGGAATTTAGCTAAAATGATCTCTTTAATTTAAAGAGAATTTCAGCTAAATGCAAGGCTCAATTTAAAATAAATAACGCAATAATATTGAGCTGTGAAATTATGTTATTAAAGTTTTATTATTTGGATACTATTTCGTTTCCCCAACTATTTCGATATCAAGGCTCTACCGATAAGATCAAATGCGCGTTTGAAGAAACATGTTCATTATGTATATAAAAATTATTTCGAGATTTTATTCGTTATTTTGTGAAATCCTAGAGTGCATCCCTTGTCTTCTCAGTTCCTATCTATTCTAGCCTACCCTCATTTATAAACGCGATATCCTCAAATACGATATTGGTCTTCGTTTGGCTTGAAGATCACATGAATGAAACATGAGTATTAACGTGTCTGCTATCGTTTTATTTCAACAAAGATTCTCTCTCTCTCTGTCTCTCTCTAGTGTGTTATTTGCGTCGCAGTCATTTTGGGATGTGTCTGGTTTCTTTCATATATTTTATTATTCGCTGGGAAAATGCTATAAGAAACTAGCAGTGTTCTAAACAATACATATTTTCGTAATTGCATGAAATATTTGTTTAACAAAGGCAAGACGTGGTCTATAAGTTCCGTATTTGGTGTGCGCTTTGGTGTTGTTAGGAAACGTTACATTATCAGTCTCTAGATTCCGTTTCATAGAATTCCAATGATATACAATATGGATTTCAAAGTCCATTTTCATGAATTAAAATCCATTTATTTTTTTGTTTAAAGAGAGAGAGAGAATATCTCTGATAGTGGCATCCGTATTTATGACGGATAAAATTCTTTGATATTTACTTAAATGCTTTCTAGTAATATGCTATTAATAATTTTCACGGGAGTTTCAAACATTCCATGTGCGTGCGTGTGTGTGTGTGTGTGTGGGTAAATATCGCCACCTGCCTTTGGTTCATTGCGACAGTATTCCTTTGATACCTAGAAATTTAGAAATTATACTAACGTAAAATTTGAAGTAATACTTAAAATGTTTCATTATTATTATAATCGGAAAGGAGGAATGAAAAGATTCTTAAAAGTTGAGACTGTTGAAAATATGTTGGTAAAACCTTCACAAGTCTAATAAAGTAATGTTTTAAACCCATCACAATTTTACTCAAAGTTTATGGTTTTAGCATCAGCTAAAACCAGAAAATTCCCTTCATGTTACTGCAGAGAAAACCCTTATCTAACCCCCCCATGAAACCATTTAACTCACTTTCAGCCAAAATATCCCTTTAGTCCAAGACCCTGATGATCAAAAATGATGACAGGTGGCACATTGTCTAGTCCGTGAAGAACAGTGAGATGAACTACTTGGAAGAATCTCAAAGAACTGGAAATAGGCACCATCACTCTACAAAGTATCAGTAGATAAAAAAGTACTAACAAAGTATAGTACCAGAATAATACCACCTTGACATAATTAGTGTTATCGACCCGAAAATAACAGGTAACAATCCTAAATAATAAGAATAAAATTATCTATTCGTACAGCAAGAATTTGAGCAGAAAAAAAAATATTAGCATCAACATTTAATCCATGACCGTTTTCCTATCTCGAATTTTTAAGTATCATGAATGTTTATGAATGTCTATAGATGGTGGATAATTTTCACCGCTCGGTGTGAAAACTGCTCCTTATTTATTGGAGGCATGTAGCTTGAAAAAGCACCGTATTTATTTCCTGGAACAGAGTTTATGGATTATCTAACTAACGCCCATCACAGAACTCTGCTACAGCCATTCGTGGGTGGAATTCATTTAAAAATAAAACGAAGATACTTCCGAGAGAAGATTTCCATTAAAACGATGCCGACAAATCTCAGAATAGAAACTAAGTAATGCAACTTATTTCTTTTTCTGTTGTAAGAAATCTTTGACAAGAGAAAAACAGATAAAGAGGGGAAATTGTTCTTCTCTACACCGCAAAACAATTAATAAAACCTCCATGGAAATGATTTTGAAAAGGGAACCATTAATGATAAAGAATACGTAAATATTTGCTATATTTTATTCTGTTCATTACTGATGTCATTTTATATCCTATACATAAGTTAACGTAAATCTGACAAGAACGCAAAGAATAAATACTTTAAGACAGAACAGTAGAGAGATTTGGTTCACAGTGGAGTAAAAATGAATATCACAGTTAAAACAACAACAACAGAGTTTTAAAATCAAATACCGTTAAACATGTTTTCGATGCTTTATGCTTACATAGACAAGTATTATTGAGATAAAAATGGGAATCAAATGGCTACTAATTAGAACACAAATACTTAGTAAGTAGTTTGGAGACCCATGTATTAATAATAGGAACTGTTTGGTATTTCTTTTGGCGTAGAGGCGCCTTAAACCGAGAAAGTTTGGGAACCACTGCTATACCACAACTCTTTGTTCATATTGAAAAAAGCTTTATATTAAGATAGCAACATAATTTCCTATATGCATTTTCAAGAGATATTGAAGTACAAAAGTTGTTTAGTTAAAGCAAATTCTATAGACAACTGAGAATACATTTCTGAAATAACAAAATGTTTATTCAAATGAGAGGATCATTAGACACCTCTTCTTTTGGAAACTATTTTATCGCGTAAAAATCAAACTGAAAAAATGAGTACTGCAGTTCTAGAACATGTCATATTCACTAGATTTTCATTTAAAAATTTACGGGAGGGTAATTGAAATTTTTTAAGTAATTCCTATCCAGGAAAGGTTATAAACTTGTAATACATAAGTAACTAAGGAAATTAGCGCCTTAACTGTTCATTTTTTGTATTTTTATTTGTTTTTACCTGATCTTACTCTCGAGACCAAACATGAAACTTTTTCAAGCACTTCAGGCTTGTAATAAGCGAGGCGATGGTCTGACACTGGACGATTTCTATTATCCGAACATTGATTGGATAGCGGTGAAATATTGTGAGAAGAATGAAGCCGAATTTATTGAGTTGTTGCGACAACTTCAAAACAGGAGCATGTGACAGAAAAAAATTATAAGTTTAATGGAACATTTGAATGGAACATCCCTATACTTTACCACTTCCCAGGTCAGTATAGTTTGGTCACTTTCATCAATAGGAAGCAGAAAAGTATCTTCTTTAACTGAAATATCCTCTGATACTCTAATTAAGTATCAAATTCTTTGGTCTTGAGTTCTTTCTGTCATATGCTTCTTTAACTCAAGACCAAAGAATTTGATACTTAATTAGAGTATCAGAGAATATTTCAGTTAAAGAAGATACTTTTCTGCTTCCTATTGATGAAAGTGACCAATCTGTACTGACCTGGGAAGTGGTAAAATATAGGGATGCTCCATTCAGAAAAAATTACATGCTGAATCACAAAGCAGGAAATTATGATCAGCTGAGGATAATACAATGGCATCTGAATATATCCTTCTCCTCATGCCAGAGGAGGAGGATATCGGCAGTGCATGAGAAGCATAAAAAATACTTTAATGTTGCAATATCGGATCTGCTGTTTTATTAAGCAAGAGATTCTCAAGAAAACGATGATGTGGGAGGAATACCGTGTGCATTACAATGAAGTAAATTATGAAAAGTATAAGCCGCAGCCAAAACAGTTACGACTGTTGTACAGAAAGACTATACATGAGTATGAAAAGAAACTTGCTTTGCAAGCTAAAGACATCTCCCAAGATCATATCGTTATGTTGTAAGCAAAAGCAAGAAGAGATGTGGAAGAATAACTCTACTGAATATGGATTTTATACGAGTGTCAGAAGAGATTTGATTAACTAATGAGTGTCCACTTTGCTAAAGGCTATCAACCTGATGTAAGCAACAAAGAACTCAATGCCACCTTTACTCTGGCTGAAGAAACTCAGATGTATGAAAAGAAAGTCCTAGAGTTGATTGTTGCATGAATTGAATAGGAATTCGACAGTAGGAGCTAATGGGATATCAGCACGGATAGTAAAAGAGTATTCAACTGAACTAGCTGTGCCTTTGATCTGGCTGTATAGTTTTGAGCCGCAGTAGAGAAGATTCCGCACGAGTTGGGGTTGGATTTTTAGGGTGCAAAGACATCCAAGGTCACACTGCGCCGGTACAAGGGTTGCAGCCATTGGGAAGGATTTGACAGTAGACATACAACTATTTGCTGATGATGCAGTGATAGGGAAGGTAATCAGGAATGTGATTGTCCGGCATTATTTGCGGACTTATTTGAATAGGCTGGAATTGTGGGCATCTGAAAATGGCTGTCACTTCAGTGTTAGTTAGTTATGCACTTGGGTGTAATGTGATATCCAATGCCATACTATGTTAGTGGGATTATAGTAAAAGAAACTGGCCGGTCTAGGGATCTTTGATGTTTTAGTAAGTAGGAAGTTGAAGTTCATGGGCCATAATTCAAGGGCCAAAGTTGAAATCTTCTACTACTCAGTGGATAATTGTGATGTTGAAGCGAAAATTGACATGCAAGGATAAGGAAGTCATTTTTGCCTCGTTATAAGTCCTTAATATGACATTATCTGGACTATTGCACGCAGATCTGGTCTGCTGATTTCGAGGTGACGCAGGTACAGTAGAGAGGGTGTAAAGGAGGGTGTTAAAAATGACATCGAGGATTGTGGAATGTAGATTACAAGGAAAGGCTGAGAACGTGTGGACTACTGATATATAAAAAAGACACAACAAATATGGATGATATGATAGAGACCTACAAACTTCCGAAAGGGTCATATAATATACACACCGGCCACTGAATTAGAAATTTTTATTTAATACAGTGGTTTTCGTATAGGCATACGACTGCTAATCCAATACCGACCCTCTTCAATTCCCTGTGCATATCTCGGTGAGATATGGATCGGGAAGAATGGTCTTCATTAAATGTTTCGGTCAATTGTTGCACAGGAAGTTCTTTTGTCTGCAAGCCTTCTCAGGCGACGGCGATCTCGTCCTTCTCAGTTGGACGATATGGGATTGCATTATATTATATTGACAGACTGTCTTAAGACCACGGTACGTCTCTTAGACAAGCAAGTGGTTAGTTTTCCACTGATTAAACACCCGGATATCTCACCTTTTGAGAAAAGAGTCAGCTTTGCTGCTTTCAAAATCGTGGCTCCAGCAGGACGGGCACCACGATAAGCCCTCCCTTAAATGGAACACAGAGGGATCCCATTGTGATTGATATTATTTACGATTGCTGACCAGCAGCACTCTTAAATGGTTGCCTGGAGCTCATGGTGAAGCAGTGTAACCATTTGTTTTGCATATGCGCTGCGTAATTGACGTTGACCATATCTGCATAAAGGATTCTAATTCAGTGGTGGGTATGTGTACAAGTACATTCAAGTTTTTCATTTTATGGAGAGTGGAGAGAGGACGAGATGGAGTTCATGGAAGTTAAGA
Organism: Typopeltis vanoorti; assembly: GCF_054136105.1. Lineage (NCBI taxonomy): Eukaryota > Metazoa > Arthropoda > Arachnida > Uropygi > Thelyphonidae > Typopeltis > Typopeltis vanoorti. The sequence continues at coordinate 103,208,311 of NC_143552.1, forward strand.
GTGAATGCAGTCAAGAAAGGGATGAGAAATAGATTTTTCTTTTATAGGAGGCGTGTGTGACTGGAATGACCTTGCCTTTGAGGTAGTGTGAATGAATTTAAGAAAGGTATGGCAGATGGTGTTGTTGTATGTGGTTTCCTACTCGATAAGTGTTTAACTTTCTGCAGGTCTCTGATGATGATGATGATGATGATGATGATGATATGCGATTTTTTCATTTGGAATAACAATAAGGATATTCCTGTTACTTTTATTGTCAAGTGATAAAGAATAGAAGTCGGTCTGATATTAATAAATCATGTATAACGCAGATGTGCATTCTGTTTATAAATAAATATTTCGAAAACTTTCTAGTCCGATTAAACAATTAAAAAAATTAAGAGTTAAAATTAAAAGTCGTGGTATGAAATTCAGTAGTAAAGAAACGAAAAATTGAAAAATCGTACAAATTATGCAAATTAGCCAAAAACCTGAATTAAATGCACAACGCAATGAGGCATACGTTATCGATATTTCAGTAACATTTTGCTGAAGAATGGAAATTAAATGCAGAAATAAATGAGGAAAAGTTAGTGTGATAAGAATAATTACTTATACAGGGAATAAACAAATTGACAAAACGTTTAAACTAACAACATAACAGAGGATGTTCAGAATCAATTTACTTCTCTAAATATGATAAGCGAATTACAAAATAGAACAGTTGATCAAAAGACTAGCGACCACACACACACACACACACACACACACACACACGCGGGTGAATTTATTAAGAACGTTAAAGGAGTTAACAGAAAACTTAAGTTGTAGTACTATCTTAACAATCAAGAAATTGAAAATGAACTTGACGTTATTGATATCTAAGAAGAGGTAAATACAGATGGTAAGATGATATTTAAATAATGGGGAAAAGAAATTGAAGCAAAAATAACAAGGGAAAGAAACTCCCAAAGAAAGGCCAAAATATGTGTAAAAGATAAAAATGAAATTAAGCACGCAATGAACAATTTAGAAAGGATTGTCAATGAAATATTCATTTATGTTTAACTATCATAAGTATGCTGTAAAGACTTGAGAAAATGATGATAATGATATTATGAATCCATTTATTAAGACTTACAAGCGATGTTGCTCCGTCTTTCTTCAAAGATTTCGATTAGAATCCTAAAAGTTTCCAAATTAGAAGCTGCTAATAATTAGTTACAATTTAATGGTTTGAAGATGAGGCTGTTTAAAATCCCAGGAGCAGCATACAGCTAATAAATGAGTTCATTATCATTATTATAATTTTGCTTCAATTTTTGTTTTTTTTTTCAGTTGACAATATCTATATTCACTATTTATTTTTAACAAATAATTACTTTATGCTTGCTTAATTTTTTTGCACACGAAATTATAATTACAGATATCTTTGCATCAAAATTCTTAAATGACAATTAATTGATTTCACTAAGTGGTTTATTGCGGGGGAAAATATTTGTTTTAAGAAAATCTTCCACAAAATGCATTTATAGTTCAATCATAATAATGCATCGATTATATTAATTGCAGTCATTGTTCAGATGCCAATTTCATAGCAGTTCTACTAGCCATATATGAAGATCCTGTAGTACACTAGTACTACAGAAAGCTTTCATCTCCGATTTGTTTTAATCTCAGAATTTTATTAGTGCTATTGGTGTTAACTACTGCTGTTGTCTGTCAATAAGTTATGTACTGATAGTTAATAAATAGTTAATTTTAGGATCAGGTGTCAAATAGATGATGCGCACAGTCTTTATATAAATATTATGGTATACACGAAGAGTTATTAAGTCTCTGCTGGAATTATGTGCTCGGGGATTGGGTTTTAACTTTTTGGTACAAGGGATCATTTCCAAAAGCGTAACGTACATTGACAATTGGCCTAATAACTTCTTCTCCTCTCAATATTACCATTCTGAGATGCCAGAACTCACAATTTATTTATTCTCTTATACTTTTCTGAAGTGAGATTGAAACGGCATTGCTCCCGTGTTATTATTATTTGTGATCATACATAATTGGTGCCGGCCTGGTTGGCCGAGTAGTTAGCGTATCCGTTCTCCAGCCAAAAGGCCAAAAAGTTAGAATTCCGCCGTGGCCATGGATGTTTCCTGTCTTTCACCTTCATACATTCATTCATACAAGTAAATAAACGCTTTCCATCTTGGAATGGAGAGTGAATAAACGGTATTGCTTCCCTCCCACAATAGGAGAGGCCTTTAACAGCAGTGGAGAAGATGCGGACTGAATTACGATCACGTCCTTTGTGATTATTAGTATTACTATGTGATCATGCAAAAGCAACTAAGGAAAAAATCATTCGTATTCTGTCTAATAATCGCTTATGTTCTCCGAGCCAATTATTCTATTTTTTATTTGTAAAAATTCAAGCTTATGGAATGGAAAACTTTTCACCTACGCACGAGACAAACTAACTCAGATATTCGCTGAATTCGCATTCCATTTAAGGTATTCCTTAAAAATGCGATTCGCATTGTTTTTAACCGAAGAGCAATTGTTATTTCCCAGTTCATTGCAGCTGTACAGTTCACTTTAATATCTCCATCTGCTTAAATGGTCGTTGTCAGCGAAGGAAATTGGACTCAGTAAGAAATATATCCACACAGTCTTTGAATCATATCTTCTCTTGTCATTCTTTTGTATTTTCTTCGAAATAAGTGTTTAATCTTTCGCTCCCTCCCTCACTGTGTAAAAATTTCACAATAATAATTTTGGATTTTCTTGAGTATCGTTGCCATTTCTCAAAGCTCCTGGATTTCGTTTCACTGCTGAGCTAAAACTTCTTAGATGTGCTTCTTTGAACATCAATAAGTGATCATACCTAAAACGAGAATGTAGAATCTCTTTGACATAATGATTTTCAACGAAAAATATGTCTGTAATATCAATTATCGTTTACACTGGGGGTTTCATATCTTCATTCTCTTTTACCATGCTGGATACACTTCTTTCTTGCTTTCTCCTTGACCAAGAAATTATTTCTTCAGAAACGTTAAATGTCTTAAGACAGATACCATAGAAACATCCAAATGATGAATATGAATAGAAGGTCCTTTAATATACAAATTCGTGGTTGTATTTACTCTTCTTAAACCTCGAAATTTCCACGATGTCCTTTATACTGGACAACCTCTTAATTACTTTTTCATTATTTATACAATAATAAGAAGAGTTTTTGTCATTTAATGGTTGAACTTAGATATGATTTAATGGCGTTACCCTGCCTCCATTTTATCGGTCGTTTTTTCACTGTCCCCTTTGACTACCATAGCCTCGTTCATCTTTTCCTTCACTCCCCGAGCAGCCCCAGGGAAAGCGGAAATTAATTCCCACTGACTTCCCTTTCCAACCCCCCCCCGTCACTATTTTCTACCCTCGCACATAAAAATGCAATGGAAGGGACCACTCTTGTTATCAACAATGCGTTACAATGAATACATTTTAAGTGTCACCAGCAGATAAGGAGAACAAAATAGGAAGAATGCACTGCATTAACCCTTGATAGACATTGCTAGAATTATAAGTATTACTTTGCCATTAATTACTTTAAAATCGAAAATAAATATCAAGTAAGGAATGTTTATTTCTTAATTGAAAATAGTAAGGATAAGGGGAAAAATTTTAATCACAACCTGATTTTTTTTTTCTAAAAGTATCTTGGTGCAATATAGGATATAAATCAATGCGTTTTATGAATTCTTATAACAATTTCAGTGTTTCTATGATATGATAAGCATTGGTGAAGAAAACATTCCCCTCTGAAATTAAAGAACATCTATAAGAACTTCACATTGAAGGTGAGTGATCAGAACAGACGCTCTTCATTGCAGTCTATTGCAGAATTCTTCCCACAAAAAAAGTAGGAAGAATTCTGCAATAGACCAGATCCAAGAAAAGACTCACGACACTGGAACATCATCATCAGATTATTAAACAACACAATACTTGCGGATACTGATCACTCTTCAAACATAGTCTCCTCAGGACCCAATACAGCAGCAACAAAAACAAACAGATGGCAAATTTACTAGCCAAACATTACTCTAATGCAAGCAACCTGCAATATACAACAAAGAAGACAAAAAGTGCAGGAAAGTTGCAAAACATCTGCTAATACAATCCAGAAATTATCCATCCTTCTGAAGACATATTTACTCAGGACCTCGCAATGACAGAATTACAAACAGCAATTAGTCAAATTGACCCTGACAAATCACCTGGAATTGATCTTATATTTGGACATATGATTAAAAACATGGGGAAAATAGTCAAAAACTGCCTTCTGAAGATATTTAACACCTCTTGGAATGCAGGTAAATTACCAAAAATCTGGAAAACATCAGTCATTATACCCTTACTAAAACCTAACAAAAATCCTAGCGACTATAAACATTACAGACCAATAGCTTTGACTAGCACTCTCTGTAAACTAAACGGAAGAATAATACATACCAGTCTTATGAATTGGCTCATAAAATAACAAGATCAACTTCTACCAAACTGCATACAGGTCTCAACACAGTACAGAAGATCAATTATTTTATTTTTGCCAATCAGTTATAGATGGCTTTCAAGAAAAACCACCAAAGAAGACAATAGCAATATTTTTCGATCTCACAGCTGCCTACGATCGCGTCTGGAGACAAAAGTTAATAAAAATTGCATACGATACTGGAATAAGGGGGGGATGAATTAATTTGGGTTTCAGATTTCATGAAAGGAAGAAAAATGAAAGTAAAAGTTAATGGAATTTATTCCAGCATGCATCGAACTTGGACTGGAGTCCCACAAGGTTCTGTTTTAAGCCCACTCCTATTTCTCATCTATATGAACAACATCCATCCTCACATAATAAATGACACAAAAATAGCATGCTATCAGATGATATAGCAATCTGGCACACAAGCCGTATCCTCAGCAATCTGAAAAGTCCTAAATAATTCAATAAAAGGCTTAGAAAGATGGGCAAAGGAACTTACACTGCACATAAACCCAGAAAAAACAAAACTGAGCATCTTCTCCACTGATAGAAAAAATAGACACAATTATAACCCTCAAATCAAAATATATAATACCAAAATAGATAAAAAACAGTCTCTAAAATACTTAGGCCTAATCCTAGATACTGAACTGAGATTTACAACTCATATTACAAATATATCTAATAAAGCTCTTAAAAGGCTTAATATCATCAAAAGGTTTTGTGGAACAAAGTGGAGTGTAAAGCGGAAGACACTCAAAACTACATATAGGGCACTCATACGACCCACTATGGAATATGCCTCATCAATCTGGGCTCCAGCTTCTACTAGCTCAAAATAAAAACTTGGCAGAGTACAATCAAGAGTAGTAAAAATTATCATACATGCAGTCTCATCCACAAATAATTTAAAAAGCTCAACAAAAGTGTGGGCTTCACATACTAGAAGACAGAAGAAAACTCTCTACAGTTAAATTCACTAACAGAATCAGGAGCCACCAACAGGATCACATCTCACTCAGGACTTTCGATGCCTGGACAAGAAAATTTCGACTAAAGAGATCATCTACGTTACAATATGATCAAGAAATTAGAAAACAGATTGTACAGATTGACTTAGAGCACCTATCCATTGAAATAAACAAAGATCCATTCTTTTCCACTATTCTACCAAAAAAAATGATAAACTTAAATCTCGTCGAACCTTGTGCGAAAAAGGATTCACAGCAAGAAAATAAAAGAAAAGGACTTGCCGCTATACATCACTTAAATAGTCCAAACCATGTCATTGCCTACACTGATGGATCATCTGATGAAGCACTTAACCAAGGAGGTTCAGGGGGTTTTTCTAACTCTACCTCGAGGCAAGGAAATGCAAATCAAAACCACGGCTGGCAAAAGAGCTTCAAACTTCACTTGTGAATTAACAGCCATACAAACAGCTCTCAAATTATTTCTCAAATCCAGTAATAAACATCATAAAAGGAATATCCATCTACAGTAACTCAACATGCACTTGAGGCATTAAAAAATTGAAAAAGCAAAGCTCACACAGGAAATTCATGAACTACTGACAACCTTAAATTTGAAAAATAAAAACTGCACACTGCAATGGATACCAGCCCATGTAAATATTGAAGGCAATGAACGAGCAGACTAGCCAAAGAAGCAAGATACTTACTTCAAAAATTACACATACTATCACTAACTGATACTAACTCTGTCGCCAAAATAAGATCGGTAAAACAAACTATCGAGAAGAAGAATGAAATCAGTGAAATTAATGAAAATAGAGGAATAACCACAATCATCACCAAACTAAGGACGGAACATTTTGAAGGCATGAAAATTCAGCTAGACGGTAGCAGGAGCTATGAAACATGCCACAACTGTCCAGGAGTTGAACTAACACCTGTCCACATTTATTCTTGTCCAGCAATTGCAGCTGTTCTACAGAAAATTGAAATAACCCTAGAGAAAAGCTCTACTCCATCAAAGTTCAACAGATTGTCAAAACAGTTCTACAAATCCACGGTCATATCTATAATCTCTTCAATGGACTCGACAACAAGATTGAAGGTGAATGGAACAGTTTCGTACTCTATGGTAAAGGTTTCCCTTTCGCAAAACAGACCAACTAGCCAAAGAACACATACAACAGAAGGTTATAATGTAACTAGCTTTTCGTTGCGGCAATGTTAAACAACTCACACATTCTCTACGTATTCTGTGCAGCTCAGGTGGTATAGACAATGATGCCCTTTGGTAGGAAATATCTAACCTGGTCGAATCCAGTCTAGAATGCGAAAAGTCTTTATAAGAGCTTTTCAAAGGTGAATCAGTCGGTATCTTAGGGAGATTATGAATTTTTCCACCCAAAACTAGGATTTATATCTCTCAAACGAGCATCAAAACACATGCTATCAAAAGGCATGATACACTAGCCTCATGGCCTTAGTGCTTCAGCCATAATTCCAAAAAAGCCAATCTAATGCTCTACGTAAAGTAGGAAATTTCGTCTTATTATCATCACTAAAGTCACGAGAAGCATATTCCAAATAATCTCGAAATATTCTAATCCGAGATTAGGTGATACATATGAAATTGTTACCCGGATGGATGGCATCTCCGTTTTCCTACCAACAGGCTTGAATCATTTTGTGGGTTGTCTGTAGGTGGTAGATGAAATGTGAGATCAGCACCTACTTAATAAAGAGCTGAAGTAGCTTAAAAATACCATGTTTGGTCTTTATGGATTAGGATTTCCGACAGACTTGCAACATTTCATCACTGGAACGGTTAAAAAAGAGAAGTAAATTTGCAAATTTGCAGATAAGGACTGTATGCCAACATTTCCTATAAAATACCTAAGTTAGTATGCTTTTTTATTTGTGCGAAAAAAATAACCAAATGCTATTTTTCTGAACCCGTTCGTATAAAATGATATTCTGATAGATTTGACTGAAAATCAAAATCAATTGAAAGTTTCATAAATTAAATCTAAACGTTGAGGACCACGGGCACGATAGAATGGAGCCTGTTGTCGTGAACAAGATAGGTCTTGTTTTGCCTTAAGCTTTTCACGAACCATTGAGGTTCTTTTAATGTGGACTTCACAACCGCGACCGTTGCGAGGATAAGGTGGTTAACCCAATGCCTTCCGGTGTGCCCTATATCTGTAGATGCGTGTGTTCACAGGGCCGGTTTGCTTGTTCTATGGGACGAAAAACCCGAGTTTCCGGGTGAAAAAAAACCCACTACCTTCGTATGAGACCGGCTAACTCACCTTTGGTCGAAAGAGACCAAATGAAGGTTCCTCACGTCACCGATGAGAACCGAACCCAGGTCTTTCCGACCAAAGGGCTTCGTCTACACTGACCGAGCCACAGAGGCTCCGGTGAACAAGATATTTTGTGTTTTCTTTCAAGTGTAGTGTAGTGTATAGTTTAATGTAGCAAATTTCACATGCTTATTCCCAATTTCCGCTTCGCAAACATGAGTTTCCTATGAAGGTAGCTAATTTGTGTTTATGGAAGTATGAAATGTTATACTAAACATTTCATACTTCCAATAATCAGTTTCTGTAGTGATAACTCAGCTGTTTGAATATCATTCCTGGATGATTGGTGTTAGACATTTTAGTATAGAAATAGTGGGTTTTAAAGAACCAACATTATTTCAAAGCCGAATCTATGTAGAAACTTCAAGTTTTGAAATTGAGCCACGAGGACTTTAAAAATACAATCCTCGACATCGGAGTTGCCTTAGATTGCACTGCTTAAGAGAGCCTTCAGTTTGCGCATTTGATAAAGGTTTCATTGGCCAGCAGCTTCATTTCGTGGCCGAAATGAACGCATATGGCTTTTTCTTGGATAAGTTGCTCCATATTATTGTCAAAGCAGGTGACCAATTAGCTACCATTGTGTGTTTGATCGAGATGACTTTCCATATTCTGATACGCTCGATGTATGAGTATTAGGCTATTCCTCATATCGTATACTTCAGTCCATGGATCCAAATATCTATCAATCGATATTCTTCAGTTCATGGATCAAAATATTCCTCATTCCTTGTTCCTCAGTTGATGCCAAGTGAACTACGGAGGCTTTTGTGGAAACTCCACAATACAAAGGCGAATAAAAGTTAAAAAAATTAATATGAATTAACTAGAAACAGTTCAACTTTTCAGTTAAAAGAACTGTTGAGCTAAACGTTGATTGCCTCTAATACTAAAAAGAGAGAAAGAGAGAGAGAGATCATATTAAATTACAATAAAACGGCCAAATCAGCCAATATCAATACTTTCACTTTACATAAGGACTGCGAAAGTGTATTTAAGTCCTTATGTATGTCCAGTTCCTATTTGCGTGCTTATTTAAGCCCTTGGTACATACTCCATTAAATGCAATCACATGCAAACTTATTCCTACGCAAAATAGTAAAGAACACCGATTGTATGCTTCATTTTTTACAAAGGAATAAGAACAACTTTTTAAATACTTCATAGGCGTAATCTACTTCAATATGCATCTTTAATCATAAATATTGGTTTCGATAAGGCACATAACAATCATTCCGTTATATAAACTTTAACTTCAATTTAATTTGAACAAGCCAAACCGTAATCAAAACAGTTATTGGTTTGTTAAGGGTTCAGCACACACACACACACACACACACACACACACACACACACACACACACACACACACACACACACACACACACACACACACACACACACACACACACACACACACACACACACACACACACACAGACGCTCTTTAAGATTGCTTTCATCTCTCTCTTGTGTATAAACAACAGAGCCTCAAGTGAGGGTTCACAATTAAGTATCTCGTTTAGAGAACACTCTAAATATCCGTGACTTGTATTAATTTAAAATAAAACAAGCCTTTATTATCATAATTGTTTCTAAGAGGAATGCTAAGTCATGGCAGAAACTGTGAGTGCATTCTTATATCTGAAAGCAATTGACGAAAGAGGTCGAAAGTATAAACTACGTGTACATTTTGAGAATTCTTTAAGAGAAACACGTAGTAATTGTAAAAGTTAAATATCGTAATATGTGTGATTAGTAGTAGGACCCTCTAGGAAATGAAAAGGATAAGAGAGAAACACCCCATCGTACGTTTATTGTACTTGAAAAATTATTTGTTTCTCATGGAGACAGCAAAATTTGAAAAAACGTGTTCAGTTATCAAACTGTCGTCTTTCTATATTGTAACTTCTGTTTTATATTTTGGGAGATACACATACTTTACGCAGCTTATTATTTTCAGTTATTTCCATGTGTTTTTCTTAAATAATAATGTAACTTAAAATTTATTTTCCACTTTTTAAATATTTTGAATTATTTTAAATAATTGGAAAAATTTCTAAAGAATAAATCATGCACTTTAATTAATTTATATCATAATATTACAATAATTTTATGAAAATATATATTGGTGGATTGATTCATTCAATCCAATACCCTTGGAGGGTAATGGATGGCAATGCTGTAGTCAATGAAGTTCTAACTCAGGCTCGGCTATTGCTGTTACCCTCCTGCCATGATCAGAACTTTAATAGCTCAATAACACCTTACCCTACACTGTCCTTACTCTACAGATAACGGGGAAGATGAAAAGCATTCTTGCTTCGCCCCTTTAAGCCAGTCCTTATAAGGACAAATAAATAAGGATTGGAAGGATCAATCGACCGTGAGATGCGGTGATTGATTCATTAATACCTTGGAGGGTAATGGATGGCAATGCTGTACCAATGAAGTTTAACTGAGGTTCGGCTGTTACCCCCTTGGGCGATGAGATTCGAGAGTTTTTGAGTTCGCTCTCTTAAGGTTTTTGCCTTAAGGGAGCAATTTGAGTCTCCGGGGAAAGTGTTCTCCGGCATGGCCCGCTTAGGGGCTTTGTCGGTGAATTATTTTCTTCGGAATTTGAGCGGTTCTGCTCCATGGTGGGGGAGCCCGTCACTGAGTGGAACCAACGCTGAGATATGGACGGTCTTTCGCCCACTATGGAGTGGCCTAGAGATCGTCCGATTTTTTGAGATTTCACCTTTACTTAAATAGTTGGTGATTGATTCATTCAGTCCAATACCCTTGGAGGGTAATGGATGGCAATGCTGTGGCCAATGAAGGTCTAACTGAGGCTCGGCTATTGCTGTTACCCTCCTGCCATGATCAGAGCTTTAATAGCTCAATAATACCTTATCCTTACACTGTCCTCTACAGATAACGGGGAATATGAAAAGCATTCTTGCTTCGCCCCTTTAAGCCAGTCCTTATATATAAGGACAAATAAATAAAATAAAATCGGGTTAGGATGAATCAATCGACCGTGAAATGCGGTGATTGATTCATTCAATCCAAAATACCCTTGGAGGGTAAAATAAAATAATGGATGGCAATGCTGTAGTCAATGAAGTTCTAACTGAGGCTCGGCCATTGCTGTTACCCTCCTGCCATGATCAGAGCTTTAATAGCTCAATAACACCTTATCCTTACACTGTCCTCTACAGATAACGGAGAATATGAAAAGCATTCTTGCTTCGTCCCCTTTAAGCCAGTCCTTATAAAGATAAGGACAAAGAAAAATCTAATTAAATTATGAGCATCCTATGATGTGAGTTCTCCACGTTGTGTATGTGTGGCGTTGTTCTATTGTTGGATTTATATAACATCAAACAGATCTTCTTGTCCTGATACTGTAAATGTGTTATCTTGTCTCTCGTTTTTGTATAATGCGTTAATTTTTGCGAAGATAAAAATTATTAAGGCTAATAACATTCTACTTCTTGAAACTGATTTTAAGACTTTCTTCTAAATCAAAATTTTCTGTGACATGTTCTGATTTTTAATCATTTGTTTTAAAAATGTTTTGAGAATTAGCTCATGTACAAAAATAAATGAAATTTTCTTTCTCTGGGATGCATTTACTACCTTAAACTACCACCAAATTTTGCATGGCTTTTCCATTTGCTTATGGAAAGGTCATAGACATTTAAATCTAACAAGTGGATCCCGTAGTTTTCAATGAAATAAACAACACTACTTTTTATTTCATTTAAAGTTTATAAATAATTTCTTCTGGTTAGCATTCAACTAAAGAAATGTTGATATCAATATTAACTATGTCGTTCTTATTAAATTATTTCGATGTTCAGTTGACAAAAAAGCACGAAAATAATTTGTGTACTTTGTTTTTTGGGGAAAAATGAAACGCCATTGTGAATAAACTTTGGTTGTGAAACGATTATGTTGCATGAAAAAGAAATTATTATTATTATTACCCAATATTTTCTTAGAGCATAAAGAAGGAAATAGCGCATATTGGAAAAGAAATCCGAAGACAGAAAAGAAAACTGCTAATTTTTTTCTAAATTATGGGGCATTTGTCTACATAGGTCAATTTTGATTAAATTTCTCCAAAAAAATTTCAAAAATTTTGACAAAAATTTTTGTCATTTTTAATTTCCTTCTTATTTTATTTTTTATTTTTTTGTTAGAATGCTATTAAACCTCGTTAAATTTAATTTCAATTAGGCCATTTGTACATGAAATAACGTTAGTCAAAACACATTTTATGTGTAAAGTCCAAAAACAAGTAATGTTACGGAAACTTTTACAACAATATTTAGCAAGAAAGGTAACTTCAACGAATTGCTGTTCGCTAAACTGCTTACTCGATGAACTGGTATTTCGATAAATTGCTATTCATTAAACTGTGGTTCTGCTTCATGTTTGTTCGATAAACGGATTTTTTTTCTGAGAATGAATTGTCCGTTTGAATTACCATTCGATGAGTTGCCTTTTCTGTGAATTGTTGTTCCATAAATTGCCATTCGATGAAATGCTTTTACTGTGAATTTGTTTTCTGTGAATTGTCATTCGAAAACTTCAAAACTGTTAATCAAAACTGTCTTTTGATTAAATATCGATGAATTCGCATCGTATCTTTAAGGAACAACATTGACATAACTTTCTCAGACTTAAGTTTGCCTTTAAAACTGTCAGGTTGAAACCAAAACTGAAATGGCTTAATGAATCGAACTAAATGATCTTAAGGACCAGAAGAAAATTACTACATAATAATGTATTCAGTGAACTGTTCGTAGATTTTTTTATGTACAATTGCTCACATACAATACTGTCTAAAACTGTTCACATATGAAGTTTTCAATGTCGATATTTCAGGTATTTATTTTTGCAAGCACTATCGTCAATGGTGCATTTAATTGTATTCAAACAGTGTTCTGTCGAAGGATAGTGTGATAAAAGAAACAGTGATCAGTATGTCTGAAGTTACTGGCCTAGTGTATGAAATGTTATGAAGTCCACCCGATCAGTACAGAATTAGTCATATAAATAACTTTGTACTGTTATTCATATGAATAACTTTGTACTGTTATTCATATGAATAAATTTGTGCTGTTATTCGTATAAATAACTTTGTGCTGTTATTCATATGAATAAATTTGTGCTGTCATTCGTATAAATAACTTTGTACTGTTATTCATATAAATAATTTTGCTGTAAAATATGAAAAACTATGATATTTTGTCATATTTTACCAGAAAATAATCTGAGTGAAGCTAACCTGAACTCCTTAGATATATTCTATTGAACATCCTAAATCCTATGGGACTAAATTCCACTAAACAGAGCTGGAATATTGGGATATACAATTTTACGTTTTCTTCCTAAAAATGGTATGATTGAAACAGAAACAGCCCAACTATTTTTTATCAGAATTCCAAATACCGAATTTTAATAAACCTTGTCAGTCTAGAGTTCAAGAAATGAGTTGCATATACATGAATGCGGACGGACAATACGAATCTACCTTTAATAACCGTATCCCTACACCTATACCAGTCATAACTGTATCGGTGTAAGTCCTTGTGATTTTGCGCCTTAAAAAGGCGTAATGAAGAGAGATAATAATAATATTATTTAAAAAAAAAACAGTCTCTTGAGGTCAGAAATCGATGAACATTTAGCAGTATAACATTTAAGGAAAATCGAAAAATAAATTAGAAATTATTAGCTAACAGCCTGCAGCTGATTGTAAATAATGCTTAATTCTTGCACAAACACAAATATCGCCAACCAAAAGAATCTGTTCCTAACAAGGTCTATTAGTGTTTAAAGGGAAGAAAATATTATGAAGGTGAGGTTCTGATATCATTTGCTTACAATATTTGGCTCAGGCAGTAGTCATTCAACTAGTGGGAAACATATATTAAGCTATTAAAATTATTTATGGTACTGTTTTATTATATATATATATAACAGACTGTCACTTTGCCCAGGTACAATTTTAAAAATGTTGTATTAAAACTCTGAATTTCTTGATACGTATTTTTCCGCTAACTTATCAATATATAAAGATGCTTACACCTTAACAACCTTATGCTGCATTAAGGAAATCGACCTGACATCATTGCTCTCTCTCTCTCTCTCTCTCTCTCTCTCTCTCTCAAGTCCATCTACTGCTGTACCGTTATTGTACATAAAATTAAATTTTATGAAAAATCTATAATGAGACTTAATTTTACGAATAAAGTATTCTGTATGAATTAAATAGCCAGTGTCACGCATGTATTCGAGTAAGTATGACAATTCTCAACTTTCAACATCGTTTAATGTTCATCCACATTAAATTTTGGCTTTTCCAATGTAGTGAGTAACATTCATTTTGACAGGTCTCTTTCTCTTCCTGATGATCTTGTCGAGATTGATAAAACAAATGGACGTCTTGGGACTTTTGTCAAATTGGAATCAACGATGATACCCTGTTTCATGTTAGAGAGTGTTGCCAACATGACGGTTACGGGCAATTGGCTCTCTTGCTGATACTTACTGGTTGACAAATTGCATTTTCTTCCGCCTTCCCTGCTCGACTCTCGGGAATTTGCCAAATGGAACTCCATCCGTTCGCAAAGTGGTGTAGCATAGGAGACGTCACTTCGACAGCGCCAGTATGAATGTCCGTGACAATAACACTAGTGAGGTTTACTTGCGTTTGACTGTGTTCGCTTCATATTTGCCTTGGGCAACGCGTACTCCACAAGGTAGCATGGTTGTTAAGTCTCCTAATGCGATCTCCCGTTTTCAGCAGTAAGCAGAATCCCGTGTTAATCAGAAAATGGATGCCATCTAGAATAGCTCTAATAACAAAGTTTTAAAATGCGGCAGTTTTGATTTATCAAAGAAGACGGGTGTACAAAGGCTTGTCTATTCATCTTCTACATAACCAGACGTTTCTTAAATCAGTTCGGTGTGTTTTCCATTTATGCCACTCATAAAAACGTAAACCGTATTAAGTAAAGGAACGGAGACATTAATAATAAAGTTCGGTGGGATTTTAAAATTGCATTCTGGGTATCCTTTCTTTCCTTTTTTGTAGCTTTTAGAATCTGCACATCTTAGATAACAGTCTAACGTTAAAGAATTTTTTTTTGTTCAAGTTATGTTTTTTCTTAATGCAAAGGAAACTTTCCTATCTAAACCTAAGTTTAGAATCGTTCTCAAAATAAAAATAAAAAAAGTTTAAATAGTACTTAATTGAGAATATCATTCCGTCAAAAACGTATACATTTATTTGAGACATAAATAATTCTCTGATAAGTCAAATAATATTTAAATAATTGCTTTTAATAAAGGGAAAAAAACGGAGCTTATCATAATGTATTGCACGACATTAGTGATGGTAGTTTTTAGTTTTATTAACTTGTTAGCGACTCGAATAGAATCTTAGTTTAGACAAAAAAACAAAGCCACTACAGGATACCGTAGAATAATCAAAAGATTAATTAGCGCATATTTCTGGCCTCAGTTAAAGAAAGCAGTGATGTACATAGAGAATAAAAACAATATAATATATAGTAAATAAGTACCAGACGTTTCAACAAACAGCAAAATATATTAGGAGTTCATAAACAAATATTATTAGTAAAGGCAACAACAAATCTCAGTGATAGAAGGCCATCTGACAATATCGATAAAACTTATCAAGTTTATCGACTAGTTTCTCCAACTACACATTCCTCTGCATTCGTTGATATCTTCGGTGCACACAGAATAAGGACCATACGGTGTACACCTTTCCCCGTGGAGTAATGCATATCTGTCAGCGAATGATTTGCTTCTTGAAATGATGATCTGTTGCTTTGAAGAGTTTGGTCACAGTGTACACATTTTTTCGCATGATAATAACTTATTGGTAGTTAATAGTAGGAGGAAAGAAAAGTTAAACTTAGCAAGTTTGACCTTTCTTAGGAAAATAAAAAGGTAAAACTGGCTCTAGGGGGAAAAATGTTAAAATTAACTTAGAAGTATTCTTTATTCCTAAAGCATCACAAAAGATCATCTTATCAATCAGAAGATATTGCTTCTTACTCTTTCAAGAACACAACGTCGGTTGTAGAGTACTACCAGAAAGGAAGGCATCGAACCATATAAAGGCAAAGATTCTTACTAATTTATATTTTCTAGAAGCACCTAAGTATATGAGACATCAGTGCATCAGATCTGCCAATTAAGTGCATTCTCAGGCTTTCCTGTTTGATGCCAATAAAAGGCCTCAAATTTGAAAAAGAACCGTGCTATGTCCGTCTCAGACTGGTTACGCACTTTCTTCCTTAAAACTCTTATGAAATATTAATGTAGATATGAGTTGAAGCGGATAAATAAATTAATAATAAAAAAAAATTGATAAGCCAATGTTAAACATTACTAGCATAGTCTCAAAAACAACGATATATTTGCATTTCGTTTAGAAATACTTAGGTTCGGACTCCCCCCGCCCCCATACCCCATCTATGAAGAGACGAACCGTCATCAAGGCTTTTCAAATGAAGATGAGTGAGCAGGGTCTCATAACGAGTAGTATGGTTTTTGCTTCTTTTAACTTCCCTTTCTCATCCCCCCCCCAAAAATAAATAAATAAATAAACATGCAAACAGGCATGCACACGCAATTAATAGAATTATCAATTCTGATAAATTCCGATCTGCAGTAGGCTAAAGTGGACGCAAGCAAGCTCATCTCGGGCTGGCAGGAACAAATTGCTTTCCCCACTGCGAGTTAACATTAGTTGTCGTAAAACAATTCCAGTACAGAATTATAGGTTGTACATGGCCACGACATATCCGAAAAGGGAAAGAATAGTAAAGTGAGTCAATACTGAAAAACTGATTAACTGAAGAATACTAATTTTAATATCTCAAATATTTTGAGAAGCCTTTTATTTCCTTGATGGCAAACGTAGCTTACAATCTATTGAAAATTGTAAAGCAAGTCTACGTTTCACCCCTTCCTTCATACCACAATCCAGAGAGAGGTAAATTACTTGAAAATAATCTCAACTGTCATTATTAATGCATGAGACTTTGGAAGTAAAATTCTTCACTTCTTTCTGAAGAGCTAAAATCACTCAAAAAATAAGAGTCGAAGTTTCGATGAGATTCCATTCTTGTTAAGTTAAAGCATGTTTAGCGGTAGCAATAATAATACAGCTTACAACAGACACAAAGTTTTTCTGCTGTACTTTACATCTGTTCATTTCACACATCATACTCATTCTGATGCTAAATTTCAGGAGAACACGATATTTCTACTCAAATATGTAAAATTCCTCAGTACAAAAATACATCGGCAACTTTCAACTAAAAGCAACGCATTGCTTTCAAGTAATGCGGGGTGGATACATTTACAGGAGTTAGTTCATTTATTTTTAAAACCTCTTACAACACGTCCCAATTGAAAAAAGGTTATGCTAACAAAAACAGTACTGAAGCAAATGCTGAATATCCTTTTATTTATTTCACGTAGATTGAAAATTTATTTCAAAACTACATGTTGACTTATATAATGTATAAGTATTTCACTTATTTCCTTAATTAATGATTATTCAGTTTATTTGTTTGTTTTACTGGTTTGCATCATCTCATCATCTTCCTTTTATCCTCTTTTATCTTGCGGTGTCGAGGATTTATTAATCATCGGACCTCAAACCGTTCACAGGATAAAGTGGTCAGCCCTACGCCAGGGTGTATCCAATGTCCGTAGTGTTGAGTTCTCAAGGCCGGTTTGCCTGCTTTGCGGGATGAAAAAAACCCAGGATAAACTAGGGGAAAAAACCCTGCTGTCTACGCCCAAGACCGACTAACTTGGCTGAGGAAGATCCTTCAGTTCCTCGCGTCACCGACGAGAATCGAATCTAGGACACTCCTTCCCTAGGAATATAGTTGTGAAGCGCACAGGCACTGGTTTGCTTCAATTATTATTTATTCATTACTTATATTTATTTATTTTAGTTGTACAATATCCAATGAACTTATTAAGTACATAAACTGCTAAGGTTTTCGATTTTTATTTTTAATTCAGTACGCGTAAATATTATTTCAAATATCCTTTCACCTTTCATCTCCAGCTATATTTTTAAAGCAATATCCAGGAATTTATTTGAAACTTGTTTAAATTTAAAGATAAAAAAAGTTTCACTTGTACGCTTGACCTAAAATCAATATTAGGGTCAGGCTACGTGAATCGTTCTTGCTCTGACTTGGTCTGTTTAGAATTTTGAAGTATATTTTCCGGAGGCAAATAAGAGGATGAGACATCACTGTATTAGGTCTATCGATTGAGTGTATTCTCAGGCTTGTGTTTTTGCTTCGGAAAAAAAAAAACACTCGAATTTGCAAAGGAAAAAATTCTTGCCACCTCCATCTAAGAACACTTCACCAGCTTCTTCTTGAAACATTTAGAAAATATTATCTAAGATTTGAATTCAAACTAAGAAAACAAATTTGGAATCAAACAATTTGTATAAATTAGTTTTGAATTGTTAAAAATCATCTTTGAATAATTCCTTTGTAGTAAAGACTAATGTTCTTGGTTATATTAATATCAAAATTTTTATTTATTTTTTTAGTCTACAAAATTATGAGACATGAGAAACTACATAAAATCAGTTTATTATTATTATTATTATTATTATTATTATTATTATTATTATTATTATTATTATTATAGTCTTCCAATTCAATGGAAGACTGAAGAGGCTTAAAAAAAAGTACCATAATTAGTCTTTCTAGTCTTTTGGTTCTAGTAGTCTCTACATTAGTCTCTAATCTCTAGAAAGGTATATTGCAGATAAAATTAATTAAACAAAAGAAGAAATTTTGGACAAAAATAAATTTGTCATCATATATAGGATGGTTGAAGTGTGACAAAAATGAAATGACAACACACAAGATGCTTATATTTCTGAAGAAAATGTATTATTTGTTTTACGAAATCAGTATAGATTAGTGTTCATAGATAAAATGATTTCTTTATGCTCTTCTGTTAATATGATAGGAAAACAATAAAAAGAAACAAGAAAAGCATGAAAAAGAATCTGTCAGTCGTACATATTAAACTGTTAAACATTTTAAATGCAAAATAATTAAAGCACTAACTGATCCTTCTCTTAAGAACTAATGCCTCAACTGTAACACAGAATCAAACACTAGATAGCTAGATAAACTAAATGCAACAGATCTCGACAAAATTTTAGATCGATAAAATCTCTTTAGTTGAGGTACCGAAAAGAATTAGTTGGTAGTCAGTGCACTCTTAAGGCCCTGATCCTAAAGAGAATCAACTCTCACTGAGTGAAGCATGTCTGTTGTGGAAATGCTTTAAACATCAGAGAATGTATCCTATAATGTGATCTACAGAAATTGTATCGAGAAGGAAGAATTTATGACATTGCTAATTAATTTTGACTAAAATTTTCGAGTTAAATTTGTGCCACTCTTCTTGAAATGGAAACGGTGCATGTAAAATTAGACACGAAGAATCAGATAATATTTGAATGTCGTAGACTTCAATAAATAGTCTAATTTGTTTTTCGAAATGTGCTGATTATACAACAAACTGTGAATAAAATTTAGCGAAAGTGATTCTCACTAAGATATTTTAGTTTTCATTAGTTAGAGATCCAGTAATTATAGTTAAAAACAACAATAAATAAATTTACCATCCATCCAGTCATTATTTCTATATATTCAGTTACACATACAGTTTATCTTCTGTTGTTCACCTCTTTTGCTTTGTAAGACATATGCTCATAAACTGCAAAAAGAATTCCTCCAAAAAAGTTAAATCTATTCCAAGTAACTCGTTTGACTTTCTTTTAATCCGAAATTGAACACTAATCTACTTCCTCGATGACTCTTTCTCATGCCTATCATTTTGTATGAAACAATCCGATATTCATAAATATTCTACACTGTAACCAATGCACACTTTCTCATATTCAGCACTTTATAGCACTTCATGCTATAAAGTGCCGAAAGTTTATGTTTCATTTATGGATTATCTATTACACGAATGATAATAACAAGAGAATAACAATAGTCTAGGTCGATCTTAATAACTTTACGAAAGGCAAATTGCCGTGCTATATTCACGAAAAAATTTTAGGTAAATTACAAAATATTTTCCACGTGATGTTGAGTTTTCCTGTGATGCGATCGGAATCACATAAATTTTCCTATTAAAATTGTAATGAAAATTGGACGTTAAACGTAACGAAAATCTAAGTTTGAATGCATGTTATGGGATCAATTTCGATTCTTAAACAACAGTATTAGCCAACTATATAATAATTAAATGAGAATTCTAGAAATTCACTCATATATTTTAATAAGAATACTACAACTACATATTTTGCTGTTTAAAAATTAGTAACTTCTCTGGGAAGTTAAGAGCTAGAAAAATATACAGCGTCAGAAGCTCAGGAAACTTCTAAATTACAGTTCAGTTATTAAAAAGCGACACATAAACCAAGTATAATTAACTGAATTAACCAAAAGAATTAATAACGTGTCTTAAGTGAATTAATCACTTGGCAACTGAGTGAAATAATCTAGTACCGAATAACCAGGTGAATCATGCGGAGCATTAAATGTAACCAGTTTATTATTGCATAGCGCTTTTAGATGGTTGCTAGCGTAAGGAAGAACTAACATGCTGCACAATCATATCAAAAATTTTTTAATATACAATGAATCTGGATTTGATTTCTATTATTTCTATTTAGGATGTCTTGAGAGCGAAAGCTTCGCCAGTTTCCTTTCAACTCCGTAATAGGAAGTTGTATTCCAAGTTAGAAAGACGTTAGTGACGAAATCTGTTTTTGTTTTTGGTGTGTTGTATTTCTCGGAAAAATGGTATGAAGAAAGCCGTTTCGAAGCACAGTAATAAAAGGAATGGAAGAGTACGAGAAGTTAATTTGGGATATTTGAAGCTGGAGTGAATGGATGTTGACCAGAAATTGCTCGTGTATTTATGGGCTTGAGATGAAGGAATGGTATCAGTTAGCTCAGTAGAATAGAGCCCATGAAAATATCTGTGAAAGAGATATAAGGCGCAAACAATACGTCTATGAGATAGTGACTGGGACGAGACTGAGAGAGAGAGAGAGAGAGAGAGAGAGAGAGCTTCTGGATAACATGAAGCATTTTAGGAGATGGATTACACGCGATGTCTTGAGCGAAAAAGGACGCTACTTTTCTGGATACAGAGTAAGATAGGGATGTGATAGACGTATGTTCTTATGACAGGAGATGCTAGAGATGTGAGTCCAGGAAGATACATAAAATCTCATATATAGATCTAGATATCATTAAAGGTGAGCTAAATGAATTGTGGCCTTTTTTGAGTGAAACAATAAGGCGTTGGTATGCGTTTTGATGCTAAAGTTGACAATGGTATTTTCACCCAACCGAAATTATAAAGAAAATCAGTGTTTAGAGCATTGATTGTGGAATATTTTGTAGCGTAGGAAATATAAACTCTGGAGGGTAGTAAGAGAAAGTCATTTAGGAATTGAAGAAACAGGATAGGAAATGGATCTCTTATCCATTTATGAAAAAGAGATACTTTATCAGTGCCGGAGTATCCCATCAATATGAGGTACCCAGCGATGATGGGGAAATCTGTAGAAAGGATGCCATCCATCACGATAACTAATGAACGACCAGAGGAAAAATTGGCATTCCATTTGCAGTAGTAATTGCTAAACAGCCTTTTGTGGAAGACCAGATCAGTTGCTTTGGCAATGTCTCGAGCGACTGCAAAGGTTTCATCAATCCTTTTCATCGTTTAAATCTATAGATGAGTGATGTTGTCAAGGATCTCGGCTGTGGATTGAGTAGCGGAATTCATATTGGTGGTCACTGATTAACTAGTTGACTTCTATGCGGTGAATTAGTTGATTATTTCAGATAATACTGAAGTGAGCGAAATGGGCTGATAGTCAGCTTTTATTTCCTTTCTTTGGAATTGGTTGGATATGGTCTTGTTGCAAGATGCGTATAAAACATTGTAAAAACATTGTAAATTTTCTTTACTTTGCACTAAATTAATAAATAAAGCTGGTCATAGCTATTAATTTAAATATTGTTAAAGTTCGAGAAACGTGCATTGAATTTTCAACTAGCATAAAATCCAATCGAAAAAGAGTCAACGCGGTTTGAGGCTTAAACCTACATTAGTTTCAGTAAAATGCAAAAACAAAATCCACAAATAGACATTTCTAGGTTTGACTACACAGAATTTATTAACAAGAGATAACTGGAAACTGTAGCAAACTTCCTTCCCTTATGAGACAAACTAACCGATTCTTCATTTGAAATAACCTCAGAAAGGCATTTCGTATAATAGATTGGATTCGAAGTTATATGCCTTTCTAGCCAAACAGCATTCTCGTTTCTGACTGAAGTACGTGTGGCATGGATTAAGGAACTTGTGTATGATTCAAATGAGATGCTCAACTTCCGGAACTAAACACAGATTTTGACCAGATAAAAATGATTAATCTGAGTTGCAATGTATTATATGCATGGTATAAGAGACACGATCAAAAAATTTCCGAATTGACCAGATGATACTACTTTACATAGCAGAGAAGTAAATCCGCCAAGCGACTTCATTTTATCGAGAAGCACCTGCTCGTGTTCTTTGAGATTTCTGCTTCAAACAAAATGGCAGACTTTCAAAGAACGACGCATGGGCATCAAGTTTTCTTTCGATGTGGGTAAAATATCAGGAAAAAAAAATTTCGGTTATTATAAAACAATATAAAAGATAAAAGAGATAAAATAATCAGCAGACCTGAAGCATTTGATGTTTTTGATAATAGTTTAAAAAGTAGATGGACATCTCTTGTTGACGAAATTAGGAACCATCCATCGTCACTCTTTCATCCATTTCATTAAAATGGATGAAAGAGTGACGTAGATCAAGACCTGGTCTATGATACAACCGAGATTCTCCAACTAATTAAATACCTACAGGAGCGTACAAAACGATTCTGATCACAATTTCTCGTTAAAATCGGCACTATTACCCTTTGCATTCTGTCGTACTTTCAGACATGCTGAAAAACTGAAATAGACTCGAAATGGTAATATCAACAAGAATTAAAAAAAAAAAAAATAGAACTATACTAACTGACTTTGCAAAACATCAAAATAATTGTTGCTCTCCTAGCAAAAGAAAACAATCCAGAAATGTTTTAATCGGATGGCTTGCTGTACACTAATCCTAAATGCTACGAAAAGTTTCCACACTAACGACATTTAATGCAGCCAGTAAAATCCACCAAGCAGTTTCTTTTGAATTCTTTTACAATCTATCCTGCTAATGATAAAGCACCTAAGTTCGGTACTCTGATTCGTCTAATGCAGCGTTTCTCAACCTATCTAAGCCCAAGGACCCGTAAAATGTCTAAAACAATTCTACGGACCACTATGTTATGTATTTTTTTTAAATGTATGTGGGGATTACCAACATTTTTGAAAAAATGAGCCTTTTATAACATTTTATAATATTTTAAGTTGGAAGTAAACGATTAAAATTGTATCATCACTTGACAAAGTTTTAATTTTTATTAAACAAATAAAAGGTATCAGTTTCCGATTTTCAGTGGGAAAATCAATGGATAAATCATCGCCATCCCACTGAAATCCCCATTTATTTGCCCACAGCAACTTTTATATTTTAGATGTTATCCCCATTCATCTACCCATACTCATGAAGCTATGCCCACAGCAACTTTTATCTTCACGCACTCTCAGATTCGACCTGCGATATGTAAACTGTTCCACTCGCTAAGTACGTTGTGAGACGAGGGAAAATGCCATTCTTATCTTACTCCATTCATCATAATACTGAAGACGAACTTGACATCCATGGATTCCATCATGGATGGCGTCGCTCATCGCTTCTCCTGTCCAAACCATCCCCTGTATATACCCAAAAATTTCACTCAGAACATCCCAAATTCATTAATACCCCCCCCACACACACACACAAACTTCCGATACGAAGTTTGTATCGGAAATAAGGCGAATCGCTTTATTTCCCGACGAGTTTTCCATGACCAGCAAAAAAAATGTAAGACATCCTGTTATGTGAGGTCCTACCCGATATCTATAAACAGTCCAACTCACGATGTCAGCCACAAAGTGCCATCCACGTGGTCGTGCGCATATGAATTCCTTTTCAGAGTTTTGAGGTGGTCACAAACCCTTTCGAGAAACTCAGAATCAACATAAATATCATTTTCCACTAAAAAGGATTCCAATGTTGGAAAAGGTAAAAAATTATCTGTCTTTTACATAACTAATCCACAACACCAGTTTTTTTGTCCTTTCTCGAATGCCTTTATTTTGTCGTAGGCATCAATAACAATTAAAGAATTTCCCTGAAGGGAGAGATTTAGTTCATTTAATTTCGAAAAAAATGAATGAAATATAGGATAGTGTTGATAACCATGCTTGGTCAACAAGGACTGATGCAAAATTAGAATTACGTTCATTTACAAAGAATAAAACTTCGTGTCTTAATTGAACTAATCTTGTTAGTACTTTACCCCTGGAAAGCCAACGAATTTCAGAAAGAAGAAAAGTTGTATATATCTACTGCCCATTTCATCACAGAGTACTGAAAATAACCTGTTATTTAACGGTTGAGCCTTAATAAAATGAATTCGCTTTACAGCGTTCTATAGCACAGTTTTAAATTCTGGTGGCATTCCTTTGGAGGCCAACCTTTTTCTTATGTATGAAACAATATACCCGATTCTTATCCTGAGCCACTTCCTTGACCATAGAAACAACACCGAACTATGCCTGCCTGTAAGGGCACGAGTTCCATCCGAACAGAAGCCCGTGCATTTTTCCCACTGGATCCCTTTGTGTATTATGTAATTACTGAGAGTGTGAAATATTTCTTCTCCAATTGTTCGGGATGAAAATGGTCTACAAAACAGAATATCGCATGAATGTTGTTATCATGCGCATATCTTACGTAGCATATTAACTGCGCATCATTTGTAACATCAGGAGTCTCGTCTATTTGTAACGCATAATCAGGGCTCTTCTTAACTCTTTCGATTAACTGAGAGTCTGTGTCATCTGCCATATCATTAATTCTGCGACCCACAGTGTCATTGAAAGAGGAGTCAAATCAACATCTTTTAGTAACTTGTTGCCAAACATAATTTTTCCACATCTTTTATAGCTGAAAGTAGTAAATTTTCCCCGATAGAATGAGGTTTCCCTGTTTTCGCTATGCGCAAACTTAAGGGATAGGATGCTTCGTTCCTTGGTATTAATAGACCCATGGCCGAAACTACATCTTTCCCATGATTTAATGTTGCTAAGCGTCGCTGAAAATTTTTTTTTAATTTGCTTCTTTTTTAAATCACAATGTTTAGTTTCTAAATGTCGTCGGAGTTTCGCAGGTTTCATGCACTCGTGCGACATCACTTCATAACACAAAACACATTGAGGTTTCTGTTCACTTTCATCTCCACACCAAGTAAACCCGAATTCCAAATATGAACTGTTATATTTCCTACTGTGTTTTTAATAACTACAGGAAACATCAAAAGATTGTTTGAAAAATATCTAAAATTCTCACGGCAAAGCTCTTCTCCATAGCACTTCATCGTGATACTGTATGATCATGGGAGATTACCATAATGCAATATCACAGTACAGTATCGTGACATATTATGATTTAGATATGTGCACATTCATTATATTGATACTATATCATCATGATATAACATTACGGTATAGTATCATTCAATGGCGGCTCGTCCATAAGGGACGAGTATACTACTCGCTTATTGAGTATTATTGAGTATACTACTCGCTAGTATACTCAACGCTGGAATTGCATTGAATGCAACTCCAGCGTTGAGTATACTAGCGAGTAGTACTGGCTAATATACTCAACGCTGGAGTTGCATTCAATGTAGCCCTGCAGCCCTTATGGACGAACCGCCACAGGCATCATGACATCGTATGATGGTGAGATCACAGTTCAATGGATAATGCAGCCTTCTTCAAAGCATTTATCATTTATGCATTAGATAAGGCTTTTTTATTTCCATCGGATTCAAAGGCTGAGTAGTGACATTCATCATTCAAAGGAACGAAGGAAAAAAGAACCTTATTCAGTTTGCATAAGCTACGTATATTGCATATGATGTTCAAAAGTTCCGTCACTGGTCATCAATTGGTTGGTTGGTTGTTTTTTTATTTATGGACGAAGCAACTAAGACTATGAGGCAAGTATATTATGTCTGTGAAGTACGTACGTTCTTATGGCTGGTTTGTCTGCGCGTTAGTTCTACTGTTAAAGAAGTGTATTATTGCTGCTCTAAACTTTAAAGTTTGAAGGTCAAAAAAAAATATTGCTGATATAATAAAGCAAACAATTTTTTGCCAAATTTTAATGTTATCTTAGCTGACTGCAAATTGATTTATCAACCTCTAATAACAATAAGGTAATTTATAATTAGGAATAACGCAGTGAACACAAATGCAGATACGACAAAAGATACTCCTGTGCTGTATTTCCCTCCAGACCCCTTTGTTCTATGGAAGCGAATAAACAACAACAACAAGGTAAACATAAAAATTATTCTTCCCTTGTAATATAAACGTAGACAATTGCGCAAATAATTGCTTTTAACGACTGAATAACACGCTTTTAAAAAATGATAAAAAATAATAAATCATCTATGATAGCTTCATCATTTGCTGCTTGTGGCTTAAAGGATTAAAACTACACTTCTACAACCAAAACGAAATATGAACACTGACATTGAACCGAATACGGAAATTACAGGAGATTCTTAAATACAAATGGGGAAGGATATGAAAATTAAACTATACAATTACAAGCAATTCAGACTGAAAGTTATGAAACCCGATAAGCTTCACAGCTTTTACTTTTAATGTGTAATTGTTTGCCTATTTCGTATAAAATAATGATGCATATTTATTATCATTCTTTCTAATAAGAACCTAATGTAACTCTTTTGTAACTTTTTCATTAACTGAAACGCTACACAAGAATGAATTAAACTTCCCAAGAAATTATATTCTTGGTTTCATCCTTTATCCAAGTGTAAGTAAACAAAGTTTGTGCGTGAAGTAATTTCACGACTAAACTACTTGAATATAGACGTTGACTTCACATCGATTGCCTTAGCATCCCAGGAGTCTAATGTGAGAGATTGGACAGTTCTCATCACTCAGCGAAATATGACTTCCATAGCATGATTTCATTCTCTTCCTTGAACATCGTAATTATGGTAATATTTACACTGCTTGGAAAGAAGTCAGTGGACACCATAGAATGAGAATCAAAGAGCCATGGTGCTCACATTAATAAGATGTAGGACCTCATTTTTCTGCGATGACTGAGTGATCCTGTAAAGCCTACTTTCCACGATAGCGATCAATAGGAATTTTGGACCATTCTTCTAACAGACATGTAATTGGGTCCTGGACTATTATGAGGAGGACGTCCCACCGCACAATAGTCCTTACCCAACGCTCCAGTTCATCCAACATATGCTCAATAGGGTTGGTATCGGGACTCTGTTGAGCCAATAAAGTATGATTACATTCATGTTCACAGACCATGCAGTTGCAGCGGTAGCCTTATGACACAGTGCATGGTCTTGCTGAAAGAGACAATGGTCAGTTCCGTAGAAACGCCACAAAGTAGGAAGCATTACATTGTCCAGAATGTTCAGATAATTCTCGGAGGCCGATGTTCGGACACCAAAACAGAGGTCCAAGTGGAAACCAGGGAAAACAGGACCATCCCATCACTACCTCCTTAGAAAGGAGGTGGCGATGGGATGATCCTGTTGGGATGGTTGGGATTACGCACACTGGTAAGAGACGTTCACAGAACATCTGCCACACCCACTCCATAACGCGCATAAAGGTTAATAAAATATTGCTGATATAATAAAGTAAACCAATCTTCCTCTGTACATGCTCTTTGGACCACTGAAGACGATGCTCCATAGTAGTTCGGGTAATGTTGGACTTGCATATTGCGGTTCTACCATGAAAACCCATGTCGTGAGCCTGGGTTTTAAATGTTTTTGTGCAAATTCGTGTTCCACTCGATGTCCGGAATTACGTATTCAACGTGTCGGCCGATGAATGACGGTTTGTATATATTGTTAGAGAACCAGTTCTCTTCTTGTAGCATTCCACCAATGTATGCCGACTACAGACATGTGATTCGTTACATATCACAACGCATCTTGCCCATGGGGGGGGGATACGTTGACTTCTTTCCAAGGAGTGTGTCTAGTGATGCTAACTTTCAAAAAATGGAAATGATGATGGAATCAAAAACAGTTGTGGAAATGATCGGAGATAATCTCAGAATGCTTAAATTGCGTTCTTGTACAGACGTTATTTGTGATAGCATATTTCATTGTCATTTGTAACAATCAGTTTAGAGCCTCCGTAACTCCGACGAAATCTTTTTGTTGAAAAAAAAAAAAAAAAACCTGAGTTCCAACTCTGTCCAGGAAATTAAAAGCCTTCATCTCGCGGCTTTTTAAATAAAAGTAAGCCGGTACCATATGGTGGAAGAAGGGTTTTTCCTCCAGAAATCTCGTTTTTCTTTAATCCCGAAACCAGGCAAACTCGTCAGGATCACAATTTACACAGTTGAATATAAATTTAGTCTTAAAACTAACTTAACCACCGTTTTTTTTAACCACCGCTTTATACTAAATTATGGTTAAGAAATTCAACCACAACAAGTTTTGGGTCTTTAAGGCTTGATGAAACCTTATAAGCGCCAAATTTGTAAATACCAAATTATTGTAAACCCTATCAGTAAGACGTGACATTCCTCCTTTATACTGTTTCGAAAACCATCTGGGCGTTTTTTTAACCCCGATATTCTCTAAAAATGACCCAATTTAAATAAAAACTGAGACGACTCGACAAAGATTACAGTAGAAATCTCAGATAAAAAAAAATTAATATCAGTGAAATTCGTCCAGCTAGAATAAAGAACAAATATAAATGATGGAAAAGCAAAATTTATCTAAAAAAGATTAACGTTTAGCATTATTGTGAAATGCTCATTTCATATCTAATACTTATCCAATTTTAGTATTTCCTTCCATCTAATGGCTAAGTAAGTTATCACTTGCATTCGCCAATTTGTAATCTGTTATGGATGCCGCGAAATTTAAGTTATCAGTTCAAATTCAGTTCTTTTTTAGATAAACAACAATGCACCACTTTTTTTTTTAATTGTGACTTCAGTGATTGTTACAGAAC
The DNA here is from genome assembly GCF_054136105.1 of Typopeltis vanoorti. Lineage (NCBI taxonomy): Eukaryota > Metazoa > Arthropoda > Arachnida > Uropygi > Thelyphonidae > Typopeltis > Typopeltis vanoorti. Next base: position 103,237,541 of record NC_143552.1, read on the forward strand.
GAGTTCATGCTTTCAAAGTCAATAACACTTTCATTGTAACTAGCAGTCCTCTCTCTCTCTCTCTCTCTCTCTCTTATCTGAATCTGAATTCAAGCAATGCTGCGAAGAACCATAGAACTCCCACTTTTTTTTTTATCTGGAATGCATTAGCAGAAGTAGCAAATCACATACCATAGCAATGTATTAAGACTGTGTAACATATCGTTAGTTCTATGGACGCAGTTGCATTAGAACATGGTGAAAAGAATGGAGCGATCGAGTTTGGGAAAATTTAGGTTAAATGGCTGTATTCACGTATTCGGTCACATACATGGCTTTCAGTTGTTTTTATCAATAAGTGTTGTTGAACTACATTAAAAATTACAACAATGCATACGCAACTATGCCAACTAACGCACAGTTGAATAACAACAGATAAATAAACTAGAATAGAAACAGGGCAACACTATGTCGGTTGTTCTATGATTCTGTTGCAAGATTTCAATAATTCTTACTGTCAAGCAACAACCAAACGAAGGCAAATTTTTCCCAGCAACAATTAAAGACCATTTCTATAAAGCTGAATATAATGGACCTGAAAAAATACTGATGCGTTGAATTTTATAATAGTACTTTCTATATTTGTTGAAAGGCAGAAATTTTGTTGATCTAGGTTTGTTGAAAACTAGATATTATAAATATGGACAGCCAACGTATCATTAGTTTTGTATGCAATATTTCGTTTAAATCATCACAAAATTCATAAGAAAAAATAATGAAAAAAAAAAAAAATTTCCTGGATGCATTCGAAGGATAATGAAAAGCACGCCCTAACCCTTCCCCCGGTAAACAGAGCGCCGTACTGTTCAGGTGCAGAAGAGGACTCTTTGGTGCTCAGTTTAAAGGCGGTAAAGCAAGAAAGAAGTACCTACTGAGAGCGCAACATACGAAATTGCTTCCGGCTAGAATCCGTTATCACTACGCCCATGAACATAGAAAATGCTGTGGGGGCGATGAATCCAGATTTAGTATATCTGCAAATTCTGACAACATGTACACGGGAGGCATTGACTCGAAGTGTATTTTCTCCTCCTTGTCTGCCCTACAGCAAGCTAAAATAGTCAATATCAACGGTAGCTTACGGCTACAATAGCTAATAATCTGGAACATCTACATATTTTTCAGGGGAGTGGGGAATACTTTAGTCTACATCCTGGCTCTGAAAAATTGCTCATTCTCTTCAGGGAAAAGCGAATTTGATGCTGTTTTATAGCTACACATTATCTGCTAAAATCGATGAAACATTCTGACTTCGAGGCAAGAATTACAGATCAGTAATGTTAAGAAAAGCGATGATTGGCAGTAATGATGAGGGGTGCTCACTGCGGTATTTTCGAATAGGTAACTGCCTAATATCCCGAATTAAGAAAAGTGATGAAAACATACGTTTCCTTTAAAATCGTAGTTTTGGAATATTTAGCTAATAATTTTAAATAAATGCGGAATGAATAAATATTATCCAGTATTATTATAAATATTATGTCACTCAAAGTATAATTAGAATTATACTACTTTCATCTTTTTCGTACATTAAAACGTATACTTTTAAAATATTCATATATAAAAATAAATTTAAAAAAATAAATCTAGAAACAAACTGCGTATTTCTATTATACTCGTTCTTATTGTTATTTTTAGAAGACTTGTTTCATTGTTGCATCAGACTGTTAGGAATGTACTATTTCATTGTTGCATCAGATCATTAGGAATGTACAAGTGCATGGTTCTAGTTGGAAGTGTATTACATTTTTGCATTAAATCGTTTTTTATGAGTAAAAGTATTGTTGAAATGTACAATTTAGATCTTTACAGCTCCACTTAAATATTCAGAACATACTACAACAGATTGTCGTGTATTGCTTATATTTACATTATTTCACAGGGAAAAATATAAACTGACAATTATATATATTTAACTCTGTGATTTTCGTGGGTGTATCCTTAGCGTTTGGGCTTAGAAGTATTAATTCTAAGGATATAAGAGATTAATTCGCAATACTTCAAACGATATTTTTTTTAATATATTATTTTATTCTAAACTTCTAAATGTTATTCATATGTTTAGTTTATATGCCTGACGAAGTCTTGAGATTTTTAGACACTACATAAGGTCATCTATAAGACAGGGTTTTACAGACATTGCGGTATCTTACGAATGGTTTAACCATGCGCATTTTGAAAGAAACAAGCAGTTACGGTTACCGACTGGGCTATTGCGGCAAAGCTTTCAATTTGTTATATTTGTTTATCGAGCAACCTGATTCATTTCTTTAATTTTTTGCATTTTTTATGGCCAATGCATTTCAGATTGTGAACCTCGTTTCAAAATAAGAACGATATCGAGGATCCTTTTATATTTTAGTGAAATATAAATATCTTTAGGAACCTTAATAGTTCAGTCGATCGAAACGATGCCATTCGATTATAAATATTTGGGTTTGAATTCTTTATAAAACTTTGTCTGATACGACAAAGTTTTATAAAGGATTTTCGGTTGAAATCGAGTTGGTCAGTTTCATAGGAAGTAGCAAGTGTTGTTTTCTTCCACGAAATTTGGTTTTGTTTCCTCTTCCAAACAGACAAATGCTTAAGGAGCAACGCACAGTATTGAGAGTCACGATCAAACCATAATTGGCATTTAAAGATTTCTACGAAGCGAAATCATTAGTTATGACATTAAAATGGGTAAAATCACTCGAAATGATTTAGAGCTGTGAACTTCTTGTACGCATTCATCCCGGCGCATGCTTTTTTTTTGCTTATTTTTTTTAATAGAAAAACGACCAATGAAATGTTAAAAAGCTATAAGTCTGGTTGAGTTTGGAAAGTTTTTGATTATCGTCGAAGATAGTGAGAGTATGCTGTTGGTGTATTGTGCTTGTTATTTGCGTCTGTTCTCTGACTATTTGTCGTGATGAAAAGCCCGAGTTTCCCTATGGAAAATATCCATATCAAGAACTTGCACAGTTCTTGATATTTCTTTCCCTATCAAGAACTTGCACAGTTAATAGAATGCATAACTGCTTCATTGCAAAAAGATCCTCCGTACCTCAGTCGGTAATACACCCTTTGGTTGGAAAGATCTGGGTTCGAATCCCATCTGTGACAAAAAAATAATAATAAATATAAAGAACTTTTCAACGGAAATCAGTTTGTTAGGCTCATACTCAGATGGACATTTTACCAACTGGAAGACGTGGTTATTTTTAATCTTGCAAAACAGACAACTCGACCAAAACAACCACGCAATTAACATACATAATATTCTGGCCTCGTAAGTTTAGGTTCATCGGCACTAATTGAAAAACAACCAAAACACCTTCGTTGCCATACTAAAGAATCACTGAATAATGCAACTGTTGTAGAGCCAGCAAACGAGAGTGACTGTGGTAGAAGCTTTTGTGGAAAAGAACATGGATATCAAGTAAGTAGTGATTTGAATTACTTATTACAGAGTACTGGAGACACTCTAACTGGAATTAACGAAGATGAAATGGAGGTTATCGAAAGATAAAGTGTGATTATCGAGAATTCAGGAAAGGGTGGTGAGTTATCTCTCTTCTAGCTGGAGAAAAGTGGGAATTGTACACATTAAAGTCATTTTCTTTTTGGGGTTGGGATGCAGATTGGAAAAATTATCTTCCTAAATAAAGTTAAAAGAGTTGATTAAAGGAAAATCAAAAATCAAGTAAAGAAATTTTTGAGACGGAAGAAAAAATAAACAGGATTCGATACCCAATATCGAATTTCCTGATCATCTTCGTTGATCAGGAAATTCGATATTGTGCATCCATTATGTGATATCAAAGGGAAAATGTATAGGATTTAATCCAAAGTGGACACATTTCTACGGGGGATAATTAGAAAAGCTGAAACGATCATTTGATGACAAAGCAGAGAACTCGGGTCAAAGAGGTCAATTGTGGTTTTTGGAATTTTTCGACACTGAAAACGAACGCTTAACCAGCGCATTTAGGTAGCAATGGGTTTCATTGCAGAATTAGTGGATTCTCTTAATCTTGTACGTTCCGGCCTGACGTTTTCATTTTGAGATTACTATTAGCTGTATGTTATTGGAAACAAGATACCCTGGCTAAATACTACAAGCATGTCACCCAGTTAAAATAATCTAAATTCATTTTAAGGTAAGGCTGTTTATTATAAGGCTTGCTGTTTATATATCAAGAAAAGAGGCAACTAAGATTCTCAGGATTCAGTGTATTATGAATCGCATGTGTGTGTGTGTGTGTGTGTGTGTGTGTGTGTGTGTTCTAAGGTTTGTTTGTCTGTTTTGCGAAAGGAACAAAAGGAGTGTTCGAGAGGGGAGAACCTTCCTATACTGTCTCAAACTGTTGACTCAATAATCTGTTTTTTTTTTTTTCAATCAAAAGGGAACGTGCAGTTTTTTATACCATACTACGCAGGCGCAATGATATATCGTGTAATTTGATAGATGGAAGTTTATTTTTTCCTCCTCATTTGGTGAATGAGGGAATAATTCACTCCACCATCACCGGGTGAAACTTCCTCTTACAAACTAAAATCAATTTGGCTCATGTATATAATAGCAGGATCGTATTATACTTTTCGGATAATTGATAGTTAATCAAGCACTTGTTAACTTCGGCTAAAAGTATCAAGGTGATTCTAATCAGTAACTGAAGCACGTACTGCGTCTTACAGACAAATCATTCTTAATTGTCAAGTGGGTTGGAATATGAAACTGGAGAGCTGTCCTAATTGACGCTCACGCGCAGACCTACACTTTTTAGCGTGTAGGCATTCGGAACCGAAAACGTACGGAACAGGTTGGTTGCTCCTCATTCCTGGAGGTATCCTATGACTGTAACCTGTGTGTTCGGTCTGCGGGTTACGGTCTGCTTGCGGGATGAAAAATCCCAGATAAACTGGTGGAAAAAACCCTACTGCCCACGCCCAAGACCGGCTAACTTAGCTATGTCTGAAGAAGATCCTCGAGTTCCTCACGTCGTCGACGGGAATCGAACCTAGGACACTCCTTCCCCAGGCATATGGTTGCGAAGCGCATAGCCACTCGGCTAACCGCGTGGACATGGGAATTGGCTAATAATGCCTCCAATCAGTATATGAATTACTGAAACAAAGGTAAAACAAAGGTGAAAGGTAAAATACGAGCTCTCCCTCTCTCTCTCTCTCTTTCTCTCTCTCTGTGTGTGTGGGGGGGGGATGCGTGCGCGGCAGGCTTTAATTTTGAACTCAAAGTGGAAATTAAGAAGCATTACAGTAAGTGTGCTATATAATTAGGCTTAAGTATTTCAACAAGAAAATGTAAGAATTCATCTGTATATCAAACAGTAATTTATTCATCGAATGAGTAGCTTATTTTCAATCGCCAGTATGGTAGATTTTTTCCTATATATCGAAAACCTCTGACGGAAGTGTGGTTAGGTGATATTGCTACGATTAGATTAACAAGAAACATAATAAGATGAAACGATTATTTCACGCATTCTTTCTTTGCATTGATATTCTTTATTCGTTTCTAGAATGAAAAAGCACTTGTCACCGAGAGTTACAATTAAATTGAATGGAAAACAACATTCGTCTTAAAGGCGCAATTTGTTAATTGTTGCAATAAATATCCCAAAATCCCTTGAAGGAAATGGTGTTTGAAAGGATGAGTACGCAAATGAATGTTTTGGTGTTTAAATGGGAAACCGCTTGTTTATTACGCATACTTCTAATGTGATCCTTTGCGATTCAAAAATGCATTACATTTTTATAATTCATTTTTTAAATTATTCTCACGTGCGAGAGGCAGAAGGAACTATAACAATAATAAATGCCATGTGTGGACAAAATGTGTTTCTATGCCTGAGGAAGATCCTCAAATTCCTCATGTCTACAACGGGAATCGAACCTGGGACACTCCTTCCCCAAGCATATGGTGGCGAAGCGCAAAGCCACTGGGCTAACCGCGCGGTCATATCTTGATGATTCATAGAATTGTATTGTGATATACAAAAACTAATGATGACTTCGTATTGCAATGATTTTTCAACAGATGAACACCTCCATGGCATTGTTATCATAAGAGGAGTAATGACACGCTGCTTTTGGTCCGAATCCGTTCTAAGATAAAAGAGCCTTCAGATTTTACTTTTCCAGTGATGACCGAACGTGCATCAAATTTATTACTAGTTGTTAGCAGAGGATAATAATTTAAATAGTAAATTTAAGTGCGGTAATCCAAACATACACTTTATTAATCCAAGGGAAGGATTCAACTCAAAAGCCAACAAGATGCTTCAATTTCAAGTGCTGTGTAAAGTTGGAATGGTAGAAGCAGATTAAAGAATGGGGTTGTCGAAACATCTTTGGACACAATTATAACAAGTACAAATTTCTTGGACAATTTTAAACAAGAGCCATGTTATTAAGAAGGACAATGTTTTGGATAAACACAGTTTTCTGAACAACACTTGAAAAGATAAGAAACGAGTCTTTTGCAAACCAATCTAAATTTCACTATCACTTACAATCAAAGGAATATTTAAGATTTAAGCATAATTCAGAATTGATTTAGCGAAAATTATATAAGGAAAGGGGATGAACGCACTCGTATCCATAAAAAGAATGTCACGTGATTAGTTGTTGATTACAAGGACTTGGGTGTACCCCCCCCCCAATGATTTGGAATCAGTATTATTACAATCAGTAAATTTGTCTATGATAAAGAACTAACTAAATCGATCATAAAAAGTAAAATAAAATAATGAAATATTAAAAGAAATAAATAGAACAAAGAATGGGTAAGAAAAGAGATTTTGTCGTTTAAAAATAATGACAGCACCGTAAATAGCCAAGTGAACACTTCGAAACCCAAAATAGATACACTTCAAGTCATAAAAAAATATTATTTCCTTATACCGAGCATGCTTTAGGGTGAAAGAAAGTGAAATATCCTCAACGACAAAACTTCTTTTGCCTCTCCACACAACATATTCGATTTCAGATAGTTAGTTACCTTGGTAACTCTCTAAGCATTGTCAAATTGTATTCAAAAATGGCGTCCTTTATAGGGCTAAACAGGGATAGAGAGAGAGAGAGAGAGAGATTATTAAAGCATTCTCTTCCAGGGAACATTCCTGAAGCCCTGCCCTAAGAAAATATGTGTGCCTCTTTTCCTGTTTGTGACACCAAGCGAAGAGAAAACGTAGACGAGAGCAGAAAGTATCGGTAATCAGCGGAAAGGCCATTCAGGTCATTCATCAGTATGTTCTAATGAAGAACTAAAAAAGAAACATGTGGCAGTTTCGCGGGGGGGGGACAGAAAAGAAAAGAAGAAAACGAATATTTAACCTCTGTTATTGGTAAAATACAAAGTTGGACAAGTCTCTGTTTATCAGCAAAAGAATAAAGATAATTTGTTCATTTTTTATGAATTTAAACAATTAAAAACAACAACTTTAAGCTATTGATAGAAAGACTTGAAACTGAACAATAGAGAATAGGTTGAATTACTATGCATTGTTGAATTACAATGCATAGTAATTCAGCCTATTTTCTCTATTGTTCAGTTTCAAGTCTCTATCAAACGTTATGCACAACATCAATATTAAAACTTGATATAAATATTGAACTAAAAATTTAATGTAAGTTGTATATATAATAACAATAACATTTACTAAATTAGTGTCATTCTAACGTCATGCATTGTTAATAGGTGAACACGCAGATCCTTAATACAGTAGTAATTTTATTTCCTATTCAAATAAGTTGAAAATATTTATACCTTGATTCCAATGCATTATCTCTTTGTATTACTAATACTATTCAAATACGTAGGTGTGATGTTACATACTAAATACTCTCTTGGCATTGTTCCTTTACCTGATTATATCCTATTTTCCTTTCATTCTTTGTAGTATTGATTATGTCAAAATAAACCTAATTCAAGCATGTGTCTGAACTTGTAATGTGACTGACAATCTTCCTTCTCTTCAATTTTATAATCTAAATAAAATCTACAAAAGAATTCAAACAAAAGCATTAATTCGAATAATTGAAATTATTCCGCTTTTCGCTGATAAGTTTGTTTCTGTATTGTAGGAACGTTTCTGATTACACTGTTAATTCGCTTGAGGACTCGTGGGATAGAAGAGGCTATGTAACTGCAGATATCTGTTAAAGGAATACATTATTTCTAAAGATATATTCAATGAGGCGTTTATTATGGATTTTTCGTCCTTTAAAATCTCTCATTACGTGAACTTTTGTTAAGTGCTATTAATCTTTCTTTTTTATTTACATTTTTTACTTTCGAATTATTATTTTAAATGAAATCTAATACAAGAATCAAATTTATAAAAATCAGAAATACAAAGAAAGACGAAACTGACTGAATTTGAATTTGTCGGTTTCTATTTCCAATTGTTGATTTCTTTTATTGTTCATAAATGAAGATTTGTAAAGTTAATTGTTACAAAGGTCACCTTGAAAAAATCAGAAATATAAACAAAATCCGAATTCCAGTGCTTCTGTTTCTAATTGTTGAATTTTTTTTATCAACGAGAGTTTGTAAATTTAATTGTTGCAAAGGTCACCTTGAAACAATCAGGTTTGCGAAAATCAGAAATATAAGAATGAAACAGACTGAATTTGAAAATTCGTCTGCTTCAATTTTCAATTGTTGAATTTTTTTAATTGTTTCATTTATAATCAATTCCTACTCAATTTACTCTAATTTACGGTACACAAATCTAACTGGAGTTCAATGAGTCACCAGTTCTTCCAACTTTGACTACAAACCAAATTTCCAGCTCTGTCCTCTTTTGTACCACAATATTCCATCTACCTAGTTTAAAAAAAAAAAAAAAAGCCTACTTAAATAGGGAGACACGACAGACAAACCGGAGATTAAAGGCAGTGAATAAAATGGTTAAGCTGTCTATTATGCAGCTGCTTGAGTTTAAATGGTACGATCCCGCTTTCCATATCAATACAGACGAAATGAGCAGCTGGTACAAAGGCTAACCCAAACCCTATGCGCTATTCCTCTATTCAACTGCTGGGGGAGAAATCGTCTATAGCACAGATGCCTTACCTTCTATTACTTGCATCGAATAGGAAACAACCGTGCATTCTGTTTCTTTACGATGTGTCACTGATATGTGTAATTTACGTTTCTTCCTTGATCTCAATTCCCCCAACGAAAATTACTGAAGTATGAAGTAAATGAAACTAAGTATTGAAGATAAACAGAAAGTAAGATATTTGGGTTTCTTTTCATTATCTTGTTTCATTTGTATTCCCTTTATTTTTACAGTATAGCTATGGATCTTAGTCATATGTATAGTTTGCATTTCTATCGTTTACATAAATAATTCGTTATCCCATTAGGATGATGAAATTTCTCCATAGCCTATGTCTGTTTAATATTTTAATCTAATTGTTGACTTTCCAAACAATTGAATTTATTTTAATATTTGACTCATTGAAATTTAATGCAACATTTGAAGTCCTTTTTACATTGTTGCTTTTATACATTATTAATCTCTTAGAGTGACAAATGATTTCAACAAAATATCTTCATTCCAACAGATGCAAAAAGATGTACTTTTAGGGAAAGAAATAAAAATGACAATAAAAGAAAACCTATCACTCATACCATATCACATACACGTACGCACACATATATATATATATATGATGGGAATGATAGGATGAAAGTTAAACTTAGGGACTAGCCAGGGTGGTGACTTTATAACTTGTGCATTCCTCAAAAATTATGAAATAAAAGAGATCTCTGACGACTTACAGAAAATAAAAACGACAGAATGATGTGACTAGAACACTTTCGGATGAAATAATACTTCACAATAAACCTCAACAGAAGATTCACGGACGTAATTCCCAAAAATCAAATTGAAATTCTGGAAAATCTCATTCCAAACATCCGTCTGAAATGCGGCCACTAAGGGATAGTGAACCGGAAACTATCAACACCTTAATCTTTGGAAAGGAACAGCAGGATATTAGCCAGACGATTTGATCACAAAAACTAGTGATAATGGTGTACAGAGCGAAAGAAATTGACGCACGATTTGGAATATATTGCATAGTGCGAAGAATTCAGGTTTCTTTGGTTCGCTATAGTCTCTTGTATCGCACAAACACAATCCAAGACGGCGATAGTAGTGCAATGGTTTGGGGAAATATTTTACGCGATTCTCTTAAGAGGAGGGAGGATGAATTCTACCTGAACATAATATCATTGTCATGATTATTTTTCCAGAGAGTATGATGGACCGTTTTAGGATGATTACTGTTTATAGGGCTCAAGCAAGTAATACGAGAAACATTCTACATTTTACTATTCTCTCTCTCTCTCTCTCTCTCTCTCTCTCTCTCTCTCTCTCTCTCATATTAAGCACCACAGGACGTTCTAAAGATGCAAATGATCACAAAACATCACAGCTGTCTGTTCATCAGTAAATGTCACACATCAATATGACAGACGTAACTGCAGTAGTAAATTAATCTACCTAATATTAGCCCATTTAATAATAAATTTAAATAATGACTGTGGTTTGTCTTCAATATATGCACTACATATTGATGTGCATATTACAGATTTCGAAACTATCCGTATCCTCATCCATAGCACTTGTATTCTTCCCCCAACTTTGACTCCTATAAAGTAAGACAATATATATATATATACTGTATATATATATATATATATTAATGGCGGTTGCAAGGTTTTCTTTCCTAGAAACTCGGGTTTTCGTCCTACCAAAAATCGACAAACTAGCCAGAAAACACACACACACAAAATACACACACTAACCAACACAGGAGATTATGGAACAGGATTAACTATATACTATCATTACCGGAATTAAGTTCATTTATTAAAGAAGTAAGCCGGATTGACGTTATAAAGACAGCATAATACGTGGGTTAATTGATTATGTACTTAGGCTGGTTTGCTTTTTTAAGGGATGAAAAAAAAATCATGTTTCCGAGAGAAAAAACCATTTTACTTCCGTATGAGGACTAACTAACTTTTGCGTGAAAAGTCTTTATAAATGCAATTCACTTACTTCAGAAGGGATTCGAACCCAAGTCTTTCGGAAAGGTAAATGTCTTGACATTTAACTGCTTTAATGGAAAAGAGAAAGTTTCAGTTTGCATATTCTGTCTGAGAAATAAATGTATTTAGTGATAACTACCAAATATGCGACTGATATGCTAGTGTGATTGCGAGAAAAATAATTACAGACATTCAAAATACGCTTCATGTTTGAGAAAAGAGAGAATATTCTTTAACCTCACAGTCTGTGATGGTCTCATCATTGCTATAAATATGGAGATCCGAATTTATAAATCACTTCATAAAATAAGTAAAGAATATGAAAGACAATACATCAACTGTAATTGAAGCAACTGGATTCACCACTAACAGATAATGATGCACTCATGTGATAGAGAATTTCTACTCTCTTTCTCTTTCTCTCTTTAGAAATCAGACATTAACTCATCGAAATTTTATAACCATCTCAGTTGTTTGCGTAGCAAAGTCTCTGACTGATAACCGTAGTTATAACAATAGAGCTTATTAAGGTAGAATAAAATACAGCTGAAGCGTGACGCTTACCTAGAAAATAAGGTCTTCTAAGTTAAAACTTTAGTCACCTCCATTAGTGTTTACGTAGATTCACAAACAATGGAAGAAATGTGGAAAGTCTTTCTGTTTATCATAATAATGATTGATGTAGAATAAAGATGAACATACATATTATTAATGAATATTTAAAATAATATACGATGTATTGAAGGAATTATAATTCAGTGCACTTTATTGTATTAGCGATCTGCGTGTAATCTTATTTATTTATTTATTTGCCATTAAAATAAACTAATGAAAACTTAGGTTCTGAGAATGCAGATCGACTATTAAAGGAACAGAAACGTGCAGTAATGGAGATACGAAATGGACATGAAATGGAGAAACACACACACACACACACACACACACACACACACACACACACACACACACACACACACACACACACACAGAAACAAAATAGATAAAATAGATGAAGATAAAGACGAAGGCAGAAAAACGTAAAAAGATAGGATACAAAATATGAAAATAAAAAAGATGAAGATGCAAGCATAAAAAGGCTATATAAACATCAAAAGAATCAACATCCTCACTTTAATCCCCTGACATTTAATTTTTCAATATATGACAAGGCTTCATCACAGAGAATTTCATCCTGAGAATACTTCGTCTGATTCCTATTCAAATTTCAACCTACAGCAAATGGGATGGACTCCATACTTCCATATTATTCTTATTTTTTTGTGGAGGACAAACTGTGAAACGATAGTTGAATGTAAATGAGACTGAAAACGAAAACAACATTTGCTGCTCAAGTGATCACAAAGTAGAAATGTCAACTTGTTTGACTGGGCATTGACAAACAGAATGTTGTCTCTAGTCCGAAAAAAAAAAAAAAATCTAATTTTACTTTCAGATATAGAAGAAATATTTTCCAGATGCAAGTGAGATAGACATATAGACGTTATATATACACACTTGGGGAGGGAGAGAGAGACACACACCTACCCACCCGAGAAATCAAAAGAGATGCCAAAGCTATATTATCAAAGATAATATAGTTTGTATTTTTATCTGTCTGTAGGTTATCTTGTAATGAAACATTCAAAGATGCGAAGATTCTCAATAAAGCTGTTTTTCACACTAAACTTTATAGTGATATGCATTAATTCAATGTTTCATAACCAAAGATGTATTTAGTTCGGCTACTTAACGTATATTTCTATTTTAATTATGTTTTATATTCACAATTTATCTTATAACTGTTTCATTTGATAAATTTTCGTATACTTCCATCAGCATTCTATTAGTTATACGCTGATAATCAGTGGATAAGTACCTTCCAATATTTGTTCAAAAAGTGAAGAAAAATAATTATAATTTTTTAGAATAAGCAATCAAAAATTAGCAAAGAATAATCGCTATTTTTTAAATGTATTATAAAACTTGCTCATGCATTTGGATCAGTTTCTATCTGCTAATAGTCTAGTAGTAGGATTTATCGTTTGTTATGCAATAACAGTATTGTAGGCCTTATACTTAGATAATGGCCTTATGGTTTCCATTGCTGAAGTTCTCCATATACATATCATAAAACTACTTCTTAACATTTCACTATCACTCATATATTCAAGTTAAACCATGGCTGAATATTACAATAATATACTTCCCTTTACAGACATCTGCTATTGAAATATTTGAATACATCTTTGCTTAAATACATTTGAATCGTCGTATTTTTGATAACTCCACACATACACACCCACACTCAAAACGGATTGCTATATCTTTGGATATCCTTTCCTCTTATATCTTCTCCTCCTCCTCCAGGCTTTTAGCTCTGTTTGGCGTAGCATAAAAGACCTCCCAGTACACTTTCCGTAGAAGAGCAGGTTTATCGAATGTTCACCTTGCGCATTTTAACGTATTCAATATGCTCGGGTGTTACGGTGATGAAGCATAGTAAGGTTTGCGCAACAATTTGAAGTCTAGTGCTATCTTCCAGTCTTTACAACTAGATCGTAATATTGCATTTTATGGGATTAACGCTGTTGAAGTTCGTAATTTACGAAAAAATAGCGAGATAGGTATTCTTTAAATATTTCGATATGTATTTGCGATATTGGGATGGAATTTATTGCTGTTAAATATTTATAAGCATCAGAATAGCGTTTGAAACTGCATTGAGATGTGTAGTTTGGGAATGGCTTTTTATTTTATTTTTATTTGATTAAACAAATGCGTTTTTCTCCGGAAGCATTCTTATTTCTTCTTTGCTATCCCTACATTATTGTTGGCTTCTGAGCAACGTTATGAAAAGTGTGATATAATTAGTTTATATCTATAAGGATTTTCGTGATGCGAATGCTTTATAATTAACAGTTACGTAATCGGAGGAATTTATTAGGCCATTCTCAAGGAAAGGCTAAACTAACAAGACTTCTTTCTTTTTTTTTTTCCCCAAAAACTCGTTTTAACTCCAGCAAAATAGATAAACTAGCCGTTGAACACTCGTAATAAACATATCACGAGTGTTCGATATTCATTACTGATGAAACGCTTCAAAAAAGGGGAAAAAAACCATAAAAATGTAAGAGCTATGCGAAAGAAGACTGATATATTTGTTGAAGACATAACTCGAAGACCTGCAACAACATATTCCACAGAGTCACAAACGATGCTATTCCTGGCACTTTCAAGCTGTTACGTTTATTTTGGAGTGCTTTTTATTGTTTATCCGATCACATCATCTCTGTATAATCATTTGTTCTTTTTCATTTTCTTTACATAATTACTTATAGCTTGGAATCGAAATATATCTCGCTCTCATTTCTTAAATAGTATAAATATCAAGACGAAATAACTCCCAACCAAATGTCAACTAATGTTTTAGACTCGGAATAAGGAATCCGTAACTTTTTTCTTCTTTTTTTTTTTTAACAAACATAAACTGGGATGAGATTTTGATAACAGTGAATACAAGCTTAAGGATTAAATTACATGGTTTTTTGTTTTGTTTTGTTTCGCTACGATCTGATATAACAACTCCCTATTTCTATACAAAAATTCAGCACAGAAAAATCTGCTTCTCCACTATTTACAGGTAATCTTGTTTATGCATTATAATATCTCTGGAGTTAAAACATATCGCACAAGACATTTAGCAAACATTTATATAAATCAGTCATAAAGATAATGCTGAACTATTATTTATTTCAACATCATCTTTATGGAAAAAACACTTGTTTTAACGCTGCTCACATATTTTCCGCTGTCTACGACTATCTTCACTCCTTGGAGGGAATTTTGACCTTCTAATTAAAAAAAAAAATTGTCTTATAAAAAATTACCTGAAGACTACTGAAGCTTTAAATTTTCGATGACTTTTTGATGTTTAATTCAAACAAAAAAAAAGTGATAAGGATTAAGTCATTGCCACGAGTTTTGTTGGATCGGTTTCGACCTGGGTTTTAAACCCTAGGAAATGAAACTTTAGCAGGGCTTTCCATCACGGTGAATTAGCCGATCTCAATCGGAGATAGCAGGTTTACCCTCCCTGAAACTCAGGGTTTGCATCCCTCAAAACTGGACCGAAGAACACACAATATACAAACACGAGATACTGCAGATATAAGGATTAACTACCCAATTCGGTCTGATATGGTTTCGAAAACCAGCATGGTATGATGTGGTTTATGCATTGGCATCAAGCAGAAGGTACAAGTAACTGATCACTACATAGAAAAGGATATGACAATCAAATCTTATATAGAGCTGTATATGATAACTATAACTGTCTTTCGTTTCACTGTTATGGTGGAAACACATCGGGGAACTATAGGAGAAGACATTTTGGAAAGAGATTCATTTAAAGCTAAATATAAAATAATTATAAATCAGGTACGTGAAATCAAATCCAAATAAACGTAATATAAAAAAAGACTGTCGCAATAATGAAAATATTTAAAACTCATATTATATTTATCATCCCCAACTCTTTTAGCTGTCAGCCATAATGATCATTATTTTTATCATGCATGAAAGAAAAGGGAATAAGAAAAGAGAAGTGTAAAAAAGTATGTGCTATGATTTCATTAACAAATGAAGAATCACGAGAAGTTTTCTCTCTTTTGCTATGAATCGGATTTTTCAATTTTCAGTCTTTTGTTTTGTTTTTTTTCTCCTTGAGTAAGTTTTGCATACCCTTCCTATCACTGAAACAAAATGAAAGCTATTTGAACCGTAAGAGGTAACGCTTCTGTGATTTGTATACGACAATCAGTTATTTTAAAATTCTAGTTGTCTTTTCAAGCACGAGTAAATAATGTTTTAAATTTAGACGATTCAAAAGTAAACATCCTCAACACGTTGATTTTCATAGTTTAAATAAACAAATATTTTACTTTAAAGACAAGAATTGACGCCAGAAGAATCTTTATTTCAAGATGGAAAAGCAAGAAGAGTTTGGTTAAAATAGAAATAGTATGATAGAAAGAAGAAATGTCAAAATACGTGTAGAAAATAAATGCGCACATATAGGAACTAAAACAGGACTTGTATTTTTAGTAGTATTTTCTAAACCACCCCTTTTTGCTTATATCAAAGCAACATTTTATACAATAGTGTCATTTTATAAAAGTATTCGATATTCATTATCCATGACGTTTGCATTTTTGAAACAAATTCTCCTATTTCTACCTTGTGGTGCAAATTTTAGATATGAAAATCTGCAAGTATAATAGGAGGTCGCACCTCAGAGCACCTGGTACCAATCTAACTACTCGAATTAATGTTTAAACCGTGCGTTTCATTAACTAATGTAATCGATAATCCACTATTTTGAGGGATTTAAATTTAAAAATTAATTTTCATAGCAAAAAGAAAAAAAGGCTGCATATAATGGAGATCTACTGGTTAAAAGTACTCTTGTATAAAAGAAAAATATAAGCACTGGAAATGCTTACCGATATATAATAAGAGCGAATAGAATATTTCTATTAATCTTCGAATAAGTTCCTTATACTTCATAGACAATCGCTAGTCAGTTAGCTACTAGTAATAATATTAGTAATACAATAAATGTATTAATTTATTTCGTTTTTTTGCGGGAAAGTACATTGTAATCCGAAGTCTGTACTATCAAGTAGCAGCATTCTCTTCTCACTCGATTTAACTAAAGTTTTCTATTTATACTTAATTATATTTATAATTAGGATAACCAACGTAGTAAATTTAATAGACTAAAAATAATTAAACTTCACGTGATAACGTCTACGAAATTATCTATATGATCAGAGTGTCGTGCAATTTATAGAAAGAGAAAATACAGCAGAAAACCTCAGCGATAGACTTATTTCTACGTATGGAAACTTCTATTCAGGCTAATGAAAACTGTTCCAAAGTTGTTATTTATGATAGGAAAATCAGAAATGTTGCTGATGTCATTTATGATAGAAAAAAAATTAGAACTGTCACACCTATGTTGTCCTTTATATAGGAAGAATCAGAATCAGATGAATCATCTAATTTTATTATTTATGAGAGGAAAAATCAGATATATTATTATGTTGTCCTTCATCTATATGGAAAATCAGAACTGCTAATAATGTCATTTATGATAGACGAAATCAGGACTGTCACTAATGTCATTTATAATAGACGAAATCAGGACTGTTGCTAATGTTGTTATTTATGATAGGGAAAAATCAGAACTGTCGCTAATGTCATTTATATGGGGACAATCGGAACTGTTTCTAATGCTGCCATTTATGATAGGGGGGAAAATCAGAATTGTTGTTAATGGTGTCATGTCAGATCTGAAGCTAATGTTGTCATTTATGATAAGGAAGATCAGAGGGGCAAACCTAATATTTTGTTCGCTCATATAGATGTAAATGAACTATCTGATAGTGCAAAATGTTCCTTTTACCATCATTTAAAAAGCATACATTAAATAGTGCATTAGTGAACATAAGTATTAAGCTGATTTCGACATTTATATATCCTTCTATCTATTATTGATGTATTCATTCGATCATTAAACAAAACGGATTTGTATACTTTGCTTGCTGCTTTTGTGTGTGTGTGTGTGTGTATATGTTTAAAATGACAACGATCAGAGGTGGAAAACAAATGTCCATAAAACCATAGATGCATTACTGATCTTACGCATATTCGGAAAACCTGCCATAGGCTCCACCTATCTTTTTAATTTATGTAACTTCCTTTTCAATATCGTTTTACAAGGTGTTAAGTTAATAATGCTCACAACATCGCAAAGCTAAATTGCAATCACGTTTATATGATTCGTTGTGCACAGATGTTTATCCGGAGTTGAAGCATTTCCATACGCTGTATACAGACACAAATAGTCTGTAAATGCGTGCGTGAAATATACACTACGAGACAAATAAATAAATAAAGCTCGTAAATTGTTAAATTCGAACATGAATTTCTCAGTTAGCTTAACGAATGAAACAATTGACAGCATTTCAATCATACCTGAACAAAAACCCAAAGGAAAATGTTCGTATTGAGGTCGGAATCGCATGCAATTTAACGCTTAATATGAAGACTATATAGCCATATGCTAACTATTAATCATAATAATAATAATAATAATATGGACATCTCGACGTTCGTATTCATCACTAACTAAGAGAGCTACTCTCTAAGCATTTTACGCATACACACACACACACACACACACACACACACACACACACACACACACACACACACACACACACACACACACACACACACACACACACACACACACACACACACATAAAGAAAGATAAAGAATGCATTTTAATAAGAATTCATCTGAGTGTAACATTTATCTAGAATCTTATTTCGGCCATCTTAACCAATCTTCCGGTCATCGAAACCATTTAGGTTCCCTACGTAGGATACAATAGGTCTCAAGGGTGTCCGTAGATTAAATTAGAATTAACGATTTCTGTTATTTGGGTAAGTTGTTATCAGAAGGTTATTCTAAGAGTGAGAGGATGTTCCAACATATCGTATTTAGAAGCGCGGAAAAAGTTGGATCATTAGTGGAACAAGATGATTATCGTAGCTCACCGAAAAGTGATTTATCCACTTGGGGATCTGGAAACTAGCGCGTAGTTAATCTATTAAGCAATCGCCGGTTGGAAAGGAGAAGGCGTGGAGAAAACAGACTCTCTCTCTTAATGATGTGTTTTATTACTAAATAATAAGAATAGGAAAGGCTTATTCTTCTAAAAGCGTCAGAATATCACCACAACTATATATTCTGCTTTAAAAACTTGGCAACAATTGAGACTAAACAGAAGCAAAAGACTTCAGCAAGATACCAATTGAAATACACACGCATAACAATAAATGATAACAATTAAAGCCTTTGAATTATTATAAAACAACACACATTGTTATGATAAGTGAGTAATAATTTGGTATTTCACATAGTGATTCTAACAAGCGATTAAAAACAAAACAATGGAGTTAAATCATATTTTTATAGTAATTTCGCAATACTCATAGTTCAGCTTTATACATATGGTGTAGATTGTGTATCACAATTATCAAAGGATTAAATGAGAGCCAATTTCCGAGATTTCCTATAATATTAAGTTCATATTCAATTGATAACATTCATGAACTAATATCTATTCCCCTCCGTCCCCCAATCACGTCATTAGCTGCCAAGGCATTCAATCTCTGCTTCTATGGATAAAAGATAAAGATCTACAGAAAGAGAAATTGTACATTAAAATGCACATCAATAAGATGCAAACTCTCTTAACAGTGATGGTTTATCTTCTCGAATAAATGCCAATCAAACACACACAAACAGGTTAGAGGTTCTCTGTATTTCAAAGGTTTTTAGGCGTTGTTAGAAAAAGCCATAAATCAAAGGCTGGGATCTAATCATTATTGTCAAAATCGTATCTGAAAAGGAATAATGATGATTTTTAGGAGTATTTCTCCAAGTAAAACGAACTAGCTACAGTATAATGCTATTATTCAGATTATCTTAAAGGTAATTAATGATTTTTTTTTATCTAAAAGGGAGAGCTTACTATCGCTAGTAAATACAGCTATTTCAAAGAAAGTGCCTTTATTTATTTTATAAAAATAAATTCATCTTTCTGTGTATAGAAATAATTGACTCAAATTTTAGTATTAATATTACGAATCCGCACCGCGTTCTCTTACGTAATTCTGATAACGATTCCGAGAATATGCAATTCTAATCATTATTTGAATTGGGGGGCGGGGAATATTTCCTTAACATTATTTAATCTTAATACAAAGAATTGACAATTCTTTCTGTTGTTTTAGCATCATCTTTTTAAATGTGCGCTTTCAACAAGAATGGCTGATAGTTTTTTTTATACACTTTTTTCTTAATGTTCACACCAACTGTTCGACGTAATCAAGGTTTGTTTGTCTATTTTTTCTTCTCTTTTTCTCTTTCTACATACATACATTACTATTTTTCTTATCATTTTCACGATAACTGTTCTTAGGTTTTTCACTTTTTTTGTGTGTGTCGATTTCTTTTGAGGCAATTTGGAAATATGCAAAAAAAAAAAAAAAAAAGCTGGAAAGCACTTAATAAAAAAAATAATAAAAAAAACTATTAAGCAAGTCTTATTGCAGAATTTTCCTTCCGGCTTTTCTAAACATGAAAATTATCGCTAAAATTGAAAATATTTAGAAAACTATAGCAGTGTGTAATCGACACTTTATTGGTGTTCTGAAAAACACGTTAGATGATGAGTCTCCTAGCAACAATAACTGAACAAAAATGGAAATGAACATACAACAAAACTTGTATTGTTACGTAACTTCCGTGTTCACCATTAACAAATATGAATGTATTTTTCTCACGTTGAATTTACAATTTCGGCTCATTGCTTAAGGCTAATTTTCTAATTTTTTTTTAATCCTTTAATGATTAAAATCATTTCGGGTGCACAAGCGTCTACCTCCTAACACCACATGAAGAAATGCATTCTTACCAAGTCTGTAGTACAATATAAGAAGAGCACGTACTACTATCGTTACTATTTCCAGTACTTGTCGCAATTTCCAACACATTATAATTAAAAACAATCTGTATAATTGCAACCGCCGAAGGTATATTTTAAAGTGAAAAAAAAAAAAATAAAATAAAGCAAAAACTACAGAATAAATAGACATTGTAAATAGCATTAGGATGGATGGCATTCAATTATATGGGAGAATTAATATTTTCATCACCTCTGGGAATTTCGATGTATAGCTACGCACGAAGGGAGCTAGCGATGGAGAGAAAATAAGAGAGAGAGAGAGAGAACATGAGAGAGAGAGAGAGAGAGAGCTTACCTGCCACGAACAAGAGTCCAGAGCCAGGAAGGACATTATCCTGCAACCTGAATCCCTCTTCCGACAACAACGAGGAGGCTAGGAGCAGCGCTCCGAGGCTATGTGTCACAGGACAACGAGGGTTGGGACAAGCGGCGTCTCCGTCCGGTAGCTGCCAAACTAAGATCAGCGGTTAAGGTAGTTGCCGGCGGCCGAGAAGTCCCGCGAAAGCTAGCCGGCGGGCGCTTAGAGACAAAGGCCGGTGATGGGCAATTTGGCTTCGAGTGGTCAGGAAATGAAGGGGCGGTGGCGGTCCTCGTGCACTGCCCAGAGAAACACGTGGGGGATGGAGAGATTGGGGTTTCTCTTGAATTCGTGTTGGGCGTGCGCGGGCGCTTTCCGGCGTCGCCTTGTAACTTGCGGGGCGTGGCTCCAGGCGAACGTGATGTGGAACACTAGAACAGAGAAAGGGAGGAAGAGAATCACGTGGAGTATTTGTGATATCGTAGGCGTAGACGGTGTGTGTGTGCGTGTGCGTGCGTGCGTGTGGAATGCGGCTATAGCAGACTCATTCCTTAGTGCGTGTTATGTTGTAATGTTGCATATTCCACTGCGCTAATTAGTTTGATCCTTAGTTTTTTCGCGTACAGAAATCCTTTAATAGCTTTAGATACGTTTTCGCAAGTCATAGGACGAAGAGTGAATATACATGCTAAATAAGGAACGAACATATCGAATTGATACGTGCTGCTGATTGGTCAAAGTCTCTCCTTCCAGTGTTCTGCCTTTGGGGGCGTATCTTCACATCCTCCGGGTATAGCTTGTCAGAAACTAAACAACAAAGCAAATGAAATAATCTATTAGGAACGGTTACGACTTCCCCCCGTTTTCCGTACTGTTTACCAAGTCTGCTTGCCTTTCCAAAGGTAAGAACGTGTGAGAGAGAACGAAAGATTTTTTTTTTTTTTTTTTTTTTTTAAATTCGGACACTAAAAGTTTTTCGGTATTTCTAAATTAGTCGTAATGTGATAATAAATCACGTAGCAAAGCTGACAAAAATCAAGAAAAGTGTAGTAATAATTAAACAAAAAAAAAAAATAAATCGGGATTGTTGTATTTGTAGTAAGGAAGACAATAAAAATATTCAGAAAGTATAATTCTTAAATTATTGTCACCGCATTAAATCAATTAACAACATTATGTTTCAGTCGAAATTATTTTCATCTACGATACATCGATATGTACATTGGCCTTAGCGTTATGTATTTAGGAGTTACTGTATTACATACGTAAGATAGGCAATTGGTACTATATTTTATTCAACACAGACCACCCTTTAGAGATAGGAGTATTGCTTCGTTTCGTTTTGTTTATTCGGACATTTTTCGTTACTTTGAAATATTCCAGCATTCTTGTTTTACAATTGTTTGCAAAATATTTTACTGTTGTTTTAATATAAAAAAGCATCACACGTTGTAGTCAAATAAATAATAACATTTACATGAATATGATTTGAATAATTCTGCTTCTGTTTATTGTTGCTTATTTAATAGTCATTGTTGCACTTTATCAAAAACTCATTGTTACATTGCACCTGTTTCTCCTTCTATTAGTCAACTGAAGATGCGTGTATTTGCTGATAGTTTACTTTTGGAGGGTCCACCCCTCGTAACATTTTAAGCCGAGTTCCAATCCATGTTACACTTCTTTAAATTTATTCTTCTATGCTTGCTTACTATATTATTGCATTTTTCTTATCCACATTTTCGCTCTTATTCTAAGTTATAAAATGAGATGCATATACTAGTCTCACGGTCTAGGAAGAATCTCCCTTATACAATCAGTTTTGACGATGCCCTTGGGTTCGAATCCCGTGTAAAAAGCGAAGAACTTTTATCAGAGCATTTTCAATGAAAGGTGAGCTATTCGATCTCATACGGGGGTGAGAGGTTTTTTTTTTTTTTTTTTTCAATCCGAAAGTCGGATTTTTCATCCCACAACCACTCCAACTAGTCAGGAGAACACGCAATTGATACACAATACACTATAACCAATAGCTTCATATTGGTTGCATAAAAAAAAAAAAAGAAAACGTTAACAGTCTAGGAATATTTTTGTCTGCACAGGATGCTTTCTCTTAAAATCATTGCTTCGCATTTGAAGTTAATATTTTGAAGTTCTATTTTTGCAGATTTCTTCCATTTTATAAACTTATAGTCTTCGTGATTCGTTTTAACGTATGGTCAACTGCAAAAAGGAATTGTTACAAGAGTAAAATACCATTGATGGGTATATAATAAACAGGCCTGGAGACGAAATACAACCTTGTCGGATCCCACAGTTCACAAGAATTTCAAGAGAGAGAGAGAGAGAATATTTCACTTTCTACATAAGTATAGTTGCGCCTTCATGTAA
Source organism: Typopeltis vanoorti (assembly GCF_054136105.1). NCBI lineage: Eukaryota > Metazoa > Arthropoda > Arachnida > Uropygi > Thelyphonidae > Typopeltis > Typopeltis vanoorti. The sequence continues at coordinate 103,260,948 of NC_143552.1, forward strand.
ACTTTCAAACAATGAACTATTTGGGGTTTTTCACCCCCACAAGACAGGCAAACTAGTCGGAAGAACACACGCACACACAAATTAACAAATGTAGTACACTAGACCCACGGATATAATTGCTTCTGTGACAATTCAAAACAACTCAATTGAAATCTTAAAGAACGAAGGAGATATTCAAAATAATTATAACGTTTAACATTTCCTGTTTTATTAACGAAATTTCCTTCTCTTTTTCTAATGATATTTATGCCAAACGTTTAATGAGTATAAGTCAAACAGTACATCAACATGCTCTATTATTCAACTGAAAATTCAGAATTTTTTTCCCGATTAGTTAGCTGGGAATAGCCCTCCTTTTTTCCGTGGCTTCTATAAAGGCTTGTGTAACTAGTAACAGATAAATACTCTTGTGACAAAGAGCAAACAGAACTAAGTCAAATTACAGACGCTATTTATAAATGTTATTTATGATGCCATTCATATATAACCTACTTATTTATACCAAAGTTATAACTGTGATTATCATTGAGCATCTTCCCAAAATTATTTTATACTGATTTGTTATCTGTAAGCACCACGATAGATGTAGATATTTGGGACTAAGTAATTAATTAACAAAGGAAGGTAGTCGAATTATCTATAGTTAAACTTATAATTTAAAAAACTAAGCTGTCGAACAAGATAACTGCCCAACCAAATATAATTAATCAGTCCAGTTACTGGTCCATTCTGGGCAATATTCTATTTCAATATCAAACCAACAGTACATCTTGTGCTTTGGTCATTAAATATTCCATTGTTGAAGTTTTCAGCTATGGTGTTATTGCCAGAACTAAACTTTCAGACATCTATTGTTATGTTTACAACAATAGTATAATAATAGTTTTTTTAACAATGACTTGGTTCTGTCATAACTCATTACCTGTTTATACCCAAAGTTCATCTTAACATAGAAAATCATTTACAAGCAATAATATATGTTTTCTTGACTGATTAAAAGGAATTGAAGGAATACAATTCCTTCTAATATAAGTCCCCATCCTATCTTATCTATCAAAATTCCACCACTCGCTTTTTTTTTTCTAACGAGCACTCATCAGTTAATGATCGCAAAGATCTTACAACATAATCCCAATCCCCGTTCCACTGATGGCTTTTTTTTTTTTTTTTGCATCGGTAAACAGTGTCAGGTATCCCAACACTGAAAATGACCTTGTTCTTGTGAAGCCCACTGCCACACAGCCTCCGTCACGCCGCTGGGCTGTACGGAGGATGGGATAACACTCCAGCCGAACGATGAAATCGCCTCTGGTGTGCAAGCTCGTGTGTGGGCAAACGTTGTCTTGCAGACGCAGCACCACCTCAGACATGTCCCTGTGGGTATGGGTTCTTTACAGACAACTTTTGAGTCCCCCCCCCCCTCCTCAAGTTTTTTTATGTATTTTTTTTTTTTTTTTTTTTTTAGTATGGACCTTTGAATTTAATGGGGGTTCCCTTAGGCCAAAAAGAACATCCTTCCTGTCCCAGAACGCAGTGGTCATGACTTTTTCAGTCGCCAGTTTGACCTTGAATAACTTCTTCCGCATTTCCATTTGTTTCTAACTAGTAACCGTGTTGTAATTCTCATTAGCAGTAACTATTAATGAAATGTTTGACTGTTTCTCTTTTGGTCCGAGTTCAGAATAAGATCAGAATAATTTGAACGTTGTACTTAAGGTATAAATAACCAATCGACCAATCTCGATTTTTCTTTATTTTGAGCGCATCTTTATGAAAAACTTTATTCCGACTCTGTTTCATTGTAATTTTAAGTATAGAACGAAAGCTTTTCACTGATTAAATGAAGCAAACACGTGATTTTGTCTCACTCTAAACAACCTTCATATTAATGAGGGTTGTTTAGAGTGAAAAAGTAAGTGGTTTTTATAAAAATTAAAACTTAAACTTCTTCCAAAAAAAAAAAAAAAGTTGCTATATGCCTTCATCTTTCGCTTATTTCATTCTTGACTACGTACTGTATATTTCACGCTTCATTTATTTTTAGTGAAAGCATTCAGAAAAGTCTCAGTAGACAAACAAACAAACAAAACTACTTTATCATTTCGAGAGATAAAGTCTCCTCTCTCTCTCTCTCTCTCTCTCTCTCTCTTCCCTTCATACGCCAATTTATTTCACGGACAACCTTGGAAAAGCGTTTTCTCACATCCATATAGAGTAAACCTCCCATTTAGCGGAGATACGTAGATGGCGTTTTTATCATCTGGAAATACGGTGTTGGTGAGTTGCACGATTTTCTTTCGTCTATCAGCTCCTTCTTTAAAAAAAAAAAAAAAGTCGCTCTGGAACAAGAAAATGGAGGAAACTACCTTTTCGGGATGTCTTAATTACCAGAAAAGCTAAAGAGGGCGGTATTTATCATAAGAGATGGAGAAAAACCAAAGGAAGAATTACAAACTATACTCCAACTACTTATGAGGCAACAGTAAAGAAAAATTATTATTCTCAACTCCTGTTCCACAGCGAAATCCCGATATTCACCAGAACTTCATTTTCTACCCCTTACATCGATAAACTTTAGCTCAAGAAATTTCATGACATAAGAGTGGCTTTCAAGGCGATTTTGAGGTTTACCGCGTTCACCTAAAGACCACAACCCATTCTACAAACATGCTGAGGTCTATAATATTCCATATAGCTGTCTTCTCTGTTTTTACTGACGTCCTTCTAGAGGTCTGCCCTATGTAAGAAAGGTCACATAGGGCAGACTTCTAGAAGGATGTTAGTAACAACAGAGAAAAACAGTTTGGACTTTCATTTTCATTTTCCCCACACACATAATATTAACTGTGATAAGAGCTCCATGTCTTACGTAGAGGACAATGCTGGTAACATAAAAGAATGTAATCTGGTTATCCACTCACAAGGCACTCAGTAGGAACCAAGGATCGATCCTGTGTGATATTTGGAAATCGCTCATCTTTCCATATGTCAGACTAACTTTTCAGTCAATTATCTTACACGCATTACTGAACAATAGCTAATTCGTGGCAGCTTCCACGTTCCACGTGATCAGGACCGACTCTACCGACGGTGCAAGAGGTGCATTTGCACGGGGCGACAATTTTTTTTTTTTTTTTGGTGGGGGGGGGGGGTCGGCAAAGTTGGCATAAACTATACGAAAAATAAGGGAGAAGGGGCGGCAAAATATGCTACTGCACGGGGCGGCAAAATTCCTAGGGACGACCCTGCACGTGGTCCCGTTTCCATCTTATATTGTAACGGTTCCCACGTGTTTTAGATATTTTAGTAATATTATAGTTTCATGTTAGCCTTTTATTGAATTTTTGATATTATTCTAACCCAGCAAGAAGTCGCAAATATTTGTGGCGAAACTAGTCGTTAATCATATATTGTTGTCGAACATTTAGAAATTCCAGTTGTGTACCATATTTTATTCGTATTATTTTGGCGTTACTTTGATAACAGTATGTTCCTCTTGCCTATACTATATTACAGAATATGTTAGTTATATATATATCGATAATAAATGCATCACGAAATAAGCAATAATAAAAATAAAAAAATAATAAAAAATTGCCTATTTCCTAAGATAGCTAGTCAAGTTATTTCTGGACTCTACCATTATAACGGGAGTTTTGCTGCATTTTATTTAGAAGGGTAAATTGTTGCAGTTTTTATTTATTTATTTACTTTAATGTTGTACCTAAATGCTTACGAAAAAAAAAAAAGTTGGAGACTGATTTTTGGCGCTATAATTTAGTCTTCATCTCACGACAATATGGAATGAAGACTAATTTACATGAATCACATCACTGTGTTCATAGGTTGGTTTATGCGTAGTTTGTAAAAGAAGAAAACTATCTGAGTTTTGTGAAACTACCGTAGATGACTCAATCTGAGTGCGGCGTCTCCACTTCGGTTCTAAAGTTGAAAGGTGAGAAATCTGAGCTTCTCGCGACTCGCGGAATTCCAGTTTAATTTTTTTATTTTTTGCAATCGATGTTTAGTTGTGTTCACCACTTCTACTGTACTGGAAGTGTCTATTGTAGTGTCGCAATGTACAGAGAAACAGTAACTTGGTAGCTAAAACAAACATAAAAGTGGTAGCTTTGTTCTCATGATGTTTAAAAAAATCGGATTTTTTACCTCGAATTAAAATGATGAAGGAAGATCATCCAGGATGGAAATGTAACCTTAAATAGAGCCAACGTATTTCTTGGAATGTATATGTGTATGTGGGTGTGGTGTGTACATGTGATTTTAATGTCTATATACCTACAAGAAAATAAAATAAAACTAAGAAATATAAGTATTCGTTTCTTAATATCTTTCATCTTTTACTATTGTTTCTCTGACTTAGGTATCGGGCTACCTAAGACAGAAATAAACAACATTTAATATACCTTCATACTATCGCCTCGGTTGGCCGAATGGTTAACGTGTTCCCTATATATACGTATATATATGGGAGGGAGGGGGCTGAGAATTGAGGTGTCAATGAGTGTTCCTCTTCTACCTAAAAGAAAAAAATAAATAAATAAAAGAAAAAAAAAATATATATATATATATATATATATATATATAGAACATGTTCATCATATTTACTCCCAAATAAGATGCATTGATGTTTAATCCACACAAATTATGTATTATTACATAAGAATTAAAACGTACTGTTTTTATTATCTATATTTTATTATCTACCAAAACAAGCCTTAAAGTACAAGCCATTAGTAACCCAGGACGTCCTCTTAAACGAGTCAACGATGACTTCTAAGGCCGGAACAGGCCATTCGAGGCCTAAATCCTTGATACGCATGATGATGATGATGATGATTATCTATAGTCACTTATAATTTGTATGCAGTTGTTAATATAAAAATAGTTTAAAAATCTGATATTTTGTTAACTGAAAAGTAAATATAAAATCTCAAGAATGTTGCCAAGAAGTTTTTTTTTTTTAAAAAAAAAAAGTTTTCGAGCATACAAAATTTGTAGTAAAGAATTGAAAACTTTGACCCGAAATCCACTTTCTGACCTAAAAATTTCGCGTTGGTGTGCATTTTAAGACATTAGGGACAAGTACTTAAAAAGTACTTGTCCCTAATATAGTTATTCGTGCAATGCAGTAATAAAAGAAACTGAAGCAGTGATGAACGAGCAGTATAATATTAAGCCTTATTACTGTTAGAAATAAAACAATGCAGCCAAGAAGTTGAATCCCATCAATGAAGAACCCTTATCAGATCTTTTCAAACAAATGGTGAGTTAGCCGATCTCATACGGAGGTGGTAGTTTTTCCTCGGAAACTCTGGTGTTTCGTCCCTCAACACAAGCAAAACAAGTCCCGTGAAAGCACACAGATCTACAGGCATAAATACTTGCCCTTCGGGGATGCAGCAGACGAGTGGAGTGCCGGCTGTTAATTCGCCGTCATCCCTAACTAGGAGACTCTACTCATCCTAAGGTATAGATGGAATGAAGAAGAAGAATCTTTTTTATATTTTTATTTCCTTTTGTTTTATTGTTTTACTTGGGACATTTCATCTTATTCTTTCACTGAAACGTATCTGATAAAAGGGGGATTAAACCACCTTAACAGATGTTAATGGTAGTCCAAAATAGATACCAGGTGTCACTGCAATATCAATCTAATATATTGTGATTTACAATGTTTATCCTTATGTTACAAATGGTTATTTTCATAATTATATTTATGAATTAATTATGTATTAGCAATTATGTTTATGTTATGAATAAATGTTTGTGATGTGTTTAAGATTATGTTACGAATGATTATGTTTATGATTATCTATGAATTATTATTATTTCTCTGTTACAACGATATCATCGTAAAATGTGGTGGGCCTAAAAAAGCCGTTTCCTGGAGTTGAAATGGTGTTACATTTCGGAGGCTCAGCTTTTCCAGATGTTTCATAAATACTTATGGCATTGCTCTTAGCGGTTCTGTGTCCTTGCAACTCTTGTTGCCCCTTTTGTTCCAAATTCGTTGATGAATCTCCAGATCTCTGTAACTGGTCAATTTTTCATACACTTTTTTTTCTTCTATCCTATTATCGCCTGGTATTGCCACATCAATAAACCACACATGTTGTTGTTTAACTACGGTAATGTCTGGCATATTATCTTCAAGATGTCTATCTGGTCTGAATTTTAATGTCTCATAATAACTTTACACCTTCATTTTAAATAACTTTTTCAGTTGTATGTTTGTGTTCCCAAGGGTTTTTTGGAAGTTTGGGAAACCATATTTTCTACACAAGCTCCAGCGTGCAGCTTTTGTAACGTGATCATGCCTTTGTTTACAATCTGTGTGAGCAATTCTTGACGCAAGAATTAATCAGATGGTCTATTATTGCTCTCTCTCTCTCTCTCTCTCTCTCTCTCTCTCTCTCTCTCTCTCTCTCTCTCTCTCTCTCTTTGTTTCTGTATAGTCACATTTGCTACCATTATGGATCGTTTTAATATTTTCCCTTGATTACATTTGCTGTAGTGCTTGTTCTTGAGCAACAAGTAACAGATGTCTCTTTCTTGATGCTGTCCTGTTGAAACCATTGCCAAGTTAAATGAGTATCAATTTTTTCTTCAATATCTTTTAAATATTGACCAATGAGTGCTTTATTTTTCCAACCTTTTCATTGATCTTTTGGAAATTTCTTTCTCCTTATATTGTTTTTTTTTTAATCGGTTACACTCACTACTTTTTTCTTTGTAAGTTTCAACTATCATATTCTGTGTTTACTTTGATACAATCATTCAATATTCGCTTTTCTTCTTCCTATGTTGATTGTCTTATAAAAGTCCGCGTCCCGCCTTTTTCTGCCTTGTATAATCCATCTACATCACTGCGTTGATATAAAACATGATTCATTTCAATTTTCGTATTTTGCTGTGAAGTCACTCCAATCAATTCACCACAAAACACGAAAATTAATGAATCGTGTTGCATCAGCGTAGTGATGTAGATGAATTATATAAGGACATTGAAGGGAATGTCAATCATGCTTGCTAAGTATATGATTACATGAACGGCCCACGTATGATTGCTCTTACCGTGTTTGCTCCATTCAGTCTGAATTTTTCTAACTCTTCTCACATGTAAGATCCTGTTTTATTTTTGACTCCTGAATACAAAAGTTCATCTGCCTGAAGAATTCCTAGGTATTTATAGGATTATTTTTTCTGGAAAAAAATTTAAATTTTCCTTCCATCTGCAAATTTGACTCTTCTTCATTCTATTATCTTGCCTCGAATTATAGGCAGTGTTGCGCCTTTATCAAGCCCAAATTCCATAAAAATGATTCAAATTGTTATGGAGCAGTGATTCGATTTCTATGGATTATTTTCCATGTAGTTTAAGATCACTACGTATAACAAATGTTATATATTTCCTGCGTGGAAAAATATCCAATGACATATAGAAATTTGCTTTTATTCATTTCAAATCAGTCAAAATTTTGTTAATTAAAAATTGGTTCTTTCTCTGCAGTTCTTGCAAACAAATCCTTTCACTTAATACAGAGAAAGTTAGTGTCTTAATAAATATTAACTAATTAAAGTTGTTAGGCCAGTGATAACCGTTGTGATAATTACTTAGAACATCTCCTTATTCTTAATATTTTGGTTTACAGATCAAGTATTAATCAATTTTATTAACTTAACCAACTCGTTTCGCCAAACTTGAACTGATGGCGTCTTCAGGGCACTTACACATATAGGCTGAAACAATCTCACAATTATGTGTAACTATAAAACGGACAAAAATAACTGTAAAAAACTGACTAGAATGATTACAAATAAAATAGTATCGAACGTGCGTGAAACATGTATCGCGTGTACACGATTAGCTAGCTGTTGCTAAGGAACTTTCTGTAGTTTGTATTAAAATTCATTTCTTTTGTTTTTAAAGATCTGATTAGGGTTTTCCATATCTCTGGGAGGATTAGGCCTTGATTTCTGTTAAGGTTGACAGTAGAACGGGCGACTGTGGCTGCTTCTTTGAAAATTCTTGAATGGTAATCTTCCTCTATGTAAGGAGAACAGCTTTTGTCACTCGATGACATGGTTAGTTGTAGAGAAATGAGACGATAGGCCAGAAATGTCCTGTCTGTTGTTTTTGACATAGCCAATGTGCTCTTTTTGCCTGATTTCAAGGCTTCTCGAAGTCTGTCCGATGTAACTAGAGCCACACGAGCATGGAATATTATAAACTCCAGCATATTTATAGAAAGGGTGGTTGTCTTTTTGAGATCTTGGTAGTTTACGAATAGATTTTATTGGTTTAAATGTTACTCTTATTTTGTGTTGTTTGAGGAGGCTGGCGAGCTTGTAGGAGATGCCACTTACAAACAGAATTGAAAAGTTTTTATATATTGAATATCTTCTTGTTCTTTTCGTGGTGGTTCAGATAAAAGGACTTTATTGACTAGTCTTCTTGGATAGCCGATGGTGAGTTAACATTAATTTCCAACAATCTGCACTTGAACGGCTGTCCAAGAAGACTAGTCAATAAAGTCCTTTTCTCTGAACCACCAGAAAGAGAACAAGAAGATATTCAATATATAAAAATTATTGCAATTCTGTTTGTAAGTGGCATCTCTTACAAGCTCGCCAGCCTCCTCAAACAACACAAAATAAGAGTAACATTTAAACCAATAAAATCTATTCGTAAACTACCAAGATCTCAAAAAGACAACCACCCTTTCTATAAATATGCTGGAGTTTATAATATTCCATGCTCGTGTGGCTCTAGTTACATCGGACAGACTTCGAGAAGCCTTGAAATCAGGCAAAAGGAGCACATTGGCTATGTCAAAAACAACAGACAGGACATTTCTGGCCTATCGTCTCATTTCTCTACAACTAACCATGTCATCGAGTGACAAAAGCTGTTCTCCTTACATAGAGGAAGATTACCATTCAAGAATTTTCAAAGAAGCAGCCACAGTCGCCCGTTCTACTGTCAACCTTAACAGAAATCAAGGCCTAATACTCCCAAAGATATGGAAAGCCCTAATCAAATCTTTAAAAATAAAAGAAATGAACTTTAATACAAACTACAGAAAGTTCCTTAGCAACAGCTAGCTAATCGTGTACACGCGATACATGTTTCACGCACGTTCGATACTATTTTATTTGTAATCATTCTAGTCAGTTTTTTACAGTTATTTTTGTCCGTTTTATAGTTACACATAATTGTGAGATTGTTTCAGCCTATATGTGTAAGTGCCCTGAAGACGCCAACAGTTCAAGTTTGGCGAAACGAGTTGGTTAAGTTAATAAAATTGATCAACACTTGATCTGTAAACCAAAAATATTATTACTAATTCTCAGGATCAAGAAAACAAACCTTCATTATCTCCTTATTCTTTTTCCTTCAAAATCCAAAATGTCTTTCCTGTTATCATCCACTCTCAAGTCAAGCCTGTTTGCAATTGGTTCATAATAGTTGACCCAATCGAGTATGATTATACGGGTCAAGTGTTTAAGCCCAAAACCCATGCAATTCATTTGTGACTGGTGTAATGTTGTTCTTCACTTTCTTTGAACCATTTCTCTTGTTATGATAAGGTCATCCATCTTAGTGTTCAATTGTTTTTCGATCTCTTTTATCCCGTTAGCATTTTTATTATGTTCTTTTTGATTATCTCAGGGCTGCTTTCCAAACTTGATTCTTTCTTTTACAAGACGTTCAGTACTATTTGGGAATTTTCGTTAATATTTGTGTAAAACCAATGTTAGTTTATCTTGAACTGAATTTTGTCTCAATTGATAAAATTATTATTATTATTATTATATTATTATTATTATATGTAAGTACCTGCAGCTGTAGAAGATGGGTGTTTATTTATGCTTGTGACTAGTTTATGAATATTATGCAGTTTTGAATGATTTACAAGTAATGACATCGCACTGCATTACATCTTCAAGATCATTGTGAAGAAGAGTAATATAATAGCCGACTATTTGAGAAAAATATTTTTCCTTTTCGATACCCGAGTGGCATTTGTACAATCTTTCAAAAATAAAGTTTGTAAAAATCAGACGAAAAAAAAATCCTTAATTTTTTTTTTCTTTCCGAAATATATAAAACTATCAGGACATCCTAGCTGTTCGTGCTATAACAATGTAAGCTTTTCGAACATAAAAGTTCGAGAAAAACCTGAGTTACGTTAAGAGCAAACGCAAACTTAGGAAAAGGGCATACAGAGAAGTTAACGGAAAAAGGAAATGACTCCTTACTTGGTATCACTGCCCCCTTGTGTTAGCTTGTGTAGGTCAACACGGCAGTGCTTCTCCATCACCTGTTGTTATGGAAACACTGAAGGTCAATAATTGTGTTGACCGTCATTCCCAGACTCTTCAGTTTACACTTGTCGAAGTTTCTCAGTGTGCTTGAGTCCGCGTGCAACTGTGCGTCTGGCAAATGTATTTGGAATAGGAAAGAAATACGAGGGAAAAAATATGAAATAAACGAAGTCATTCATATATTGATTACGGTTGGTAAATATTCATTTTACACCTCCTAGCTTTGAAGATTGGTTATGATTACCACCAGAGTGGTTGAAGTGTTAACAGCGCAAATCCCAAATCAAAATATGATTGACTTTTTCTGTTTTTTAATAATCACTAAGAAAATTTAATGAAAATGCTCGATTAGTAATAAACAATATTAACAAGTATTGTAAGGTCTCAAACAATATCATTTTTAACGACGTAATTTGTTATTAACGATATTAACCATAAAAAGCAAGATTCCTCTAGTAATACTTTGGCAAGTCTCCTTTTCTTCTCTTTTGTTGTATATTACCACTTTCCTTTTCAAGATTTGCTTTCTGATACGGCTTATTTATCGTAACAAGTCAATCAAACCAGCCTCAGAACACACACAATATAATAGTTTTGTTTGTCGACATATAAAAGGTACTGTAGGAGGTCATCAGACTAAGATGATATGATTACTTGTTTCCTAGGCAACAAGGAATGCACAGAATTATTTTGAAATTAGAAGTACGCCAGTTATTTCTTCTTTTTCTCACAATTTCTTTTCTAAAGTTAATAACTACCTATTTGTTTAATCTCGAATTTACATTTGTTTGTTCAATGTCATGTTTCTTCTTTCAAGATCATCATTTTCTCACGCCTTTCATTTTATGTGTTCCAAACAATATTGAACGCGACTGCATTCAGACATCCGTGTACGCGATGAATGATACCAAAAGCATCGTGCACGCTCAGCTTGAGCGAAACAGAAGTAAACCTTCATTCTTGTTCTAGCCTAATAAACCAAGCGCAGAATCCGGAATTACAATTGCTGTCCGATTTATTGCAATCTCGAAAATATTCTCCAGATCGGTGCACAAAGATTTCAAAGGAGACAGTTTACTCTCCTTACTTGCTTAAGTAAACTGAATTCGAGTGATTCTGCATTCACTTCACTCAAAATCGAATCTTCTCCGAATGAAAAGTGTTATCTGCATTTTATTTCATATTTATCATTAATCTCTCTTTCTGTACTTCCTATATTTGGATAATGAAATGTGGATATAAGACTCAAACAAAATATTCCATTTGATTTATTTTTCCATAATGGTGATGAAATAACCGCCGATAAATTCCAAAAACCTTACTTAGATGATTGAATACATGCAATATAAATGCTTCTTTTACTTTCGCTTATTTATATATTTTATATATGAATTTACATGACGATATTGTCGTGGTAAGATGGACTGAGTGTTTGGTAGGAGGTTATTGAAAGGGCAGATTTGAATATGTAATTGGTCTCCTCAGATATAAATAATTGTTTATTGTATTATTTATTATTAAAGAGAAAAAGTGGATTAACATGCAAACAACGAAATGAAATTCGAATAAAACCTCTAAGCCAAATATATTTAATCTATAAGAGTGATACCGCTATGATTCTGTGTTTTCATTCTTTGAATGCAAGTTCAATTTTCTCTTTTAAAAAAATAGTAAAATAAACAGAAATAAAATAAACAATTATTTATTGTTATCCGTGATTTTAAACCAGTGTACAGAAGTTACCACATTTGAAATATATAAAGTACAGTTAACCTAAATCTTGTACAGTATTGTGCTGTGTCCATTAAGGGTTCAACTTCTCCTCTTCGACCAAGAAGCAATTCTCTCTTCAATTAACATGAGTTTCCTAAAAGGAAGATCTTGTTTTTAGTCATTTTATTTTATTTTATAATAAAAAAAATTATATGAACACTGTACAGGAGGAGAGTTATACTGCTATATTTCTCAACTTTGCGAAGCATTCCCACAAAGTCTATATAAAAAAGTTAATGTCTTAAATTGCAAGAAATGGTGTAGATAATACACAGATAGTGTAGATGACACTAGACGAATGACAAATATTAATGATATGAGTCGTGTATAAAGGAAGAAAGCGTGTCCTGGAGAAGAGTCAGAAGTTACTGCAAAGTCTCTACTTGAACATCTATTTAAAATACAAGATATCCCAAGAGGAATCTGGAAAGGAACCAACTCATGACTTTAAGGATTGATTCTTTGAGTCATTCTAAACGGAAAAAAAAAATTATCCATAATAGCTAAAGAAATTCATAGACGAGACAGAATAGAAGCCGAGCACTCTAAAGACGTTCGAGTGACGTAATCAGTAAGTGGATAGCTGTGAACAGTGAACTTTTGAAAATTTTATTATTTTTTTTTTTTTGAGAAACTCTCCCAAACCTAAAGCAGCATTCCATAGTTGGAAATATCTTATGAATCTGTAAAGAATAAACAAATATATATATAGAGAGATTTAAAGTAATTTCTGAAGTAGAAGATAACGTGTATTTTTTTTTATGCTAAAACAGATGTGAATGTGAAATTTTTGGAACAAGAAGACTTGAGGTTATTACAATTTCGATTCTTCTTAAATGCAGAGCGATGTAGAAGTGATTCAAATCCTGTATTAAGTGGTACTTGTGGCATAATATAGACCAGGGCTGTCCAACCTTAGGTAATCCGAGGGCCGCATTAACAAAAATATATTTTTATCCTAGGGCTGCACCACAATGCGTATCTAGTAATTTGGTAAACAGCAGAGACACAACCTCGAAAGCTGAACAAACGAACAACCCTATGTGCGCATTAGTAGCGCGCTCACGTTCCCCGTGAGTGCCCGGAGCATGCGCGTTGGAACAAAACGGTGCAAGAACGATTCTTTGACAGATCTAATATTTGAAAAACACGTGGGTATATAGTGATGTAAAAACACCAAATAAAATTACCAACATCGAGATTATCGATTAGTGATATAATTAAAATATCTAATACGCATTCGATTCATTTTTTTTTTTTTTTTCGCTCATCAAAATCAAAACCTACAGGCGGGCCGCACAATCCCACCGCGGGCAGTGCTTTGGACAGCCCTGATATAAACTATATGAATGCATACATGCACAAGAAAGTTTATCACTAATCTAAATAGCGAAATATTTCGATCCGAAATTATAGATCGTCTTCAGTGTCACTGACATTTTAAAACACAAGTAGAATAACAATAAGATTTCTTGTTTATCTTTTTTATAAAATAATACTTAAAAAAATGGAACTGAAGATTAGAGAGCACAGAAAGTAAAAGAAAAAAAGAGAATTAAAAGAAAGGTACGACAATATACAGTTCCTGAAAACAGCGACAGAATATCTCTTAAGATGTTGAGCTGAAGGGGGGAGGGTGTAGTGACTTCTTTCCTTCCTTCTTTCGTTCACAGGCTGATATCACTTTCAAAACATATTTCTCAAGATAAGATAACAATCTACTCAGCTTTTGTTACTGAAATTTAGGAAATACACACCAACAATAACACTTCGTTCAAACTCAAAATCTTCCTCTTACAGCCATACTGAATTACTAATATTTAGCTTCACATTTTATCCCTGATCTGAATATTGTATAAGTCCTGCTTCCGATCACAAAAAACACAATCTGTCACACAGTTAAATCCCAGCTGATCGTCTAAATTCGATTTGATTGTGAACTTAAAAGATGTGAAAATTTTCAACTGTGGTAACGGAAAACGTCTGTTGAATGCAAGTGACCGATCACAGTTTCCAAAAGTCATGAAATAAATTCCAGTATTGTTTCATATTTTCGTCCCGCCTATAATTATGATAGAACAGTTTCTGAAAACAAACACAATAAACGAAAATGTAAATTTTTGTTGAAGAAGACTCATATGATGAAGGTTTACAAAAATAAGATGAAAAAAAATACATATTTATATCTCTTATTAGTCATTGTAGTCATTAGTCATTTTTATATCACTCCCATACACGCGTGCGCGCGCGCGTATATGTGGGTGAGTGATACAAAGGCTTGTAGCATATAAATCCCATGTGTGAGCTGGGATCTCGAGCAAGTAATCTGTTGATATTCTGTTTGGAAGAGGTGGAGGTTTTAGCCATTGGGAAATACTTCAAGGGTGATGGCTGCCCCACAAAATAGACGTAGATGGAATGAAAGATGACTGAGGGGAGTATCGGGTTCGGTTCAACTGCAAAAGAATGTTCGGAAGCTGTTGCTCGTATTGCTGAAACATTCGTCCAACAGAAAATGGGGGGGCGTAATGGATGCTAGTTCTGCTAAATAGAGCCCATGGAAGTACCTTAGAAGAGAAAATATGGAAATCTCATAGACTCTTCAGATACAAAACAGTATCTGAAGAGTCTATGAGAGGGAGGGGGGGGGAATCGTCAATCTACCATACTTCTCTCTTTTGAACAGAATCAAAAACATTTTAGAGTTTAAATACACCACCTTAAACGTAAAACTACTGTTCTCTGTTCTATGGAGCATCGAATTCCCAATTTTGACCTCACACAATAACTTCAAAGACAATTACCTATCTGCAGTTCCGCAGATAGGCTAATTGTAAAAATAAATAAATAAATAGATAAACATTAAATTGAAAAATTGGAATGGACTGACAGATTTTTATAAAGATTCCAAATTCCTAATTATAATGTAATCCATCGAGCCAGAGTTTAGAAATTATTTGCATGCGTACAGACAGACAAAATAAATCGCATAGTTGCTTTTTATTTTTATTTTTTTGGGGGGGGGTCTTTTTTTTTAAATTTTGTGTTCAAATACGTATCAATTTTTATTATTTATTCATTCTGTATTCAATAATTCAACGGATGACACACGAAACAAATGAAACATTACAATCCTTTGGATTAAAATACCTTTTTAAAAGAAATGTAATTGTTATATTTGTATAATAAAGAAATTCAATTATTTACATTATTACCAGTCAACATGCACATAACACTCTTATCGAAGATTCATTCCAATTCTTAGTCAATAAATAAATAATAATGATGTTTATGGAAGAACCCTCGACTGGAGAAGGACCTAACTCGGTAATGAGCAGAAATGAAGGGAGGAGGATATTTCTGCCAATTCCTGAGGCAAAATTTGAGTCCTAGTTACTCCGCTCATCAAGCAAGTACTGCATTATATTCTGGGTCATCGTTTGTATTTAACAAATGCACTGAACGTTTATATAAATTAGTACAGTCTTAGTAAATAGCTGGTTATTCAGATTTTGAAATTCAATCCTCGATGTAACGAAAGAAAAAAAAATGATGTGGATAATAGTATGATATGATGAGCCATGATGACTGCTATTTTTTTTTTTTTACGCTCTGCTAACGTTGGTAACGTCATGATTTGCCTAAATAAATAAATATATCTATAAGATAAGAGAAAAGTTGGAAAATCTGTCATTTACGTGATAGATGAATTTATCTTCAGATGTGTGGATTTTTATCTGTACGTCAGTACCATAAGTGGTTCTAATAGTTTAGTATTTTGTCCAATAGTTTAATACATCGAGAATTAAACACCCTATTTTTGCTTGAAGCAACTTAAGACAATACACGTGTAAACAAATAAACATAATCTCTGTTCAAAAGACACTGTTTATGTACAACTTTAAGCGACCGATATGAAATTACGCTTCTTATGTCATACCGAAAAAATCACACCGAATAATAAAAATCATTCACCATTTAAACACTTTCGCTATGATAATGTAAACGATGCCATTCTTTTTTTTTTTTATTTAATTTATTATACTCTTTCGTTTTTGTGTGATTTGCATTTCTGGGTCGTAGAATTAAAAGCGCCTCCTTAGTAGAAGGGCGATATATATGCCTTGTTGAAAATATCTGGGTTCGAATCCCATGTTGGAAACGTTTATAGAAATGAGTTAATTGATCTCATATAACATGGCAAAGATATTCTTCAAAAACGTTTTTTAACTCCAGAAAAACAAGAGAAAATACACAACATATACAATATATTGTGTACAATATATATAATACTAAATCCGTCCAATTTCGAATACAAAATTAAAATGCATAACCAAGTATAAAAATGCTCTTCTGTAGAACATTCATTAGGCTTTCAACCATGTCTTCAAGTTGTCTGACAACTTTCAGTGACACATTTTTATTTTTTTTTTTGTTTGTTTATTTTGTTTTCGAATTTCAAAACTTCGGGAATTAAACACCCTATAAATGCATTTTTCCTGAAGCAATTTAAGATAATACACATGTCGGCAAATAAACTTACATGGGTCGCAGATATTTGAAAGTATCTCTCAGAAGAATTAATTGTAGATCATAGCTGGGAGCTATAATACGAAATCAGAATTTACCTTTAATTCTCTAGTGGCATTTAAACGTCAATGGGTGAAAAAAAAAAAATCTTTTTTTTTTTTTTTTAAATTTTACTTTATTTTATTTACCACACAAAAATAGTGTTGTTTTTTTTTCTTTTATCTGTTTCTCCCCCGATTACTAACCGTTCTAACAAATTGTTATTATTAGCATTTCATGCATCTTAAAACGAAGTCACCATTCCAATAGACGATACATTACAACTTAAAATTTGCTTTTGAAAGATACAGAAATATATTAGAGTTCTTTGATTGTCATCTGCAAATACGAATGGCACATAAAGAGACATATTTGGTTAACTATTGAAGTATTTTATGATCTTTATATTTTAAAGGTAGACAGGCGTATCATTTCATAGATTGCTTCGGGCGACCCAATAACTATCGTACAAAATTCTTGTTTGTGTATAAGGCAAAGCATGCAGTTAGAACAGAGCTACAGCTTGTTTCAAAATGCCATTCTGTAATTAAGGTGACATCATATGGAATTGTCTAAAGATTTTCACCTCAGGCTACTTAAGCGATAAAATTTCTTATGCAAACACTGGCCTCAGACAGAAATGTACATTTCGATTGGGTGCTCCTCTGAGATTGAAAGAGGTTTGTTAAATGAGTGTTTGTTTGATTGCTGTGTCCACTGAGGAACAATTTGGAAGAACCTTTCCAGATAGCCTCAGGTGATTGCAGTGCGTCTACTAATTCGTATTTTACGAAGATGACAGCGCTGCTCATGACATTCTTACTGTTACCGAATTTTAATGTAATTCTTCACAGACAAATATTTAGCAGATTATTTTTTTTTTTTGTTCTTAAGAATATGAACTTGCTTTTTTTATTTTATTTTATTATTTTTTTTTTTTTTTTTTTAGTTTTCAAGAAGCTGGTTTGGTGAGAAACGCATCTAGAAAAATTGTAATTCTCTGTCACTTTCAATTTAGATGCTTTGCTATCGCGTTTAGATTTCCTTATATGGATGGTTTCTTTTTTTTTCTTTTTTTTTTTAATGAAGGAATGAATTTTTTTAAAAAATACAATCTGGGTTTGGTTTATGTTTGATCAATTAAGATTTGTTGTTAAATAGGAACATCAAAATACGACTATAAACCCGGATGGATGTTTGTCAGATAGATAAATACAATCAGGAAAAAAAAACTGCATAAAAGTAAATAAAATATTTACCAAAAAACGCAAATACATAATACCTAAGAATAAAAAAAAAGAATCGGAAATTGAAATGGTAAGAAGGAGTGATTCTCTTAAGGCTTTTTTTTTGGGGGGGGGAGGGGGGGCAAAAAATGAAATAAATTTAGCAGACGTTTCCGAAGAACGTCATAGTTCACAGGACCATAGACTCATTGACAATGATAATAATGATATATGTGCATATATTATCATCATGTATGTGTATATATTTCTTATAATTGTTTTGTATTCTTTATATAAAATAAAGTGTTACAGTCTTTTTCACTATAACGCATTCTTGATAAATTTGAATATCCATTTTGAAGCCCTCATTTCTTTATTCCCACCGTCTATCCTTTGCCTGCGTGTTTGTAAATATTAGCTCCTACATCTGACCATATTTGATGCATTATACTCAGCATATCTACTATCAAAAATAAAATTTATTTGCAACTGGTATTAATTTGTTAAATGGATCTATTAAAAATATTGTGTAGATTATTAACTATTAATAAAATAGTTACGTGAAAGAAACTATACATACGTCGTGCAAGTCTTTTTTGTAATTTTTCGATATTGGAAAGTATAATTTTCAGTATTTTGTAAAATTGCTTGTTCAACTCAGATTATTTGAACATATTCAGTTTTTAGCGCATCGTGCTTTGCTATAAGCAACGCTAAAAAAGGCTACAATTTTCCTCCCAATCAGTCTCTTGTCAAGACTCCAACATTATCAGATCTTATATTTCTATAGTCTAAGGGACTTTGTACCGTATCAATCTACCTATATCTTGTTCTTCCTCTGGGTCGTTTTCCTGCCAACCTGGCAGAGAACACTTGTTTTGCTAATCTTTCCTCGCCCATTCTGTTCAAGTGACCATACCAGCTGATATTAGCTCTGCTAACGCATTCCTGGATGCTGACAATGTCAAGTTCTTTCCTAATATCCTCGTTTTTAATATGATAGTGCCATTGACGCCATCTGTTCACGCCTATAATCTTTCTCAGGACTCTCATATATGCGGTCTCTAGTCTTTGGTCAAGTGTTTTACTTCTGACCCAGCTCTCAGATCCATAAGTTAAAACTGGTTTGAACACTGTCTTGTATACAGCTAATTTAGTGTTCCGACTAATTTCTCTCTTATTCCATATGAATTTGTTCAATTGACTGCTGCCTACCATACCAGCTTTGTTGATTCTGTTGTCTATTTCTATATTTAATTTACCATCTTCAGTAAAAATCGTGCCTAAGTAGCTGAATTGTTTTACTTGTTCCACAGGTTCCCCGTTCACAACACAGTTGACATTTTCAACAATCCTACCTATTTTCATTGTATTTGTATTTTTAATGCTGACCTTCATACCATATCTATTACAACAGCTATTCAATTTAGTCACGGAAGCTTGCAAACTTGCAGCGGATTTATTCAGAAGTATAACATCGTCCGCATAAAGCAAAGAGCTGACATTAACATCTCCAATTCTGATATCATGTTTAATATCAATTTGCTTCATAATGTGATCCATATAGATAATGAATAACAGAGGGGATAATGTACATCCTTGTCTCACACCATATTTAACATTAAACCATCTTTCTGTACTTCCTTCAATTCTAACTGCTGACTTACAACTCAAATAAAGACAAAGTATTGCTTGACATAATGCCCCATTGACACCATATAACTGTAGGCGTATTGAATAGCTTCTTTCTTGGCACCTTGTCGTATGCCTTTTCCAGATCGACAAAAACTTAAATACAGATCTTTGTTATATTCCCATGCTTTCTCAACTATTTGTCGTAAAGTGAAGATCTGATCCTGACAGCCTCTATTTGGCCCGAATCCAGCTTGTTCTTCACCAAGCTTTTCTTCCACAATTCTTCTCAACCGTTTCTCAAGTATAATTGCATAGATCTTGCCAGGAACACTCAGTAGGGAAATACCTCTGTAATTCTCACATTCAGTTTTATTTCCCTTTTTATATATGGGCACTATTAGAGCTCTACTCCAATCATCGGGAATTCGTCCCTCAGTCCACGTTTCTGAACTATGCAGTGCAGCCACTGTGACACTTTTATACCACCATACTTTAGCATTTCTGGTCAAATATCATCTACTCCTGCTGCCTTTCCACATTTCCAGCCTTTGATGGCTTTTTCTACTTCAAGTATGGATATGTATTCCTGACTGTATGCCTGTTGGGTGTTTTTTACCAGTGTGCTATCACTGCTTGTTTCATTTAGCAATTTTTCGAAGTAATTACTCCATACTTCAAGGATATCTTTTTCTCCTGTTTTCATGTCACCTTTATCATCTCTAACTCCTTTTACAGCACTCTTTCCTCCATTTCTAAGCTTCTTCAACAACCTCCAGAATATCTTACTACCTTCTTGATATTTATTTTCTATGTTCTTGCCAAAGTCCTCCCATGACTTTTGTTTAGCTTAGTTTTACACAGTGTTTCGCTTTCTTACATTCTTCTCTGTATTCTCTAAGAGCAAAAGCTGACTTATTTACCAGGTACTTTCGATATGCTTCTTCTTTTCCTTCACAGCCTCTTTAACTTCCTGTGTTCACCATGGAGTTCTGATTTTTCTATCCTTGCAGACAACCTTCCCACATGCCTCTCTGGCTGAATCAATCAGGGTTTTCTTCAAGGCTTGCCACTGAATCTTCAAGGTTTGGTTCTTGTTCTCAAAATCTTTCATTTTTTCTTCAATAATTTTGTGTATTTTAGTCTGCAGTTCACATGCTGCTCAACTTTTATTCGCCTTAAAACTTTCTTACATGTTATTATTTTCAATGTGAAATTCACTTTTATCCTGCTCAAGACTAAATAGTGATCACTTCCAATTTCAAATCCTCTGTACACTCTGGTGTCCTGCACCAGGGAGAAAACATCACTATCAACAATAACATAGTCAATGAGACTTTTCGTATTCCTTGCCTCTTCTCTCCGTGTGAATTTGTGCACATTTTTTGTTGCAACATGGTGTTAGTAATAACCAGTCCATGTCCTGAGTAGAAATCCAACAGATATTTGCCATTATTATTAGCTTTGCCCTTTTCTCCCAATTTTCCCAAAATATTTTTGTATGTCTGACAATCATTTCCTACTCTGCTATTTAGATCCCCAACAAGGACCAACAAGGACCAACTTTTCCTTTTCATTATGTCAGTTGCTTTTTCTAAAGCATCAAAAAATTCCTCCGCTTCTACCTTAGTAGAACCTTCTGTGGGACCACAGGCACAAATAAGTCTCATTGTCCATTTCCCCATTCTGATATTTGCCCACATCACTCTACTTGAGACTGCCTGCCATTCAAGAAGATTAGCCTCGTATTTAGTGTTGAATACAATGGCTACTCCTTTTTTTCCTTGATTGTCATTTCCTTAATATAGCATTTTGTATTTTTTGCTCAGAAAGATCTCACCAGTTTTTGTCTTTTTTGTTTCAGTCACCCGTATTATGTCGATCTGGTACTTATCTAATTCTTCAGCTAGCTCCATTTCTTTGTCATTCAGGCTTCTTATGTTGATAGTACCGATCTTTAACTCTAGTGATGTTGTGTTGGGGTGTGCTTTCAGATTTGTTCCAGTAGCTGACTTTTCGCTGTTCGCCCTAGTTCCCTGGCGAAAACAACGGGGGCCTTGTTTAACCGGGCGACGCCCCAGCCGGCATGAAAGTTTGTCATGTTGTACCATCATTTTCTATATTGGTTTAAGCCAATAGGAATACAATTTGGTCGGTTAAATCCCAAATTGCCAGCCCATCCTCGTTCGTTCAGTATCCAAGTAGATACCCAACAGGGTGCACCACGAGAAGGTGAGGATTGGACATTAGGTCAGAAGCCCTGGTCGGTTTTCCGCATTCCTTTAAAGGCTAAGTGGAGGTCTCCTCTCAGTTAGATTATACAGCTTTGACCCTTAAGCACCCCATAAAACTTTATCTTTATTTAATTAAAAATAGCTTTCGTATAACATTCATCAATTCTGGTTAATTAAATGTAGTTAGGAAATCTTGGACATGGTAATCTTGAACTTGTAATAGACAATATGTATCTTTTTAAAGACCGACGCAAGTTTAACGAATATTAAATTGTATAATTAATATGTATGACACTTAATGGTGTTGTTATAAAATAAACCTAAAATGTTAAAATTATTTAAAGCGTAATTTCTTTGCATTTTATGGCTTTTTTATATATAAAATTACATTTCTATAAACTTATTAATATTTATTATTAATAACAGTCATAAACAAAACTTATAGTATCATAATTTTTCAAGCTAATTTGAACAAATCAGGTTGTCGAAATTTAGCGCCTATAAATTACCTTTTTTTCTTTTTTTTCCCCTCTTTTATTGAGTCATTACTATGTAGAAAATATTTTCATTTAATTCATTAATGCATGACTCCTTGCCATATAATATCATTAAATAATAATGCAAAACTCCTCCGCATAAATCAAACTAAAAAGCAAATTGAGTTAGTTCAAAAATAAAAACAATTCAAATATGACTACAATGAGTGAAGCCTCTTCATTAACTATCCACACTGCAGCTGAGAAAAAATTATTTGGCAAAAGCTGGAATGAAACAATAACCGAATAAACTGCACTGTGTTTTATATAAATACGACTTGTTCCTCTTTTCTTAAAAAGGAATTTCTTTATTAAGGAAGCAATCTGACAGATTAATACTTGTATTTAAATTCAAATGCTCGGGACATAATATGGTCTTTATAGACTCCTTGAAATAAATACGGTGTGTCACAAACAAGTCGGTAGACTCAGGATATTTTAGAGAATTTTTTAGTCTTAACGGATAAAAGATTCTATTTTTATAAAGACTAGTTCAAGTCTCTCATCATATATTGAGGAATTCAGCTAGCTTGATAATAATTGCGAATAGTATAGAGAACAGAGATATTTAATGTCCGATTACCTCACTATGAGATGCCAGCGTTGTATTTTTTGGTCAGAAAAAAAGTCTAGATGCTTTATTATTATCTCAGGAACTCATATTTAGACTTAAACTCACAAGCAGATATTTTAGGAGTTCATGTCCCTCATCATCGGCTTTTATAGTATAAAAGAGTGCCTCAATCGACCAATTTAGGTATATAACCGTGAGGTTATGGCTAAAAGGTTCTTAGCAGCACTCTCACACCTGTCCTAAAAAAAAAAAAAAAAAAACGAAAAACGAAACTCATGGACAGATAATTTTAAAATTTAATCGTGCATACTTGGAAATTCATTGGTTGATAGATTGACTCTTCATTTGGATTTTAGTTTGTGGGTGATGGGATTATTGTGGGTAATTTACCCGCTCACTGTGAGCATTGTAGGCTGTATCAGCGTTCTCTTGCGATGGAGGATTTCGGTTTTTTATGTTTGAAACGCTCTGAGGGTTTGTAGTCCGCTGCCTATTGAAATAACTGATTTGGGTGATTATCTGTGATTGTGAAGAATTTCTCCACAAAACGGAGAAAGCTTACTTTAAATATCTTGATTTCCTCCTTTCCCCTTATTTGACATAGCCATGATCACTAAATTACAATTATTTATAAAAACACAATTATCTCCTCTTACTTGACTTGCCATACTTCTCACTGAATTACCGTAATCAAAACTAGAATCAAAATACCTCAATCGTGCATAGTTCTAAAAAGAACTGGGCGATGGACTGAGTCCTTGACTCTTTATCCCGTCATCCGAATGAAGAGAATCTGTGTGAATGGAGTGTTATTGAGCTAAAAGCTCTAGTCATGTCTGAGTAACGGCATTAGCCGAGCCTCAGTTAAAACTTCATTGGCTACAGCATTGCCATCCGCTACCCTAGAAGTCCTAAAAAAGGACTGAGTTCTTATCCATTCTCAATCGTGCATAAACATAAACATAACATCATTGGCCAGAAGGGTGAAGCAGAATGCTTTTTATTCCCCGTTGTCTGATAGGGAGGACGAATTGAAGGAAAGATTTATTAGCTGTAAGCTCGCCCTGGGGGGGCACGGAGATTAATCGTTGTTGCTAGTATTTAGGATGGCTTTTGGCCTCTTGTATTTGAAGAGGTCAGTTTCGTCATAGTTTGCTGCCTGTTTAACTAGATCGTTGGGGTGTGTAGAGATCTTTGAGAAGAATTTTTCCGCTGTAGTTTGTAGGAAGGAGTAGATGTAAGGGATGTTTGTATCTCTATGCAGTTGGACGTTTCTCACAAACCACGGTGCATCCATGATCATGCGCAAACACTTATTCTGCACTCTCTGCAGCCTGAGAATGTTGGTGTTGGATGTGTGGCTCCAGGCTGGAGATGCATATGTTACTATGGGGCAGATCGTCAGCAGGTAGAGGAGTACTTTGATTCTGGTATTTAGCTTGCTTTTTCTATTTATTAGAAAAACTAATAAATAGAAAGTTGTGCGATAGCTTTAGATGCCTTAGTACATGATGCTTTGATGTGTGGGTTGAACGTTAATCTTTTGTCTAGAATTACCCCAAGATACTTTGTTTCTGTTTGCCAGGGGATTTTGGTGTTGAACAGATAAAGGTCCCCCTTGGGAGTTGCCAATCTTCTGGTGAAAAATATCGCTATACTCTTTTGGAGATTCACTTGTAATCTCCATTTGGAGAACCATTGTTCTAGTTTTAGTAGGATTTCTTGCAGTTTTTTAGTGACGAGATGTGGTTGTAGAGATCTGGCAATTACTGCAGTGTCATCCGCATAGAGTGCTAAGATGGATGACATTGGGTTGTGTGGGATGTATGCCATATATATCGAGAATAAGATCGGGGCCAGTAGGGAACCTTGGGGAACTCCCGCAGAGATCCGTCGCTGACTTGAAACTGTTCCGTTTATTTTGACTTGTATGTGTCTGTCCTGGAGGTAAGATTTAATTTGGTGGACGATTCTTGATGGTATGCCTGCTGAGATGAGTTTGTGTAGTAATCCGAAGTGCCATATCTTATCAAAAGCTTTAGCTATGTCGAGGAAAACTGCTCCAGTGTGCTGGTGCCAATTGTAGCCGGTGGTGATATACTCAATTATTATGAATCTGTTGAGTAGTACTATGATGTTGTCGAAAGCCAAATTGTTCATTTGGAAGGATATTTAACTCGTTTACTGCGGCTTGGAGTTTGGAGAGGATGATCTTTTCGGCAATTTTGCCTAAGTTTGAGATTAGGCTGATGGGTCGATAGCTTTCAGGCAGGTGTGGATCTTTACCTGGTTTATGCACTGGGACCACATCTGCGACTTTCCAATAGCTGGGGAAATAGTTAAATCGGAACACGGCGTTGATTATGGAGGTGAGATGTACGACAGCTCTTCGGGGCAGCAGTTTAATTATTCTATTTGTTATGCCATCTGGGTCAGGGACTTTTTTTTATTCTTTAGCTTCTTTAGGACTTCATAGATTTCCGCTGGTGAAGTGTTTGCTGGTTTGTTGTTGCAGGTGTCAATGAGTTTTAGTGCATATCTGACATGGAGGTGGATTTCATAGACATGCTTGATGTCCATGTTGTCATATTTAGAGCTACACTGTTTTTCTAGGTTCTTTGCTATCTCTTCGGCTTTTTCTGCGTCCGTGTGTACTAGGCCACTGTCTGACTTGAGTGGTGGAAGAGATTGGTTTTTGTCTCTGAGGTTTCTTAATATGTTGTTCCAGATGGAGTGTTAGCCGGGTGATATAGAGGCTAGTTTGGCTTCCCATGTTTCGTTCCTGTGAGCTTTAAGTGCTTCTCTAACTTCAATGTTCAGTTTGTTGAGAATCTTTATGTCATGAGGTGTACGGGTGTTGTGGTACCTTTTTCTTGCTTTGTTTTTGTCCCTAATTAAATCCATGAAGTCTTCGGGTAGTTGGTTTGGCTTAAGAGTGGTTATGGTGGAGGTAACAACCTTTATGGCTGTGTTGATTTGCTGGGTCAGGCTTTTGACAGCATTTTCAATTTTTTTTATGGAGCTGATGTGAGGGACAGGTCCAATGTGTTCCAATAGTACTTCTGGTAGTTTTTTCCATGAGATGAAGGAGTGCGGGGGAGGCAGCAGTTGTTCTTGCTTTCCCAGCTGGAGCAGGATTGGATTGTGATCGGATGTCAACTCGTTTAAAGAGTCTAGACTATACTGTAGCTTAATATTTTGTAGGATAGCAATGTCAAGTATGTCGGCTGTGCCATATGTACTACGATGTGTTGGTTCTGCGGGGCCTGCCACCACTTCATAGTTTGAACTGGAATAGCTGAAGAGGGTGTAGCCGTTTCTGTTGGTGGTTTTACTGTTCCATACAGGGTGTTTCGCATTTAGGTCACCGGCAATGATGACTTGCTCTTTATTGCCCAGGACGGCATTCAGATGATCTGAATGTGGTAGATTCTTTGATGGAGGGTTGTAAGCTGCATAAAGTGTTAGTTTCCCACCTGAGGTTGTGGGTACTACTATTCCTGTGAGCTCTAGATTTCTGGTTGAGGGACTGGTTACAGAGTGGTGATCGATGTGGCTTTTTATGAAAATGGCAGTGCACTTCCTCTGTAGTTTATTCTGTCGTTTCTGTGGAGGAGGTATCCTCTAACTTTGGGGTTGTCTGCTGGTCTTATTAATATTCTAATAAGTTTATTAGAATATTAACTATTAGCATTCTAATAAGTGAGATTCATTTATTAGAATAGTGTCTGGGTTGTATCTCGCTGCGAATTCTTGGAGTTCCAGAATCTTGTTTCTAAGTCCGTTTGCGTTCCACGCGATGATCTGTAGGGAAGCGGGTGCTTTTGTTTTTATGCATTTATGAGAGCTGCTAGGATGGACTGGGTTTCTTGCAGAAATCTTTTTCTGGAGTCCGATATGGGGTTATATTTGCTGAAGTCTTGCAGCATATTTGCGAGGGAGTTTGTGATGACAAGCTGCTAAATTTGGGTGGTATTGTTCCTGGGTGGCCTTTGTTGAGCGGACTACATCTGTGTAGGTCTTCGTTTGCCGTTTGTGGTTTGCTTCGATTGGGGCTTCTGGTTGCGGCAGTTGGTTCTGTATCGTGTTTTGTCGAACTCTGGTGGGTTGAGGAGCTGGGGCTACTGCTACTGGATTTTTTTTTGGATGTTGTATACATCCTTTATAGTTTGTTGGATGCGGGCCCCCGCAGTTTGCACATTTATCCGGGTGGATTTTGGCTTGGTGCAGGTGTTTGTGGGGTGGCTTTCACCGCATTTTAAGCACTTGTATTCAGCTTTACATAATCTCTGGGCATGACCATACTTTTGCCACCTGTGGCACTGTCCTGATGAGGTAGTTTTTTTTAGTGGTTCTGGGCTGATTTTTAGCCCGCAAATTGATGTTAGCATATATGTTTTTGTATGCCTGGTGGATCTCTACTAAGACGAGTGGCATCGGACTTTTGTCTGCTCTGGTCATTCTGCTGACCTTGATGGGTAGTAGGTCTTGGTAGCAGAGATCAGCGGCTATGTCTTCTGTATGTATGTGCTCTGATACTCCACGGAGAACCACTTTTAGGCTCCTCTCGGAGTCGAGGGTGAAGGTGTGGTATTGTACACCTTTATTGTCTAGCTCTTTTGTGAGTCTGCGGTAGTCCATTATAGTGGCAGGCTGGATTTTGATGCCATCGTCTAAATTCTTTGCTGTTGTGTATGCTATCTGTAGATTAGTCATAGTGGCCCTTAGTTCCGTCCACCTGTTCTTTTCCCTTAAGATAATTGGGGGCAATTTCTCTTTAGTGGAGGCAGGGGAGTCAGAGTTGTGTCCGTCTTCCTCCATACCTTCATCTGTGGGTGGTTCTGTCGTCTGTGTTTTGCGTTTTTTCCGCGGGTGGGTCTCTCCTTGTTCCTGGGGGGGGGGGGATTGGAGACCACCAAATCCAGTTTTTCCTCTGTATTAGCAGTATCTTCGCTTTCCTCATCGTCTCTCGTTCTTGAGTACAGGTTCAAATAGCCTGGCCATTCCACTTCAAATTTTTTTAGTAATTTTTTGAGTAGGCTTAGCGCCAGTCCTTTGTCTAGGGTTTCTATCAGGGTGTCGGTGTCTATTTAGGTCATAATTGCGTCTAGTAGGTTTTGATGGAGGGGGAGGGGTTAGCAATTACTAAGACTGAAAATTAATAGCGAAACCTTACCTTTCTCTGAACGAATCTCTCACCTGATAAAGTTTTTTTGAATTCACGAGTTTGCTTTCTGCAATAGCTACCGTTAAAATAATCATCAAACAAATTCACACCAGCTTATGCAAAGATATAGAAAGATATTGTATTACTGAAATTCAATGAACAGATCAATCGTGGGTAATTCTTCATTAATTTAATAAATATAATATTTATGCTGATTATAAAAAGGTGTGGTAAATTATAATTCTAAAAAAAAATTACAAATAAAAATTTTAGATTAAAACTAATTATTTTTGATTATAATTTCCATTTATATTTATATATTGAAATATTTGTATATTTTAAGTTATTGATAAAATTTTATTGTAATTTAATTATTAAATTCCCTAATCATTTCTTCGATTAACTACCGGAATGTCTGATGCTTATAGTTGTTGGTTACATCTGTTCATATTACTGCTTATGAAAAAAAAGTTCTGTTTGCGATGGCGCTATATTTTTCATGAACAAGTTAAGAGTTATTATTATTCCTAAAAAGTTAGGAAAGTTTGTGTATGCGTAAACTTGTTTATAAACCTTAAAAATATTTCGAATACCAAAACATAACGAATACAATTAAGCAAAAATTGATAACATGTCCATTCACTTTTGACACTTTTTTAAATTACAATCGCAGTTCTGTTTTAATGGTAGTATGACGAAATTTATTCTGAATAATGAAGAAAACAGTCGTTTTATATTTTGAAGTAACAACTTTGTAGCTCGCTCAGAAATATGGATTTCGAAGATTTTGAGAGAGAGAGAGAGAGAGAGGAATATCAAACTATATTACGTATTTCAGGCCTACCCCAACATCATGGTGCTAAAAATCAAACTATGGTTCATATCATGATGTTATTATAATTTGATTGTCGACAGCACCAGGGGCGAATGCTGATCTTGAAATTCACGCTTGCTCTTGTATTCAGGGAGTGAGAGGTGTGATTGAAGTCTGATTAGCGGAATAATGAATTACTGACCATTTAAAACTATATATTTAGAAATTTATGTACTTTTAATCATACAAATACGACATTTATTTTACAAATGATATTCTATCTTTTTTTTTCAATTTAGCTACTTGAATACAAATTCTACCCTACGGTTCTTCTTTATGAACTGGTCAATAACATCGTCATAAAAAGTTGGTTGTAACTTAATTTTCCCAAGCAACACGCACACTTGCAAAGGCTGGCTGAAATTCACTGACTAGAGCTACTTACACTGCGTATGGCCTGTGTTTAAGACGACGTGAAGGGAGATGAAATGGGTATGCGCGCGTATGAAATCACAGTGCTGTAGGGAAGACCAGGAAGCTCACACAACCGAGCAAGCCAAGGTAGCTTTGACTAAACGAGCAAGCATCTGCCTTCGATACACAACGCAAAGTTCAATTATTGCCGCACAAGCTTAAGACATCTTCTACAAAAATAAAAGCCTAAATGGAATGCTTATAAATGCATGCATTTATTAGCAAATAAATATTACTCCTTTCTCAATTAATGAGCTTGCGTAGCAAGCATGGAGAATTCGTCCATGGACAGCACAGATTATCACGTGCAGATTGATTACCACCACGCACCAGAATGCGCAGTATCTGTAGTGAGATTATTGGGGGTGGGGGGGAATATTTGAGACAAAAACGGTTTCAAAATTTTTGGAAGCTTAGGATACTATAGAAATTATGTGTTTTTGTCCGGAAAGGCTAGGATTAAGAGGCAGTCTTATAAGAGCTTCGGTCTTCACTGTTGAGTTGAGCGTCATCAGTGGTAAGATGACGAAAAAAGACCTCGTTTCTTTTTATTTATCTTTTCTTTCAAGAAAAAAAAAAACTAAACTGTTTTGGACGAATTGAAAGTGACTAGGTTGTTATGGACCCATTGAAGATGGTGATGAGATGTTTAGGCCACATCGTAGATGAAGCTTGAAAATATTTAAGTACTGCAAAGTTTGTCGTATGGGTAGAATGAGTGAGCGTTCTATCATTAGAAAAACTGCGAACAGGATTTGACAGTAGGTCACACGAGAAAAAGGGTAAGGGATATAGCAGAATCCAGAAAGAAAAACACTCTCCGCCATAACAGGGAACTGGAAATCCAATTATAAATGGCAGAAGGCACACCGTAAGATGGCAGCTGACTGAAAAACCATCGAAGCCAAGCCCTTTCACAGAAATCTCTTGGAAATGCCAGAAGCTCCTTGAAACCAATATGGATTCCGCCAGTAAAGATTGCTGTGGATCTTAACTGGCTTAATCCATATTGGTGATCCCCGATTAGCTGACATATTTCCAGGTGTTAAGAGGTTAATGACCTTCATTATTTCAGACAGCGATGAGGTGAGAGCAAATGTCAACAGTTAATGGTAGACACCACTTGTTCAAGTCCTGTTGTTTAAGTAAAGGGTAAAATCTCAAAAAATCAGACGATCTCTAGGCCACTCATTCGTGGGCGAAAGACCGTCCAAATCTCCGCGTTGGTTCTACTCAGTGAAACTCGACCACCGAGCAGAACCGCTCATTCGGAAGAAAATAATTCACCGGCCAGAACCCCTCAGCGGGCCGTGCCGGAGAACACTTTCCCCGGTAACTCAAATTGCTCCCTTATGGCAAAAACCATAAGAGAGCGAATTCATTACCCAGGATAACAGCAACAGCCGAACCTCAGTTTACTTCCTTGGTTCAGCATTGTCATTCGTTACCCTGTAAGTCCTGATTAGTAAGTAAAGGGTAAAATCTCAAAAAATCGGACGATCTCTAGGCCACTCCATAGTGGGCGAAAGACCGTCCATATTTCAGCTTTCGTTCCACTCAGTAACGGGCTCCCCGACCACTGAGCAGAACCGCTCAAATTTCGAGGAAAATAATTCACCGGCAAGAACCCCTCAGCGGGCCGTGCGGAGAACACCTTCCCCAGAGACTCAAATTGCTCCCTTAAGGCAAAACCCTAAGAGAGCGAACTGAAAAACTCATCACCCAGGATAACAGCAACAGCCGAACCTCAGTTAACTTCCTTGGTTCAGCATTGCTAATTGTTACCCTGATTAGTAAGTAAAGGGTAAAATCTCAAAAAATCGGACGATCTCTAGGCCACTCCATAGTGGGCGAAAGACCGTCCATATCTCAGCGTTGGTTCCACTCAGTGACGGGCTCCCCGACCACTGAGCAGAACCGCTCAAATTCCGAGGAAAATAATTCACCGGCAAGAACCCTCAGCGGGCCGTGCGGAGAACACCTTCCCCGGAGACTCAAAGTGCTCCCTTAAGGCAAAAACCCTAAGGGAGCGAACTGAAAAACTCATCACCCAGGATAACAGCAACAGCCGAACCTCAGTTAACTTCCTTGGTTCAGCATTGCTAATTGTTACCCTGATTAGTAAGTAAAGGGTAAAATCTCAAAAAATCGAACGATCTCTAGGCCACTCCATAGTGGGCGAAAGACCGTCCATGTCTCAGCGTTGGTTCCACTCAGTGACGGCCGCCCCGTCCTAGCACCCCGACGGGCTCCCCGTTTAAGCAGAACCGCTCAGCGTTGGTTCCACTCAGTGTCGGCCGCCCCATCCTAGCACCCCGACTCCTGAGCAGAACCGCTCAAATTCCGAGGAAAATAATTCACCGGCAAGAACCCCTCAGCGGGCCGTGCCGGAGAACACCGTCCCCGGAGACTCAAAGTGCTCCCTTAAGGCAAAAACCCTAAGGGAGCGAACTCAAAAACTCACACCCAGGATAACAGCAACAGCCGAACCTCAGTTTACTTCCTCGGTTCAGCATTGCTAATTGTTACCCTGATTAGTAAGTAAAGGGTAAAATCTCAAAAAATCGGACGATCTCTAGGCCACTCCATAGTGGGCGAAAGACCGTCCATGTCTCAGCGTTGGTTCCACTTAGTGACGGCCGCCCCGTTTAAGCAGAACCGCTCAGCGTTGGTTCCACTCAGTGTCGGCCGCCCCATCCTAGCACCCCGATTGGCTCCCCGACTCCTGAGCAGAACCGCTCAATTTCCGAGGAAAATAATTCACCGACAAGAACCCCTCAGCGGGCCCTGCCGGAGAACACCTTCCCCGGAGACTCAAGGTGCTCACTTAAGGCAAAAACCCTAAGGGAGCGAACTCAAAAACTCACACCCAGGATAACAGCAACAGCCGAACCTCAGTTTATTTCCTCGGTTTGCTAATTTTTGCTAATTGTTACCCTGTAAGTCCTGATTAGTAAGTAAAGGGTAAAATCTCAAAAAATCGGACGATCTCTAGGCCACTCCATAGTGGGCGAAAGACCGTCCATGTCTCAGCGTTGGTTCCACTCATTGACGGCCGCCCCGTCCAAGCACCCCGACGGGCTCCCCGTTTAAGCAGAACCGCTCAGCGTTGGTTCCACTCAGTGTCGGCCGCCCCATCCTAGCACCCCGATGGGCTCCCCGACTCCTGAGCAGAACCGCTCAAATTCCGAGGAAAATAATTCACCGACAAGAACCCCTCAGCGGGCCCTGCCGGAGAACACCTTCCCCGGAGACTCAAGGTGCTCCCTTAAGGCAAAAACCCTAAGGGAGCAAACTCAAAAACTCATCACCCAGGATAACAGCAACAGCCGAACCTCAGTTTACTTCCTTGGTTCAGCATTGCTATTTGTTACCCTGGAAGTCCTGATTAGTAAGTAAAGGGTAAAATCTCAAAAAATCGGACGATCTCTAGGCCATTCCATAGTGGGCGAAAGACCGTCCATATCTCAGCGTTGGTTCCACTCAGTGACGGGCTCCCCGACCACTGAGCAGAACCGCTCAAATTCCGAGGAAAATAATTCACTGGCAAGAACCCCTCAGCGGGCCGTGCCGGAGAACACCTTCCCCGGAGACTCAAGGTGCTCCCTTAAGGCAAAAACCCTAAGGGAGCGAACTCAAAAACTCACACCCAGGATAACAGCAACAGCCGAACCTCAGTTTACTTCCTTGGTTCAGCATTGCTATTTGTTACCCTGGAAGTCCTGATTAGTAAGTAAAGGGTAAAATCTCAAAAAATCGGACGATCTCTAGGCCACTCCATAGTGGGCGAAAGACCGTCCATGTCTCAGCGTTGGTTCCACTTAGTGACGGCCGCCCCGTCCAAGCACCCCGACGGGCTCCCCGTTTAAGCAGAACCGCTCAGCGTTGGTTCCACTCAGTGTCGGCCGCCCCATCCTAGCACCCCGATGGGCTCCCCGACTCCTGAGCAGAACCGCTCAAATTCCGAGGAAAATAATTCACCGACAAGAACCCCTCAGCGGGCCCTGCCGGAGAACACCTTCCCCGGAGACTCAAGGTGCTCCCTTAAGGCAAAAACCCTAAGGGAGCAAACTCAAAAACTCATCACCCAGGATAACAGCAACAGCCGAACCTCAGTTTACTTCCTCGGTTCAGCATTGCTATTTGTTACCCTGGAAGTCCTGATTAGTAAGTAAAGGGTAAAATCTCAAAAAATCGGACGATCTCTAGGCCACTCCATAGTGGGCGAAAGACCGTCCATGTCTCAGCGTTGGTTCCACTCATTGACGGCCGCCCCGTCCAAGCACCCCGACGGGCTCCCCGTTTAAGCAGAACCGCTCAGCGTTGGTCCACTCAGTGTCGGCCGCCCCGTTCAAGCACCCCAACGGGCTCCCCGACTCCTGAGCAGAACCGCTCAAATTCCGAGGAAAATAATTCACCGACAAGAACCCCTCAGCGGGCCCTGCCGGAGAACACCTTCCCCGGAGACTCAAGGTGCTCCCTTAAGGCAAAAACCCTAAGGGAGCGAACTCAAAAACTCACACCCAGGATAACAGCAACAGCCGAACCTCAGTTTACTTCCTCGGTTCAGCATTGCTATTTGTTACCCTGGAAGTCCTAAAAAGGACTTTCTCTCGTATTCTCCTCAATACCAAGGTTATTAGTAATACGGAGCCTTATCAACTTTACCTATAGAAGTTGCAACAAGGTGTTTTTATTTTTAATAAAAATCTCTGGAGGAGATATAGATGTAATAAATTTTTAACTTGGAGATGTTCTATATTAGGATAACCAAGTTATTTTATAAGCTTGATTATTTTAACTCCTAATTTCAAGTATGCAAACAATTAAGTTTGCGCCTGAAACAAAGTACACATCTTCTAGTGAGATGTGCTTTACATTATGGGAAAATACTAAGAATAGTGATCAGAGTTTTACCCACCTTTACAATGAGTTGCTCTGGTGTTGTATCATCTTTAGACTTGAACTTTGTTTCAGGCGCAAACTTAATTGTTTGCATACTTCGGATTAGGAGATAAAATAACCAACTTTATAAAATAACTTGGTTATCCTAATGTGCAATATCCCCAAGTTAAAAAATTCATTACATCTATATCTCCTCCAGAGATTTTTATTAAAAATTAAAACACCTTGTCACAACTTCTATAGGTAAAGTTGATAAGGCTCCGTATTACTATAGCTATGCCTTGGAGGGTAATGGATGGCAATGCTGTAGCTAATGAAGTTCTAACGGAAGCTCGGCTATTGCTGTTACCCTCCTGCCATGATCAGAGCTTTAATAGCTCAATAACACCTTATCCCTACACTGTCCTCTACAGATAACGGGGAATATGAAAAGCATTCTTGCTTCGCCCCTTTAAGCCAGTCCTTATAAGGACTATAAGCTATGGTATGGTATTTATTTATATTTATATGGTATTTAGAGTCTAGTTACTCAGTGAGGAGACCTCAAGAAAGATTGAAACCGGTCTGGGTAGTGACCCGACCCATAATCCATTGCAGTATACATCTTCTAGTGAGATTTGCTTTACATTATGGGAAAATACCAAGAATAGTGATCAGATCTTTACCCACGTTTACAATGAGTTGTATCATCTTTAGACTTGAACTTTGTTTCAGGCGCAAATTCATTGTTTGCATATTTGGGATTAGGAGTTAAAATAACCAAGTTTATAAAATAACTTGTTTATATTTTATATATATATATATATATATATATATATATTTGTTTGTCCCGATGGTGTTTAAGAGGAAAATATAACAACAACAGCATCAATCTTCCGCTGTTATCGAGCGCAGAATATCAGTTTGTCGGCAGGCTGAGCTGTGCATTGTTCAGATCTTGCAGCAGAATCCAGAACAAAATTAATTATTAAAAAAAATAAAATAAAATTTTAATTAAGCCAACAATGCAAAAGTTTTTCCAAGTGTTTGTTAGTGTGGGCTAAAACTTACAATAAAAAAATAACGCACATTTCGTCAGATTGTTCATATATTTCTCATCATTATATTCATGCATCGTGACATGAATCTATGTCATCTTCAGTGGAGTTTCGAAATTTCTCAATTACATTTTTAACGATATTATATGCAAATGAACAATCGTATGGGTATGTTAAACCTGTCTGTAAAACTTTCATCTCTTGAATCATTAGCCTGTTTACGATATATAATCTTTTTTTATAATATGCAGTTCTTCATTGTTTGTACTGTATTAGCCAACACTAACAAACACTTGGAAAATCGATCAATTACAACAATATAACTTTTTAACAATTAAATGTATGTTGCTTTAGAAAGAATCTCATTGGTTGAAATACCAGTTATTTTATCGGTGTCGATTTCAACATATGCTAACCATACTGAATTTTGGGCCAACAGTATGAAACCAGATTAAATTATTTAAATATATTTTGATATTCTTGTCTAATTTTAGTGGCTATCCAAAAAAAAAAAAACCAATGGTCCAAGGAGGACAATATTGTTGTTGCATAAGAGAACAATTATTGTAAATTATTTTATTGTGGATAATTTAATTCCGAAATCTAACTAAAGCGGTCACATTTTGGTTTAAGAAGATAATTCCACGTACGAAATAATTACATTATTTTGATCACAAATTTCAGGATATTGAAACAAACAAATATATGTGGAATTAAAGCCCGGTGTCTGGAATTTTGAAATGCACTTTTCCCTGAATTCAACAAATTTATTTAATTTCAGATATTAAGGATGATTACTATTCTTATTAAGTCCAAAACCATTCACTGTAGTTTCGTAATGATATATGCAAGTCCGAAGTTTTCTGAATCTGCTAAATTTATAAGTAAATACCGCCTCCTGATTCCAACATAAATAGCGGAATGTAAGGAAAATAAAATAATAAATAAATCCTCTTATGTCTTAATATTCTTCAAAAGAAACAGATGGTACTCTGCTCTGTTATCCCCTAAGTTGTTGAACATCGTTAAGTAGCCGATCAAGTCCCATGAGTAAAATACAGACTGCTCTCAATATTACAAAAGTGTTAAATAAAATAAGAATAATTAATCTCCCACATCTACCACTTATGTATTTCATTATAGCGTACAGATATTCAAATTAACACGTTTCACCTTTCTTTCTATCCATCGATGATACTAGTCTACTGGAGAATATAATAGGTTAGTACCAGAAGATTTACGTCCTCAATTAGTTGAGCAATAACACATTGAATGTAGCTAGAGTCACTTTTCAAGTAATTTGCTACTGAGAAGTAAATACTGAAGGAAACGGTAATTATGTTATTTCATTCCAAAGTACGGAATCTGTCTAAGATTACGTGCACTTAAGAAAAAAAAAAAAAAAAAAGAAGTTATATTCTTGTTTTAACCCTTTCCCAAATGTAAGCAAATATTGAGCGTGAAGTGTCTTCGCGACTGGCTACTCTTAAGTTGCTACTGGCTACTTGTATAAGTTGATTGACTTCTTATCAATTGCCATAGCATTCCATATAGAAATAGAAATCACACTTTCTTATAACGTGCATATTGCATGCATTATGAAAAGCAGTAAAAATTATAGCGATCTCACCAATGGAAGCCATACCTACCTACGAAAATAATAGACTATTATTATTAATCGGCTTAACGGAAAATTACCCCCCCCCCCCTTCTCCTCCTGTTAGGACTTCGGATTGTCGGGATTTATTTAAAAATTCGATTGCTTAAAGGGACGAAGCAAGAATGCTTTTCATCTTCCCCGTTATCTGTAGAGGACAGTGTAGGGATAAGGTGTTATTGAGCTATTAAAGCTCTGAGCATGGCAGGAGGGTAACAGCAATAGCCGAGCCTCAGTTAGAACTTCATTGTTGGCTACAGCATTGCCATCCATTACCCTCCAAGGATATTAATCACCGACTATGTAAGTAAAGGTGAAATCTCAAAAAATCGGACGAGCTCTAGGCCACTCCATAGTGGGCGAAAGACCGTCCATATCTCAGCGTTGATTCCACTCAATGACGGGCTCCCCAATCACCGAGCGGACAAAGCCCCTCAGCGGGCCGTGCCGGAGAACACTTTCCCCGGAGACTCAAATTGCTCCATTAAGGCAAAAACCCTAAGAGAGCGAACTCAAAAACTCTCGAATCTCATCGCCCAAGGGGGTAACAGCAACAGCCGAACCTCAGTTAAACTTCATTGGTACAGCATTGCCATCCGTTACCCTCCAAGGGTATAAAATCAATCACCGTATGTTTAAGTAAAGGTGATATCTCAAAAATATCGGACGATCTCTAGGCCACTCATTCGTGGGCGAAAGACCGTCCAAATCTCCGCGTTGGTTCTACTCAGTGAAACTCGACCACCGAGCAGAACCGCTCATTCCGAAGAAAATAATTCACCGGCAAGTACCCCTCAGCGGGCCGTGCCGGAGAACACTTTCCCCGGAGACTCAATTGCTCCCTTAGGGCAAAACCTAAGAGAGCGAACTCATTAACCCAGGATAACAGCAACAGCCGAACCTCAGTTAAACTTCATTGGTTCAGCATTGCCATCCGTTACCCTATATGGGCATCTCATATAAAATCAATCACTACATCTCACGGTCGATTTTTTCTATCGCACACGAATTCTCCAAGAAACAATGAAACCAATGTAAATTTTATATCTCCGCGTGTATATATATATATATATATATATATATATACACGTATATATGTTGTTAATCTATACTCTTAGCTATAATTTAGATATCCATAAATAAACGCAGTGTATAGATCAACCAACTTGAATGAGGTCATTAATTGCAATCTTTCAAATGGTATATTATAAGGTACATTATTAATTTACAAATACGAATAAATAAGGATTGAAATAAAATAAATGAATGCCCCTTTTATTGGGATGAATGACAGGAGTGCGAGAATGTATGTTCTTTTATGATGAAGTGCTCAAAGCTCAAATGTAGTATGGACAGTGTCGAGCACGGACACTCACCTTTTTTTTTTTTTTTTGTTTGACGGAGCTGAGTTTAGACTAGATACACTTAGTTGTTTTAATGTTCGCCTCATTTAGCATTGTTTTCGATGGGTTTCAACACACCATAAAACTCATACTAAAATTTCCAGATCAGTACATTATAATACAGGCTCTGTCTTTACCGATATGTCAGTAGGAAACAATCGAAATTTTAAATAAATTCCGACAATCTGAAGTCCTAACAGGAGGAGGAGAAGGTGGGGGGGGGGGAGTAATTTTCCGTTAAGCCGATTACCGAGTACACCTTGGGCGTTAGCAATGACATCGAAGGTACAGTTTAGTAACACTTATATGACCTGCTTCTGCATCACTCAACACATATTTGTGTTTTTAAAGTTTTCTATAAAACTGTTTATTATACCATCAGTTACTTCACACATGTAGCCTAGTTTGCGTTCAAATAACCTGATACGAGTATTTTTTATGGTGTAAAAGGCCTGTGTTATCAGGTTTTAAAAGAACTTCCTTTTAAAATGGCAGAAGAGATTGTGAATGAGTCATAAAGCCACCACCTTGGGCTGAAATACAAAGATAGGAGAATATCGCTTCCGTGTTTCCCATTTACATGCTGCACATGCTTATCGGCGCACACATCATTAGTAATGATGTCTCCAGGGAAGAAAAGTGTGTATGTGTGAGTGAGAGAGAGAGAGAGGCTGTATTCTTACAACCCCCTGCTTACAGTTACCGATATTGCTTTATTTAAAGCCTGGGGGGAGGTATACGTTTTATATTTTATATTAGTTTGACGTAGGTGGAATATAAGAGTGTCGGACAAACAAAACATCTTAAAATTTTGCATATTTTTAGAAAAGCTAGTTGTCATTTAAATATCGAAAGTACTCATAATGCTTTGTTCTAATCTGCGGTGACAAGACGCTTATCTGTTTGGGGGAGGGGGGGAGGAAAGTCTTTTCTTACGTTATTTGACATGTTTTGCAAATTCTTTCGAAATAAACACAACGGAGAAAAATGTAGCGTTATCTTGCACACATTATGATGCTTGTGCAAACACTGGGATTTATCAACTCATATAGCATGCGATCTACGAATATATTAACGACCTATTTATTATTCATAACTTTTAAGCCTAACTAAAGTTTTCCTTGAATGCAAATCGTTCCAAGTTCTTAAAAAAAAAGCATAACTAGAAGCGTGAATATTTGTTGAATAAATTATTGGAACTTTCTTTTTCAAGCAAGTCAAACGAATTTAGTTTTCATTGTTAGAAAGGTTGATTTTTATTGTTAGCAAGGGACAATTTGAAATTTTTTCATTGTTGCAGTACTAGTAGTTCTATCAGGAGTCAACTTATTGTTTAGAGAGGTTTACTCCTATAAGGGAGTAATTGTTTATGGAATTATATCAGTTCTTCACATGCTAAAGGAAGAAATAATATTATACTATATAATAAATTATTATTATGAACTGTGATCTCCATGGCGTCAGACTCATCGTGGAAATGAATGTAACGAAACAGAATTTCTTCTTTATACGAAATGTAGCAAGTTAATTTTCCAATTCTTGCAATATGCATAATTGTGAACTTAAGTGTTACAGATTTCCTTTACGGTATGAAAATTACATCCGAAAAAAAAAAAAATTGTAATTAAGAAACGAACGTTGGAGGAATTCATATTTGTGTCAAAATTTTATCATTTGCAACTGCGTTGACTAACTGAACACTGAATGGAAATGGGAAAAAAGTCATTAATATACTGTGGATATAATTCTGAGATTATTTTACAATACGGCAGTTTATTTTATTTTTCTTTATTTTTAGCTTGGACAAATCTTAAAATCAAGATGTTCGGAGCGTATTCAATCTTTCTAAGAAATTGCAAATTTTTTTCTTGCATTAATTTAATTTAATGATTACTCTAGGGACGTCTTTTCTAAATATTTACCCTCAACTGGAAAGTTCTAATTTATTAGAAAAATATGACATCGCATATAAATGTATTCTTATATTATTATTTGTAATTTTAGGAAATTCAAATTCACATTAGAATCTCATCTCTTTGGTTTCGATATAAAATATGAAAGCAGATGTTACTTTTTTTGTTTTTCATGAAACTTCTTGCAATCAGACAGACTAGCTTAAGAACGCCTTTAAATGACTAACCTAACACGAGGTCTCTTCATGATCACAGAGTTTTGATGCCGATCCAAACCCCAATAGCCATCTTAAACAGACTTATGAGTGACTCCATAAAAAACTGATCTCAGTAATATTTGTGTACGTAAGTTTGAATTAATAACTTAATGTTATCCGTTTTTTTTTTTCTAATTAAATAAATCTTCATTTTTGTACAGTAGGTTTGGGTTCTAATCCAATAGTTGAATGCTTTGTCACTCGTGTACAAATAAATCTCGAAGTGGAGTATAAATGCCACTACTTTCATTATAATAATAGTTGTGGTATGCAAAAAAAAAAAAAATCAATTTCGCTGCTATAATCAATGGACATCAAAAAGGCAGATAAAAAGATCATTACTTCATGCTTTTACAGCCAAACCAACTAAGGCTATAAGTGTTTGCATTTTGTCTGTAAACTGCGTATGAATGTTTCTAGTCATAAATGGGGTTCGCTCACCTATCCTTTCCTCCACACACACACACACACAAAGAATAGGTGAGCGTGATTATAAAGATTGTCACTGTGTGGTAGCCCTCTATATATTCGGACGGCTATGGATTTGTTCTCACGATAGGCGCGAACCTGATCTACCTACGAAACCAAAGTACTATAGGTTTTTAACCTTTTGTGAATGAAAAGACACGATTTAACATCGCACACTGTAATATTAATTTCTGCCATTCAGTTCTGTTATTAACTGTTCAAGAAAGATGCATAGTTGTCTCTTGAACATGAATAAAATATTATTTTATTTCTGTAATGTTCGCAAGCTCCATGCATTTATTTCATTTCGATTGCAAAACTGAAAACCATTCCTAATAAAAAATTTATATTTTATACAATGCATTCACTGACAGAAAGTCATTGCACATCAAAATTATTTGAAACCGCCAGCATAGAAGTTAGTTTTTCAAAAATCAAAAAAAAAAAAAAAAAAAAAGTAAGTAATGA
This sequence comes from Typopeltis vanoorti, assembly GCF_054136105.1. Classification (NCBI taxonomy): domain Eukaryota; kingdom Metazoa; phylum Arthropoda; class Arachnida; order Uropygi; family Thelyphonidae; genus Typopeltis; species Typopeltis vanoorti. Next base: position 103,302,405 of record NC_143552.1, read on the forward strand.
TTTTTAATGTTTTGTAAAAATGCATGAAATCATTAAATCACTTATTCTATTCGATTAAAGAAAAAAAAAAAGTTTAAAACTTTCCAGATTGTGGTGATGATCGAAAAAATATAAACAGGTTCATCACTAAAAATTATCTGATAGTAGTATTTCCAAATAAAATCAAATTCGTACATGACAGCAGCCATTTACAGTATTTATCGTATAATCTTTGACTTGACCCTTACTAGCCAGCCGGTTGTCACTAAACGCCTCATTCAAAGAAAATGGAGTGTCCACATAACTTTCGTAATATAGAACTTGATGTTAAGAAGGGTTAGTAGTTTGAAGTTGAAGCCAGTTTTCAAACAATTTTGTTCATGTGTCCGAACATTTAAAAAAAAATGGAAATATATCGTCGGTACCTCCAATCTTATCCATTGATTAACAAATCATTTAAGATAGCAATAATTTCGTCCTCCTTTACTTCGTTCATTAGATAAATATTGCCTCTCAAGCAAGAATTACGTCATACTTCCCTTCTAACTGATCTGCTTTCACATATGCTTATTAAAATCTTCCATAACTCTAACTGGTTCACTGAAAATTATTTCTGCAGAGTTGGTTATGTTTTGTATTATTAGTTCCCTTTTTTGCATACCTATAAAAAAATTTTTGCGCTAATCTTAGCATTACTAGTTAACTGTAATTCAAATTTTATTTCTCAGTATTTAATTAAGTTTAGTTAACTGTTGTTATTGCTTTTAATGTAAAGCAGTCGGGAGATGAATTCAAATTCTAATCTTACAGCATGTTTCTTAGAGAACTTCAGTATTTATCCAACTGGCACTCCAAATTGATTATCAAATTTTCTAGGAATAAACTTAGAGATTAATGCATCTCAATTCTTTTATCGTATTCTGAAAGTTTTTTTTTTTTTTTCAAAAATTCATTGGTGATGCACAGAGTGGCTATATATAGGTAATATAAGTAACGAATTTAATCAATTTGCGATTCCTCTGATATTACTATTACTATAAAATTTTAGATCCCATTCTCTTTGTGAGTGTTCACGTAGATTGGAATTCGTTAAAAAGAATTTCAGCCATGAATGAGTTGCTTTCCCATCTCTTTCTTTGAAAACAAACACTATAAGAAATCTTATTAAAATATCATATATATATTATATATAAAGGTGTATTAAAATACTCAAAATAAAATAAAAAAATTAAAGTAATTTCAATATAATTGCATAAAATTTTCTTTATTGTTTTAATTTAATTTTAATTTTAATTTTTTATTTATGTTTAATTGAAAATTTCTACTTATATTTTATAAAAACCCTTTTTAGCAAGAGAATTTTATTCGAGAACGCTCTTGTTATTAAATTAGTTTCATGTAATAAATAAAAAAATTCTTAAATAGACAAAATAAAAAAATTAAATAAATAAATAATAAATTCGCTAACGTCTTTTAGGAGAAATAAATGAAACAAATACCAAATCTTGAATAATGATTCCCAACAAATTTAATGCCAGTCACTGTAATTAGAATAAGATTTTTTTTAATAATGCGTGGTTTTCATGCAAAATATTATTTAACACCATACATTTTATAGATGTTTATATATATATATATATATATATATATATATATATATATATATATATATATATATATATATATATATATATATATATATATATATATAAAACTTGTAGGCCAAATTTCATTGAATTTGAGTCATTTTCCGTGTACTATACAATGGCTTGTATTTATGCTAACATTTAAAAACTCGGAACAGAATTCATTATTGTTAAATCGCTCTTCAGAAGACTGGCGCATTTTCCAACGAACAGTGGTTATCTTTAAAGGCGATAAAGGAACTGAAGTTTTATGCCAACTATGACGGAAACTTCTCATTTTGGAGCTGAGTGTCATCGCCAAATTTAGAGAAAGATAAATTCTTCAGATGCCGCGGTAGTCGAGACTTTTAATAATTTCAGAAGGCAGGCATTCAAAGAAGAATTTGTAGATTTGTGATTGGCTCCTCAAGAATATTTTATTTAAAAAAAAAAAACGCATCCACGAATGGAATTATTCTTTAAAATGTATAAAATACATTTAAAATGTATTTTCTTGAAATATATGACGTGTATGAATCAGAAAATGTCACATATATATATATATATATTTTTTTTTTTCCTACGTAAAAAGACAGATAATTCAATGTGTAAAATTCCTATAATTCAGTCATCATAATCAATTTCCTGATGTGTATCCTCAAGTGGTGTATAAGCTATTTATGATGACAGCACTACCTGATTAACTTTGCATTATTATTAATCTCCTATCAACAATTTCCCTTCAAATCACTCTATTCCTTGTCAACATTCCAATATTGTGTATCTAACATTTCGTTCTTCTAAGATACTTCTGACCAAATCAATCCGCCTAGACCTTGGTCTTCTTCTGAATCTTATTTCTGCCATCTTGACATCAGATGCTAGCTTTTCCTCTCCCATTCCATTTAAGTGACCATACCACCTTAGATTAGATGCTCACATATTCTTCAATGCTAACGATTTCAAGTTCCTTTCTAATATCTTCATCATTTTTAATATTATTCTGCCATTGATGTCTTCTGTTCATTACCCTAATTCTTCTTAGAACTCATAACTGTAATCCCTAGTCTTTGATTACAGTGTGTTTAGTTGTGTTTTATTTCTAACCCAACTCTCAGATCTATAACTTAAAATTGGTTTGAACACTGTCTTGTATACTGTTAGTTTGGTGTTTTGGCTAATTTCTCTCTTATCAGATATAAATTTATTCAGCCAGCTACCTACCATACCAGCTTTGCTATTCTGTTGTTGATTTCCAAATTTAACTTATCATCTTCACTAAAAACAGCCTAAACAGTTGAAATATTTTACTTGTTCTATTGGATCTCCATTCAAAATACAGCTAAAGATTTCTATGTTTATGCCTATTTTCATAGTTTTGGTCTTTTTATTGTTGATTTTCATACCAAATTCACTAGAGCTGTTATTCTTAGTTAGTGAATCCTGGAGACTTGCACTAAGTGTCTTTAGGAGTACAACATGATCTGCAAAGAGCTAAGTTTGACATCTCCAAATCTAATATCATGTTGAATACTACTTTCTTTAGTGTTTTTAAAAGCTTTTTCAAATCGCTAAATTATGTGTCAAGTTCTTTTTGTATGCCGTTTTCAGATGTACAAAACTTAAATTCTTTTATCCTTGTTATGTTCCCATGATTTCTCAACTGTTTGTTGTAAAGGGAAAATCTGATGTTGAGAACCTCTATTTGGCTTGAGTCCAGCTTGTTCTTTCTTTACTTTTATTTATTTACTTATTGATTACATTTTTTGTGTAATGCTAAAAACTGATTTTTTTTCTTTGTATGTTATGAAATCAAATGGCTTCATTTTTCACAGATAATGATATAAAAAAGAATTTTGACACGTCTTCTCGTTTTCCCTGATTCATTAAGAAGCGATCTACCTTTGCTTGACTTTAACTTTCATTTTCACCCCTTTGGTATTACCCCCACCATCATCATTCTTGCTACGTGTCTACTTCTATTGTGAAATCAGAAAGGAATAGCAATGATCTCTCCTCCCTTCAAGAAATTAGGGGAAAATGACAGTCAAAATTTCCATTTAACAAAAAAAAAAAAAAAGAATGCTCTATAAAGTTTTTAACTATGATTTGAAGATAATCTTATTATCTTAAGAATTGAAGAAATCTTAGTAATGAAAGAAGAAATGTTTTTAAAAAAATTTAAAATAAACACAGGAAAACTAAAGAAAAAAATGTCTTTCTGAACCATTCCCTTATCTTCTAAATGCCCAAAATTAAAGTCTGGTTCTGTCGCTCCGACGACTTAAGAAAAAAAAAAAAAAAAAATTCACGACCTAATTCTTTTTTATTACACATGCGAAGGATTCATTCTTAAATCCCAATGTAACATGACTAATTTTTTTTTATTTCTTTAGTTTTTCCTGTAAAATTGGAGATGGCGATAAAATAGCACAGTTTAACTGTACGACTTAAGCAGCGAATCAAAGAGTTGATGGTTAACAGTGTTGCTAATTGAATATTTTGATTATTCCTACTAACAATCAAATGTTATTGTTTTTGATCGTTTGTAACAATAAAGATTTATCTCAAAAATAATTATTTGTCATCAACAATAAAAATAAAAAAAATACCGGTAATTACTTTTTAATATTTCTGATCGTTAAGTGGACTCAAATTCCGCTATCTACCAAATGCCTGTGTTTTCCACGAATGAGCGTGTTTCTTTTGAATAGGAAAACAACCACTCAATTATAAAGGCGTCGTTAACATATTAATCTCCAGTAAAGCTGCATTACGGACCGTGTAACAATCAAATACCGAATTATTCAAAAGCTATGGTTTAATACAATACAAATGTTGCGTTTTCTATAGCATACTATTATCAAGTGGGTAATACCCTCCCAAAGACAAGTCCCGCAGAGAAACTATAAGAGTTTTTCCCTTTATTTTCTTTTATTTTATTTTTTTTTCATTATTCCCCACCGCATAACGAAAAATGTTACAACTTCATAGTTTAAAGTGGAACCAGCATAAAAAAAAAAAGTCGGCAATTTATTGTTACACTGTTAGATAATGTTGGGGATTATTAAAGAGTAATGGAAGATCTCTCTCTCTCTCTCTCTCTCTCTCTCTCTCTCTCTCTCTCTCTCTCTCTCTCTCTCTCTCTCCAAACTGTAGGTCTCTAATTAGAACAACGAAATATTGGTAAATCTCTCACAAATTAAAGGAAATAAAGGAAATACAAGAGGGGGGGGGAGAGAAACTTAAAAAAAAAAATTCGATTCAACCGATAAACCAGCCAGTAATGAGGAAACATTTGTAAAATTGGTATCTAACAATTTCCTTAGTTATTAAAACGCAACTTACAACTGCTAATGTCTCGAGCAAAAGAGATCTGCTTATGACATTCTTTGCTTCCTTTTATCTATCATTTCAAATGGATGTGGAGAACTATATTTCGTTTGTTTCGAAAAACTTGAAAGCAGGAAAAGGAAGGTTTAGCAACGAAATATGTACCGAAGTTGTTATCTGCAGTCCGGGAGTGACACCCGAGGGGAAAATTCTCTGATGGCTTCTAACAAAACAGAGCTGTCGAGCAATAGCTAATAGAGCCGGAGGCTTTGTAAGAAATAATTACCGTTCATTCAGGTGGACCATTGTGACGTCGAGTCTGCTGATAAAGACGTCTTCTCATGTAATTAGCGAGAGAGCACGTGCGGCTACAGAATCGCTCACTTCGGGAACCGAAGGCTGACTTTACCTTTTGCTATCCGATGACTTGAAGGCACGTTCTGCCAAGTGCAGATGCATTTTTCTCTTCACCCTCTTTATCCGCTGATGAGCTGGCTGACAAAGATCCTCAGGCAACCGTCCGCTAATCCAATGTCGAAAGATCTGTTCATTCTTAGGTATCACCATCTCTTTTCAATATTAAAAGTAAGGAATTTCGCTAAAGTGTTGAATTTCTTTTCGTTAACGGGGTGTGCAACGTGTACGATAAATTAAAGAAAGACTACGCGAAAAGTTTTGAATTATAATAACGTTAAATTTATTAATACTTGACTCAGCTGTTTCTAGGCAATGTTGCCATCTCACTCACTTGTTTTCGTAGTTTAATAATAAATGGATGAACTTGTTTTAGTAAAAGTGAGATCATTTGCACTAAGGATATTATTGTAGCGTATTAGATACTCGAAAATTAATCAAATCATACATAAAATGCTGATAACTAAGTATCTTCGTAGTTTTAGTCACGTTAAAGCGAGAAGAATGCAAGAAAAATGTGGCATTTGATTTTTCTTTATAATTCGATGCATTTTGGAAATCGGCATTCTTTAAACGAGTATTTGTTATCCGTTCATTATAATGTAATTTACACAAGAATGAATGTGTATTTCAACTTGTCTAGAAAGATTGTTTTAAAAACAACGTCACAATTAAATAATGATCTATTTCATTATCTGCTATTTTCCATTGTTGTAGCATCGCTTGGATAATCTCATTGTTGAAAAACACACCGAACTGTATTTTAATATTTCATTAAATATTTGATTTTTCGAGTTTTTGAAACATATCGACGTAAAATTTGGGTTTTTATGAGAACAAAATCTAAAATAAATATACTAAATACGGATCTTTAAAATGATTTTAAGCACCTTTAACAATGATAAACCCACAAATAAACAAACTTAAAGACTTTATGTATTAAGACCAATGATGTGTATATCATCTCAAGATGGTTATCGAAGTTTTTTCTTTTTTATATTTTTACCGACTTTTATATTTTTACGGTCCAAATATTTTACCGACACTTACTTTCAACACTTTTCTTGTGAATAACAACATAACCGAATTATTTCCTTGTCTACGTAGAGAATGAAAATGCCTGCATAACCAAGTTTTGAAAAGCCATTGCAGGTTCGAATCCCTTTTTTTGTTCATGTGTCACTATCAATCAATAAATAAATATTTATAATAAATAATGCCTCTAACTCCTAATGAGAGAAGCCGTACGAGTTTTTGGAAATTGGTTACGAGCCCAGTTCCTTATTTCCAATTGAATGCTTTTTCACGTGTGTCAGATGTTCCTAATCTTAAGTAGCATTAATTTGTATGTACGACTGTGTATTCTACGGCCGATTTCACTAAAATGCAGATTAATAACTTGTGTTTCTTTGAGGAAAAATAATCTCTACTTAACTGCGCTAAATAAGCGAATAACTTTGGAATTAAAAAAAAAAGCTTCGAAAAATTTTCTCAGCGAAGAGATCGAGCTTATAACGTCCTTTCTTCTGGTATTATGAAAGTTAGCATAAGACTACATAAGCACGATATTTATAGTAATACCCATAACATTTAGAATAATAATAATGTTTATAATATTTATAATAATGTATAACATTTGTTTTATTTTAAATTAAAGTTACGAATTAAAAAAAAAATAATAATTATTATTATTTGTAAAATTTTCTTTTATCGAAGCTATATATGTGTTATTTTTTCATTGTCAGACGTTTAATGTGTTTTTTTTTTTTTAATTCGTAACTTTAATTTAAAATAAAACAAATGTTATACATTATTATCAGCTTTAGCTTAGCTGATAATAATGTATAACATTTGTTTTATTTTAAATTAAAATTACAAATTAAAAAAAACATTAAACGTCTGACAATGAAAAAATAACACGTATATAGCTTCGTTTTTGTTATTTCGATAAAAGGAAATTTTACAAATAATTATTTTTTGCCTACGCTTAAATGTAACAAATATTTTATAATATTTATAAATACTTTCTTCAATAGAATAATTTTCATGGCGTATAAAATAAGAAAATTTCAGTTATCATCGTGCGTTTCGTAATAAATTATAATTGATAAACTCTCTTACCTTGGATAATTGAATTCTTAATTTTTATGTATTACATGATAACAGATATAAATTACGAATAATATTATCAAACTGCAGTTTAATTCGAGATGCGATTGGCAAAGTTTTAAGTGCGATTTCTCTTTAGAACGTCTACTTGTCATAAATCCTATCAAAATAGACGTTCTAAAGAGAAACTGCACTTAGAACTTTGACAATCGCACCTCGAACTAAGCTGAACTCTTTGTCATCACGCCATTCCCGTTGTTGATGATATTACGTGACGTAAATAGCTCCTAATACTAGTATTTTTCTCTATCTCCCCCCCCCCCCCCAAGAATGTTAATTTTCTTTCACTATTGTTTTGAAAACACAGCTATTAGATGTCTTTATCAAACTTTATTATTTTTATTTTATCTTATTTTTTTATTTTTTGTATAGAAATTGATGAGACAAACACCTGTTTTTAATGTGACACATTGTTTCCTTTTTTAATATATATATATATATATATATATATATATATGCGTGTGTGTGTACTTTTACCATGAGTTGCATTGGTCTTGCACTACCTGTAGGACCAGCTAGACTTGCAACACTTGCAGGCGCAAACTTGACTTGTTTGTCTATTTGCTTACTTGGGAAATGGACTAAAACCAGGTTTAAAATAGCTTGGTAGCTTTAACATATGTATGTATATATATATATATATATATATATATATATATATATATATATATATATATTAGAATATTGCATGAAATGTGCAAAAGTGGAAAATTATCATAATGGATCTACGATCTAAGTTTTATTATGCAGAATTCTGACTCTCAAAGGTCTCCGTATGATCTTTCATCGTCTGTTGCAGATCCATTTACATGTTATTATTCCAACGACTTATTCCCCATTCTTTAATCATTAGAGCGGTAACTAGAATTCCTTTGCATGGCGAATGCATTAATATTGTAATAATAAATTTCCTTATATCAGCCTTTCGCGATATAGAAATCTTTTGTTTTATAATTACCAATGTGTGTCTCGCTATCTCAGCGAAAATTCGTTTTTATATTCGTATACCGAACTATTGGAGTGTCCAAAATATTTGTATGTATAGTAGCATAGAGTACAGTCGGGAAACCATTTGGACTTTTATCGATGCACGCTTTGTATCTCTAATATTAAGAGAATTCAATAACTCGTTTTGAAATCTATAGCGAAACATTAGAGAGCGAAGTGACTTGGAACAAAATTATGTTTAGACTTTAGACTAGGAACATGCCCACCTACAGTACTGGATATACTATAAGTTTCAATCTTTCATGGGTGAAGACTTTTAAATATTGAGATATGGTATTTAGTTACAAAAACTTTTAGTTGAGGATCATCTAGTCGTGGATTGTTAAAAAAAAATCCACGACTTTATTATTGGAACTCCCCCCCCCCCTTTGCTGAACTTTTTACTCACAAAGGTTCAGCAACCTGAATAAATCCAGCTAAGAGCAGTCCTGTGGTCAGAAACAGCTTTTTGATGCGAGAGGCCGATTGAGAATTTCGTAAGCACAGTTGCATCCGATTCCGGCATAGATGGGATACGGCAACACACGATTTCACTAAGCCCCACACTAAAAACGAGCAATAAGAAACAAGTATGGATGCATTGGAAACAATGCAAGAATGCTGACATTGAACACTTCAGCAGTGGTTGAGGATCATCTAGTCCGCAAATGCCATTCTCTTTATTTCGCGCTGATGTCTAGGGCTAGGATACGGCAACAGAAACTTGAATCATTGAACTCATTATGGTAGGGTGACGATACCACTTGCAAGAGTGGTTATAATGTGGGAGGAGTGTATCTGACGCGCTTAGGTTCCTTGATACGTGTGGAGCAAACAACATCAGAACCACAGTCTACCTAAACATTGTTACCGAACAGGAATTTCATCCATCTAGCAATATTTCTAGCAGGATAATGCGTCATATCACAAAGACACCAAACTTTTGGAAATAATTTCAGGTAGCTTTCACTATATTAGTTCTACACACACACACACACACACACACACACACACACACACACACACACACACACACACACACACACACACACACACACACACAGTAGCGTTAACAGTCTTCCTACAAGCTACCGTACTCGGATTCCCTTTAGGTACAACCTGGTAGAGTAGCAAGTTGAACGTTTGTGTAATGAAGTGGAACAAAATATTATTTGTTTGGGATCCATTGCAGCCCCTCTGCAACCCAGTGTGAAACAACTGTAGGATGTGATTGAGTAGGAATGATCTACGATCACCTATGGAACCCTTTAGGCATTGGACAAGTTGAGGTTATTCTGGGGACTAAATGCTACTCACTGTAATGATTGGTTGGTTGTTTTGGATTTATGGCCGAAGTACATAATACATTGGCTATGAGGCCAATGTATTATGTCTGTAAATTGCGTGGTGCGTTTTTTCTGGCCGATTTGTCTGTTTTTCGAGATGAGCCCCCCCCCCCAGTTTCCAGGAAGGAAAGAACTATATCACCCCCTAACTGATGGTCTATTATGGGGTGATATGGTATGCCTAATGGCATACACCCCGTATGCCATTAGGCATACCTACCTAATGGCATACGGGGTGTATGCCATTAGGTAGGTATGCTTAATAAAATTCACCGCACAATGTACACTTAACAACAAACAGGTGGATTACTGTCCTACTCTTCTGTATCAGTATTGAAAGAGAGATTGTTGTACATGCACATAGCATCAGAACTGTTTTTGTTCTCCTTGTACGCCATTCACCTTCATATTACAATTAAATAAACAAGAAACTATTTTGAGAATTGCTTTTTGTTTTCAGCTTGTTGATTTAGGAAAATAACAAACTATTTTTAAAAAGAGAACCAAGAATGTAGTCTTTTATATTGCCATTATTTATTGGAAAACGATAACAGCGTACATGCCCTTATGTCATTTCACATCATGAACAGGAGCACACACTGAGGATTTCATCTTAAACGACCTTATTAGTCATCAGCCTTTCGTTTTCTTGAAACACATCAAATTGTAAAAGGGTATGTTGTTGTTGTTTTCTAGCCCTTTTGCGATAATAATCCCAGCATCAGTTTTGTTGGGTGTTCATCGTTACGATGTGCTGTCTTTGCAAGAACTACGCCAGATTATATCCTTTTTATTATTATTATTTCGGCACAATAACTTAGTTTTACTGCCATGTTATAAAAGAGCAGGACATTACTTTTGGTTTTGCGTATTATTATTTTGATTTTTAAGTGAATGTGTTTTCACGGAAGTGAAGATAATCTGAATTTTAAAACCATCGACATATTTGTATACTTATTAAAATATACGAACCGCTTGAAAAGTTCGTTAGCCAAGAATAGTCATATGATACCGCTTTATCTGTGAATTATTTCTTTGAGACCTTTAAATTATATGAGATAATCGCATCACAAGATACGAGATATGGTTAAAAGATCGGAATAATATTCCCCGGTTATTATTTTACCCTTTTCAAGATAATTAATAAACAAAATGCCTTTAGCATCCCAAAATACCGATGCCAAGACCTTTCCTGCTGATGGAACAGACTTTCGTCTTCTTTGGCGCTGAACAACCGGCTTCTGTCCAATGTTATGACTGCTGTTTGGATTCTGGTGGGTAATGGTGAATCCAAGTCTTATCCATAGTAATAAATCGACGCATAAAATCAGTTTAATCTTGTTAAAACGCTCCAAGCACTGTTCAGAGATTTTCATGCGAGTGCGTTTTTGATCTGCTGTGAGAAAGTGCGGCACCCATCTTGCGCGAAGCTTTTTCATTTGCAATTCTTCATGCAAAATATATCCTACACGTTCTTTTGAATGGTATTCATCCAATACCATATCGTGCACTTGATCAATGATTTCTGGTGTTGTTGCACATTTTGGACGTCCTTCACGTGGATCATCTTCAAGGCTGGTATGGCCACGTTTAAACTCGGCAGCCCATTTCTTAATTGTCGAAAACGAAGGAGAAGAGTGCCCATAAAATTTTATGAACTTCGAATGAATTTCGTTTGGCGTTCAACCTTCTTTTTACAAAGAATATTATAACCGCACGATACTTAGTTTTATCTATTTCAAGGGATACAGACAGTATTTGCTTCAGACAGCTCTATAAAACAAACTACTTGATAGAATGACTTACGATTTCACAAGGATGGTTATAATAGATGTATCAACTTAGAAAAAAGAAATCTTGCCAATAGTGTTGCCATCTATGGTCGAGGCCGAGAATTTCAGACCATCCTCGTACATCTGTTCAGGAAATGACTATATATTCTGCGTAATAGTTATGTTCTGAGTTGTGATACTAGCAGTAGATGGACGAAATATCTCTAGTGAAAATTTCTTTGTTTGATCAGGTGTTTTGAATTATTAGAGACCCAGTAGGAAGGTCGGTATCTGGTTTTTCATTATTGGACAACTTTGGTCAGAGAGGTATGGTGGGATCAGATAGTGTTAGTCTCTTAAAAATATATGCACTCGTGTTTCAGCCTACTTTCTACAACAAAAGAAGACTGTTTTGAATATTAGCAGTTAACCAGTGATATTTTTAATTATATTCCAGAGTGATCCATCCATATATGAAAGAATCTTCCATGTGGCTTTACTTCAAAACGTTTAGCGGAAGGGAAGGTGAACTCAGTGTGCTCCGGTCCTACTACACGGATGAATAAGGGGCTACAAATAGAACAGAAATGATCCGAGAGAGAGAGAGAGAGAGAGAGAGAGAGGGAGGGAGGGAGGGAGGGAGGAGGATGAAAAAACTTTTGCTATATTTATTATGGAAGTTTGACTGGAAGGTTCACTAAAATGGTTCTACGCTAAGTTGATAATATTTACATGTTTCATGTTCTGAAATGTTTCTGTTTTTCAGCTATTCAGACATGAAGAGATTCGTTGGTCTGCTATATCATCTTCCATGAAACGATATGGTAACTTACATTTCTCTGCTTCCATCCAAACGAAAGATCCTCAAACAGACGTTGTTTACAATTCTATATCGTGTTATGCGCTTAATTTCAACAAGGCCCTTGGATCGAAATATTTAATCGGATTACATCCTCTCATAACTATTGTCCGCCTGTTTGCATGAGAACAATGGTAAAATATTCGTTCTAAAGGGACGTCGAAACGTTGGTTCAATAGCCGATAATCAAACAAGTGGAATGCAATAAAAAGGAGCATTTAAAAGGATTGTTTTTTTTTTTTTTCCTTTTTCGAATCTGCGTGATTTCCTACTTTAATTGTTTTCTCGTCCTCAATACCCATTAATAAAAAAAAAAGAGGTCGCCATTCTAGGCCCAATAATTTATTAACGATAAAAAAAAAGAAAAAAACCTCTTTAACGTTTGGAACCAGAAATTATTCCCCACATGAGTGAGTTAGCTTTAGTCAGTGGTTTAAGTGATATTGCTTTCCATTGAGCTGAATACTATATTACAAATAAAGGCATTTCCAAATACCGCCACAGGAAAAAGCTATAATAGGGATGTTTAAAGCTCCAAAATGATCTCATCTTATTTATCCAACGATGTAGTTTAGCAGTTAAAATGGTATCAAGAGTAAATATTAAGTAAGTCTTGCTGTTTATCGGGATCATTTTTTCCAAGATTACTCCCTCCTCCCCCGAAAAAAAAACACATTTCGGGAAAGTACCGTACGTGTGTATGTGTGTGTGTGTGTGTGTGTGTAGGAGCATTAGCCATCCTTGGCAAGCGATAGTTATGTCTCTGTATATGAGAGAGAGAGAGAGAGACTGGTGCACTCGCTGTGTCATTGTATCTGTTGCTAAGGAGGCCGGCTTTTCGCATCGATCACGTGAAACATTAGAAACATACCTGGAGGGATATTCTGCACCTACGAAGCTACTTACTGAGTTCTACAAACTACACCGAGGAACCAATCGCTAGTTAATCGCCTTCTCCCAGCGATAGTGGCAAGTCCTGCTTCTCAAAGCTCCATTCCCAGAACCGGTGTACTGCCACAGGCAACGATTCGTAATTTCTGTAGCGGGAGTTAGCCCTACACACGATCTGCGAGAAATATCCCACCAAATGGCACCATTCGGTCGTGTATGTACGGAGGCCACTTCATTTCCAGCAGAATATTTACGCAGGACGCAATTTCCCACTTAGTTTGACAAGTAAATTGATTTCTCGTCAGCGATAGCCTCTCAACATTGCCCCTGGCCACAGCAACCACGAAGAACTCTCTACCTATGTGGCGCTGTACTCCCACAGTAAAGGAATGAAAGAGGAAAGACAGAGTGAGAGAGAGAGAGAGAGAGAGAGCGAGAGAGAGAGAGAGAGAGAGAGAGAGAGAGAGCATAGTATTGTCTCGCAAACCATAGCAAAGTTATTTCGAAACTTACAGCTTACTCGATTTAATACATATTCGTTCTCTTCCTCGAAGCTGAGAATATAGTTCATAATGACAATTTGCATACACAGCAACAGGCAAATATGTCCCAATGTTAATAACCTACATTGCTGCGTCAATACAATTGAAATTCAATAAATGCTTTTTTTTTAGTTGTTGTTGTTGTCAAAAGGCTCTTCTTGCTTTATCAGCAGAAAACCGGAAGTGGATGTGAGGAAATAGATCTGTTTTCCGCGTTATGCTATTTGACATGAATACTAAATATGTTGGTCTCATTTATGCTTACTTATTAATATATTTTATATTTTCTACCATTAGAGGCATAAGTGAAGCTTTGCGCATGCGTTATCGGATACTTGAAATGAACTTTTATTAACATGAGCAAATGTCTTTTGGCAAAAATTCCTCTCTCTCTCTTTTTAATTGTTTCTTTAATAATGAATAAATAGCATCTTTTGTCAAATATGTCTATTTTTGAACAATGAACAAATAATACTTTTGCCAAAAATGCATCCATTTTTTAAACAATGATTGGTACTTCCTTGAATTTAGAAGCTTTGTAATGAACAGAGTGTTAGATTTTGATCAAATTTGGTATTTGAAATTTCTCATTTTTGAATTAAACTGGAACCATTTTTAAATACTAAAATTAATAAATATGATTTGTTAAGCAGTGCTACAATACAGTACATTAATCCAAATGTACCCTACGTTGGTACACCGATCCATGGAGACAGAACAGCATATTAAATCCATTCATATTAGTCCGAAGGTAACATTTCCTAGCTGGGAACCAGTGCAGGCTACCATCATCCCACCGAAGTGTTTTATGTCTGTAGATATGTGTGTTCACTGGGCCATCAGCCTGTTTTGAGAGCTGAAAATCCTCCACTTATAAGACCGGCTAACTCATCTGTACTCGAAATGACCTGATAAAGGTTCATGCAACATGTACGGGAATCGAACCCAGGTCTTTCCGATCAAAGGGCTTCATCTAACCAAATTGAGTTATGGGAACTCGAATCACGCTGGCTTCACGTATACTACATTTGCAATTACATATTTATGTGAATTAATCTAACTATTGCATCTTATTTAAATCATTCGCTGATTAAATGAGATGCAATAATTTTCTCTGACATAAATATTGTGTAGCTGATTATACCGTATATTAATAGTCGGTTCTGAATTCTGTCTAGATTTCTATATTATGCAATGGGAGCACCTCTAAGCTATGTATTCAAATGTTCAGTTTAAACAATGGTTTTGATTATACACGTGCACTAATAATGTGACTCGCTATCTGAAAACAATATCGATGGACAATACCTTCTTCAATAGAGACACGCTTGGTATAAATCCATTTATTCTCGTCCTACCTCTTTCTTCCTCGTCCGCCAAACGTTTAAGATAACACCCAAGGGTAATAAATCTCTACTGATATCTTCCTCGCTTGATCACACTGATGAAATTTTAATGTGGTTGCCTTGTTCAATATAACAAGAAGTTAGGCGTCTACGATCGCTTCATGAACTTAAAGTTTTTTCCGTTTATGCATGTTATTGTTAACTATTACAATTCATCGGCATTCATGAAGTCGTTACCATCGAATATAGTTTTTTGTTACTGTATCCATGAATAACTATTTTATGACTTAATAATCCTTAGAGGAAGAGTACAGTGAGGTTGTACTAATCCTTCAAGTCGGTTATTCAAACTGAGGAGAGCGCCGCCTGGTGGGAAGCGCTTGTATCGAGAGAAACTGAAGGTAATGGAAGTTGTGCAATGGTAAATACGTACAACTTTGGCAAATTAAGAAAAACAATACGAGAAACGCAGTGACGAAAAAGAAGCACCTCATCCCCATTAAATATATATTTTTGAATGCCATAAATTACCAATCTTATTCGTCTACTTCAACTGACTGTGAGTTTGAACCGCGCTTTGCCCACAGATGTTTACAATAAAAAAATAAAAAAAAATAGTAAACTTAGCGGGAGAGGAACACGATATAAAGTAATCATTGCCTTAAAGTGAATGGCCATTTTTGGGAAACCAACTTAAAGTAAACTGTCCACTTTAATAAGGCTCGACTAGTTTTTAAAGTGAGCCATTTTAAGAACCGGTAGAATCTTTAAGTGTAATTATTGGTGCTTTTTTTTTTTTGTCCTCTGTGAAATATGTGATCATTATATTCTTTGTTTAATAGACCACGAACACCTGAGGGAAAAAAGCAATAAATAATTTTATTTAAATATCTTGCATGATGTCTCACCAGTCAACTCGAAGCTCGAGTTCACTGGTGAGACATTATGATCTTCATAGTAACATAGAAGATCACATTGCTCAGACATCATGCAGGATACTTTTCATGATTTTTATAGCATCATGCAGGATACTATAACACGCTTCTTTTTTTTTTTTTAATTTATAATTAATGGCTACAAAATCTGCAGAGTCCTAAGGCAGTTAATGCCCACTGTACCAATCCTTTATCTCCTTGACCTTTTTAAAGCAGCTAATATCCAGGAAAACAATTATATCTCCGTAGTTCGCAAAGTTTTTTAAAACATTGCTCTACAGCGAAATAGCAATCAAGAGACAATCCGATAAACAAAATAAAATTCGAGTTTCGTCTATTCTTTCGAGTGGTCTTCATCCCCTCATACTTCTCGAAAATTGCAATATTGAAAGTTTGAGACTTGATGTGTATTTCTTCCATTTCAACTCCTGCGTGCTCACTCGGAAGAACAATGGTACTTCTTGTTAGAAAAAAATTGTCCTGTGAAGGATGCGGAGAACATCTTAAGTTAGTCAGAAGTGATTGATTCCAGTAAAACAGCCTAAAAATGCACGCTATGAATACCTAAATGTTCTATTCAAAACATAACCACATTATTATTATTATTATCATCATCATCATCATCATTATTATTCCTTTTCTGAGTCACAATTTTAATTTTATTTTCTTTGTTGAAGATATACAGAATATTTCGATAAGTAAACCTTCATTGTTATTTTCATCGGCAAATTTTTTCGATTATTTTATCATTTGTTACATCTTTAATTTATATCACAGTTCATATTTCGACGAAAAGTCGGAGTACATTTAGGTATATGTTTTGGTCTTCTTCCAAGTGTTTTCCCTCCATTCTTTTTGATGCATGCTAGCGCCATATTGCTCATTCTCTTTGAAGAACTAACAATTTAGATCGCCTCTCCTGACACAGTCTGGGATATTAATAATGTCTTTTTCTGTTTAAACTCTTAAAATAGTATCCCTATGTTGAATACTATTTTAATACTTTCGCAAATTCTAGTATTTTAGCCTTTTGATTCACTTTGTTAATTTCTCTTCTGTTTATTCAACCATTTTTCCATCATATGAAAGTAATTTAGTTCCCTTTTCAATTATTAATTTCCCATCTTCATTATAATATATTCCTTAGTTATCAAATGTGTCTTTGCTTGTGTTACAATACCTATTCAGAACTAGTATTTTTATGCCTATGAAAATAGGACGAAAACCAGACATATCAACTACATTCTTAATATTGTTCCGTTTATTCTTGATTTATATTTCGATTTCAACTGGTTTTATAGATCTTGGTCACTACTTTGGGGAAGTATTTATTTAAGAAAGTGATAACATCTGTACAGCGTTAACAAGTGATTGCATCTCCCTTATTTTGACATGTAGTTTTATATTAAGAATCATATATAATTTATTACAGAATTATGTTTCATGTTTTTCCCATGTGTCTTTTATAAAAATGTACTTAAACTTTAACATATTTCATTTTTTAAAACTATATTTAGCAGGTGACCTGACGAACAAAATAAGTGAATAAAATAACAAATGAATATATCAAAAATTGCAACAATTAGCTTCCAATTAAAACAATTGTTTGAATTTTAACAAATTACAAAAGATTGATTGTTGTTCGTAATTGATGTCTTGTAATTATCTGATAGAGTGATTATGTTATCTTTGTTTTTATTAGCAGAGCATAATTCCTCTCAAAACAAGTAACTGTTCATCAGACTATCTCTTAAGGGGAAAAAAAATTAACTTAAAAATCGCTTCGTATTTTTCAAATAAATGTTACTACTTATTATTATTATTGCATTCTCTTATGAGCTTAGAGCGATTATTTTGCAATGAAATGCGATCAATGTGCATGAAATGAAAAAAAAAATGAAACAGGTTAATTGTAAAATTTATTCTGGTTATAGATTCTACAGATTACAACACTCTGAAAAATAAGAATTCAAGCATGTTTTGCAAGAAAAAAAAATATTCAACATAAAAAAATATTAAAAAGTTGATATTTTACGAATTTAAAAAGTGTAGCTTAAACTATGCGCTGCAATTTCTTCAATAACTTAGGGAGAATCTACTAACGTAGCTTGAAGCAAACGATTTGAAGGATTGTAGTGTTACTTTTATTCATGTTTTACCTACTTCGAGGTCGTATCAAGGTTACCAATATTTGTTTTTCACAGATGCACAAAAACCTATGGAAATAAACAAAATAAGTGACTAACAAGTGACTATAAATGACTCTCAACACTCAAACAAAAACAACAAAAAAAAATAATAATAAAAAGAAAATAAAAAGAAAGAAACTTTAGATTTTAAATTAACCGTTACAACAGAGTTCGAAATAATCCAACATTCTACGAACAAGAGTTTTCTCTGTTAGATTATACTTCTAGAGTTGTGGTTGGAAACTCTAAAAAAGAAAAAAAAAATACATAAAAAAAATCAGACTCGCCGACTACGGCAGGCTATTTTATAAGAATATTAAACCAGGCAGAGCTTAACCGAAAACAGCAGATGTATGGACTGCTTCCCTATCCCTTCAGACCACAAACTACTGGTTCAGTCAAGAAGTGTCTGGATTGAGGCTTTCTCCAACACTATTCAGCCCTCTACCGCAGGCACGTGCCTACCGAACGCTGCTTTCTAAAAACCTCGTTTGTTCGATGGAGATGACAAACGTAGCCTGCAGCAATGAGCCGCGTACGTACGAATGGTGGATTTTACTTGGTCCGTGGTGGCCCTTTTTTTGGCCTGCGGGAATTAATGCGCCTGGATCTGGCGGCCTGCCTGCTATTGTGTCCCGCAGGGCACGTCTCGAGCTGAAGCTTCATCCCAACTCCGTAAAACCCTCGCTTACAATATACCGAACAAAAACGAGCATAGGTACCAGACGAAGATACGTGATGCTCCAAAATAAGTGACGGTGCCGTAGGAAAACCCGAACAGTTACAGCAGCTTAACGGTTAATTTTCGGTCGCAAGGAAAGTAAATATATTTTTGTGCGTTCCATAGTGGACAAACATTACTACAACAGGAGCGCACTTCTTTAAGGATTCATTTATTTGTTCAAGTCATCTAGGAACTCGAAGCAACACACAAATTAAATAATTATCCGATACTTGTCATTTCTGTAGGTTTGTAATAAAATATAAAAGCAAACCACGACAATTCCTTAGTGAATGCATTTTCCAATAATTTTTATCTTATTTTTGTATTATTTTGTCGTTTTTTTGTGGATGCTACTAAAACGTATTGTTAAAATTGGCAAAAATTCAGTAAAAGCGCATTTATTATTTTAATTGTTGCTGTTGGCAGACGATAGATTTATTTATTTTTTTTTTAATTGTTACCAAACGCATTTTGCAACTTGCAAAATTTTCCTAAAGTGCATTTGTTATTTTAATTGTTGCCATGCGTGGCAGACGATGGAGAATTGATTTCGCTTGATTATAATGCCTATATGTAAATAACACATTAAAGCAGTATTTACCTCATTCAAACTTTTAATCAATATTCGGGTTAGTTTATTTAAAGAAAGCAAAATTAAATTTAATTGTGCTTATGTTATTCATTGAAATAAATCTGTCCAAATTTTGTTTCGGTTTAAAACAACACCAATTTGGGGTCAAGAAGAGACAAAATCACAATTCAAAAATAGATAACGATGATTAGATTTCGCACATATATGTTTAGAAACCATGTCAAATATTTTAAAAATATTTCCCTCTCATAGCTGCTTTACATGGGAAATGCGAAATTATACATAAACACGTGTGGCAAATCGATCAGGGTCATTCCGAGAGAAGGGTAAAAGACCATTGGAAATATACCACCAAGACTCGTAGAGCAGTAGTAAGGAAAATAAACACACCACATTCTGTTTACATAGTGTTCCTGGAGGAGTTGATCTATTAGAAAAGCGAGCCATTTAACAACACAGAACGGACATTATTCTCTAACGACCAGAGGATCATTTCTCACGCTGCTTGAAACTAATGTCAACACCGTTATTTTGAGGGGTGGGAGGGATGATGCAGACTCTGTAATCTCGCACCAAGTTGAATTGAATGTGTATGAATTCAGTTTGGATTTATGTAAGTACGTATAATTATTCAAATAATTTCCATATTATGATTTATCTCAGATGGAGGTAGTTTGGTTTTTTAGCCATCAAAACAATCCAATCGTTCAGGGAATACACGCAGTTACAGACAAAAAATATATTACAGCCAATAGCAATATATTGTTTTATTAGACTACGGTAGTTAATATCATACACTAAATAAATCAATGACTTGAAACACTATAATTCTTTATCGAAACATATTCTAGACACAAAAAGTTCCCAAACCACCTTCAGAATGGAAAATAATCTTTATATTCCAATACTAGGCGCTTAGAGAAATAGTTCTTAGTGATTACTGGGCCATGCTACTAATGGGTGGGGAGGAACTGCTCGGCAAATTCTATACGGGGGACCGGAAAGTAAGCAATTCTTTTTAATAGGCATTTATAGCCAATTTTTTTTCTTAAATAACACATAAATTATTAAATTTGACTTATTAAATTAAAATTTTTCTTTTTTTTAATTTTAGATTTTTTTTTTTTTAATATGGCTGATTTTAAAGTTGAAGAGCACCATTTACAGTCATTGTATGTTATTTTTTTTCACCAAGGAAAGAATGCTACCGAGGCTACCAAAATCATTTGCTCAACTTATGGAGACGTATTGAAGGTTAACAAATGTCAGCGATGGTTTAGGAGATTTGCCGAAAAAAATTTTGATCTCTTTGATCGTCCTCGTTCTGAAAGACCTCTTACTCTAGATGACGATGCTCTTAAGACTCTCGTTGAATCAGATCCAAAACAAACCATACAAGAATTAGCAGAGAAACTTAATTCATCATGGTCAACTGTCCAAGAGCACTTACATAAGAGTGGCAAGGTTCTTAAACAGGGTGTATGGGTACCGCATGAACTGTCAGAAAACAATAAAGCACAGAGACGGGCGATTTGTAATTCATTGTTGACCAGACAACAAAATGACCCCTTTTTGGAACGAGTCGTAACTGGTGACGAAAAATGGGTGCTGTATAAGAATAATAAACGCAAAAAACAGTGGCTTTCTCCAAATCAAACTCCAATTCCAACACCTAAAGATGAACTTCATCCACAAAAAGTTCTGTTGTACGTTTGGTGGGATATTCATGGGATTATTCATTACGAACTCATGGAATAAGGTAAGACTATCACAGCAGCCATCTACTGTGAACAATTAGAGCGACTATATCAAGCATTGTTAATCAAACGTCCTTCGCTTGTCAATCGAAAAGGGATAATTTTGCAGCAAGATAATGCAAAACCACATTCTGCAAGAATGACTCAAGAAAAAATTAGGCAGTTAGGATGGGAACTTCTACCACATCATCCATATTCGCCGGACATTGCCCCTAGTGACTATCACTTATTCGGGTCCTTAGAACACAGCATAAGATATAAAACTTTCCGTTCGCAAGATGATGTCCAAAGGAGTTTGATATTATTTTTTGCCTCCAAAGAAAAAACTTTTTTTTTCAAAAAAGGAATTCTAAACTTAATAGATCGTTGGAATAAGGTTATAATTAATGATGGCGATTATAGAAAAAACGGGAAGGCACACTTTTCATACTGCAAAAGCAAGCGTGCATTCTTCTCCAGTATAGTTTTATTTCTGAAAAGAAATTATGCCTAATTTTTTCTGGTTGGTTTTACTTGTGGATAATGGCAAATTGAAAGTTACTGAATCCCGAATTTTTATAACGT
The DNA here is from genome assembly GCF_054136105.1 of Typopeltis vanoorti. Lineage (NCBI taxonomy): Eukaryota > Metazoa > Arthropoda > Arachnida > Uropygi > Thelyphonidae > Typopeltis > Typopeltis vanoorti. The sequence continues at coordinate 103,324,429 of NC_143552.1, forward strand.
TTTTTTTTTTTTTTTTTTTTTTTTTTTTTTTTTTTTTGGTAGGTTAATGATAGTTACACGATAGTTGCCAGATACAACATTTAAGACGTGGAAGAAAACTGTCTAAACGGAGCCATAAAAATGAAGTTTTTTTTTTTCACATATTTCGTGAAATGAATCATCGAAATTTTCAGTTTTATTCCTAAAATTATGATTTTACTGAATAAAAGCTATCCTTTGTGTTTTATTAGATAGTACAATAAAGAGAAGCGTGATCCCGTCTTTGAAAGTAAAAAGAATGCTAATAGAGATGCAAGCAGTTGTTTCGATCAAGTTAAATCTCTTATCCCCCTCCCCACACAGGACTGTAAAATCGTTCTCTTCTATCAGAGGCACAGCCAGTTAGGCTAATTAACAGTAAAGTAGCTGTATACTGAATGCAAGTATTATACCAGCAAATGTATCACGAATGCCTCTCGCTAATAACAATTGGCTACGTTAACAAGGTGATTTAACAATGGTCTTATACAAACCCAACTGTGCTCACTGCGGGATTCCATCCTTCCCCTCTAGTAGATTAGTTTGGTACGGAGGATAACATTTTACACACAGAGATGTAGACCTTTTAAACCGATGTCTTACAAACCGTTTTTCGAAACTGTGGAGCGAGATTTTTATATACTGTTAATTACAAATGAGCATCTTATTAATAAAATTCTAATTTTAAATGACATTATGATAAATGGAATACTCATTAATGTAGTTATTTCTCAAAATTATCCAATAATAATAATAAAGTGTGTATGGCGCAATTTATGAGCTTACGCAATGATGAAGTCTATGTATTTTTTGAGGGGGGGGGGTATTTATTTGTAGATGGGAGGGAATTTGTATAACGGAGAACACCGCGACAGTAACCGACAATACCTTATGAGTCTTGTTGTTTCATTACGTTTCAATACTAGCCATCTATTATTACTACTTGAAATGAAATTTCGTTGACGAAACAAATTTTCTAACCGTATTTATAGAAACTGTCATCACCAATTACTTGCTCTCCAGAAATATTTTTTTTATATATTTTCTTCTGAAAAGTTAACTTTTAACCAAAATTTATGAAATGTTAACCTTAAAGAGAGTTTTATTGAGAAAATAATTTTCTTTCATTCCTACACCTTTTTCTTTTTTATATCATTGTTAAATATATGATTGTTATCATGGCAAATGAAAAAAAAAAGTTATCATTGTTAAATAAAAAAAAATGAATAAAATATTGTACTCAGTGGAAGTTGGGCACATACGAAGAACATTTCTATTTCTTCTTTTCATTTCTATTTATATGAACGGTAGACAAATATAAAATGTTGCGTACAAAAAGGATGCCCCTTTATTGAAGTTTCGTGTTCTCCTCTGGACAGTGTTGTTGAAGCCCGAGCAAAGAAAACAAGCCATACATAAAACACAGTTTCTAGTTCATGAGGCACGTGGCCTTGGTTGAAGATACTTATGGCCACCAGTCATGGCTCTTATCACAAGCCGCGCGCGTGTCGCTAAACAAGAGAAACGTCACAGGGACGCGATAACAGCTATCATCTAGTGATTTGCCGCCACGAACCGAAAATAATCGTTTTAGAAGTAACACACACATTCCATTTTATATGTTAACAGCGGGACCAGAGAGAGAGGTGTAGTCATCCGGCCTTCCAAGCTAAATGTGATAAAGGGAAGAAATTAATTTTAATAGAAGAGCGAACTGTATAATTAGACGAGACCACGACAAAGTGGATGTTTGAGGAACCAAAAGATGGTTCTCTGTTACACGTTTCCTGTCATTTGACGTCAATTGCTCATAATCCGTTCTGTGCAAGTCTCCCTTTAAGTGATATTACAAACGACATCAGAAAAGATATCAGAAAGGTTGCTGAGAAACATTAAGGTAATATGAACCATTTAAAAACTGTTCTTAATAACCCTGTTGAAGTGTATGATGATGGTGCTGTAAAAAGAAATTGCCATATTAGCACCGCAATGGGCTATTGATAAATATAATTGGAGTCGGGAGCCTCCCTTGTTCATTATTTGAATGGCAAACTTATATATATACATATATAAGTATACGTGTTTGTGTATGAATTGCTTAGGTAATGCTAATCAAAAACTCGTTATAATAAAGACTGAAATTGACCGAGATTGATTTTATGTATTTTTGCAATGATGACGTCACAACAATGTACATTCCAGTAAGAATAAAAATAATAATTGTGGTACAATAACAATTGAATGCCAAACAATACAGAGTACCCAAGTTATGTACATCAAACGTCTTTATTTAGCAGGACAAATATTTTGAAGCATGCAAATATTTTGCAATTCTGATTCATCTCAATTATGTTTTCGATAAAATAAGAATTAGCATTTGAATTCATTATGTTTTTTTAAAGAACATTTTTTTTTTCCTTTCAGGGTATCCGCAATAATATTTTTAACATTGAATACACGCTGATTTTAAACTGATTAAACATATTATTACGGTCGCCGTTTCAAATAAATTATGAAACTCACAATATTTTAATTTTTAATATTTTGAATAATGGCCGAAGCAACTATGCCTATGAAGCCAATATATTACGTCTGTTAATTGCGTGTATTCTTTTTGCCGATTTGGCTTTAAGATTAAAACCAAAAAAAAACTTAGTTTCCATATAGGAAAAACATTCCACCCCTTCCTGAAACCTCCTTACTCACCTTAGTTAAAAACTTGGATATTGAAATGATTATTATTGTGTCAAGTACGCCTTTATACGTCATCGTATGTAAACACTTTGATGAGTGCATAGAAAAGCACTCATCAAAGTGTTGATAAAGATGCAGCAAGAGTGACAAAAGCGTAACACTGTCCGGTTGACTTGATATTTCAAATGAATCAAAGTTTCTTTTGCTTTTCTGTTCGATCAAATGCCTAAAATATCATTCTAGCAAAAATAAATAAATATAAGCCTGTCATCATAGTTGACATCTACTAGACGATGAATTCTAATACATTTTGAAAATGTCGTTTATGCTCTCTATTTTCGACACTTACAATATTATTCTTGCCTTATTGCTTTATTAAGAACTTTCATGATGACGTCACAAAACTCGATCACGTAAGTTTTCATATTTATTCAAATCTGAGAAAGCTTTACATGAATACGTAGGAAAGGGTTAAACACACATTTCGAAAGTATTGTCATGCGCATGGTAAATCCCTGACGAAACATTTCAAACATCGAATTGTCCAGTGCTCTTAGTGTTGTAGTTGTTTGCTAAACTTCTCCATAATTCTTGCCTCAATTTACTTCCGAAATTCAAATGCATTGCATATTCAACATTCTGTGAAGCAGTCATTTGAATAATAATTATGTAATTAGTGTTCAATTTCCATATTAAAATTTCAAAACTTTGCTCTCTCTCTCACTCTCTCTCTAGGCTAGTGCATTGTGAAGAGCCGTGCAGAGTAACGACCTTTGGTAATCCACTTTCAAACATGGACAATTCAGTATTTTCCGCGCAGTAAAAATATTCAGGTTTAACTCTATAAAAATAGCAAGAGCACACGATTTTACTGCCAGAATTCAACAGCTTCCAATTTTAGCTTTTACAGCTTAAAATTGTGATCGTTAGATACATTATTTTTGATTTTAAAGGATAAAACTTCATTTAGCCTTTAAATATTGAGTTTTATGTCGAAAAGTAAAGGATAAAGTTTCATTTAGCCTTTAACGATTGTTTTATATTGAAAACCAAAGGCTAAAGATCGATTTTGTCTTTAAAATTAAACTTATGCAGAAAATTTAAGGCTAACAATTGATTTAGCCTTTGATTTTTTTGTTAAAGAAATTTTTCAAATGTTCTTTAGTCTTTTTAGAGACTGAAGTGAATGAATGAATCTTCATTCTTTGAAAGATAAATGAAACTTATAAAAATCATATTCCGCTGTCTAATTTATCTACTTGTGAGCCCGAGTATTTGATTTAATCAGCAAAGTTTTGGATGCTTAGCAAGTGATTTGTTCGCGAGTTATTTCTTGACAAATTGGAAAGAATGGCAAGGACTTAGAGAAGATTAACTCTTTTCTATTGCTGTCTTGCCTGTTGGCAGAGAAGTTTCTTAAATGGCTTGGACTTGAGTCGTTTAGCGCCTATACTAATCTTGTTATGGAAATTTAATCTGATGTCCAATACATGTCCTTTATGTACTAAACCCTTCCTTTCCGCTGTCATCCATCTCCCTTCCTGGGGCAGGCCTAAAGTGATCTAATTATGTCGTCCCCAGTCTCGGTCAATCTTTCTCTCTCAGTACATCAGTTCACCCAACTATGACCCTCCTTTTGCTGACCTTCTTGATCAAATTGCAAAAAGACTGTTCTTGATCATGCACAATGTACGAGATAAATGCTCAACTTAGTATTGATATAAGGATTTAGTTTGGATAGGCGTGATTTAAAGAATAAAAATGGCGAAATTATTCTGAAGTTGAACAGGATTGATAAATGCCACCTCCTATAACTCTGAAGAAATGAAGACAGAGCCGATAATGGGATGGACAAGTGAGACATTTGGTTTACGTGCCAAATTAAGGATGCAAAAACATTTTTATTAGCAGTGTATATTAAAAATAAAATACAGTTGAATTACTCTAATTTATACAATTTCAAGTAACACATGAATTATAAAAAACGTGTAAAATGGTACTGATTTCGAGAAATTTAATGAAAGGCTGTGTTGTTTATAAGAATTTAATTGATAAAAGACGCTAATTATTATTTTTTTCCCCATTTATTTTATTTATTTTTATTTATGTTATTTATTTATTATTTTTTATATTTATTTTCTATTATTTTTATTTATTTATATTATTTATTTATTATTTTTATTTTTATTTTATTTTATTTTATTTATTTTAATTTTATTTCATTTCATTTATCTTTTGTTCTGAAAGAAAACAATACTGATTTCAGATTATTGCGATTAATGTGATAATATGTATTCGAATAGAGGTGATATTAAAGAACAACCAAAACATATTCCCAGACTCAGTAAATAATGTAAATATCAGATATTGGCATAATTTTAGTGGTCATCGTTCCGTTTTTACATTTCTTTGTCTCTCTTCTTTTTTTATCTTTTTTTATCCCTAGTTTAAAAAACAGGAAGAAGAAAGAAAGAATCAGCAAAGTCTATTTGTGTAAGAAATACTTTTTTTCTTTTTTTTTTTACTATTAAGCTTCAATACCAATACAAAAATTTATTTCAATCTTAATCAAAAATGCGTAAAAAGTTTTTCCCTTACTACACATCCAGTTATGAGTTTAAGTAGAAAACATTGAAGACAGTTCATTGGTATAATGCTTTTGTGACTCTTCTATCCTCCTTTTTTTTTTCTATGGCAAAAGAAAAGAAAAGAAAAGTTGAAGAAAAAAGAAGGCAGAATTGCTTAGCAGTCTGAAGACTGTCCTCTCTTTACGACTACTTTAATTGGTGACAGGCTGTTATCGTTTGCTACTACTTGCTGTAATTTTCTCTGTAAAAACAAACAGCAGCCAGAAGGAACAGTCTTGCCATATCCCACAATCCACTGGGAAAGAGTGTAGCCAAGTTTTTATAAGACCTGAAGGTTACTTGTTTGTTCTCTTCTAATGTAACTAATTTTGGTTTTTAGCTATTTGAAAGAAATTCTTGACATGGTCGTTTAATGATCTCTGAATTCGTCACTGATAAAATTAAAGAAGAAGGAAAAGTAGACTCTGTAAATGGAGTACTTTAAGATCTCAACTCTGTCTTATACTATGTTAGATTGTGATTTAAAAATCGTGCACGATTCGCTTTCTAAACGTAAAAGTCACAAGAGAATTTCCAGTTTGGTCTTATTAATAGTGAGCCTCAATTAAGGAGAAAATATTATAGAATAAAAAAAAAACTCCTTATTTGGTTAAGAATTTGTTTTTGAGAGTGCTCATACACAATTGTATTATGCAATGTATAAATATTGCATAATTAATGCAATATTTATACATTGACTAAATATTGCATTAAATAAACAAAATTTCAGGCTTTTTTGGAGGATATTGTATTTCCACCATCTCTCTTTTCATTCTTTCATTCTTTCTTCTTTTCTTTTAACTTTTTTTTTTCGTTTTACACCAAGCTTCTTTCAGACTGTTTATCAAATGTTAGAACTGTTGGAAACTGCACAGCATATGTAGGATTTCAAAAAAACAAAACAAAAAAAAAAGAAAAGAAATCTGTCTACTGTCGTAGGTTTGGCTTGTAGAAACAGAAATAGCCACAAGTTTAAAAGAAGACGATGCTCTTAGTTTTAAGTATGACGTGAAGCTTAAACAAATACATTGCTAAAAGTTTAGAAGGGAAAAAAAATCCTCGAAGTGAATAAAGTGACTACAGGAGTTGAAACAAATCCATACAGATATCATTTACGTTTGAGGTTAACACACAGAAATGCTGAAAAACAATACTAGAAAATTTTATTAGTTTACCATCTAGAGGTCGCTGTTATTGTTAGAGTTATGATATTTATTATATTAGTAATAGGCTGTTATCGTTTGCTGTACTTTTACTATCAACTCGCTTACAGAATTCTAAAAATCAGTCATATCAATCAACATATATAAAAGACTACCCAGTTCCCCTTGACAATCATGTTAATAAGGCCTACTTACTGCAATGAAAAGAAATAAAAAAAAAAAAAACACTGAGGTTTTTTTTTTTTTTTTTTTTTTTTTTTTTTTGCATATAGAGTAGTATATATACTACGGTAAATGAAGAAAAAAATGTTACAGAGAAAAACAACGTATGTTTTCGTTCAGTTAACTATATTGACTGTATGTCTATATGTCGTAGTTAACTCTACACCGTATGTATAGAGTTGACTCTGGTGGGTAAGTGGTGGGTGAATGAACTGTGTAAGCTGATTTTGTGTAGCTTTTTATTCTTCTTTGATATTGTTTAGTAGCATTACTGTATGATATCGTAACAAAGGAATGTTTAAATGTCTTTGTGTCACTAGGCTGCTTTCTATTGACTCCGGAGAGCTGTTATATTGGTAACGTGTCAATCTCTCTCTCTCTCTCTCTCTCTCTCTTTCCCCGGTTCTCTCTCTCTCCCCAGTTATCCAGCTTCACCATTTTGAATTCAGCCTCTGGTATGTATAAGGTCAGTCCATAATAGATAATTGGTTCACACAATTATCAGACAACATGGGGACTATGTCTCTCATTTCAAATAGTTTCGCTGTGATCTTTCTTAAGTTCTTTTGACAATAGTTAATTTTACAAGTCCACTTCATATCGTGATCTACATGAAGGCCAAGATATTTTATTGCTGTCACCTGTGTTATGACAGTAAACGATCATTTTATCTCTTACATCTGCAATCTGTTTCATGGCAAATCGGTGGATTTTTGAATAGGTGTTAGTTAATATGTAGGGGGTTTTCAATCGAGATATTTCCCCTCTGTTAAGGTGAATGAAACTGTTGTGAAACCACGTTGAAAGATGATTTATATCTTCTTGTTCTATTGTTTTTCTGAAAGTTGCTATGAATTATATCGCTGGCGTATCGTCTACATGTTGAAGTCAGGTGGCCATTTATGGAGTGTATGGATGGCATGTATATAAATATTGAATAGCAATGATAATTATTAAATTAAAATGATATAACGATGCCAGTATATTAATAGTAATAGTATTAATTGAAATATTATTAATAATATTTGTGATATAATAATTAATTATTATTAATATCATTATTATTTCTATAGCATGAAATTATTTTTTCTTTTCTCTTTCCTTATTCTGCACATCCTTTTTATTTCACCCGTTAGCGGAGGAACAACATTATTTTGCTGACAGGTAAAAGGGAAGTATTTGTGGTTTCTTTGGTTTGTTATACGATTTCTTATAATGGAACTCCGAGCTCTATTAATGCGCCTACATCTTTGTTGACTTCTACATCATATTCTTGTCATTTTTGTTAGAAACAAAAAAATAATAATTAGGGGTGACACTAAAACAAAGTGTCGGTTAATGTCTTAAAATTACTTTTTTTTTCCCTATTTTTTCCCTTCTATTCTGTTTAAGTAACCGAAGATCACAAGATCTGCATTTTGAGATAATCTTCCATTTCATCATTCGGGAAAGCACTCCTATATATTTAAAGAAAAATATTTGAAATAGAGAAACTAAATATCATAAACTTCCACTGTTAGGTATCTTTCGTCTTATTTTTGTTTTAATTTTTTTAAATTTCTTTTTCGAAAGAGAGACCACGATATTTAATTAAACATTCCCGATGCCACATTGTAAGTCAAAGGTTTATTCATCTAAGAAGTTAAATGTGGTTTTCGTTTATCGACAGTCACAGGTGACAATGACCTGGAAATACGCCAAGATTATTTCCTTCAATCAATGTCCGTGGAAGAGCTTGCAACATGCACCTGTCAACATGATGAAGCACCAGCACATTTTGCAAGAGGAGTGCTTCCTTGATAGTTTCCTAGGTAACACATTATTCCCAAGATGGATTGGGAGGGATGGAACACGCATTCCATATGAGAACAGTAGTTGAAGAATAAGAAGAAGGAAGACATCAAATTTGTACAACGCAAATACTGATTATTTGCATTAATAGTGCCATGATTGATACCATATGATAAATGTGATCGTGCTGTCATATGAGAGTTTCATCCTTTTTTGGCGTTCAGTGAAATTGATTGGATGAAGATATCTCATAAATAACTTCATCCAATCAATTACAGGAGTCAATGGAATCTCTAGATAACTACGTTCGATTTATAAATTGGTATTTACATATTCTCATACGATCAATATTCGCTGAGCTTTGACACGTATTTTAAGAATAATTTTTTATACGTATACAGAGACCATAAGAAATACTTGCGCAAAGAAATAGAGAGACGATATAGCTTATTTTTTTTGTTCCTTCTTTTTAATTACATACTCGAGTGTAAGCTATTGTGTCAGTTGCTTGATTTTGCAGAATAACAACTTGCCTTCAAAATTCATGAGGAATTAAAAATGAATTTTATATTGGCAAGAAAGATAAAATGTACAGAGAGAGAGAGAGAGAAGGACATTATCCAGAGAAACCAAAATAAATTGAGATGAACCGGATATGAAGAGAGAGAGAGAGAGAGAGAGAGAGAGAGAGAGAGAGAGAGAGAGAGAGAGAGAGAGAGAGAGAGAGAGAGAGAGAGAGAAATAGCGAGAGGAAGGAAAAAAGATGTAAATTGAAAGATAGAGGGTATAAACGAAATAAGGAAAGGAAAAGATAGTATAAAAGAAAGTAGAGAGAAATAAAAAGACAGTAAAAAAGATGAGAAAAAATAACAGCAATTAAAAAAAAAAGGAAAGAAAGAAAGAAAATAAAAGGAAGTAGATCGAATAAGACGTACATTTAGCGAAGGAAACAGGCAAAAAGTGATATTGTTATTGAGTACATTATGTACTGAAACTACACTTCTTCCATGAACGTTTTGATTGGTTTATCTTTTTAAGCAACTCGACTTTTCTGGAGGAAATCTTTGCACTATACCTAAATGTGATCTCTTTTGAACTGCTTTAGAGACACCGAGAGAAAGATGAAGAGAGCGATATGAAGAAAAAGCTATAAAATGAGTACAGATTTTAATATATATATATATCATGTTTAGTATCTCTCTCTCTCTCTCTCTTCTACACACACACACACGCAGACCGACCTATCTGTTATTAATATCTGAGTTACAGCAGAGTATATTATATATAGTGGATGTTTACGCTCCCTGACCATGGTCTAATCTGGCAAATTCGTATTAAACGATATTAGCTTGTATCTACTATGCAACAGCTCCTAATTTGCAGACAGAGATGCGCCGGCATACTATTCTGATAATGCTCCAGGGGTGGTTATCACCTGTCGGCGCATTTAGCACATGGTTGGTACTATTCTAGTTAGCTGCTGTGGCATTCTACTTGCCGGAAATTGAGCGTCCAGGGAGACCCCCGACTGCGGTGACATAATGGGCGGACGTCCCATCTTGTTTCAGTACGTCATCATGAATGTCGTGAAGTTCCTAGTGGGGAGTGGGGAGAAAGGTGGATAAGCCAACTGCTGGAACATATTGTGTTACGCCACGTTGTCTGGCTCGCTGAACCTTGTAGAAAGGTCCATAAACGAAGTTGCTACTTAACTGGCACTACGAAATCAATTTTGGCCAAAAGCGGTGGAGCCGAAAGCTTGTTTCGGTTTTACAAGCTTAATCCCATTGAGAAAGCGCTACCTTATCTCTAAAGGCACATCCTCTATAAATATGGGATGTGCCTTTAGGAATGATCAATTCTAGTAAATATTTTGGGAGGCATATTACCATATAAGGAATCAAGTTGAAAAAATTAAAGGATTTTATATATACATAATAATTTCACACATTTTCAAAACCGATAGCATTAATATTAGTATTAGTGCGGTGTATGGATATGTAGAATTATTTTTTTATTATTATTTAATTTCATTTATTTTTCTGAACAGCTACATCTGTTTAAACTGTCCTCCTCCTACGGAAATAAGATAAGATACCTAATTCGATTGTACAAAATTATTAAACGAGGGCAAAAGAAAGAACATTAAAGATAATCACCACATCTCACGGTCGATTTTAACCACAATGCTCATTTTGTTATTTTAATATTAATTAACCTAATTTTATTATGGTGTTTTATATATATTTTTAATAATTTTGGAAACTTTTAAATATTTTTCACAATTTTAAAACAAAATCATATTTTATTTAGGTTAGTTTATGATTTTATATAATTTATACCAATATTTTAATATTTTTGCAATGAGACTCAATATACTGATCATATTAAAAGGATTGCAGAATTTCAGGAAATTTTATATGGAATATGTACCTATATATTAATAAAAGAAAATATACTAATAAAAGAAAACTTAGGACTTTTATACTGAAATGTGTGTAATTTTTCTTTTATCAAAGCAAAAGTAAGCCTCAAAGCAAGAATTTATGGTTAGTTTTTCATAAGAAATGTAATCGTGGAGCAGCTGATTCATTTATTAAAAAAAGCTAACAAAATGTACTCATTCATTACACTAAAACCAAAACAAATCAAAGATGTTATTGACTATATCACAGAAGATACCAAGCACATTAGAAAAAAAAAAAAAAAAAAAAGGAATATATTGGAAGTCGGACATAAGTCTACGAAAGGCAGAAATAATTGTTAATTCCAACTGTTCAGCGATAAATTCAAGAATAAGTAACTGGCTGAATACGTAAGTGAAGGTTTTTGAAGACAAATTGCAGTTTTCCTGTTTTTTTTTTTTTTTTTTTTTTTTTTTTTAAATTTCCGAAATAGACAATAACATTTTAGGATTTGACAAAGTTTTATCCTTTGCATTGAGATGAAACAGACATTCCAATTTGTATTTTGACAAAGGATAATAATAATAATAATAATAATAATAATAATAATAATAATAATAATAAGTATAATTTAACTTTAAGAGTCATTATTGATATCTCCACAAAAAATTTCGTTGATAACTAAAATATACCGCATTATTTATTTGCTAAAAGGAATCACACCCTCAAATTTCTGTATGTCGTAATTTATACGATGTAAACAAATAAAGACTTTCAATTTTTCCCCGAAATATACGAAAATTGGCGTTTTAGGATAAGACAACGTTTTTATTTTCAACGTCAAAACGAAACATACATCCAACTTTGTGTTTTCGCAATGGTTACTACTGTTTCAAATCAGGTTTCTTGAGTTTGAACTTTGAAAAATCAAAAAAAAAAACATAAAATAAATAATCAATATATTCAAATAAAGTCATTAAGAGTCTTTATTGATATCTCAAAAAAATAGTAAAATTTCTTTGAAGACTAAAATATATGCATTATTTATTTGCTAAAAGTAATCACACCCATCATATTTTTGTATAATTTATAAAAATGCAGCTTTAATGGCTTTCTAATTTTGCAATAGTTTAAATGGATTTTTGTGTGGTAAGTTTTACATTTACATTATCTGAAAAGCATCCTAAGGAATTATTAATAATATATCTAATGTTTTTTTTTTTTAATATACGTTTGAAGTAGAAGATGCTAAAAGTAATTCGATAGTAGGTATATTAACTTTAAAAACTTGTACGTCTCCTTCTATGTTGATGAATGCAGCACATTCTCTTACTTCGTTGCTCAAGCTACCGAAACAAGCGCGCTACTATTCCTGAACCCCCTAAAACCAGATGTTTTTGATCATTTTAAGCCTAACAGTGTCTGCTCGGAGCTCGGGGAAAAAGCATTTCTTGTCATTCCTTTAGCCCGAAGCTATTCGACATAAGGGCCTAACGTAATCATCTTCTGCAAGCAAACCGACATCCATTATGGATGAAAGGTTTATTAAAAATTTAAAAACACTGTGCAAAGATAAAAAGATGCAGTTGGCCTGTACAAACAGTGTGAACGCAGCAAGGCACGTACCTCTCTTTTAGACTAGTTACCCAAAGACACAATCCTAGGTTGGTTTCAGAGGTGGATAGCGTACGACAGCCGATGTTTTATCCAAAGTTTATACTGGGGAATACATTATAGACACGTGACTCAAGATAGCTCACAATTTTCTCTGGGAAAATTATAAGTGTTGTATAAGGAGGCGGAAAATTTTTCTTCTTAAAAAAAGAACTCATGTTCTCAAAGTTATCGAATAGGGATTTATTGTACCGTGAAATCAGGAAACGCTGAGATCTTTTGTAACAGCAAATGAATACATTTTCGTTTTAAAAGAATATATTGGATAGATAAAAGTAATTTCAAATTTAATAAAAATGTAAAGAAATGATTGGAACTTTTTCAGAAAATTTATAAAAATAGTACAAAAACCAGCAAGACTATTTAAAACTCAAACTTTACAAATCTACCTTCTAATTTTTTTCATAAATGTTATACAAGAATTTTTTTTTTAAATTAACAATTATATATTCCGGAGAAAGTCCTTTTTAGGACTTCCAGGGTAACAAATAGCAATGCTGAACCAAGGAAGAAAACTGAGGTTCGGCTGTTGCTGTTATCCTGGGTGTGAGTTTTTGAGTTCGCTCCCTTAGGGTTTTTGCCTTAAGGGAGCACCTTGAGTCTCCGGGGAAGGTGTTCTCCGGCACGGCCCGCTGAGGGGTTCTTGTCGGTGAATTATTTTCCTCGGAATTTGAGCGGTTCTGCTCAGGAGTCGGGGAGCCCATCGGGGTGCTAGGATGGGGCGGCCGACACTGAGTGGAACCAACGCTGAGCGGTTCTGCTTAAACGGGGAGCCCGTCGGGGTGCTTGGACGGGGCGGCCGTCAATGAGTGGAACCAACGCTGAGACATGGACGGTCTTTCGCCCACTATGGAGTGGCCTAGAGATCGTCCGATTTTTTGAGATTTTACCCTTTACTTACTAATCAGGGTAACAATTAGCAATGCTGAACCGAGGAAGTAAACTGAGGTTCGGCTGTTGCTGTTATCCTGGGTGTGAGTTTTTGAGTTCGCTCCCTTAGGGTTTTTGCCTTAAGGGAGCACCTTGAGTCTCCGGGGAAGGTGTTCTCCGGCAGGGCCCGCTGAGGGGTTCTTGTCGGTGAATTATTTTCCTCGGAATTTGAGCGGTTCTGCTCAGGAGTCGGGGAGCCCATCGGGGTGCTAGGATGGGGCGGCCGACACTGAGTGGAACCAACGCTGAGCGGTTCTGCTTAAACGGGGAGCCCGTCGGGGTGCTAGGACGGGGCGGCCGTCAATGAGTGGAACCAACGCTGAGACATGGACGGTCTTTCGCCCACTATGGAGTGGCCTAGAGATCGTCCGATTTTTTGAGATTTTACCCTTTACTTACTAATCAGGGTAACAATTAGCAATGCTGAACCAAGGAAGTTAACTGAGGTTCGGCTGTTGCTGTTATCCTGGGTGCTGAGTTTTTGAGTTTGCTCCCTTAGGGTTTTTGCCTTAAGGGAGCACCTTGAGTCTCCGGGGAAGGTGTTCTCCGGCAGGGCCCGCTGAGGGGTTCTTGTCGGTGAATTATTTTCCTCGGAATTTGAGCGGTTCTGCTCAGGAGTCGGGGAGCCCATCGGGGTGCTAGGATGGGGCGGCCGACACTGAGTGGAACCAACGCTGAGCGGTTCTGCTTAAACGGGGAGCCCGTCGGGGTGCTAGGACGGGGCGGCCGTCAATGAGTGGAACCAACGCTGAGACATGGACGGTCTTTCGCCCACTATGGAGTGGCCTAGAGATCGTCCGATTTTTTGAGATTTTACCCTTTACTTACTAATCAGGGTAACAATTAGCAATGCTGAACCAAGGAAGTTAACTGAGGTTCGGCTGTTGCTGTTATCCTGGGTGATGCGTTTTTGAGTTCGCTCCCTTAGGGTTTTTGCCTTAAGGGAGCACTTTGAGTCTCCGGGGAAGGTGTTCTCCGGCACGGCCCGCTGAGGGGTTCTTGTCGGTGAATTATTTTCCTCGGAATTTGAGCGGTTCTGTTCAGTGGTCGGGGAGCCCGTCACTGAGTGGAACCAACGCTGAGATATGGACGGTCTTTCGCCCACTATGGAGTGGCCTAGAGATCGTCCGATTTTTTGAGATTTTATCCTTTACTTACTAATCAGGGTAACAATTAGCAATGCTGAACAGAGGAAGTAAACTGAGGTTCGGCTGTTGCTGTTATCCTGGGTGATGAGTTTTTGAGTTCGCTCCTTTAGGGTTTTTGCCTTAAGGGAGCACGTTGAGTCTCCGGGGAAGGGGTTCTTGTCGGTGAATTATTTTCCTCGGAATTTGAGCGGTTCTGCTCAGTAGTCGGGGTGCTAGGACGGGGCGGCCGTCACTGAGTGGAACCAACGCTGAGATATGGACGGTCTTTCGCCCACTATGGAGTGGCCTAGAGATCGTCCGATTTTTTGAGATTTTACCCTTTACTTACTAATCAGGGTAACAAATGGCAATGCTGTAGCCATAATGAAGTTTTAACTGAGGCTCGGCTATTGCCATTCGTTACCCAGCCATGACTAGAGCTTTTTAGCTCAACAACACTCCATCCACACAGATTTTCTTCATTCAGATGACGGGATAAAGAGTCAAGGACTCAGTCCATCGCCCAGTTCTTATGAGAACAATTATATTCCGGTTATTAGTGATGTAGCTGATCAAATAGAGTCTTTTGTTAAGAAATAAGTCTTTAAATGAACTCATAAAATGGAATTTATACTCGAAATAGAATCATCAAAAGATTTTAAAAATCGCAATACTTAAATAAGTAAATAAATATAATTGCGAAATAATTTTTGTAAATATAATTTTGAATTATATATTTTTATTTTTCTACTTAAACAAAAATAAGTTTAAAATAATCTTTTTTGATGAAACTTTGAATTAAGAGAAGTCCACAAAATGCAAGTATTTAACATTAAAATTAATTTTTAGGGCTTTTGTTAGCAGTCGATGGAAAATATTTAAACAACCATTTAAATATTATATTTTCATGTGATTCAGGCCATGTTTTAAAATAAATCTAAAATGTAAGGGAATCACATAAAAACGGATTTCAACAAATGTGAAAATGTTTGTTGTGATTTATTAAGATGACGAATAATGCCTAGACAGCTTAATTTTCTGTAATTAGTATACTAGGATTTCATTGTAGTCCTTGATTCTTGAAATCTTAGATTAACATTTTATATCTACCTTATATATATATATAAAATGATAAGCCTTTTTATGTCACGTTTGTATGTCTTTTTTTTTAAACGTTTTGAAACTCAGTGGCTACCCTGAGTGTCGAGTCATCAGAATTCAAGGAGAACCGGCCTACCAGTCCGGAACACGAGAGGTTGGGCACCAGGGGGGGGGGGGCGTATCCCTCCTAGTACATCACAGCTTGACCACCTTTACCACGAGTTGCCTTGACTTGCACTACATATGGGGTCGCCTAGACTTGCAATACTTGTAGGCGCAAACTTGAGTTTCTTGTCTGTTTGCTTACTTGGGAAATGGAGTAAAACCAGGCAAGTGATATGACGTCATTAGCCTCTATATGCAAGTAGCTCAGACGTGAATATCTTTCACGCGCAAAACTTTATTTTGCTTACTTGGGAAAAGGATAACGAAGTATATAAAATTTCTTGGCATCTTTAACATAAATATAGAAGCTAATGACTTCATATCACTTGCCTTAGCAATTTTTCCTAACAACCTATTAGGAAACATTGCTCGTAACACGTTGGCCAATTGAAGTTAAGAAAAGGGATTCATTTCCTGATGTCTTGTTAGAACACGTAAAGAAGGATTTTTTAAATACCTTTACCACTTTATTAATAAAGTATAATATTTTGATTTTTGTCCCCAATTCTCTTTCACAAACCTATTTTGGCAATATAATGTATCTCACAGTACAAGCGCAGTTTTTTTCCTACCATTTTCATAAAAATAATTCAATACACATTTTGAAGCTAAGTTTGCGTTATGCGTTTAATAATCTGGAAAGCCTATTCTAAGCCAAACATGGACAATTTTCGAGCTATTTCGAATGTATAATAAGTAATGTGATGGTATCTCAGGGGATAACGAATTCATCTGTTACCTAAGATACAATTATCTTTCCACTCGGCCAACCAAGCCATGTTGAGAGAATGCTGCCATCAATTTCACTTCGGATAATAACATGCTTATTTCATCCCAACTTCTGAAGTAGTAGCTAATTGTAATGAAAGTAAACGTCTAGTTTATACAGGACTCTAGAAAAGTCCTAGAAACTGGATCACATTGATGGAAGCCAAAAGAAACTGAACCACGTTACTACTACTACTACTACTACTACTACTACTACTACTACTACTACTACTACTAATAATAATAATAATAATAATAATAATAATAATAAGGAATCGCCATTTGTTAAATATATTTTTATGCCAATACTGTTCTTGAATGGTTGCAACCTACACTACACCATTTAGTGCCTTGAACGATTAGGCATTTCTTAATCTGAAGATTCTAATATAGAACATTTCCAGACCCTGTCATTCTCCTGTAAGCAAGGCAATGTTCTCATACCGGCTGATGCAATTCTGCCACCCAAAGACATTTACACATACCCATGTCCCAGAGGAAATCGAACCCGGGTAAGAAAGCGCTATCCTCTCCGCCAAGTAGGCCTATAAGCGGTACATTAAACATTTAGAAGTGGGGGATATTCTTCCTATTGGAATTTTTTTTTTTTTTTCCATCCTGGAAGAGATGCAAATCAACCCAAAAAGAACATGCATCACCTGCTTTATAGTCTTCTTTGCGTTACAATAATCTAAACAATCAATTAATTGAAAAGAGTTCTTACAGCAGGTAACTTACATTTTCGTAAAAATACAACGCATCGCTAACAGATTCTGAAATGGATGCGTTTATTGTTAGAGTCATGTAGGGAGGGGGAGGAAATGTAAGCTATTAATGTTCTAGAACTGTAGACGATGAAAGAATAAACTTTTCTACAAAAATAAAATCACAAGTAAGGGTGTTTTTTTTTTTTTACCCGCAGATTTTTATTCTCATCAATTGGGTCTTTAATTTTTATTTTATTTATATTTGTTAACGAAGGACAATAATATACTGTAAAAATATTGATATATCAGACCATTCCCTATTTCGGATCTTCTTTAATGTCATATTCTTTTGACACAGAGTATCTGGATGTTTAACTTTCTTTTCTTGATTGATTACTTCCATGTAAAGCGGACGTGTTTCCGACACTGCCGTCAATTTGTATACACCGTCTTTCGGTGTGAAATTGATCCTTTATCTACATTCATTTAGCGTCCGTTCATTGGATCCGTTACGTATCCACCCAGACAAACTGACTTGACGTCCACCATTTTGATTTCTGGTCTTTCTCTTTTAGCAGGCAAAGCAGCGCCTCTGTTAGAAGGCAGCAAATCCATGAGATGCATTTTGGAGACCCTTCCGCGTTTGTTTCTCACGTCGTCACACTAACTCATTCCAGACTTAACAGGATAACAGGCAATCCTCGCTGAATTGTATTGATCAGTGCTTCCCTGATTCTCCAGGGGGGAGTCAGGGAAGGGTTATTACAGCAAGATCGTAGAATGTTAGCAATCTACTTCCGGTTAGCAATTGAGGGAGGGAAAAACAATTGATAAGATTGGTAAAAGCATCAGTATCAGAAATATTACTCAATCTCTTTGTTTTAATTATTTTTGATTTAGTCACCTGTTTTATTAACGGAAAACAAAATGGAACACGTTGTTAAATTATACTAATATAATATTAATATATTATTCCAGTTATCTTTAATCTTATGATTAAACTAATATTAATCCACTTATAATTCATCTACGTCTGAAACATAACGTGACTATAATTTTTTTTAATAATTTTTTTTTAACCTTTTGAAAGGAAGATGGACTTATTTTTTTCCCCTCTTCACTGCCTATCAAAGAAAAAGAAAGAAAATCACATCAAAATTGTTGATGAAGATGAAAAAAAAAAACCTAATTAAAATATACAAAATCAAGAAGTATTCGTTACGTATGATTCAGTCGCTTGCATTGCACTGTAGAGCAGTTTTCCGATTATGGTTCTCTAGAGGGCGTAATTACCAATGTCACGTTCATGCGCACGAACCATGCGGTACACCATAACAGCGGGCATTGGCTCAACTATAGTCGATGCACGTGTTTCGTCCATGTTTTCATCATCCAGTGAGGCTATTCTACAGTTAATGCTGTTCTGACAGCCACCAGAGAACAGACAAGGGTTCCCCAACAGCAGTCAGAGAGAGAGGTATGAGAAATGAAAGCGGGGGGAGCGTGCCTAACTCATTCCCTTTAAATGTTCCGACACCTGATACATTAACGATATCAGTGAAAGAGAGGACAAAATTATCACCTATTGTTGGCTTCAATAGCTGACAATGGTACTGAAGCAAATAATGAAACAGGAATGCAAGAAAAAATATCATTGTTGAAACATATAATGAATTTAAAAAAAAAAAAAAAAAAATTGCCAAAAGACACTAATAATTAAAATTGCAAAATTCCCGTTAATGTATGTTAAAATGGTTGATTTTAAATGAAGTAGTAATTATTATTGCATTCACTTACTAAAATTTTTAATAAACTTTTATATCTAACACAGAAAAATTTGATGAGTTATTCGGAGGGAGAATGATTTTTTTCCTGTCTTGTAAACAAAATAGAAATGTAAATCAGTATTAGGGCTAGTTCATAAATCATGTAGCGCTAAGTACTGAACATTATAGAATGCATTCCCCCACCTACTATCACAAAAGTAGAACCCCCCCCACCACCACCACCACCACCGTAGGGATCGTAGGGAACCAGCTAGCATTTTAGACTGTGATTTATGAACGAGCGCTTATGGTAACAGTTTTTTTTTTTAATCATATATCTCTTGATTTTGTACATATAATTTTTTCTTAAATATGTTCCCTTGTTTTTATAGACTATTTGAAAAGTGCATTATGAGACACAAATAAATGACTAGATCAACAAAGTAAAAAGTTTACATATTGTTACACGTACTGACTAAAATCATGACGAATAGGCTATTTATTAATTATTTTTATTTATTATTTCTATTAAGAATCTTAAAAGAAAAACTTCGCGATCGCCCGACAGATCGCGATCTGCAAGCCAAGAATTGCTGTAAACGAATATGTATTGTTTTTCATCCTAATTATTTCACCTAAACATCTCTTTGTTAACACTCTAACCAAATAAATCAATAAAAGTGATAAATTAAATCAACTTCTTCGTGTAATATGGATAGTAGCATCTCTAGAACAGCTGTACTTTTCATTGTTTATCAGATGCACAAGTGAAACTGGTTCACTATACTCTGTTATTAAAAAAAAAAAAAATAGCACCTTTTCACCTCAGGCAGTTGGAATGCGGCTGTTTCTAATTATTCAGAAGTATCGAAAGTAAAGTCTTTTTAAAATTAGCACACTAAAAAACAAAAACAAAACAACAACAAAAAAAAGTAATTTTGGTAAGATAGAAATTATCTTTAACAAGAATGAATATATTTCTTTTTTTTTCCTTCTTCTATTTTTAAAGAACTGATTAAGTTTCTACAAGAAAAGTCACTGAACTTCTAGTGATTCGAAAAAGACTTCGAAGTTCAAAAAAAAAAAAAAAAAAAAAAGAAGAAGAAAATGTGATGCGACAGTGTACAAGATAACGGAAACAAATACCGAAGAAATTTATCACCAGTTAAGAGATATATTCGGAGGAAATGGGTATAATTGTGAGGTGGTGGGGGAATTAAATCCAAAATAAGATACGGAGTGAGCGAAAAACGTAACAAAAAAAAAAGAAAGAAAAAAAAACAGAGAAGAAAATGGAAAAGTGGGAGAGAAAAAAAAAAGGATGAACTACTCAAACAGAAAAGGGGGGAAAGAGCGAGCGAATGAGAGAAAGAGAGAGAGAGAGAGAGAGTAGCCTTGTGGGCTAAAAGTTGTAAAACGTGACGACCAGTACCTAAGAGACACGACCCTCACACTTGAGTTTCGAATCATTAATGGAGTCACGTTGTTCTGCCTTCAGGGTCGTAGGCACCGCATGCTCACAGCTAGCCCGGGGCAACAGGCAGGGCCCGACCACCGCACTACCGTCTCTCACTTTCGTACAGTAGCTAAAGCCATGCGACCATGATTACGCACATGGCAGGACATTATACATGTCTCTGGCGCCGTCGCAGCGAGATGAATCATTGTTAATCAAACGAGCGTGCAGCTAGTTAGACAAACAACCACATCTTGCCCGGAGCTACTTGGAATGAGACCCTTTTCAAGATACAGCGATGAACTCACCGAAACTTTGTAATTTTCCCGGACTGCTGAAAAATCACAATTCTTTTAATGTAGCTCCTCTTTTAAAATCTTCCTGCGTTTCCATTCAAACACTAAATTGGCGTATCTTTATTTTCATATTCTGTTCTGAAAGGAAAACGTTACGCTATCTTTAAATATTAGCTTTTATAATAAAATAGGTTTTTAGAAAAAAAATATATAAAAAAAGACTTTTTCAATTAAAAACGTTAAGGTAGATCCGTTTGTCTTTGCTTGTGTAATTCGTATCTCGTTTTAGTAAATCCCAAGTTGATTTCGTTGCTTGTACACTTCTGTTTTATTTGCTTTAGTTTAAAAGCTATTTATTTATTTATTACTGGCAACGTAAAGATCTTAAGTTTGTCTTTAAGAGCAATAGAAAAGATTTTTTTTTTTTCTTTTTCGTTTTATTTTCTTGCAGATGCTTCTAACATGCATAAATAGCTTAAGTTAGAAGGAGATTTATAAATCCATTTGCCGAAGATTTATATAAAAAAAAAAAAGAACTAAAACTGCGACTGTATTGTTTCCTTCTCTTTCTCTCTTTGAAAGATCAAGTGGATCCCCCCCACACACACACCCTAAACATCCGTTTTTTCCCTTGCGTCATTACTATAAAAGAACGCGTGCAGGAGCTCATTGTTGTTGTTGATGGTCTGGACAGCCACCCCTCACATTATGTTGACATCCTTGACCAATAGAAAACACACTATGGACGTCCGCACGTACGCATGCGACTGTTTACCGATATTGTAGCTACCAAGGTAAAGAGGAGAGCTTTGGCATTCTTCTGGTGTAAGCCGTAGCAGAAAAACAAACAGGTCAAAAGAGATGCGGAGAATGGACTAATTCCATGAAAGCTGTCCATTATTCCAAAAAAGAAAAAGAAAGAAAAAAAAAAAAGGACGGAAACAGAAAGAGAACTCGGGAAAAAAATCTCCAAGACTGAATTGTATGCTGGTTGTTTATGTTACAACGAATCAACTAAAACCAAGAAAAAAGGGTTTGTGTCAGTCTATGGTGAGTTCTCTGCGGCAGATTCTGTTAATGAAGAGCTGTTTGGGGTTGGTATTAATATATGAATGTAAAACATCTACACGATAATGAAATATGATCAACAAAATAGAACGAAAAGAAAATTCAAGGTTATAATTTTCACAATGTGGATATGAGAATGTCTTCTGTGGTCATCGATATCCAAGCCAACTCTAGAAGAAAAAAAGCATGTAATAAAATAGGATGTTGAGAAAAAGAAGAAAGAATGATTATTGGATTGGACAAGACTTGCAACTGAAAAAAGAATCTTATATATGCTAATCCACATTCACACCAAATTAGAAATTTGTACCACGAGCGGGCTAAGGGTGAATCCAGAAACCAAACATGGAAGTTTCTTCGAGCTACTTCAAGCCGACAATAAGCAAGACGATGGTCTCTTCTCAAACCTAGCAATGAAATTCACCTAACCACCCAAAGACATTTACACACATCCATGACCTGGATAGGGCTATATATATTTACAACCTTCCTGGAGGGGGGGGGGTGATTTCATATATAAAAAAAAGCAAATGTCTGTGAATATGCTATCAATTAATTCGTTTTAGCAAATATCTTAATCAACTGAAGGTCTAATATTGTCGGGATTTTTTTTTAGACTTCAATCTCACTTTATTTATAGAACAACGGCTGCTCATAGGGGATTGAATGCGTGTCTGCGCCTGTTGTATTACTTTCTCACGAAGCTATTAACCCTACTTTGAACAGTAATCTCTGTGTAACTGGCCGAATAATGTCGTAGAGCGGTTTTTGTTTTCGGCTTCCTGCTTGTTGCTTCACTCCCTCCCTCAAGGGAACATTACGACAAAAAAGAATATCTTGATTGACATATCGGCAACAATCCACTTAATTGTTTGTTATCGAAGCAAGATTTACCGACTGGACTGATTGGATCCCAGATTGGAGCAACAAATTCGTTGAACAGCATACAGGAGATATAGGCAGTAAAGTTGCATGCATTGATTTTAATTGATTTTTTCCGATTAGTATTTTTACATTTAATTAATTTCTGAATTTTTTTTTTAAACTGTGATATGTTGTATAATTTTAAAATAATCATTTTATACACATTCAGATGTATTCCCTTATTAGCTATACCAATTAACATTCTTCTGATCAAACTGGTGCGTGGAATTCAATTAAATTGTTATAAATACAGTTTGGATTAAATCTTGTGTTAAACAAGATGAATAATGGCAAACTGATTTACGCCAACAACAAAATAGAATCTAAAAATCTATGATAAATAGAGTTACGATATTTAAAATTCTATTAATGTCCGAAGATTTTTTAAAAATTTTCTTTAGGCTGAAAATTGACCTCACATCCTCAACTTCCATGAAGGTAATCTATAAACTTCGATGAACCCATATCAAACTCAAATATCATTTTTAGAAAAATACGGGGCGGGCAGGGGGGGGTTAAGAAATCTTTCCAAAGTAATTTTTACTTTGGAAAGATTTGGGCACACTTTCCACAAGCTTACGATAGCTGATCAATGGAAATTTTGGACCATTTTTCCTACAGATGTAATGAGGTCCTGGAGTGATGTGGGGCGGACGTCCCTTGACCTTGTCCAACGCTTCAGTTTATCTCACATGTTCAATATAGTTGAGATCAGGGCTTTGTGGAGGCCAATCAAGTGTGGTAATGTTGATATTCAGCAGCAGCCTTTTTGACAAGGTGCATCGTCTTGCTCAAAGAGACAATGGTCAGTTCCGATCTCTCTCTCTCTCTCCGAGTTAAATGTTCTTGACACCACAAACAGAACTCCGACGAAAAACAGGACCATACATCACACCGCCACCTCCGAATTTCATAGTTGGGTTTACGCACTCTGGTAAGAGGCGTTCACCGGACATCCTCCACATCTACACCCATCTATCTGCTTCGTAGAGGGTGTAGCGTGATTCGTTTGCTCCATAACCCAGCTTTTCAAGCTTCCATGTTCCCACACTCTTTAACCACTGAAACCCACGCTGCATGTTGCTTTGGGTAATGTGTGACTTGCATATTGCTGTTCTACCATGGAGATCAATGTTGCGAGCCTCGGTTCTGAATGTTTTTGATGCAGATTCGTGTTCCAGTCGATACCCAAAACTCCGCATTCAATGTGCAGATCGATGAATGGCGGTTTTTACATATTATCCTTCGTAGCACCTAGAGTGACATTCGATGAGTGTAGTGGATCGTCCACTGAGGGTAGCACTTTGCAGTTGACTCTCTGCGCTTCCATCTCAGTATGGTATTACTGATAGTTGACCTGCGTTGGCTCAGTTTGTAAACATTTGGCCGAACAGATAGGCCTGCAACATGACATCCTACACAACGCAATCTTTGGAACTCGGTCAGTTCCAAATCATTTTCCTCCAATTTATACCTGATACAAGCACGTGACTCGTTTACATGACACGATGCACCTTGCCCATGGAGGATGTCCGGTGTTTTCTTTCCGAGCAATGTGCATACATGTGCAAGATTATGAGCTAAAGAGGTTTTCTACTTCGGTAGAAAACCGAAGTCCAAAAAAACAAAATCCTCAAGAGCAAAATGTCCTGGATGAATCTCATAAAACTCTTCACAATAAAGTATTGTATTTAAGTAAAAAAATAAAAAAATAAATAAAATAAAATAAATCACAAATGAATGTCCTTCAAATAATTCTATAAGATCAACCAAGTGGAAATGGCTGACTATGTTGTTTCACTAAAAAATATTAAATTTAACCTAGAGCAACCTATTACAAGTAAAAACGATGTCCCCTGTACCATCATACAATACAAATGCTCCAATCATTTATTTACTTAATGCTATTTAATTTATTTTCCTTTTATTTAATGATAACGTCATCCTCACTATTTCTAGCAGAGGTTTTATTTAAATACTGAATTTCAAATTTTAGATCGTTCAAATCCCGTGGACCACCGATTGAGAAATCGTATAACAGAGACCGCGAAGACGAACTTCCTTCATGTATGATTTTAGGGTCACACGCTGTCTGCTGCGTGCGGTTTCTCCCGACCTTCTGAAGCCAGTGGCACTGAGGTCTCATACATAATCTAAACATCCCGTCAATAGACAGACTAGGGAGAATGTCGAGTGATTATTTTCTCACCGCAGTCTCCAACTATGCTATCTGTTCAGCTTAGCCTCAGCACTCTTGATATTGCGTTGTCCATTTGACATCTGTCATCCTAAACACAAATACCAAACGACTCTCAGACACGCGCTCAATTGTAACAATCACCAGCGTCAAGAATGGATGTACAAAAGAATGGAAAATTTTTCTGCTATTTTTTTAAATGCTTCATTATTTTAATAATAATTCTATAGACAGTATAGAATGTAGAATACAGCTCACGTGAGGAAAAAGGCAAGGAATTAAAAAAAAAAAAAGGTAGCTTTTTTGAATTTATACCCCTACTAAAATACGTATTTCATTCATATTTTTATTTATATATTTTTTTTCTTAATCTATTTCTACTGTTTATCAAGACAAGATATAGCGAGACATGAAGTGTGATACGTTATCTATGGCGTTAACACATTCTAGGAAAATATCGGCTTTGAGGTTATGGTGAAACGTAGTTCCCCCTCCCCTCCCCAGGTGGATATCTTGATATCTGGATGTCTTTTGTGCTTGACAAGATGCTCTAAGATAATGGATATGTTTTAATTTTTTTTAATTTTTTTTTATTTGACTCCCACGTACGTACGAAAGGTTGGAAACCTGTCACCAGTGGGAATTACGTGTGTACCACAGAAGTGATTATTAATTGGTTGATTGTTTTCAAATGTAACAAATTACAGTTTTATCCACATGGTCAAAGTAGTCTCAAAGAGTATTTAATATTTTGATTATTATTATTTTTTTTTTTTAAAAAAAAAAGCTAAATTGCTGTCAGAACTTCCACTACGAAGTGTGCCATGGAAGCAATCATCACAATTGCTTCCTATAAATCTGTGAGTGTACGCTATTGGGAATTTAAAGACGGATCTTTCGATCCAAGTAATCTCTGGCATGTTCCAGGGGATTCAAATCGGACGAATTCAGTGGCCTGGAAGACACTGTCGTGTTCGGCGAACCATTCTCCAAGGATAACGGTCATGGTATTGTGCAATATACTGGGTCAATTATATATATATATATATATATATATATATATATATATATATATATATATATATATATATATATATATATATATATATATATATATATATATATATATATATAATTATATATATATATATATATATATATATATATATATATATATATATATATATATATATATATATATATATATATATATATATATATATATATATATATTGCAAGTCTAGCTGATCCTGTACGTAGTGCAAGACCAAGGCAACTCGTGGTAAAGGTAGAATAAGCTCTGATCACTATTCTTAATATTTACCCTTAATGCAAAGCACATCTCCTGGAGGAGATGCTATGTATTAAAGGCAAGGGGCCACTACCCAGACCGGTTTCTACCTTATGTGTAAGTAAAACCGGCTCTAAAAATTCTTACGATCCCTAGACCACTCAATAGTGAGCGAAAGACCGTCCACCTCAGCGTTGGCTCCACTCAGTGATGGCCTTCAACACCCACCACCACCGAGCAGAACCGCTCATATTCCGAAGAAAAGCATTCACCGAAGAACACTTTCCCCGGAGACTCAAATTGCTCCCTTAAGGCAAAAACCTCAAGAGAGAGAACTCATAATATCCCCCAACCGGTTTCGACCTTTATTGAGGTGTATTTAAGTAAAGATCTCTCTAAAAATTAGGACGATCCCTAGACCACTCCATAGTGGCCGAAAGACCGTCCAACTCAGCGTTGTTCCACTCAGTGACAGGCTCACCCCGTCACCGAGAAGAATTCTCAATGTTGGCTCTGCCCAATGGCAGGCTCACTACCACCACCAGCCATAATCTCAGCGGTGGCCCTACTCAGAGACAGACAAAAACCTATCCCCAAGCAGAGCCTCTCAAAGCCAGCCCCCACCAGTTCCGACCTTATGAGTAAGTAAAGCCGTCTCTAAAAATTCGGACGATCCCTAGGCCACTCAATCGTGGGCGAAAGACCGTCCATCTCAGCGTTGGCCTTCCACCCACACGCCACCACCGAGCAGAACCGCTCAAATTCTGAAGAAAATCATTCACCGACAAAGCCCATCAGCGGGTCGTGCCGGAGAACACTTTCCCTGGAGACTCAAATTGCTCCCTTAAGGCAAAAACCCTAAGGGAGCGAACTCATAATAGCCCCCACCGGTTTCGACCTTTATTGAGGCCTCATCAGTGGGAGCCAGGCAGAAATACTAAGTTTTAAGTAATACAGAGCTTATAAATATTTTACCAACACAAGGTACCATAAGGTGCTTTGACCTTATTAAATAAAAATCTCAGGATGAGAGATAGATGTAGAAAGTTTTTTACCTTGGGTATAATATATGTTAAAGATACCAAATTATTTTAAATATAAACCTGGTTTTTTACTCCATTTCCCAAGTAAGCAAACAGACAAGTCAGTCAAGTTTGCGCCTGCAAGTGTTGCAAGTCTAGCTGATCCTGTACTGCGAAACGCACATAATAATAAAACACGTTTCATAACAAAGGTGGATATGACGTCATGTTTCCATGGCAAATTTTTAGTTCTGAGTTAGCTACAGCAATTTACTATTTTTTGTAATGTAAAAAAAAAAAAAAAAAAAAAAAAAGAATGGAAATAAAGAATAAAATAGGCATATGACTTCCATTTTTTTTTTTCTCTTAAACTTGGAAAATTGAGTGCAGAAAAAAAAACTTCGCTGCTCTCAAAGAGAAGCATTTCTGGTATCAATATTTTTATTTATAGAACTTCATTGATTAAAGAAAGCTGATGTATAAAGTATATACGTTATCCATAAGGTAAAAAGTTGAGTAGCTCTTCGCAGAAGTTTACCAAATAAAAAAAAAAAAAAATCAGTTTAACAAATCTCAAGTTTTGCATTACATTTACAATTCCAAGTTTGCTTGTTTGTTGTTTGTTTTTTTTTTCTTTCGATATTAAGCACAGTTTGTGTATGCTTTAACTTTATACCCTCCCATTGAGACTTGAGAACACCGAGAAAATAAACCCATCGCTTATATTTTCTATAGAGCATTCATATAGTTCTTAGTAAGATAGAGAGAGAGAGAGAGTAAAAAAAAAACAAAAAAAAAAACAAAAAAAAACGATCCTTTCATCTCCGTACCGCACAGTTCCAAAATTTTAAAGTGGAATATCTCACGTCTTTATCTTTGTGTAAGCTGAACGAGTCCTCCCACTGCGTTCCAAACAACTGAGGCTTTCTCGATTGTAGATTTTCAGCGGTTGGGAGAATAAAGAAGGTAGTTGGAAGCAGTGTGAAGTAGCGATTGTTAGCGTATTAGCGCCAGGCTGCACACTTGGATGGCTCTGAATGGCTGTCGAGGTGTTTCCCATCTCATTACTCGGCTATCTTTACAGTTGGATGTCGGGTGAACCTTTACAAATAGTAGGTAGGATCCTGGTACTTTCCTCTTCAAAACTGCTTCGGGCATTCTCCTTCCCCATGTTCTGTTTTTTAAAGCGAAGGCTAGCTTTGTTTTCGATGATCTTACACAACAGCGACCTTCTCCGAAAACCAATGACAGCCAGCTCTATCTATTGGACGACGATTTCAGGCTTTTGACTTTTCTCACCGCCTCCTGGGCTGTGCCGAACAAGAACAAACACGATAGCTTCGCTATACAAGATCCTTCCCTCCCCCTGCACCCTTCACCATTTTGCCCCGTTTAAATAACTAACCTGCACGGACAGCTTTGAAAGAAACGTTTTTGCAAAACACATGCATGGAAAGGGGTTGGTACTTCTTATTGATTCGTTAAGAAATTTGGATAAACATCTCTTCCCCTTTACAATTCCACGTGCTGTTAATTTGAGATCGAGTTTGGGAATGTTCGTCAAAACAGCCCACACGATGAAAACTATTGAGCCAACTGAAATCTCTGAATCGTGACCATTATGGTTGGATGGTGTGTTCCGCTCCAGCCAATTCTTTGCCAGAAGTAATGGAGACACTTCAAGCATATCCATTCTACCTTCATTCAAAAGTTTGTCATCTTTTCCTTTACTAGACCAGTTGACAGACTGCCTTTAAGAAGTATATTAACTGGTGGCCATCTCTTCTGTGTTCTTTCCGTTGTCAAAGAGTTTGAATTCTAAATGAACACGGAACTTGCAAGAAACGCTTAAAACCTAATATCAGGAAACGTACACTGACGCCATCTAGCGCCACGAAACTTTTTTTGTTACATTTAAAAAAAAAATAATAAAATTTATTAGAACATGACTAGTTGAATTTCTCATCAATATATGATTCTAACAATTCAGACGTTTACTTAGCGATGTTTACACAATAAAAGTGTTTATTTATTTTATTTATTTGTGTTTATTTTATTTTTGATGAATTCTGCTTATCTGTAAATTCACACCACTGACCAGAAATAAAGCAACAGATGCTACATTCTCAGTTTGTCAAATCAGACTATGGTTTGTAGCACCAAAGTATACGAAAAAAAATTGCTAACTTTTTTTTTTCATACGGTACAGTTAATGTCTTTGCTATTTTTATTGAAAAAATGACAAGCTTTAACTGAAACTCAAAAGAGTTCAGAGCACTTTAACTTCTTAAGTTAAAACACAACTTCTTAAGTTGTGCGTATGTGACTCCCTTCCATAACCACCACGAAACTTTTAGTAAACGTAACTACTTTTCCGAAGTCAGCAATTCCTGGCGCTCTAATCAAAATACATCATCGACAATTAAAATCCATCGCACTGCTGATGACAGTTTCTTCAAATCTATCGTACCGCCACTCCTTGCACAGTCAATCACGATCTCTATTCATGCTCCAGACAACATCAAATAACGCCCACCCCCCGCTAAGTATTATTATACGCATTTGAAATGATAATAAAAAATGCTGACTGGGTTGTATACATCCCTCGGAAAAATAACCTTACCATAAATATATAAGATTACTTGGGGATAATCATTAGTAGCGATGGTACTAACTTGAGTTCACTTACAACAAATATCCGAGGATACTACTTGTTACCTGGAGCAACACAACTACGAGCATCACACGAAAACTAAAAACACTAAACTATTAGCGTAATGATTTTCAACGATCTACAATATCCAACATTGACAGCTACTTATCGTTTTCCATTTGGGTCAGCTTCAAGTGAATGTTTCGGATCGTGATTAAAATTTTTCATACTTTTCCCACTTTAATGATAATATGAGTAAGGGATTTTAGCCCATTCCTCTTTCCGCTTAATAAGCAAGCAGTTCATGAATCATTAATAAACGCACAGGTCTTATCCGCATACGAAGTTACAGTTCGTCCCTAAGATGTTTCTATTGAGCTAAACTGGTATTCTGTGCAAACTATTCAAGTTTCTTTTTTTACAACATTCTCCTCAACGCATAATTTCTTTTAAGTCGCAATAGCACTTATACGAGTAGTATTAAACTGTGCATTGTAGTATTAACATTGGTCTGCTTTGCCACAATGCAACCAGCATTGAGTTATCTAAACGTTTGGATTTCCTTTTCTCCGACACGCTAACCAAAGGTCCAATTCCCTACTAGAAGAAATAGTTCAACACATTATATCTTTGAGGCAAACCTTTACAGTTTGGATGTGTACCATAGAGTGGAGGGTGATTTATCTCTCCATATCACGGACGTCCAGCGCTGAAATAGTTTAGAGAAGTTCTGGTGTTTGTAGTAGGACACTACATAAAGAACTCTGCAGTCTTAGTTTCAGTGGAAGACAGCTACGAATTAGCCAAATATCGGCTTTCCACAGAAACTAAGACTCAAAGTTCTTTACGTAGTGTCCTACTACAAACACCAGAACTTCTGTAAACTATTTGAGCTCCTGCTTGATTGCTTTCACCAAAATTTCCTTCCGAGCTTCCTTCGGTCCCTAAGTGTCAACTTCCTAGGGCTTCGTGACGTTTCTTGAATGAGGTCGCACTCCTCACATTTGTATCAGCTGTTGATGTTTCCTGGTTTTAAGTCCATAAATTCTCACTACGAGCCATTGACAAATTTACAGTCCATTATATAACAGTACAGATCACGTGTAACGATACATGTCAATATGCTCCATTTAAAGGAGGGTATCCTATAATTATTTCAGCCAAGTGCAGGAGTGAGTCAACAAGTTAGAATCAAAGTAAACACATACTTGAGGTAACCCATTTACGAAGACGTCATTCCATCAATATATATATATATATAAATAATTTTTTGTAATCTTTGGTATTGTAATTTTGTAATTGTGACTATATTAAAATAAAAATGACTATATTAGTACGAAAAGTTTTTATATCATGAAGCATTCAATTTTTTATTTTCATTTTTTTTTTTTGAAGTTTGAAGTAAAAATGTAAAAGGCAACAAAAAAGGAGGCAGCTAATTTTTTATTTACTTTTTCTTGCGGCTGAAAAAAAAAAAAAACAGAGCGATATTCTGGTATGAACACGGCTATACGAAAAACTCGATCATGAAAAAGAAGACAGTCCATAAACTTTAAGGGCAATGATACGCTATGCGTTACAATTATTGTATATCATTCGATATATAAACAATGTATTAATTTATTGGCTTTACTCATTACAACAGTTATTTGTGAAAATAACTGTTGTAACACGAAAAGTACTCATGTCAGCAAAAGTAAGTACAATTTAATCCTTTTTCATGGAATCTCTGTTTAGGTTTGATGAAAATATTTCTAAGATAGAGTAGCAGCAGAAAAAAGGTAGCAAAAACAGAAGATACTACTAATTTAATAAAGTGCAATTAAACTTTCACTGAATTAAACTGACATTCCAAATATTTGTCCATAAAATCAGTCTGTTCAAGTAAAGCAGCGGACCCAAACCAAAAATGAACGTGACTGGTCTCCCTCATTTTTCTTAGACTCAGAACCTGCAGACATCACTCTCTGAAAAATGTCAGTTAACCACTCGCTTTATGAATGTCACAAGCCTATTTTGCATATCCATCCTTTTTACTCTGTATACCATCGTCCAAACTAAGCAACCTGGACGAGTTCAAACTGTCAAAGATAATACTACTAATAAAAAAAAGTGCAGTCCATGCATTATAATCCATGCATTTACATAATCCCATCTGTTCTAAATTTGTTTCAGAGATAAGGAAGAGTAAGAAATACAGATACGAAAAGAAATCGCCACCCAAGAAAATAGCAACTTTATCTCCACTTACCTACCTACCCAAATACCAATAGACAACTTCAGTCATTTTCCGGAAGTTCAATCAATTTATTATTTATTTTATTTTACAGAATAAAATGACACACGTAATATTAGAGCGTACACTCCTTGAAGTGTACGCTGATCACATGAGCGTACACTTCAATGTTTAGGATTACTTTGGTATTCTGATGAGCATGTGAATAACATGTGAATGTTGGTAACAGCAAATGCCTCGGAATTTTCATTCACTTGATCAATGAAGCTGTAAAAAGAAAGCTAGATGGAATTGTGGTCATCTTCCTCTGAGATTTGAGTGAACATTAAAATCATTAAAATTAAGATCAACGAGGTGACGTCATTATTAGAAAACTTGGATTGGAGGAAATCAAAAAAGTTCAAAAACTCTTCAATGCATTGGGAGAACAAACAGGAACATCAAATGAATTTGATAGAATGTGGAGAGATACTTTTAGCCAGAGCAGATCAAAATGAGGATTTTGTAATTAGACACTCTATAGCATGTTACTATCAAAGGGAATATATGCATAAATAGTGTTCGAAGCTGAAATTTGAGTTACTATTACAAGTGAGTGTTCGTGTATCGTTTTTGAGGTTTTAACTCAACAGAATGTATATTTGCGAAGTGAATGTGGAAGGATCTTGAGGTTTGTCGTTTCCGGCAATCTTTTCACTTGACATTTTCTAGTTGTAGTTCAGTTGAAATTGGGATCAACATGAAATATGCAAAGGATTCTATACTAAGTCATATACATATAGATTTTCACCAACTTCCCTGCAAATCGTGACCTCGCAGTGCCCTACTCCAAGTACATTGGCAGAATGGTGGAAACAAGATGATTTTCTAGATACCCTCGAATCTTCTCCTAAAGCGTTATCATTAGGTTTGGTCCAGTATACGAGCTAGCGGCCAGTCTGCCGAAATGAGGGATTTAAAGCTGTACTCTCAGAAAGAAGAAACATCGCGTTTCTCCATGATATGTGGCTATTTCCGAAAACATCGCTCATATTGCACGCTGAAAGAAATGTAGAATAAGCCAACAGTTCTCTAAAGTCCAAACGTAGTTTTTGACCACTTCAAGCTTCCAATCCAATAAGCCAAATTATGGTATTACATCAAGTGATGAAAATTTACCAAGCTTTGGCCTTTCCTTCGATGAAAATATGTGTGTGTGTGTGTGTGTGTGTGTGTGTGTGTGTGTGTGTGTGTGTGTGTGTGTGTGTGTGTGTGTGTGTGTGTGTGTGTGTGTGTGTGTGTGTGTAGCCGGTAGTTGATATATTTATGACTAGTAAGGGGACCACCAATATTGTGGTATCCAGAATATCAGAACTTAGCCCTAGCGGGTTCAATCCTTAAGATACTTTGGCAATCTCTTTAGTTCTCTTTTAGGCATTTCTCTCTCTCTCTCTCTCTCTCCCCTTTTAGCCGAAAGAAACAGCGTTTCTTCTTCCAAACAAATAGGTTGATTCCAGAGTTAAAATGTAGGCTCTACATATTTCAGTGATGCAACAACCAGCTGTGGACTGCAAAATAAATAAAGGGACAGGTTTTTTTTATTTTCATGCCCCAATTACTTCTTTCTCTTTCTCTCTCCACTCTTCGTTGGCGACTTATAAATTCATTTAAAATATATGAATAAATTTTATAGTATAATAATATATAATAATTTTAAATAATATTTTCGCAATATTAATATTTTGAAATGTACTTGTTATTGCTAGAGCCTCCGTAGCTCAGTTGGTATAGACGAAGCCCTTTTGTCGGAAAGACCTGGGTTCGATTTCCGTCCGTGACGTGAGGAACCTTTGTCTGGTCTTTTTCGACTAAAGGTAAGTTAACCGGTTTCATACGAAAGTTTTTTTTCCAACCGGAAACTCGGGTTTTTCGTTCCCCAGAACAGGCCCCGTGAACACACGTATCTGCAGACATGGGACACACTGGGAGGCACAGGACAAACCATCTTATCCTCGAGACGGTTGCAGTTGTAAGAATTAAAAACCTCGACACCGTAAAAGGTAGTGAAAAAAACCATACTCAGATGACTCCTAAGAGGACATTTTTCTTAAAAAAATTCCGAAATTCTTAATGAGTAACCTCTCGGATTCAGCATACACTTTCGTTTGGCTATCTATGTGTGACTGATAACTCCTAAGACGGTATTACTTTCTACTTTTTCAGTCGAAAAACTGTGGTGTAAAAAATCGTGTCCAATTCTTTTGTCAGAAAATTCGATGGCATGGTTTTCATAAAAAAAAAAATTATTTCAAACACTAAGTGCCTAATAAAAAATGATAATTATGATGTTAAATTATAAAATAAAATAAATAATAAGATAAAAATGATAAAATTATACATAAAGATAACTGTAAAGGAATACATACACAAAATGAATATATTTGAAAATTTAAAATCAAATTATATGTTTACACGAGACTTTATAGCCGGTGTATTTGAAAATGAAATAAAACATAATTGAACAAAATCAAACAAAAAAAGAATCAAAAAAATTATGGACAACTCCTCAAATAATCAAGAGTTCCAGAATTTCTATAATCAAGCTGAAGTCTTTTTGTAGTGTCCCGATAGCGTGTATTACCAGCAATGTACTTCTCCATTTTTCAGATCATTTTGATTTCCCTCATCTTCCAAAGTTCTCTGAAACGTTCCTACTGTCGCACGAAAAGTAGTAATTAATTGGCAGAATGCACGATGCCATCCTTCTCACGAGTTATTTGTTTTTGGTTACCCTTCCAAAGTAGCATTGCAACAATTACATGAGTGT
Source organism: Typopeltis vanoorti (assembly GCF_054136105.1). Lineage (NCBI taxonomy): Eukaryota > Metazoa > Arthropoda > Arachnida > Uropygi > Thelyphonidae > Typopeltis > Typopeltis vanoorti. The sequence continues at coordinate 103,359,536 of NC_143552.1, forward strand.
CGCATAAATCGTAAAGAATAGGACTGGAGCATCGATCCCATACATCCAATCCAACTACACCGTTAATGACAACACAATGTCTAGCATGCCATTCTTCCTCACTGTCCTATAATATACTATGGGAAAAATCTTGCAAGATAGCAGGGGACCATCATTGCAGACTAATCCGTGGATCCTGTATAAATGCGAAGAATCTCATTTTCGACTGAAGGTCAATGAGGCAGAAGTTCTCAAATGTAGTATGCTGGCGGTACGGAATTCCATCCAGTAAAACAGTCAAGCCGACTGGACAATACAGCAGTTAAGAGTTGTAATACGAAGGCCTCAATTGCTTTTGATAATTCCAGTCACATCAAATCAGGTGACCAACCAGGACAAGTGGGAACTTGGTGGCATTAATTTCTATGGAGATGAGCAAAAGCAAGTGAAACAAGCCGAGGATTTCATATTACTTCTGTTAATTGCTGTATTCCAGATTTTATATGCTGTGATCATATAAAATCCGGAATGTTAGAGAACAGGGATGAAATCACCTATTATTAAAACACAAACATTGAATAGTATGAAGACTATAAATAAAATTAAAATACTCATAAAAGAAAATGCACTGATCAGAAGTTATTTCATAAATAGCTTCTAATAATATCGAAATGATAATACTGAAATTATTCCGACAGATGGCGTCAAGCTCCAATGATTCTAACAGGAGAGGTGAAAGGCATCTCGATCTTATTAAGGAATGTTTTAAAATAAGAAATATTGGATTCATATTTACTATTTTAAAATAATTTTAAAATCACTTAAAAAGTTTCTGAACGGAATATCGTTTTCGTTCTTTGCGTAAAATCTATTCTTCAAGATTCTTTAACTTGTCTACAGATGTACGCAAAAAATTATCACAAAGAATGATCAACTTGGCGTAACGCATCTAAATGATGAATTTATTTTAAAAGGAAAACATTAATGGAAATTAATAAAAATCATCGTTGTTTTACCTTTCTTACTTAATGTGACTAAACTGGATTAAAATCGTTGACTCAAAAGGCTACACCCTGGCCTTTTGAGCCAAGAATTCAAATTTGCAATAGCCCTTGAGCTGAAAAACAAATTAAACTTAGATGAAACAAACAGTTCTGCAGGGTTTTTTTTTTTTTTTTTTTTCTTCCCAACGTGCATACTGCGTATATCTCTAATGTATGATACAGGCTTTTAGCTGCATAAGATATTTTTTCTTTGCTTATCGTAGTTAAAAAGAAATGCAAATTTCACAGTTACTGTAATAGTGTAAGATACTGTAAGTTTCTATTATTTATTTACTTCTATTTTTGCTGGCTTGTTAACCGAGAGAATACGTTCTCCGCTAATTTAAATATCACCAAAGATGTTTCTGAATCTTTTAGGTGCAAAGAGGTCAAAATGACTTTTCACCTCTTTGCACTTTGGTTGGGAATCTCGCCATGAAGCGAGTCTATGTATGTTAATCGCGAGCATTCTGCTTAGTTGTTCGGCGTAATCCTAGATAATCAATAGCAAACCAATAATTTAATTATTCGCTTAGCATGATTTAGTGATTTAGTTATATTAGTAAAACAATAACGTAACGTAAACTACAGATTCGAAAAATGCAAACAGAGCAATTTTCTCAGAGAAAAATTGAAAATGATTTTGCTAAGTAAAACATAAAAACGAATCTCGTATTTAAATTGTCTCATGAACTTGAAATTATAAAGGCAATTTTATAAGTATCAAAAAGTTTTAATTTCAGGTATTAAATAAGAAATCATTTTTCTGATAATACTTCTCTTGCATCAGATGTTACATCAAAACTAGTTTCAACAATGTACATCATCGTTGAATTTATTACTGATAAATTAAAACTGCGAATTTGAATCCCCCCAAAAATTCTAACAAAATGATTTAAATGCGTAATTTGTTTCATCTAATTCAAATAAAATATGAGCTGAGTTGTCTGAAATTTAAAATCCAGAAATCGATGTTAAATCAGTTCTGATGACCATATGAAAACACCTTCCAACTGCATGCATGACGAGTATGCCCTGATACCGAAGTCTCTTCAGAACGATCAAGGTACCACTGCCATCTTGCGGCACTTCATGGAACTTCTCATCGGCACAATGAACTGTGTTATTTCGGAATGCAAAGGTTGTAAATTTATATATTTTAATTTTTGATTTTTCGTATATATTTACATTTCACTATATCTATTGTACTTATTACATAAATAATTAGCTTAATTGGAGATAGTGATTTTATTACATCTGTAATAACTGTTAGTAATTATTTTACTATAAAAATTCTATATCTTTAGAAAATATTAATGTCGAAAATGGTCTTGAATTACGTAAACGACTGAAGGAACTAATGAAAAGAAGTCATAAGATCTAAACATTACGCAATAAGAAGTAGTGAAAAACTGAGAAAACACAGGAGTTAAAATAAATATTTTACAGTGCATTTATAAAAACATATTTTTAAAGCATCGAACAAATTTAAAATATGCAACAAATTAAAAAAATATGCAACGAATTAAAAAAAAATATTATTATGCGATCATTATGCAAACCACAATCCATTATGAACATTACTTAATCCAGCATCTACACACTACTTTTAAAATAATCAGGTAGTTATTTTAGGCTGCAAATACGTAAAAGTTCGATAATGCAATTGAATTTTAAAACTGAATTGGAACCAAAAAAAAAAAAACGAATGCCAATAAGACGATTCAAAAATGTATAAGCTTAACATTGCAATTAAAAGTTTGTCCGAATTTGACACATAAATATGCATGATAAATATAAAATAAATAAATTAATGTTCTCGCTCTTCAAACGAGGATGTTCCGGTGCATCATTCTCCTTCTCCACTTTTTTGAAAGCGGAGAAGGAGAATGATGAACCGAAGAACTGTTTGCAATACTGGTATTTTAGAAAATGACCACCGGATGGCCTGGTACATTGACCGACAAAATGAATACAACAAAATGTTTTTCATTATTACTTTATTTTTAATGGTGTCTCTAATGGAGAATATTTAACATAATAGATATTCTGGCATGCATATTTGGCTTCATCAGTGGAATTAGAATCCTCAGGATCCCAAGTCACCATTGTTTAGATCAGTATTTTTTAATCTGGGTGATATCGCCTCCTCCATGGGGTGGGGGATTAGTTTTTGCTGCGAAAAATATATTAGGAATCACTCTAGCCAATGGAATTCAAGAACTAATTCAAAAGAACTAACTAAATTTAAAAATAGATAAAGTACTTCTAAGTTTTCATACTGCTGATATGCAGTACTTGCAGAATGATTTGAATATGTTGGAATTGTGGGCATGAGATAATGGGTGTCAGTTCAATGTCAGTAGATATAAAGTCATCCGCTTCAGCGTGATTAGATATCCAATGTCGTATTATATTGGTGGGATTAGGCTAGAAGAAACTGATGAGGCTAGGGATCTTGGAGTGTTAACAGATAGGAAGTTGAAGTTCCGGGACCATGTAGCAAAGCTTGCAAATACAACTCAAAAGATAATTGCAAAGCTGAAACAAACGTTCACATGTAAAGATAATGATGTTATTTTGCCTCTTTACAAGGCCTTAATAAGACATCACTTGGACTATTGTGAGTAGGTCTGGTCTCCTGGTTTCCGTTGTGATTCTGATAGAGTGGAGAGAGTGTGCAAAGGAAAGTGTTAAAAATGATATTAAGATCGTGGCATACTGATTATGAAAATAGATTGAGAATTTGTAATCTACAGACACTAAAAAAACAGGAGATAGAGGGATGATATGACTGACATGTAGAAACTTCTGAAAGGATCATACAGGATTTGTTAATCGAATTTTTCATTTTATGATGGTGGGGAAAGGAGAAGAGCCTCCTTGGAAGCTGAGAATGAATGCCACTGAAAAGGGGGGTGAGAGCTAGATTTTTCTCTAAGAGGGTGGTGCGTGACTGGAATGGATTGCCATTGGATGTTGTGAGTGCAAGCAGTGTAAATGAATTCAAGAATAAGTATGATAGCTGGTGCATGTATTATGTGCACCCCCCTCGATGAGTCCATGACTCCGTGGAGGTCTCTCTTAATAATAATAATAATGTTATTATTATAATTATTATTACATCACATCTCCAAGGACTCATCGAGGGAGGACATCTAACTCTACAACTCTCCATCTCCACGAACTACAAAGAGCCGCCATTCCCACCATCATCTACACACAATACTATCTACTGCCCACCGCTACAACTAGTATTTTTGTCTGCAAATTGCGTGTGTTCTCATGGCAGTTTTTCTGTATGCGGGATGGAAAATCAGAAGATTCCTCTCTCGTCACGACGAGAATCGAACTTAGACCTTTTCCAATCGGAGGGCGCAACGTACCATTGCTATTCCAATTGAGCAACGGAGGCGCTAGTTGAAAGTGGTTTTAGTTAAGTAAATAAAATCTTAAAAATCTTAAAAAAAAAAGACACAGAGATCCCTTTGAATAAAATGTAGTGAGTATAAAGTATGTTTTATTATTATTTTTATTTTTATTATTACTGATGAAAGGTTCAGAAACTTTAGATGAAGGTGGCACATTGGCTTAATTTGTCACGATATATCGTCACACCACATGGGCGCAGTTTCAGGAGACAACATTACAAGGAGCTGCCCAAGGTAGCTCGAGGGCTACGTCAACCAGAATACCTACGATCTCCTGTTACTAACTGTTTCCTGAGGTTTCCTGCATAACACTTTCTTTAATATGTGAAGTGAATAAAATTTAGCAAATGATATTTTCACCGTTTTATGCGCTGAATAGCTTTACTATTAAATGTTTTTCAATCATGCAATTAGGACAAAGCAATTATGCCACTAGTAATAACTTTCGTTTAGCTAATTCTGTAGTTCTTTTTTTAGATCCCCCCCCCAAAAAAAAATGAAAAAAATCGGTGATAAAATATTTTATTGAAACATTAGTTTTAAACTAACGGAAATGCTCAGAAATGATACGAAAACTAAATAAATAAAGCATTAGTAATTTGCAATGACCAAATTAATAAGTTCAAAACACAATGCATTTTTACGCGAGATAGGTTAACTGAAAAGATTACGTCATATGAGATAATTAAAATACATTTGAAATACATCTCAGACTCTAAGTTCATGTAATCCAAAACAAACTTAGTTTTAAGTTTGCTGATTTATTTAATAAAATTTATAGTTAAATTTTTTACATAAAGACAACAAAGTTCTTTTACTTAAAATCATCGTAGATGTCGCATTAAAAAAAATCAACACGAATATTCCAGCCCAACTTCGCCAACCAAAAAAAAAAAAAAAAACGAAAGAATGCTTTAAAACATAATGTAAATGGTGATAAGAAGATTGATGCAGGCCAGAAATTCATCTTTTAAATGTTGACTAAAGATGCAGGATGTGTGATGGGGTTCAATATCACCGCCAAGAATAGCATCCTTCCTTTTACTTTAGTACAGTGAGGATTGCATATCTCACTGGTATACGTCATTGTGAAAAAATCTGATCACCTCCTATCTTGCACGTAATTTACACACAGGACTTACCGAGTTGAACATGACAGCGCCAGCCGAACACAATAGAGTGAACACCTCATCTGTCTTCTTTTCAATGGATCAGGCAGCAGGAGATAAGTTGTTGGTCGTTAAACAAAATAGCTTTTCCTTCTAGTATACTACCCCTTGAACATTCTTTCCGAACTTCAGCCAAAGAAGGAAGACTAATCAACCTGCACAGCGCACCTGTTCCTTAGCAGCCCGCAGTAAGAGATTTCTCCCCGAAGCACAAAAAGTGACTGAAGATAAGAACTGCAGCCAACCTTTAGGTCTGATGATGATTGATCGCAGCTACCTCCAAGCATCTTTACTGACTTTACAAACACAGCCACAAGTAATAGATTAGATCAACTTCTTAAGAAATTGTTCTGCCTTCATTAATGCACTCGCACGCGCGCGCGCGCGCGCACACACACACACATACCACGCACATCAGCAGGAATGAATAAATTTCTTTTCTACCTCCAGAAACGAAGTTATCTGTGTCGATTCGGGAGAAGAGAAATATGAAACACCACCCACCTTCTTTCTCATCAATTCTACCTGAAGCGGAGAACTTTTTTTTCCAGACTAAGAAATGTGTCCGATTTTGAGATTTCTTATCTCATTAAATAAGTTTTCCTTTAAGGAATTCATTGTTATTTTAATGTTAGCAGAAGTTAAACTTCTCGATAACTACAGAACTTTTCCAAAATGGCTAAAGGGAAATTTTACTGATTGCTTCAATGAATAATTGACTTTTGACTTCATTTGAACTTTTACGTAAAGTGAATTAGACATTATAAGTTAGATGCTTTTAACGCACGCACGCACACACACACACACACACACGCATTTTAATTTAATGTATTTATTTATTTATGAATTTATGAGAAAATGTTTGGGACATATAGTAATTAAAAATGGAGTTTTTAAATTAACATAGTTTAGTTGTGAATATATCGTCATCTTCCTTACTGTATTACGCCTAATGGCCTGTTACAGTCAAGCAGTCTGGCTTTTTACGAACCTGATACTGCTCATGATAGAGATTCCTATCTGCATTGTCTTCTATGGTTAAACTGGGTGTGTGTTTTTTTTCTGACCGTTTTGCCTTATTTTTCGGGATGAAAAGCACGAGTTTCAGTTAGGAGAAACCTTACAACCTCCATATGAAAACGGCCTACTCAGCTTCAGTAAAAAGTTCTTCGGATCCTACACAGGATTCGAACACAGTCTGAGGTACGCTGGATCTCGTCCTAAGTATATTGTGGTTGCTATTAATCCATCAAAAAAAGTTATTTCATCTTCGACATACTAAACCAATCACAACTTGAAGACTATCTTGCATTCTTAACGGTATTTCCAATCGAAAGATGCATACCATGAACTGCACGGCATCAAATAACTTCATTAACTTCAAAAACGTTTTATACTTGCTATAAGACAACATTGCTTTCGCTGAAATATGGCTGTCTGAAGATGATTCTTTGTTTCACAATTCACCTATGATATATGGAAACCCTGTCCGCGCGGTTAGTCTAATGGCTATGCGCTTCAAAACCTTATGCCTGGGAAAGGAGTGTCCCGGGTTCGATTCCCGTCGCCGACGTGAGGATCTTCCTCGGCCAATTTAGTCGGTCTTGGGCGTGGACAACAGGATTTTTATTCTCCCTAGTTTATCTGGGGTTTTTCCTCCCGCAAACAGGCAAGTCGATCCCGTGAACACACAGGTTTCAGTCACAGGATATTGTACTTAATCCCTCATTATGAGGGCTTATCCAGCTCATCGAGGAACGGGGTAGGGAACCCCACACGAATAAAATAAATATGGACACCCTATTCGATCAGTTACTGGTCTTAAAATTTTTTTAAATTAACAACAAAATCATCTTGAAACCAGAGTGGGACTTAATTAAAGATCATTATTTGCATTTTTTCATGTGCATTTAAATCCCGCCAAAAATAGTCAAATGATTGAAGAGATTTTAGTCAAATCACTGAATGTGTAGCTCAGTGGATGTAGCGTTCGCACACCACGGCGCTTGACCGCACGAAAGAAGACTTCTTGGTTTGGAATCTAGTCGGCGACTAGAAGAAATTTTTCTAAACCTTTTTTCGACCGGTTCCCGAGTTAGTCGATCTCTGGCACGGGCAAGCAGATTGCTCCTCCCGGAAACTCGGGTTTTTCGTCCCGTAAACTCCAAAAAAAAAAAAAAAATCGACCGTAAAACGCACATTATTTCAGACATTAAATACGAGTGTTAGGGTCAGGGACCACGAGATGGCAGCACTTGTTGAGCAGTTCTCTCTTCACTGCTTACCGCTTAATTAGTGATAGCCTTGGGCCACCTATCTCTGATTGGGTACCAGTGGAGATTGAACTGCCCACTCAGTCTCCAAAAGTTAGATAGGGCTAAATGGCCTCGCCTACTCCCGTATATACGGGAATAAAAAGACGTTAGCTGATTTTTTTTTTTTTTTTGATTTGACTGAAAAGATTGACTGATAAACTGAATTAATAGTTAATAGAACTATTAACTAACTATTAATTAACTTTTGATTTTGTATGCTATATGATATGACATACAAAATCGAACTGAACTGTTTGTATCAGAAGTAGACAATGTTGTGAGAGTGGATGTGCTACAATGAAGAATATAATCAACAGGATATGAAAAATAACAAATAGAGATTAAAATCTCAATGAGAGAACACAAGAAGGAAGTCTATGGTCTTTATTTTTATTGTGCAGTTATATTCAGTAATGTTATGTGCAGCAAAGCAGCACATAACATTACTGAATCAAAGTCGTTTGGAGAAGTGTGTTGTAAGTGGGTTTTAGATTTTGGTACAACAGAAATAAATCCAACGGAATGGCAAGTTAAACAGAAGAACACCTAAGAAAGAAGAGAAGAAAATGCCAAAGAGTTGAAAGAAAAGTGTTATCCATGTTATAGTTTTTAAAAAGAGCGGGCAGAGAAGATCTTAAAAATGGCTACCCAGTCGGTCGCTGTTCACCAAAATAAAAATTTTAACAAAACTTATAAACATCACATCAGAATACAACATAAATTAGATTTTTGCCAACCTCCAACAAGCAAGATTCAAATAAATAAATAAATAAAAATATAGCACTATTGATCATATACATATGTAATAAAACAAATAATTGAAAAGATAAATGAATATCAAAATACCTTATGACTAATTTTGGAAATGCATTTCACTCAACGTTAGCTATTTTATAAGTCCTAAAAATCAAGGAATTGAAGGAGCTTACTGTCCGACCACAGATGCGAGACCCTACGACACTTTTGCGCATGTCAGAAGAAGACGAATCCATTCTGATAATAGGATAATCAATGAGTTTCGTGGGATGAGTGTTTATTATTCTATGTCGGAAAATTAACTTTTCTTTTATGAAAATTCTAATTTTTAAAGTGGTAACTATTTTTCTTTTACAATAGTTTGAAAAATTTTACGTATAAAGAATATGATTTCGCGTGTTTGTGACGAATTCGTACATCGCCTTATTCCTTTCTCCCCTTCAGCATGAATCGACTCTTCTTGGCAATCTGCCAACGACGGCTCTCGCTTCTGTGGTCGGAGTTAGTATCTTAATATACTGAAATAATGTATTATTTAATATAAATTTAACTACAAAATCAGGAACAAATGTGAAATTTCTTATAGAAAAGGGAGTAAGACGGGGAAGCATCATTCCACCTAAACTATTAATAGCAGCCTTGTTAATTTTTTTTTTTTTTAATCTGGAACGGAAATAGCTAAATCACCTACGATTTATTGATGAGATTATTGTTTTAGGAAACTAGGTAGAAGAACGTTTTTTCTTCTGCTTTTTCATTTTCTGTTAATTTCTAAATATGAACATTCTTCTGTAATTTCTAAATAATAAATATCTAACATAATATATAAATATATGATAAAAACATAATCCAAAAGCCAGCACATATATGGAATACCTTGAAATCGATACGATAACTACCTCTGTTTACCCAGGGCAAAAGATAACATTGGATGGAGGTTGTGAGGAAGACGTTATATGAAGAATTCAACTTAGCTGTGTAGCCTTTGGAAAATAAGGTGATGCACTCAAAGGAGACAACCCAGTTTGCTTGAAAAGGAAAATAGTCGACATTTGTATAGTTTTAGTCGTTACATATGTAAGTGAAGTATAAACTTTGACTAAAAAAAATTGACTAGCACTTTTAGGACCACCCAGATGAAAATGGAATGATCACTGTTTGGTATTACCCTTCTTGGTAGAAAGCACAATACTTGGATCAGAGCTTGGACCAAGGTAAGCATTGTAATAGCCATTAAAAGATCCAAATGACATTAGAATTAGAAGCATTAGAAGAACTAACATCAGAAATGTACAGAGCAATGATCTTGAATAGTATTCTGGAAATGGAAAGAAATCTATAAGAAGATCAAATGGACATTGGAAGGATGAGATTAGAGAGATGGTTGGAATTCAGTGACATAGAAAAGCTCAAAATAGGACAGAATCATTGACTTTGTGGGAGGCTTTCGAGCGGTGGACATAAAGCAACTGTCGATGACAAATAAAACAAAAAAAAAATTGACACACACACACACACACTGTTTCACAATGACAATTAAGCCAGGGTTTGGATTTATTTATTTATTCGTATGGCATGAATAACAAAACATGCAGTACAATACACTGTCATTTTAAAAACATAAAATTAAAAGGTTACATCCATATTGGTCAAATAGTTCATAGCTTCGAGTGTAGCACTTAAAAAGTCCAATTTGTCTCCTGAATATGCTCTAAGATAACATTGGGTCACAATATGGTCCACAGTTTGTCTGAGCTCTACAATCACAATGTGGTCGTTTACCCCATTTAAAAAGCATGCCCGCACACACATACACACCATGACCAGATCGTAATCTGTTAAGCTGAGTCCAGCATTTTCGGAGGTTTAAGGAAGCATCAAAACTTTATTGTAATTTGTTGAGAGAAACTTTTGTGATATCTTCTATCTGGCTCTCCCACCGTTCTTGCGACTTTTACTTCAGGTCGAAGTTAGATTGTAGTAGTAGTTAGGCTAATTGTAGTGGTGGATGTCTCGATCTCAATCGTCGTACACTTAAGTCTGTGAGATCTAAGTGTATTGGTAGGGATGTGTTCTCCAAGATTTTATTATACTCCTGTAAGAGCTTTAGTCCTGTGCAGACTTGGTGGAACAATGTTGCTAAGAGCTGGAAGCCAGTGTGTGTGTGGGCGTTGATTTAATTGTGCCAGAAATCAGTCTCATTGTATTATTTAGTTGGTTAATAAGTTTAACATGTGTGCTATTTAGCCAACTGTTGAGCAATATTCGGCAACAGAGAAAACTAGACCAAGAGCTGTAATCCGTAGATTATCGGTTGTTGCTCCCCATGTTCTGCCTATTAGTTTTTGTATTATGTTGTTACGGGTTCTTAACTTAGCAGAACCGCTTGTTAGGTGTTGCTTGTAAGAGAGCGTGCGGTCCAGGGTCACGCCCAAGGACTTGGAAACTTATTGTGTCGTAGTAAACATCCTTCAAAGCAGATATGCAAAGTGACATCTGCCATATGATTATTAAGGTGAAAGCTTGATACGTCTGTTTTGTCTGAATTGAGCCGGAGCCTCCATTTTTTGTAATATTCACCTGTTATTTTCAGATCTTTTGTAAGCACCTCTTCAGCCTGACTCATGTTTTTCTGTTGAATGGCAATTACAATGTCATCAGCATAACAGAACTTGCGTGAGATAGTAGTGGACAAGTCATATGTGTATAGGTTATAAAGTAAGGGTGCCAATACTGATCCTTGTGCAAGACCATTATTAAGTTTTCGTTATCGGGACATTTTATTTCCTAATAGAACTTGAAACGTTTTCTGTGAGCATGGAGGAAATTAAGTAAGCAGTCCGTTTAGATGGGACAATGCTAAGAAATTTGTATATAAGACCTTCACGCCATACTATATCATAGGCTGCTCTTAGGTCCAAGAAGACAGCTGATGTTTTTAGATGATGATGATGAGTTTGCATAATTCCGGAAGAGAGTTGTCTTCCTAGTGAAATGGCAAAAAAAAGAATGAATTTTAGAAGAGATGTTATGGTGTTCAGCCATAAATCCGCTAATTGCTGGTACCTTTTATTCTCCAAAGGGAGTGGGCGAGGCCGTTTGACCCTGACTTTTTGGAAAATGGAGAGCAAGTAATCGCCACCCTAAGACGATCACACATAATGTCCCATGACTATCAATGATTGTAATCATAAACAATAGATTTAATTTTATTAAATTATTGCATAACATTAAATTACTCAATCATAGTGTTGAAAACTCTCGATGACTTACCATATCTTATAATATATGTCATTTTTATGCAAATACATCGATGTTCTTTCAGAAGAGTTTTCCGGTCCATAAATAGAGGCGAACAGTTTCAGAAAAGTGGAATCTGAGCCAACACACTGCTAAAAAATCGCATCTAACAGCTCTTACTCGGGGTGCTAAGGGTCAAAGCTCTATAACCGAGAGGAGACCTCCACATAGCCTTTAAAGGAATGCAGAGAACCGACCAGGGCTTCTAAACTAATGTCCAATCCTCACCATCTCGTGGTGCACTCTGTTGGGTATCTAACTAGATACCGAACGAAAGAGGATGGGCTGGAAATTTGCGATTTAGCCGACCAAATTGTATTCTTATTGCTTAAACCAAAATAAAAAATGATGGTACAACATGACAAAATTTCATGGCGGCTGGGGCGTCGCCCGGTTAAACAAGGCCACCGTTGTTTTGGCCAGGGAACACAGGCAAACAGCGAAAAGTCAGCTACTGGAACAAATCTGAAAGCACACCCCCAACTCAACATCACCAGAGTTAAAGATCGGTATTATCAACATAAGAAGCCTGAATGGCAAGGAAATGGAGTTAGCTGAGGAATTAGATAAGTACCAGATCGATATAATAGGTGTGACTGAAATAAAAAAAGAAAAACACTGGTGAGATCTTTCTGGGCAATAAATATAAAATGCTATATTCAGGAAATGACAATCAAGGAAATGAAGGAGTAGCCATAGTATTCAACACTAAATACGAGGCTAATCTTGTTGAATGGCAGTCAGTCTCAAGTAGAGTAATGTGGGCAAATATGAGAATGGGGAACTGGACAATGAGACTTATTTGTGCCTATGGTCCCACAAAAGGTTCTGCTACCTTAGTAGAAACTTCTGTGGGTTCTACTGAAAAGTGGAAGAATTTTTTGATGCTTTAGAAAAAGCAACTGACACAATGAAAAAGGAAACGTTGGTCCTTGTTGGGATCTAAATAGGAGAGTAGGAAATGATTGTCAGACATACAAAAATATTTTGGGAAAATTTGGAAAAGAACAAAGCTAATAATAATGGCAAATATCTGTTGGATTTCTGCTCAGGACATGGACTGGTTATTACTAACACCATGTTCCAACATAAAAATGTGCACAAATTCACATGGAGAGAAGAGGCTAGGAATAAGAAAAGTCTCATTGACTATGTTATTGTTGATAGTGATGTTTTCTCCTTGGCGCAGGACACCAGACTGTACAGAGGTTTTGAAATTGGAAGTGATCACTATTTAGTCTTGAGCAGGATAAAATTGTATTTCGAAAAGAATAACATGTAAGAAAGTTTTAAAGCGAATAAAAGTTCAGAAGGTCTCAGATGTGAACTGTAGACTAAAATACACAAAGATTATTGAAAAAAAAATGAACGAGTTTGAGAGCAGGAACCAAATCTTGGAGATTCAGTGGCAAGCCTTGAAGAAAACCCTGATTGATTAAGCCAGAGAGGCATGTTGGTGAGGTTGTCTGCAAGGATAGAAAAATAAGAACTCCATAGTGGACACAGGAAGTTAAAGAGGCAGTGAAGGAAAAGAAGAAATCATATCAAAAGTTCCTGCCAAATAAGTCAGCTTGTGCTCTTAGAGAATACAGAGACAAATGTAAGAAAGCGAAGCGAAGCACTGTGTAAAACTAGCAAAACAAAAGTGATGGGAGGACTTTGGCAAGAACATAGAAAATAGATATCAAGAAAGTGGTAAGATATTCTGGAGGTTGTTGAAGAAGCGTAGAAATGGAGGAGAGTGCTGTAAAAGGAGTTAGAGATGTTCAAGGTGACATCAAAATGGGGAAAAAGATACCCTTGAAGAATGGAGTAATTACTTTGAAAAATTGCTAAATGAAACAAGAAGTGATAGCACAGTGGCAAAAAACATTCCAAAGGCATACAGTCAGGAATATATATCCATACTTGAAGTAGAAAAAGCCATCAAAGGCTTGAAATGTGGATAGGCAGCGGAAGTAGATGATATTTGACCAGAAATGCTGAAGTATGGTGGTATAAAAGTGTTACAGTGGCTGCACTGCATCGCTCAGAAAGACTGGATAGAGGGACGAATTCCTGATGATTGGAGTAGAGCTCTCATAGTACCCATATATAAAAAGGGAAATAAAACTGCATGTGAGAATTACAGAGGTATTTCCTTACTGAGTGTTCCTATCAAGATCTATGCAAGTATACTCGAGAAACGGTTGAGAAGAATTGTGGAAGAAAAGCTTGGTGAAGTACAAGCTGGATTCATGCCAAATAGAGGCTGTCAGTATCAGATCTTCACTTTACGACAAAAAGTTGAGAAAGCATCGGAATATAACAAATATCAGTATTTAAGTTTTGTCGACCTGGAAAAGTCATATGACAAGGTGCTAAGAGAGAAGTTATTCAATACGCTACAGTTATATGGTGTCAATGGGGCATTATATCAAGCAATACTTAGTCTTTATTTGAGTTGAAGTAGAGGAAGGTGGTTTAATGTTAAATGTGGTGTGAGACCAGGATGTACATTATCCCCTCAGTTATTGATTGTATATATGGATCACGCTATGAAGGAAAGTGGTATTAAACATGACATCAACATTAGAGATGTCATGTTTAATACCACTACAAGTCTGCAAGATTCGCTGACTAAATTGAATAACTGTTGTAATAGAAATGGTATGAAGGTCAGCAATAAAAACAGAAAGACAATGAAAATAGGCAAAATCGTTGAAAATTTCAACTGTGTTGTGAACGGAGAGCTTGTGGAATAAGTAAAACATTTCAGCAACTTAAGCACGATTTTTAGTGAAGATGGTAAATTAAATATGGAAATAGACAACAGAATCAACAAAGCTGGCATTGTAGGAAGTCAATTGAATAAATCCATATGGAATAAGAGAGAAATTAGTCGGAACACTAAATTAGCTGTATACAAGACAGTGTTCAAACCAGTTTTAACTTATGGATCTGAGAGCTGGATCAGAAGTCAAACACTTGAACAAGGACTAGTGACTGCAGACATGAGAGTCCTGAGAATGATTATAGGCGTTAACAGATGGCATCAATGGCAATATCAATAAAAATGAGGATATTAGGAAAGAACTTGACATTGTCAGCATCCAGGAATGCATTAGCAGAGCTAATCTCAGGTGGTATGGTCACCTAAACAGAATGGGCGAGGAAAGATTAGCAAAACAAGTGTTCTCTGCCAGGTTGGCAGCAAAACGACCCAGAGGAAGACCAAGATATAGGTGGATTGATACGGTACAAAGTGCCTTAGACGATAGAAATATAAGATCTGATAATGTTGGAGTCTTGACAAGTAACAGACTGATTTGGAGGAAAATTGTAGATAGGAAGTTCGTAATTATGTAAATCTTTCATGTAGTACTATCATATCCTGTACACCCCATGAGGGTGCATGTCAGGAATTTGACGATGATGACGTCTCTTACTATAACACTTTAATAGTTAACAGAATGCTGAATATCACATCAAGAATCAAGAAGAAATGAATATCTCTTACGTCAGCGGTTTTGACAGAGACTACACAAAACATAAATTTATATTCTATTTCAATGATGTGATCTCGCATTCATGAACAGTTTTATCCATAAAGAATCTCCACTGATCTCCTGCTCTTCAGACTAAAGGTGAACCCGCATCTCGAACCATTATAGAAAAGGAGGTGATAGGATTTTTTTTTCCTGGAAACTTGGGTGTTTCGTTTCTCCAAATAGACAGATCGGCCTGAAGAACATATGGAAGTAACAAGAATAATACACTGGCCTCACATCCTTAATTGTTTCGAGCATAATTCCAGACAACAACAAAAATCTGTACGTCATTGATTTCTTGATTATAATTGTTTCTTGACATCACAGGAGTCCAAATAGTTTTTTAAGAGTATAATATACTATGGACTGCCAAATATATATATATATATATATATATATATATATATATATATATATATATATATATATATATATATATATATATATATATATATATATATATATATATATATATATATATATATATATACTATAAAAAAAAAAAAACATTCAAACCCGAATTAAATTACTGCTATTTTTGTTTCTTGTTATTAAAATGAGTAACAGAAACATCCTTAAAATATAAATCTTTAAAACATAAATATGGCACAATCATAGTTAAGCCATATTTTTAGTACATTATTGTTGTTCGATACGTCAAAAAAAAAAAAAAAAGCGAGGAAGAGCAGACCACTGCCGCCATCTCGTGTTCCCAGTCTTAATTAATATTATAACTAGTAAACTAGTGGGTTCTACGTTGGAGTTAAAAACCTGCATTTTTTTTTCCAGAAGAAAAAAAAAAAGAAAAAGAAAAACATAGACTGACCATACTTGCCGTTCTGAACACAGTACAGTTTTTTTCATAATTTCCTGCCGTCCCGTCATTTTAATAAAAATGTCAATTTTGACATCGTTTTTAATAAACTATAAATATACTTTAATATTGGTCAATCATAAATTATTCATAACCTATAATCAGTATATCATGTGTATATATATATATATATATATATATATATACCAGTGATTTGTATAACCATGGAGTCGCATTGTTCTATACTAAATATCGATATCTGCAGTGATTTATTCAGAGAAAAAAAAAACGCATGTTGGCAACAATTGGCGTCTCTTCTGCTGTAGCGTTAGTTTTTGTTTTGCCTGTATGCTAACCGTTGGCGTTGTTATTCAATGCCGATGGTTTAAAGTTGATATTGTTTTAAAGTTTTAAGTCTAGCCTTGCAATGTCAAACAGGCGAAACTGCAGTTGTAATGACAATCTCAGAAAGAATTCAAATTTATTAAACTGGACAAGCTGTGTACTGATGGAACAAACATTGTAATGTCCATTTTTCCGTTGCTCATTAAGGCAGAAGCGACATCAACCAACATCTACATAGCCAGAAACATTAGAAGGGTGAAAAGACCCTGGCTTCAGTTAAAAACTACGTATTTCACCACGATCGTGGTGAAATACAGTCCCCCCCCCCCTGTACGTCTACCTAAATTTTTGTATGGGTTCTGTCACTGAAGAATAATGGTAAGCTCAATATGTTTATGTAATAAAATTTTTTTTATCGTCTTAATTTTTCATGAATACAGAATATTACATAACCCTTGCTCCGTTTTTGCCATCCCAATGTCCCGTTTTTGTCTCAAGGAAATACGGTCAGCCTAGATAAACATATAATCGGGAATTGTGGAAATTTCCGTGGATACACCGGTTTCTGGAAATATAAAATGGCACTTTTTTTCCCTTCATATATGCAGTATATCAATTCTGAAAGGAAAGTTGGAAAGAAAATTTTTGGGATAAGAAGAAATCTCCCAATAGAAAGAAGACGAATAAAAAACAAAAAATTAATTTCTTGGGGTAAATTCACTTCGGCATGATTAGATATCTAATGTCGTATTATATTGGTGGGATTATGCTAGAAGAAACTGATGATGCTAGGAATCTTAGAGTGTTAATTGATAGGAAGTTGTTCAGGGGCCATGTGGCAAAAATTGCAAATACAACTAAGTTTGAGCGCGTTTAGTAGTTAGAAGGGGGCGAATCGTTCGATGCTGTTGGCACACTTTCCCTCGATGAGTCTTTGGACTCCCTGGAGGTGTCAAATAATAATAATAACTCCAAAGATAATTGCGATGCTGAAACGAACGTTCACATTTAAAGATAAGGATGTCATTTTGCCTATTTACAAGGCTTTGATAAGAGCTCACTTAGACTATTGTGCGCAGGTCTGGTCTCCTTTGTGAATCTGATATATTGGAGAGAGTACAAAGGACAGTGTTAAAAATGATACCAGGATTGTGGAATATTGATTATGAAGACAGATTGAGAATTTGTAGACAGCAAACAAGAGGAAGTGGGGAGATATGATGGAGACTTACAAACTTCTGAAAGGGTCATACAGGATTTCAATTGGAATTTTTCAAATTATGGAGGGTGGGGAAAGGACGAGAGGGTGGGGAAAGGATATTGGAGAGAGTACAAAGGACAGTGTTAAAAATGATACCAGGATTGTGGAATATTGATTATGAAGACAGATTGAGAATTTGTAGACAGCAAACAAGAGGAAGTGGGGAGATATGATGGAGACTTACAAACTTCTGAAAGGGTCATACAGGATTTCAATTGGAATTTTTCAATTTATGGAGGGTGGGGAAAGGACGAGAGGGCATCCTTGGAAGCTGAGAATGGAGGCTCCCAAAAAGAATGTGAGGGCTAGATTTTTCTTTCCGAGGGTGGCGCGTGATTGGAATGGATTGTCATTGGATGTCGTAAGTGCGAGCAGGGTGAATGAAATCAAAAATAAGTATGATAGTTGGTGTGCAAAGTATGTGGCTTCCCTCGATGAGTCTCTGACTCCCTAGAGGTCTCTCTTTTAATAATAATAATAATAAAAATTCCTACCGTAGTCAAGTTTCTGAACGCGGTCGATCCTTATTATAGTTTGCCACGCTGAATTGCCAAACAGATGTATTTTCAGTTTTTTTTTTTTCGCTGTTGTTGCTTTAAGAAACCAATCACAAACTCGTATTATAGCCAGAGTTAATTCTTAAACTAAGCTTAACTAGTGTTTATTTGTATATGCTGATGTGATCTACCGTCAGGTTTGTAAAATCTGACTTTTCCAGACTAAATTCGATGAAGTTCAAATTCGCCTTCAATTCTTCATTTTAAGTACCATAATTACCGCACTTATTCCATTAGAAATTTACTAATATACACTCTTAAAAAAAGTACGGAAGCAGATTGGTTGAATGTTGTTTGGATTTACGGCTAAAGCAGCTCAAATTATGAGGTCGGTGTGTGTTGTGGATTAAGTTTGTATGCTCTTTTTACCGATTTGCCTGCTTTGCGGGAGGGAAAAAAAGTATGGAGAAACTGGTTATAACTCTTGATGGCAATTATAAGCTATGATAATCACCTTGTTTTGATCAATATGATAATCACGTTGATAATCTGTACTCGAAATTCCAAAAATATGACTCAGCAAATTTGAACATGATTAAGTGACAGGTGGCAGTCTTAAGTGTTCACCAGATTTCGAAGCTCTTACCTCCTTATATTTCTGTCTTCGAAACTCCATCAATTCATCTAGAACACGATGTACTTCTGGATCGTTTTCCTGCTGCCATGGCACAACTCGCTTTGTTAACCCTTTCACCCACTTTGTTTAAAGGACCATATCTCCTTAGATCAATTCTGCTTTAAACATTATTGAATACTGATAAGAATGCAATTTCTTGTCAAACAACACACTATATAGTTTTTTCCTCTCTCTTTCTTTCAATGGATTACTCGCTAACTTTTCATCCTTTGGGAGTGTCACAGTCGATTGAGCATTTTCTGATTCGTGGTGAATGTCACTGGTAGGAGAAACGATGCCGAGTCCTTTCATACCTGTTACTCTGGACAAAGCGATTTAAACCAAGGACTGCTCTTGGTTTTTTTCATATTCAGCCAAATCGAAAGTTCTTTCATAAGATTTATGAATGGTTATGGTGCAAGACGGAATTAACAGGAATTGATTTCGTTTAGCTGACATCGTTTTATCGTTGTTCAAAAACACTTGCCGTGCGGCATTCTATTACAATAAAGCCATCACCGATGTTTTTCGATTGTACGTACTTGGTGTCTCGTTTCTTGGCTCAGGAGCTGACTCGAAGAGCATTTGGCTATTTCATCCAAGATCGTTGATTTTACACTGTTCAAATTCAATGCTTCCCAGTTCACACAAAACTTTATTTGCTAATCCATCAGAAAGATTTATATTCCTGGTGATGAGATATCGTTTGCCAACAACCAAGGAACGTTCGTTGGGTCGCTAGTCTAAAACAGATATCCTACACAATATTTCCATAAATACTGTTACAACTTTCGCACCCTACGTTTCCCACAGAATTGCGCGAGGCCGATTCCGTTAGTAGCGCTGTACGCAGTCAACATATCTATCGAGAGAGAGAGTTCTCTAGCTGTACGGATTAACATGCAGTGGAGAGATTATGAGAACCCTGCAGTTGTAATAGCACTTCAGAAGGTTGGAATGCTGCCACCTGTTATTTTCAACACGCTAAAATCACCCGGAAAGATCTATACTACAGTACAGGATCAGTAGGATGTTTGTGTTTCGGGCTATTAACCGTTATGTTAATATCAATACAGAAGACGTAGCTAACCATCAAGAACAGGTCGACCACGCTGTACTAGGATGCAACAACTTGTAAGGGCTGTGAAGGCACGCCTCCGCCATAATCTTGCGAGAACGCAGAAAGTGACATAACGAGAGATGAACGTTTCCCACGTCCCTGAGAATGAGGTCTATCGTTGTTCTACTGGACACTTCCTAACACCACAATTTATGCGGCAAAGAGTAATAAGGCACTTCTTCGGCAGTACGAGAACAACAGACACAGAAATATCCTCTTCGATTAGATATATGCCCCGAATGGTCGCACAGCAAGTGCCTTAGCATCAGAATTCAGAGATATCACCCAGTAAGTGATGGTTTGTTGTGTGTGTGTGTGGTGAGGTATCAGAGGATATTCAAGTTGCATTTCTGCGAGAAAGGAGTCAAAACTTCTACCAAAGTGAATCAAGATACTGTACTGGAACCAGTGAACCTTCCAACAGGACTCAGCCCGTGTACACAAGGCAAGGATCACACAACATTGATTAGAAGCGAATGTGCCCCACCACGTCACCGTCTGAAATCCCGATCTGAACCGGTTGGATTTCAAATTGTGGTCGGAGCTTAATATTCTCTTGAAGTACCCTTCAAGAGATAACATGGATAGGTTGCTCTCAGCTGTCGATATATATGACCTCAGACTTCGGGCGTGCGTGAAGACAAAAAAGGGAACATTCCGAATATTGAGTGCTGCTATATGTACGTTATACAGGGTGTTCGGGATAAATTTGACATATTTATAATTAATTATATTTTTCCGTAAGTTACATGTATTAACACACACTTCTCTTCATTTAAAAGTTTGGACCCTTCTTCATTCATATACAAGATGTCAGAAAGGATGGATAGCTGGAACCCACCTGAATCATGGAAGAGAATAACTTGTATCATGATGATTCGTGCCCGCCATCAAAATAAGGATATTACGACTGCTGCCCAATGCTCCCTGAATACAGTAAAAACAATCAGGCATGAACTAGAGACTTGCAATGGTGACTACGAGGATGTAGCAAGAAGAAAGATCCCTAGCAGACGATCTGATTGCGTTCGTACAGCAGAATTCCTCGCAAATCTGCAGGAACAGGTGTTGAAGAACCCTGGCATTGGAATTCGGGCTTTGTTCGTGGAGTTGCTAACTGTAGTCAAGCCCTGGATAACAAGGGTAGCCAATGGTAGGCCGTATGTATGGCAGCAGGATTCGGCCCCTTGCCACACCTCTGGGAAAAGTCAAAAATGGTTGTCTGAAAATTTCTACGACTTCACCAGTCCAAATGTTTGGCCTCCAAACTCCCCAGACCTTAACCCCATGGATTATTTTGTATGGGGCGCAGTTGAAAAAGACACCAATCGCACTTCCAGTAATACAAAAGCCCAGTTAATGGATAAAATTAAAACAGTTTTTGCGGCCCTTCCCAGGGAGACTGTAGCATCAGCTTGTTCGAGGTTCCGAAGCAGAATTGAAGCTGTGATCGATGCTAATGGTGGTTATTTTGAGTAAATCTTGTTGATAGTATTGTAATTAACTCTGCCTGTAATGTTTTTTTGTCAATTCATTAAATTTAATAGATACAAAGAAGATTTTCTTTTTCCTTACGAAACTGTCAAATTTATCCCGAACACCCTGTACATGTAGTTTGTATGTGTTAAAAGCTGTAAACGATTTACTGACAGATTAAAGGTTTATACGCTGTAATTTTAACAGTATTTATGGCTAGACTATGTATTTGCTAACGATGAATATGCCTTTAGCAACTGAAGTCTTTTCTCGTGATGAGTGAGGCAATGAGTTATAATAATATATACAAAACGATTGCGAAGGAAGTCTTATACCAGTGGGACTGAGTCTATGAGCTTCTTCTTTAACAAGAACTAGCTCTCCTTTAAGTCTTCTTTGGTTTAGAAGCATTTAACCCAGCCTTTAAGTTTTTTGCTTTTCAGCGAGTTTTGCCATAGGAGTTTAAAATTAATTTTTGGTCACAATTTCAAAACTCCGCTCTCCCCCCCCCCTCACTCAGAATGAATGACAAAAGAAAATCACTACACTTGGTTTTCAAAACGATCCTGTTTTCACAAAATGAGGTGACAACTAGTCGCCTAGCAAGACAGACTAATACAGAATAAGCGGCCCAGCCGGCGTAAAGTAGTGACTTCCCCCACCTGATTTTGTAACATACACATGCTGCTAGTTTACTCAGTTTCCAAAAATTCAGGGGGTGGGGGTACACGTAAGGATGTTTCACATAGAACTTCGTTTGTGCGTGCTAGTACACACATATTTTTATCTTTTATACTTCCTTTATGACTTCTCTGAATAGTGGCAATTATCTGGGTTGAGGTCGACAACTAGAGATAAGGCCTTTGAGCAGCACACAGAACATACTATAAAGTGATGTGCTTTTCTCATTCTGATCTTTAGCTTTTGTGCTTATGCAACAATTATACAGTTAACTCACTGGAACACCCCCCCCCCCCTTGATATCACGCTACAGAGTAAAATTCCTCCCTTTATGGTGTATCGTGTGTGAACTACTCTTTGAGAAGATAAACGATTTGTATTTTTGCTGGTCATTTTGTTAAGATATTTGTAGTAACTGTGTTATACTGGTGTTTAGTACTAGTAACTATGTTATGTGTAAACCTTCCTAAAATTTACAAGTAGAAAATTAGATTGTTTGCATAGATGAAGGCACGTTTGCCTTATTTGCATTGCATTATATAATTAATAATGCATTTATTTTTCTTGGGTGTTTTCTCTTAAAACAGTTCATATTTTTTTAGCTGTTTTATGTTAAGCATTAGGATGTTTTGCATTTTTTCTTGTTCCTTCGTATTTCCCCCCCCCCCCTGAAATTTTCTGTTTCATGTACAGTGTTTTTGTCTGCTTAGTGTGGTGTCATGTGGCTGAAGTCAATGGATGTGGTGTCAGCCCCGCGACTGTTAAATAGGTACGTGGTTTTCTGGAATTCTCGATTGTTGGAGGGAGGCCTATCTCCGAGACTCGCATAGATACCACATGCACTGTAGCAGTAGTTACTTCAGTCAGGAATTTTGTGACACTTACCTTCCAACTTTACTCCTATGTATATGTCACGATGTTTCACCTCAAAATGATCTTAATATTTTTCCCCTTATTTTTTAATAATGCTTAAAAGGCCTGTGTAGCTCAGTGGAAGTCACACTTGCATCCTCTGCACGAGGCAGGCCGAAGACAAACTTAAATTCAATTTTAGTTGCTGACTGGAGCAGATGAATTGGAAGTACTTTTTCTAAGCCTTTCTTCAACTGGTTCCAGCGTTAGTTGATCTATGGCATAGGCAAGCAGGATTTTTTGTCATGTAAACTTAATTTTCAGACAATAAATATTCTGTTAGGGTTAGGTACCAAGAAATGGCAGCACTTGTTTTCCAGTCTCTTCATTGGTTGCTGCTTATAATTAGTGAGTCTTGGACCAGCTATCTCTGATTGGTTATTGTGTCAACTGAATTGCCCACCCAGTCTCCAAAAGCTAGATAAGGTTAAAAGTGCTTGCCCACTCCTTATAAAGAGAATAAAATGACTCTTCCTCTCAACTCTCTGTCCATCATTACCCCCCAAGTCCCTAGCCTCATCAATTTCCTGCAATCCAGTACCATGAATAGGACACAGTATGTAACCTTTTGAACCTGAAGTGCATAACATATTTTGCAACATTAATTGATAACTATCATTCTTTGCCCACAATGCAAATTTATTTAAATTATTTTAGGATACCTACATCATCTTTGTCAACTATTTTCCTCCCCAACTTTGCATCAGCAGCAAACAACTGAATATCATCCCTTAAATCTTTATATTAATATACAAATTGAAGAGTAGTGGCTCCCGCACAGAAGTTTCAGAAAACGTTCTGAAGGGAAATCTGTAGTGCACATGGGAGCTACCTGATGAAGCCAAAAAAATCCCAAGGAATTATTTCATTATGCAGCAAGTAAAAAGAAATGGCTATGGAAGGATGATTTTAATGAGTGCTGATGGCAGGTAGGTAACAGAAGCAAACGAAACAGCTCAGTTGCTGAGTGGTGTACCATCCAGGTGGAGATTATGCAGTGTTGGATATGACACTGACTGATAGGAGAATTCAGGCAGATGAACTGGAAGTACCTGTGATATTGCAGAATCTTAATGGGAACACAACTATGGAATTAGATGACATATCAGCCCATGTATTATGAGAAATGTGTAAAGGAATTGGCACCTCCTCTGACTAGGCTGTTAGTTAATTTTGGAATGAAGGTACCCAGGAAGTAGAAAAAAAGTAAAATAATTTCACAGCATAAAGAAAGCTCCAAGATAAAAGTAGCAAATTATATTATTTGCTACTTATATTGTTAGCATTCAGGAATGTGTGAGAAAAGCTAATCATATGTGCATGGTCACTCAGACAAAATGGGAAAGGAAAGATTAGCAAAGCTGGTGTTTGATACAAGGAAAAAAAACCCAGAGGAAAACCTAGGTGAAGCGATGCAGTTAGAAGTCCCTTAGAAGACTGAAATAAGGGTTCTAAATATTGGAGTCCTGACAGATAACAGACTAATTTGTATCATAGTAGTTTATTAAATTAATTGTATAACATTGAAAGGGCATACAGGATAATACGATAGTATCACATGAAAAGTTCACTATATATGAGGGATTTGGTAATGATGATCCTCTTACATTACCTACAAAACAATGAAAGAAAACAAGGGCAATCATTTAATCAGTAATCTCCTCCATTTAACTCCAGCAATACTGAGGTTGTACTGCATATACCTATTATATATAATAGGTATATGCAGTACTGGAAGATGTGACATGCATGTCAGCACTGACACACTTGAGGGTTTCAGGTGACACACCTTGGATGATGAAAAATATTGGTATTCTGATGAAAAAAACTGCGATAAATCATGTAAGATCGCTCTCAGTTGTTCATTGAAAGAACTTTCTACCAGTAGTCAGCAACCGAAAAGTCATTAAATGTAATGTAAGTTTGTAATTTCAGTTTATTAAATTAATTGTATAATATGAATTCATAGATTTTATATCAATGTCCTATTAAATAAATAGCCTAATATGATATGTATAAATCACCATCTATGATTATGTAGTTACATTTATAATGCATATATGCAAGTGGCACATCAACGTCAATATTTAAAAAAAAAAAAAAGTTTGACACGCCTGAGTAAAAAGGTTCGCCATCGCTGATCTAGATGGTGAATGCAAATGCTAAGAGGAAGATGGGGGGGGGTATGATTTCTGTTATTTCCTATACAATCATTGAAAATACAACCACATTATGTAGAAAATAAACAAATATCAGCCATTATTAAATAATCATATATACACATACATTTCACATATGTTTATGTCTCAATAGTTGCTGGAATATCAATGTTTTGAAATGCATACTTTGCTAGCTTTGTGATTTTTTTTATCCCCCCCTTTTTTTTAACCTAAGGTCTTTTTTACTTACTGCTGGATTTTTTCCTCAGGTAAAAGAACAGGAGAGGATGTGAGATTATCAAAAATACTTACAATTTCCCTTATCAATTCTTTTAAAATAGGTTAGTATATTATACTCTACTGTTATAATGAAATAATATTGTTTTACTTGCTCCATTCTAGGACCTCTAGGTTTTTTTTTTGTCACCCCAAGAAAATATTTTTTAACCTCTCCCCCTTTCTTTTGTTAACTTTTGCATTTTTTTTAATTTCAAAATTAAAAAAATTAAAATAGAAAATGTGTTCATGTAACACTATCATAGTATTTGTCCAGGACTGGCTTTGAACATGTTAATACTAGATTCTTGTATGGCAATTTTGCAACTTTATTGAGAAATCTTTTTCCCTTTTGTCAATTTTAGCCATCTTGATTTAAAACATTTTTGCTATTACCAAATTTGTTTTAAAAAATTAAAAACAGAAAATTTGTTCATGTAGTGCTATCACAGTATTTAATGAAATAAACTATTTCTTACTAATTAAGTTTTCATTTTACTATGATCATAAGCATAAAATAACAACATGGAAGATTTAAAAAAAATGTTTTTTGCATTCTACATGGAATGCTATCCTTTTTAAATGTGTCCCAAGCATGAACTTGCTTTGCTAGCACCTAGAGTCAGCCCAACTTGTCTGTAACAAATCCATTTGAATTCAGACCTATTCTTTTTTTCCTTATATGTGCCAATCATACAGAAATGGTTCGTGTCTCATTAATTAGATTGCCATATAATTCACTATACTTATAGGAATTTACATATACCAACTCTAAAATAAAAATTCACTTGATTACTTATTTATATATATATATACCTGAAATCAACAGATTCTTTACCTTCTACTTAGTTCTGGTTTCAATTTAAAGCACATACTGCAACTTGTTTGTGCTCACTCAATATGCAAACAAAGATTTAAGAAATTTGTTGTATCCTGCTCCATGGGAAAGTACAACACAATTTGTCCAGGAGACTGGCTGTGAACATGTTAATACTAGATTCTTGTATGACAGTGTTGTAACTTTGTTGATAAATCTTTTTCTATTTTGTTAATTTTAGCCATCTTGGTTTAAAACATTTTGCTATTACCAAATAATGATCAAAATTCACTTTGAAACATCAATATGCTCTTCCATCCAGGAACGATTCAGATGGCTTAAAATACACACTAGTATAATCAATATGTGATTCATATCCTTTACTCTGTGTAATTCTTTATTTTCAAACACTGAGTCTCCTGCTAGTAATAAGTAACATGTTTATATGTAAATTTAAAAAGTAATATGTTTTGTTAGTTTTATCTATCACAATCTGCAATTCTTTATAAAAAAATCCATAATATCCATAATAAAGCTTAACAGTATAAGTAACACCAAGAGGAACAAATACATTCATTGAACTTACTAATATTTCACTGGTTTTCTACCCAGTCATCACAGCACAATGTACCCTATTGGGGTATTTTTACACTGGTCTGATTTAGGGTCTTCATTTCTGCTTTTAAATGATAAGCTTGGGAAAATTAATTGGTGATGTAATATATGAAATGATGTAATGAGAATGCTGATAGCTCAGCATTCTCATTACATTACCAATTCATTTTCACTGGCTTGTAATGAAATCTGATGTGATTATCACTTTACAGCATTGTTGAACTTCACTGTTTTTAAGTAGAGAACCTGACAAGAATATATCACCAATAGTTAAGGCTGTTGGTAATGCGTTCTCATTGTATCAACGTTTCTACATTCTTTATCCGTATTTCTGTTTGGAAAGTTTCTGCATTTTTGCTGAAGTGTCCTGACATTTAGACAACAACATTTACTGGTCCAAATTATCCATTTTGGCTTGAGATATGTTTTCATTGCTTAATGGAAACTACATAGTATGGACAGAACTTATGGCCCACTGGAAGTTCTTACCATTAACTGTGAACGTTACAGCATGAAGTACACATTTAAGAGGATGGCACACTCCAAAAAATCTTTTAGTGTACCACATCTTTTTGGAGATCTCATTAGTCAGAGCATCATAAATGCTTTCTTATATGAAGATTCCCCTAATCTGTCACCTGGAAGATGTCAGTAAACTCTGAGAGAAGGTAGTGGTGAACTGGGAATCATAAGAAAAAAAAAAAAAAAGTGAAAGTTACACTAGAAAGTTGAAGTTAATAATTTCTAGTTATTAACATGAAACCATGCAAATCATCTCAACCTCCAAAACATCAACCTTTACTATCTTTAATTCTGACCTCCAAACTGGTCTTTACTGGGGGTGTAGATAACCTCATTAATTTTAATGCTAGCAAAACATAATCCTACTTTATTTTCTGCAAGAAAACACTTCTTCCAGGTTGACTTTTGACAAAATGCAAATTTCAAAGATGAAATTTTTCTTATTGAAAAATTACACTAACATTAAGTCTGTCTTGGCATAAACCTCATCATCATAAAAAAATCAGGATAACAGATATTACTTGACTTCTGATAGCTATTAACTATACAACTCACAAATCTGGCAACTTCCTAAAATTATTCAATTCAGTACAGCAAAGAAAAATTAGACTGACTATTGACTCATTTCACAACAATTCACTGTATTCACTTTCATGCAGGTATTTATTTACCACTGCATGCATCTTCTATAAATACTTTCATGGTTACTCTTTATCTCAACTAGTATCAATAATCTCCCACTCTCTACTAAATCTGTTGAACATTCAGCAGTCATTCAACACTTCTTCACAGTTCAACTTCAAATTCACAGAACAAATTCCTCTTCATGAATTCTTTCTACTGCTGCCTTCTAGAACAGTCTTCTCTTCTCCCTTCTTTTTATTTCAACAAGGAATATAACATGCAGGTACAAATCAAATGTGAAAAGGTTTCTTCTTTCTCAACTCCATGTCATTCATAGTACTACAGTATTATAGGCTTGTAAACTATGGCTGCTACTGGTGTTACATTTATTTGTAAGGATTTTTTATCCAAAGTTTAGATTACATGAAAAACATAGTATTTATATTTTAAATTTTGATGCCATAGAATCTTTACCAAGAAATATATAAAAGTACTGTGCTTCATATTTTATGCTTTTATAATAATTTCATTTCACTATAAACCTAAAGGATTTCACATTTGGAAAAAAAAAAAAAAAAAGAAAGAAAAAAAAAGTCAATCTTATTCATTTAAGACTTATAATGGTTCATATATTGTTAGGTTTGCTTTGCTATTAAAACCTTAAACATATTTGTGCTATTTAAATTTTACTACATATTTTGAAAAAGTTTACATGTTCTAGCTAGTTAAAATTATCACTTCATATATATATTTTTTTATTATTCACATAACTTCCAATGTTTTGATTTTTTTTATCCCTAGCTTTATAGATGTTGAAAGTTTTTCCCTGCTTGATTATACTATAAATTAAAGATGCCAAGAAATAATATTCTTGGTTTAACCCTTTATCCAAGTGTAAGCAAACAAAGTTTGCACCTGAAGTAACTTCAGGACTGGGGAACTCATATATGAGGCTAATGACTTCACATCACTTGCCTTAGTCCCTAATGCAAAGCAAGTGATATGCAGTCATAAGCCTCTATATACGAGTTGCTCAGTCCTGAAGTTACTTCAGGTGCAAACTTTGTTTGTTTACACTTGGATAAAGGATTAAACCAAGAATATAATTTTTTGCCATCTTTAATTTATAGTATAACCAAGTGGAAAAACTTTCAACATCTCTAATCCAGAATATTTTAGTAATAAGGTGTGACACCTTTTTTGACTACTTGTATATGGAAATATGACTTCTGCATTACTTCAACTTTTGTATCACTTCAGGGTTTGGCTCCAACTGATGAGACAGAAGGTCTTGACAATTGATTGGAAATACTGTGGATGTATAATAAGGTTTATAAATATTTAGGCTCCATCCAATGGAACGGTTAGATGAAAATTTTTCCAGGAATTGGAACCATATTTTTATGGCGCCCACAACATCATAGCAGTTGTATTGAAAACCCCACATTAGACAAAATAGGAGGACACCTCAGGAGTGGAAAAGTGGGATATGCACAGTTAAAAACATGTCCTGACAATGCTCAACTAGTAGACATATGGAGGATTTGCAATCCTAATCTCCAGGCATACACATTCATGAATCAAGGTATTGGTATACTTTTATTGATCAAATTTATATCTCTTCTTCCCTTATAAATAGGATAATTCAGATAAAACATCTTAACATCAACATGTCAGATCATAATCCAGTTATACTTAAGTTCCCCCTGCATGGAAAAAGTAGAGATCTCTTCTGGACCATGGAGACTTCCACCAAATTTTCTGTTGATCTTTTCAACTAAATTCCAGACCCTGTTTGAATTGGAATAATGTTACCTGAAATTGGGATATGTGGTTAAAATTCAAACAAGCAGAATATGATGGAATGGGGAAAGGAACAGGCTTTCCTCAAAAGGAAAAAGTTGAAAGATCTGTATAAAGAGAGAAGCTGGTTCGTAACAAACCAATGCAATGGTATAGAACAGTGATGGCGAACCTTTTTACCCAGGTGTGTCAAACTGTTTTTTTTTTTTTTTAAATATTGATGTTGATGTGCCACTTGCATACATGCATTATAAATGTAACTACATAATCATAGATGGTGACTTATACATATCATATTAGGCTATTTATTTAATAGGACATGATATAAAATCTATGAATCCATATTATACAATTAATTTAATAAACTGAAATTACAAACTTACATTACATTTAATGACTTTTCTGTTGCTGACTACTGGTAGAAAGTTCTTTCAATGAACAAACCTACCTTCGCCTTAACTGAGAGCGATTTTACACGATTTATCACAGTTTTTTTCATCAGAATACCAATATTTTTCAACATCCAAGGTGTGTCACTTGAAATCCTCAAGTGTGTCAGTGATGACACGCATGTCATAGGTTCGCCATCACTGGTATAGAATGTAGCAACATCATTAAAAACATTAACATAGAGATAGAACTGGAAAGGCAGAAACAAGTAGAAGAAAGAAATTTTAAGATAAGAATACAACATAAGAATACAACAGCACTTAGCCCTTCAGCTGCATTCTTCAATAGACAATTTACAAAGTTTCACAAAGAAAGGGCTATCACTCAAATCTGTGTTGATGGAGAGGACATGTCCACCACTAAAGACATCCTTGACTCCTTTCAAAAACACTGCAAAAATCTGTTTGAAGACAATAGTACTCTTGGAAATTATAACTCTTGAAACATTAATGGCTTTCCTGTTCATATCCAAGATGGGCATGACAGCTCTATTACAGCATCTGAAGTTACCACCGCCTATAAAGAATGCCAGACAAGAAAATCCCCAGGCCTGGGATTTTAATCTTCCCATTCTAGTTACCTATTTAATTCCTTTCTCTCATCAGGACACATACCAAGTGAATTTGTAGCAAGCCTCATTCCTAAACCTAATAGAGATCACCTTAATCAGCAGCTGGAGACCTATTTCTCTATCTAATACTGACTACAAGATATTTTTCCTCATTATCAATAACAGGCTCAAAGTGGGAATGAAATATATAATTAAAAGCACACAGGTTTATGGAGTACCAGGTTGAGCAGGTAGAATTTAATCTATTTCTGCTACGTGATCTAATCTGCTTAGTTAACAAGAAAAAGCAGTCGATGGCAGTGTTATCAGTAGACCTTACTCAAGAATTCAATAATGTCTGGCATCCCTTTCTATTCCACATCCTCCAGCAAATTGGTTTAGGTAAAAAACTGCTATCTGTTATTAAAGGAGCCATTGCCAATTCAACCACCCACCTCCTAGTTAATGGGTTCCTGTCAGACCCAGTAAAAATTCAAAAAGTAGTCAAGCAAGGTTGCCCTCTCAGTCCACTGCTCTTTGCATTGGTTCTTGAACCTTTCTCACAACAAGTCAGCAATACACATTCTGTGCAAGGAATAACAGTTACTTCAACTAAAAAGGAAAATAAGGTATTAGCATATGCCGATGTAGTCAGAACTTAAGGATAATGATTCCATATATATTTTGGTATTTTGGAAAAATTCAGCAAAAGCAGCAGATTAATTATTAATGCAGAGAAGACAAAATTAAAAGTTTATGGAAAGTGGGATCTTGGAGGCATTCCTTTTGGGCCAACCATAAAAGAGAACCCCCTCATTATACTTGGAATTCCCTTCTCCACTTACCCAATATTACCATAGTCCAAGAGCTTATGTACAAGAACTTGGAAATGTTAGAAGACTGGAAAATAGGGCTGCTCTCCTTTTCTTCTAAAGCCATAGCACTCAAAACCATAGTCTTTCCTGCTCATTTGTACATAATAAATATTACAGACATCACAGAAGCTGAAGAAAAGCAATTATATAGTAAACCTGTGCAATTTTTTTGGTCTAGCCAATACCAAGAAGTTAAAAAGGAATTTCTTAAACTATCAATGAAGCATGGAGGATTTGGACTCCCAGTCTTAAGATTCTGCTATTTAAGCAATACAGCTTCAAAAATCCATAAAATATTGCAAACTAATCACACGTGTGCAGACCTTCAATGGTACTACTTGGGTTTTCATCTTCCCCTGTTTGGAGTTAATGATTATAAAGGTACAAAAGCTGAGATTGTTCCTGAATATTACAACACTCTGTGCTTAACTCTAAGACTGCCTGAACACTCCGGAATTGACATTCTTTCCATTAAAAAAAAAAAAATTAACATTTGGTATAAAAAATTCTTTAATCTCTTTTGCTGCGAAGTTCCACAGTTGGGTACTGACAACAATATTTTGTTTCATAACTTGAAGCTCCAAGGGTACCCTAACAGGAAAGATCTTGCTTGGAGAATTGCATATGTTGCCTTCCAGTCAATGCCATCAAATGGAGGTACTTTAACATCAGAGATCCAATCTGTAACATCTTACTAATTGGAAACAGTAAAATATGCATTATACAGCTGCCCTCTTGCTCTGCGTATTTGGAACAGATTATGTAATGTGTTGGGCATGCCACTATTTACAACAGAACAGGTTATTTATTTTTACAATATCCACCACCTGTCAGCAGTGGGAAGAGAATTTTGATTTTCATAATTAACGAATTAAAATACGGTTTATGGAAGGTTAGAAAAAAACATGGATTTGAAAACCAGCAATGACATCCAAATGCTTTATAATATTGTATTGTGGAAATTTTATTGTTCATTCAGACGGTTTTTTTTGTATTTAGAAAGAAGCATTCCAGGAGATATCAAATTTATCACTAGATGGTGTAGACCACACACATTATGCAATATTCACCCAGGGTGGGGGTAAAATTCTGTCTATTCTTGCTATGAGAGGTTTTTTTTAAATAGTTCCATCCTCTTTCAATGTAGTCTTATAGTTAATCAGAGGGATGACTGGAGAACAATCCCAGGCAGAGAAGGCCAACTCAAGATGGTTAACCCAGATGTGCTAACCACCTGGATAACAGTCATCTTTGCGCTTTGGTTTCAATTGGTTTTTTGGTTGTTCATCTATATGAGATTGGTGAAAAAGGAAAACCGATAGCCTTTGGCTATATGATGATATAAAAGAGCTGAGACCTTCTCTCTCTCTCTCTCATGCTATCTGTCTTTTTTTTCTCCTAATACTATCAGGCTCTCTTGCACCCTATACTAACTACTCTAGCAGGCATATGATGAGCAACCCTTTACTTTTACACCTCAATAAAGGTCAGATCCTTCCCATAATGCATAGCATTATACATGTCTGAAAGGATATGTGCTTTGCATTATGGGATACTAAGGCAAGTGATGTGAAGTCATTAGCCTCTATATACGAGTTTCCCAGTCCTGAAGTTACTTTAGGTGCAAACTTTGTTTGCTTATAGTTGGATAAAGGATTAAACCAAGAATATAATTTCTTGACATCTTTAATTAATAGTTTATAGAAAACTGTTTAATGTTATGATAGAATGGTTAATCCTATCTGCATAGTCTATTATTCCTGTCAATTGAGTGCATTTCACGGCCAGTCAGTTTGTCTGCGTTATGTGAAAAACTTGAGTTTCCAGGAGGAAAAGATCTGCTATCTCTATATGAGAAATCACTTAACTGACTTTTGCTAAAAAGGCATTATAAAGGTTCTTTATCTCCTAGACAAGATTCAAACCACGTCTTTCCAGCTAAAGGATTCAAAGTTATTGACTGAACCATGGAAGCTACCTCTCTCTATAATATATACCGTATTTTTCGATAGATAACGCACGCATTATCTATACAAAAAAAGTCTAAATTCGTTAAAAATGAATATGCATGGTATATATTTGAAAGTGTGAGAGATAAATCAAATGTAATAACAAAACTAAAGTAGAAGTATTACTTAATATTTATTGAACATTACACTATTCAAATCCAAAAAATTCATCAGACTCGATATTGAAAGAATCAATTGAATTAAAAATTTCGTTTGGTATTTCTTCAGCTTCATAATCATTGTCACTGGACACTACTACATTCCCTTGTGCTTTAATGAAACCATTTCTAACACAGTTTTCACTTACAGCAGCCCAACTTTCTACAATCCACGTAACTATATCTTTATATGACGTTCTTTTCATCTGCCCTGTTTTGTTATATTCATGGATGCTATTCATCATCCAGTCTTTCCGCAAATAGTCTTTGAATGGGTTATTTACTGCAAGATCAAGGGGTTGGAGTTTTTTTTTTTTTTGTTAAACCACCTGGAATGATGGCCAATATGGAATACTTACAATTGTTTTAACTTCTGCTGTCATGCGTGCCCTACACGAATCCAACACTAACAAAGATTTTGGGTTGAAAATGCCATTTTTCTCTTTCGCCACACATTCTCCAACGAAAATTTCATAACCTCGGAATTTATCCAACCTTTATCATTAGCAGTAACAATAATATCTTTGGAATCTCAACCTTTTGGAACAGTTTTTCTTTTGAAAATCACCATTGGTGGCAGTTTGGAACTATCTGCAGTTATGCATAGAACCACAGTAAAGTTAGACCTTTTTTGCCCTGTTGTAGCAACTGAAACTCTTTTGCTCCCTTCAGATTCACTGTCCTAGAACTATGCATGTCAAAACTTACGGAACCTCATCCATATTCCCAAAGTGACAAGCATCAATCCCCACACAAGTTTTCTCTCAGAAACAAACGAAATTTAGCTACTTTCGCTTCCCAGTTGCACAGCAAATTTTTTCCAACACTAGTGGAGTGCACACTTAAATTGTTTCTCTTCATAAATCCAAAAACCCAAGATTGTTAGGCCTTGAAATCCTTTATATATTACCGTTTTGCGCAATTCTTTTCGATTCCTGCAACACACAGACAGTAGATATTCTCATACCTTCAGCTCTTTCACTAACAATCCAATCAAACAGTTTTTGTTTTCTATGGTTGGCCACAAGCACCTTCTAAACCTCACAGCACGTTTCCTCGTATGTAAACATTTCAGGACTGTTTCAGCCTTTTTTCACAAACACTACTTTCTCCAACACCGAACAATCTACCAGCTTCACGATTCCCTTTTTTCTTTGCTACTTCTACCACTTCAAGCTTGAACTGCACTGTGTAGGATTTTTTCCGAGAAGTACTTCTGTCTTCCATGTCGACCACTGCTACTAGCAATGCACATGTTTTTAAAGAATTCCTCCATTCTCTGTCTGTACTTCCTAACTCTACCGCTAGTTGGTGCATGTGTTATCTATGCAGCAAAAGAGTGATGAAAATGTTTGGGGGTGCATGTTATCTATCGAAAAATACAGTGTGTGTTTGTGTATGTATATATATATATATATATATTCCCCCCCCCCCCCCAAAAAAAAAAAAAACATTTCAACTATTTTCATTTTTAAGACACATGTGTATATATTACTTTATCAAGTGTGGCTTACTACAATAGCCTCATAATCAGAATTTTAAAGAAAATGTTGCATTTCCAAATGTGTATTCAGAGTCCTATGGTAATCTTCAAAGAAAATTTTTCCAATAGCAACATATAATTTAAGAGACAAGGTTGCAATCATCCTGGCATAAATTAGATTTCTTAATAAAAAAAAAGATTAACTATACTAAGTCATTTGCAGGTGAGCCTGTTCTATATCTCCTGCAAACAAATTTCAAGAGATTGCAATATTTTTCAACTGGAGGAAAAACAGAAAATGCGCAGTCTCAGAAAACTCCTTTCAAGTACATTAAACAAATGAAGCTTTACAGCGTAGAATTTGCAACTACAGAAGTCTAGAAATAAATTTTCAATTGTGTTAGCACCGATATCACAATTCCTTTCTTCAGATGAGCTTACACAAAAGTATACCTGAAGACAGACTTTCTACTAATTGTTACCAACATAATATTGTTTGTGAACAAGAGAAAATATTTCTTTCACATTATTTGTTAAAGAGAAAACATTGTGCTAAGAGATGTAAGAGTACCCTGTACAAGAAGTGTTAATGGCATTAAAGTTGGATAAATTAAAAAAATCATACTGATATGTAAATAGCACTGTACTCAGGCTCTGTCCAAAGTTTACAAAAGCAAAAATTTGGGGTTAAATCTAGGAGCAATTAGAACAATTTTATTTCTCCTGTAAACAGGACCGGATTTAAGGTTATTATAAACCCTAAGCTATAACTTCTAATAGGCCCCTCTATTGATGAAATATCAGGTTACCTATACCCAAAGCAGAGGTATCCCTTGTAATGTGAGGCCCTAAACTATAGCTTACATATAAATCTGGTCCTATTTTTGAAAGCTGGAGATTCAGATTTGACCATTATTATGAAAGGAGAAATCCTAGCCTATTTTCTATGGAACACTTGAAAACCCATGAAGATCTTATCCTGCAAATCACATGATTATATAAACTTGAATAAAACAATTTGAATGTACAACAATGCAGCTGAATGAAAACGAAATATCAATGAATACAGAATGACATTACAATGAATGATAGTGTATAACAGTGTCATCATCGGCACAGAGGTACTATTTATGTGGTGCAACCTCAAAAAAGACTGACAATACTGATAAATAATGTATCAAAAATACCAGTAGATGAAAGAAATTTAGGCTTACTCTCCCCTGTATGGACAAGGTTTTTTTGAGTGTTAATTTGATATTTCCTACAAATTGGTTATTAAAAAGCAACAAACAGTTATCAAAGATAAAAACAAGATCAAGTTTCTGAAAATAAGAAAAAGTTCCAAGTTTTAAGAAAACAAGGATCTGTTTGTTGACATTCTGAAGCATCAAGTTTACTTCTCTAAAGAGTCATGAAATAAAGATGTTAAAACGATAGAGAACAGTTTCTCAAGGAAGTGTTTATGAAGTATAGAATAATACAGGAGATTAATGCATATGTTACTGATATCTTCAGGTATTTACATATCAAATCCAAGAAAACTTCTTTAAGAAAAATGTGAAAATAAATTTCAAAAGCAAAATTAAATGTCAGTGGCTCCAGATATAGGTACAAGTGCTGAAGAAAGTATGATTTAGGCTCTTTGGAGGCCAAGATAAAAATTCAGATGGAATCGTGTTATGTTTATATATTATATTGCTTATGATTTTATATAATTTCATGAACAATATATGTAAAATGTTCATGGAACTACGTTTTTTTTTTTATCCCATACACGAGACTTCAAAGGACCTATAAGCATATCAGTGGCATGTGAGGAACCACTGAGAAGTTTATTGACTTTTTTTTTTTTTTTTTTTTGAATAATGGCATGTTATAGTTATTTGGGAGCTTCATGAGAAAGGGAGTAGTTCCAAGGATTATTCTTGTAGATGGAATAAAAGAGGAAAACAAGCAGATTCAGTGCTGATGCTCTTGTATTAACAGGTGCAACAGAAAGTGGAAGAATAATGGTTATCAATTCAGTAGAGCAATGCCCATTGAAGTATTAGTAGAATAGACACATGTCAAAACAGTCTGTGAGATAGAGACTGAAGTAAATCTGTAAGGGTGGAATCATCTATGCATTAAATTGCTCTTCTTTGAACAGTGTCAAGAATTGTTTGCTGGCCTGGTTGGCTGAGTGGTTAGCATATCCACTCTTCAGCCAAAAGGCTCCGAGTTCGAATCCCGCTGTGGGCATGGATGTTTGTGATTGTGAAAATACTAGTGGTTGTGATGGGTAGTAGATGGTGTTGGTGGAGATGATGATAGTACATGCAGTTTGTTGTAGAGTAGGTGCCCTCCCCTCGACGAGTCTTTGGACTCCTTGGAGGTTCACATAATAATAATAATTTATACATATAAAAATATATTTTAGTAACTTTTTTTAAATAGATTTCTCTCATTGTGGCAGGTGGCCATAGTTATTAAAGTGACAAACAACAAAACATTTATATAAAATTTAAAGATAAAATTTTAAGTATTTATATACATTTTTATTATCATCATCATCAAATTCCTGCCATGTACCTCAAGGGGTGTACAGGATATGATAGTACTACATGAAAAAAATTACATCATTATCAATTTCCTATCTACAATTTTCCTCCAAATCAGTCTGTTACTTGTCAAGACTCCAAAATTATCAGATCTTATATTTCTATCGTCTAAGGCACTTTGTACTGTATCAATCCACCTATATCTTGGTCTTCCTCTGGGTCGTTTTGCTGCCAACCTGGCAGGGAACACTTGTTTTGCTAATCTTTCTTCGCCCATTCCGTTTAAGTGACCATACCACCTGAGATTAGCTCTGCTAACACATTCCTGGATGCTGACAATGTCAAGTTCTTTCCTAATATCCTCGTTTTTAATATGATTTTGCCATTGATGCCATCTGTTCACGCCTATAATCTTTCTCAGGACTCTCGTATCTGTGGTCTCTAGTCTTTGGTCAAGTGTTTTACTTCTGACCCAGCTCTCAGATCCATAAGTTAAAACTGGTTTGAACACTGTCTTGTATACAGCTAATTTAGTGTTTCGACTAATTTCTCTCTTATTCCAAATGATAACTAATATTTAAGGAATTGACAGCGTATACTACAAATATAGATTAAATAAACTTTAATACATACTTTCCGATATTTTGGCGAATGTCACGTTGCCATCTTCTTGGGAACTTACTACAAAGACACGTGCACACAAGTACTAATAACAGCAAATGAGACTGAAGCTAGGAAGCTAGCGTTTTCCTAAAGTCCTGATGGTGCCCCCTGGCGGGCTATATTGGTAGTTCTTGGCCTTTGGGCTGAAGTTCTTCTGATAAAAGTTTCCCAAATTTGGGGCAGTCTCATGCATCCAAATTTGTTGAGGTTTGGCATGTTCCTAAGGGCCGAGGCTGATTCCATGAATAGTCTTTCATACTTGAACTTGCTGCGGTGTATTACTGTGGCTTTCTTCCATCTTATTCTGTGGCGAGTATCCAGAGCGTGGTCTGCAAGCCCAGAGTGGCTGTACTGGTGAAATCGGATGTAATCCTTGTGTTCTGAGATTCTGATATTTGCTGTCCTGCCTGTTTGGCCAAAGTAGGACAGTTTACAGCTGCAAGGGACCTGGTATACACCAGGTAGGTCTAGGGGAAGTGGTTGGTCTTTGGTGGAGCGGATAAGGGATGCCAGTTTTCTATGTGGTCTGTAACAAGTGGTCAAGTCATGATTTTTTAAGATTTTATTGATTTTTTCCGAGGTGCCTCGGATGTAGGGAATGGTGATGGATTTAGAGTAATCTGGATTTAGAGATGGATTTAGAGCAAATTACCGCTACACGCAGTTCCCTAGCCGACATAAACAGAGCTATTTCAATGCTAGAAAATGAGCTTTCACTTACGCTGAATCACGAGCTTTGGTCGGTCCTACATGACGTCTCGTGTAAGGCAGCTAAGAAAGAATTTGAACGAGTACGG
Organism: Typopeltis vanoorti; assembly: GCF_054136105.1. Classification (NCBI taxonomy): domain Eukaryota; kingdom Metazoa; phylum Arthropoda; class Arachnida; order Uropygi; family Thelyphonidae; genus Typopeltis; species Typopeltis vanoorti. Next base: position 103,399,182 of record NC_143552.1, read on the forward strand.
AGCCGACATATCAACAAGTTTGATAAATTAATAAAGAACTCGGCGTCCAAACCTAAACTACAAACCAACACTGTTGTTAACCTTTCGTCAGCTACCTTAAAGCCAGAAGCACTCCACGCTCTGTCACGTGGTCACAACTTCGCCATTGCTCCTAAGAAATTACCGGCCGAGGAATTAATGATCCAAATTGAACGCCAGATTCGCCAACTTCCAAACCACATCGCCAACGATATTAAATTGGATGTAGCCTGTGTTCTCAATAAAGCAAAACCTCCAAAATCCAACATATCCATTAGTGAATACAAGGCACTACAAGAATTGAAGAGAAACAAAAAATAGTGATCACCAAAGCGGATAAGGGGAACGCCACTGTGGTACTCAATCTTAAAGACTACACAGGTAAGCTCAAGGCTTTATTATTAGATCGTTCCACTTACCTCCCCATTGATTACAATCCCACCAACTCACAAATTAGAAAACTCCATAGGCTCCTTAAGAAGGTCACTTCTTGGCCTGTGGAGATTACCAACAGACTAAAACCCTATAACTCTAGACCCCCCCGCATATATGGGCTCCCAAAAATACACAAAGAAAATGTGCCATTACGTCCCATAGTGGATGGCACTGATTCCCCCACTTACAAACTAGCCAAGCATTTAGCCAAAGCGCTCTCACACTATACCGGCAGTACACCATCACACATAAAAAACTCAGCCCACTTCAAAGCCAGTATAGAAAAACCTTACACTCCAACATAATGACATAATGGTCAGTTCTGATGTCTCCTCCCTATTCACGAATGTCCCCCTCAAAGAAACCTTAGAGCTAATCCAAGCTAAATTTCCTCCCGATATCTCAGCCCTATTTCAGTTTACAATGAACTCAGGCTATTTCGTTTGGCAGGAAAAATTCTACAAACAGATAGAGGGGACAGCCATGGGTTCACCACTTTCCCCACCCTTGGCCAACTTCTTCATGGAGACGTTTGAAGAGAAAGCCTTAAATTCAGCCCCACAAAAACCTACCATATGGCTTCGCTACGTTGATGATGTTTTCGCTACTTGGCCACATGGCCCGGATTCACTCCTCTCCTTCCGAACACGCTTGAACAATCAACACCCTAGAATCAAATTCACCCTGGAAAAAGAGGAAAACAATAACCTCCCCTTCCTAGACACACTAGTCACCCGCCAACCTGATGGAACCTTGGTTTTCTCAGTTTATAGAAAACCCACCCAAATAGGCAGATACATTCACCAACAACCCCCCCCCCTCACAACAATATGGAGTTATTAAAACATTATGCAACAGGGCAAAAATAATCTGTTCTAATGATCAAGCCCTAACCACTGAACTAAATCACATCTGTGACACTTTCTCAGCCAACGGCTACCCCCTCCAAAAAATACTTAACCCAGTTATCCACAACCCACCACCCCCTCCCTTCACAAAAAAGATTACTCTAAATCCATCACCATTCCCTACATCCGAGGCACCTCGGAAAAAATCAATAAAATCTTAAAAAAACATGACTTGACCACTTGTTACAGACCACATAGAAAACTGGCATCCCTTATCCGCTCCACCAAAGACCAACCACTTCCCCTAGACCTACCTGGTGTATACCAGGTCCCTTGCAGCTGTAAGCTGTCCTACTTTGGCCAAACAGGCAGGACAGCAAATATCAGAATCTCAGACTCAGAACACAAGGATTACATCCGATTTCCAGTACAGCCACTCTGGGCTTGCAGACCATGCTCTGGACACTCGCCACAGAATAAGATGGAAGAAAGCCACAGTAATACACCGCAGCAAGTTCAAGTATGAAAGACTATTCATGGAATCAGCCTCGGCCCTTAGGAACATGCCAAACCTCAACAAATTTGGATGCATGAGACTGCCCCAAATTTGGGAAACTTTTATCAGAAGAACTTCAGCCCAAAGGCCAAGAACTACCAATACAGCCCGCCAGGGGGCACCATCAGGACTTTAGGAAAACGCTAGCTTCCTAGCTTCAGTCTCATTTGCTGTTATTAGTACTTGTGTGCACGTGTCTTTGTAGTAAGTTCCCAAGAAGATGGCAACGTGACGTTCGCCGAAATATCGGAAAGTATATATTAAAGTTTATTTAATCTATATTTCTAGTATACGCTGTCAATTCCTTAAATATTAGTTATCATGTTTAACCAGCGTATAAGCCTCTCAACAAGAATATTCCATAAGATTTTATTCAATTGACTTCCCACCATTGGAGCTTTGCTGATTCTGTTGTCTATTTCTATATTTAGTTTACCATCTTCAGTAAAAATCGTGCCTAAATAGCTGAAATGTTTTATGTTCCACAGGTTCTGCATCACAACACAGTTGACATTTTCAATGATTCTGCCTATTTTCATTGTCTTTGTCTTTTTATTGCTGACCTTCATACCATATCTATTACAACAGCTATTCAATTTAGTTAGAGAATCTTGCAGACTTGTAGCGGATTTATTTAGAAGTATAACATCATCCGCATAAAGCAAAGAGCTGACATTAACATCTCCAATTTTGATTTCATGTTTAATACCACTTTCCTTCATAATGTGATCCATATAGATAATGAATAACAGAGGGGATAATGTACATCCTTGTCTCACACCAGATTTAACACTAAACCATCTTCCTGTACTTCCTTCAGTTCTAACTGCTGACTCACAACTCAAATAAAGACTAAGTATCGCTTGATATAATGCCCCATTGACACCATATAACTGCAGCGTATTGAATAGCTTCTCTCTTGGCACCTTGTCATATGTCTTTTCCAAATCGACAAAACTTAAATACAGATCTCTGTTATATTCCCATGCTTTCTCGACCATTTGTCGTAAAGTGAAGATCTGATCCTGACAGCCTCTATTTGGCCTGAATCCAACTTGTTCTTCACCAAGCTTTTCTTCCACAATTCTTCTCAACCGTTTTTCAAGTATACTTGCATAGATCTTGCCAGGAACACTCAGTAAGGAAATACCTCTGTAATTCTCACATGCAGTTTTATTTCCCTTTTTATATATGGGTACTATGAGAGCTCTACTCCAATCATCAGGAATTCGTCCCTCTGTCCAGGCTTTCTGAACTATGCAGTGCAGCCACTGTAAGACTCTTATACCACCATACTTCAGCATTTCTGTTCAAATATCATCTACTCCTGCTGCCTTTCCACATTTCAAGCCTTTAATGGCTTTTTCTACTTCAAGTATGGATATGTATTCCTGATTGCATGCCTGGTCAGTGTTTTTTTACCACTATGCTGTCATCGCTGCTTGTTTCATTTAGCAGTTTTTCAAAGTAATTACTCCATATTTCAAGGATATCTTTTTCTCCCTTTTTCATGTTACCTTTATCATCTCTAACTCCTTTTACAGCACTCTTTCCTCCATTCCTAAGCTTCTTCAACAACTTCCAGAATATTTTGCCACTTCCTGATATTTATTTTCTATATTCTTGCCAAAGTCTTCCCATGACTTTTGTTTAGCTAGTTTTACACAGTGTTTAGCATTCTTGCATTTGTCTCTGTATTCTCTAAGAGCACAAGCTGACTTATTTGACAGGAACTTTTGATATGCTTTCTTCTTTTCCTTCACTGCCTCTTTAACTTCCTGTGTCCACCAGGGAGTTCTGATTTTTCTATCCTTACAGACAACCTCACCACATGCCTCTCTGGCTGAATCAATCAGGGTTTTCTTCAAGGCTTTCCACTGAATCTGCAAGCTTTGATTCCTGTTCTCAAACTCTTTTTTTTCTTCAATAATCTTTGTGTATTTTAGTCTACAGTTCACATCTGAGAGCTGCTCAACTTTTATTCACTTTAAAACTTTCTTACATGTTATTCTTTTCAATATGAAATTCAATTTTATCTTACTCAAGACTAAAATAGTGATCACAAATCCTCTGTACACTCTGGTGTCCTGCACCAGTGAAAAACCATCACTATCAACAATAACATAGTCAATGAGACTTTTCTTATTCCTAGCCTCTTCTCTCCATGTGAATTTGTGCACATTTTTATTGGAACATGGTGTTAGTAATAACCAGTCCATGTCCTGAGCAGAAATCCAACAGATATTTGCCATTATTATTAGCTCTGCTGTTTTCTCCAAATTTTCCCAAAATATTTTTGTATGTCTCACAATCATTTCCTACTCTGCTATTCAGATCCCCAACATGGACCAACTTTTCCTTTTTCATTGTGTCAGTTGCTTTTTCTAAAGCCTCAAAAAATTCCTCCACTTCTACCTTAGTAGAACCTTCTGTGGGACCATAGGCACAAATAAGTCTCATTGTCCAGTTTCTCATTCTCATATTTGCCCACATTACTCTACTTGAGACTGACTGCCATTCAAGAAGATTAGCCTCGTATTTTGTGTTGAATACTATGGCTACTCCTTCTTTTGCTTGATTGTCATTGCCTGAATATAACATTTTGTATTTATTGCTCAGAAAGATCTCACCAGTTTTGGTCTTTTTTGTTTCAGTCACCCCTATTATGTCGATCTGGTACTTATCTAATTCCTTAGCTAGCTCCATTTCTTTGCCATTCAGGCTTCTTATGTTGATAGTACCGATCTTTAACTCTGGTGATGTTGAATTGGGGTTTGTTTTCAGATTTGTTCCAGTAGCTGACTTTTTGCTGTTCGCCCTGGTTCCCTGGGGAAAACAATGTTGGCCTTGTTTAACCTGGCGACGCCCCAGCCGGCATGAAATTTTGTCATGTTGTACCATCATTTTTTATTTTGATTTAACCAATAAGAATACAATTTGGTTGGCTAAATCCCAAATTGCCAGCCCATCCTCGTTCGTTCAGTATCCAAGTAGATACCCAACAGGGTGTACCACGAGGTGAGGATTGGACATTAGGTCAGAAGTCCTGGTTCATTTTCCGCATTCCTTTAAAGGCTATGTGGAGGTTTCCTCTCAGTTATACAGTTTTGACCCTTAAGCACCTCATTTTTATTATTATTATTATTTAATTATAACATTTTTGTAATGGGAACAGAAAGGGAAAAAGAGGATCTAAAAAAATTAAAAAGTATCACCCCTTACATAAAATTCTCTTACATACTTTGTAAGGGAACTTTTGATTGCCTCCAGGATTAATGACAACAAAGCTCTTCCATCAGGGTCAGATCTATAAAAAATCTGAGTATGTGGGATGGGGGAAGAATAGAGACCAATTTTTGTTTTTATCATAAAGTTTAAAATTTTCATTTTAAACTTTTATCATTTCATTTGTGTTTTTTTATAGCTTTTATAAAAAAACACAAATGTTTTGTATTCCAGATAAAGGAAAATATGTATTTTTTTTGTTTGGCAAAAATGCAAACCACAAATTCAGCAAAAATATAAAAGTCAAAATTTTAATTTACAGACTTTCTGCTCAGTGAAGGAATTTATGATTTGATCATAGTTTATGTACTGCTTTGTTTTCAATGGCAAGGAATAAGTATTCCTGACTCATCTTAAACCATAAATAATTTTTTATGAGTTTCACATCTGACATAATTCTGATTGTTTAGTTTTTTACCACCATTAAGTTACTAACTGGCACAAGTGCTCCAGCTTGTCCTGTTAGATCTGCCCCTGCACATCATTTCCCATTTTAACAGGAATTCATGTATGAAATACTCAACACTAAGTAGGAAAATTAGAATCGTGATAGCAATTCTACTGACTGAGTTCTATAACCAGTCATCCTATAAGTAAAAATGACATTCATTTTTATGATATTTTTCTGAATAAGTTTTTCTTTCATGTATTTCTAATCCTTCCTACACTCCAAGTAAAACAATGTAAAACTTAGCAAAATATATAATTAATTTTAATGGATGTCATGAATCTGTATTGTGTAGATGCATAGTTCTGAAATTGAATAATCTATTTTAACTATTCAAAAACTGCAAAACTATTTAATCCTGATGCTGATTAAGTCATATTAAAACAGCAGTTTCCAATATTACACAATTCATAAGTATTTTAGGTCTTCAAATCTATTTACAGAGTGTGAAACTGACTAGATTATTCTTCCCACTCTAAGCATATTTAATCTTCACTCATTTTATTTTACAACTAAAGGGGAAAAAATTTTAAAAATGGAAAAATTGCACTGTGCTTGTTAGAATTAACATATATACATATGTACATAAAGTATAATAAATGCACTAGTAGTAGTTGAAAAATAGATATTCTGAACGTAGAAAACCAAAACACACTCCGAAAGTACTAAACATATTGAAAGTATACAAAGTTGTGATCAATTAGTATTATTCAATTAGTAGCAGCTATTCAATTTGTGATCTATCCAAAGTGCATTTTTATACAGTAGTCCCTTTATGTATAAACAAATTTAGAAGCTTTTCATTCAAAATTGCTTATATAAACTTTTACTTCTGCTGTCCAATGTGTATCACAATATTAATAACAAAGAGTTTGCTGCGTATTAATGGATTGGGTAAGACTGAGGATTAAAAGCCTGTGTCTTGTGATCAGCAGGATTGGGTGCAGATTCATAGGAACAAATGGTTATCTCATGCCTGGTCATCTAGAAGGAAAGAAAATTGTTTTAATATAAGTTTAAAAATTAATAAATCCAAATTGAAGTAGTTATAAACCTAGTAACCATTCAAATGGTTATCAGGTTGACAACTCTTTGAATTAAGAGTATTATTTATATACTATTACCAGATTCATAAAGCACCACAATAATAATAAATTAGCACAATAAAACTCATTGGATTAGCATGTGAATAATCACTGGCTTAGGTGGTTGCATGGATAGCATAATCTCTGTTTTGTTATCAAAAGTCTGCAGATTTGTATCGTAATGTGACATGGATGCTTATGAGAGTTTTTTTGATGATAGATAATGTTTACAAATAATGTTACACTAAGATGGTAAGCAGAGACTTGAAATGGCATGAAAAAGATCATGTTTGGTCTCTGAAGCAGAATCTCAACAATGTCAATGGGATGTGGGTTTCCAAGCCTTATATAACTACATTAGCACCTCTGTGGTGTCGAAGACTCACTGATAGAGACCCTAAACATTATGTCAAGCGCTATGCAATATTGGCACAATATCTATCATACTTTGTTTTGAACTCATTCACAGTAATGACAGCCATGGCAGACTCTGGCAACCGATTCCACTCATTCACCACTCTTCAAGCAAAATATCTAGTCCTCACACCCTTGCTCAGTTTCCAAGGATGACCCTAGTTCTCCAATCACTATACCTGTTTTGAAAAATTTCTTCTATATTAATCCTGTAAAAACCTTTTGGCAATTTGTGTCTCAATCATATCACCCCTTTTCCACCTATCAATCAATTTCTGTAACTCACAAATCTTCAACCTATCCTCATAAGATTTATTCCATAGACCTGCCATGCTAGTCACAGGCCTTCTATTGGACTACCCCTTATAACTATATAACTACTGTCTTATATCTCTCAATTAACCACCCTCTTATCCACTTCATATCCATCTCTGTGTGATGTAATTTATTTACCAGAATTCCATGCAGTATCCTGTCAAAAGTCTTCCTGAAATTTTCCTTTAACACATTCATGCCAGACAGTCTGCATGTGCATAAACCATTGGTGAGGAACTAGCTTTAGTGCATATATGCCACTTCCGCAGTGTGAGTGGTCACATTTTCACAAAGCTTATAATAACAGCATGTTAGTTGCAACTTTTTTTGGTAGAATTTTATTTCTTAAATTAGAATTTATGAAGTATCTGGATGATTTCAAATATCTCAAATGTAATACAAACTGATTTCAAGTTATATATATTCACATAATCTTTTTGCTTTACATAAATTGTGTGTTTTTCTGTATCCAATGACTGCATTATAAACAGCTGTTGTTTATTGCTACAATAAATCTTTTCTGTTTGCATGTATGCAGCATAGTCTGTAGGAGGGGAGTGTTTTTCCATTATGAGTGTCATTCCAGTTGTCTCTCTAATTACACTAATTGTTGCTTAGACTGTAAATGCCTTTGTACAGTATGTGATAAAAGCTACTCATTTTTCTTGTTTCTGCAGTATAGCATCTGTTGAGGATGGAGTGTTTTTCATGGAGGAAACATTTTTATTCCAGCCTTCAGAAACAGATAATACCAGCATATGTGGAATATCTATTACTGATAAGACAGAAAAGCTGCTGACAAACAAAAGTAATGAATGTAGGATTTGCAAAAGTGTGAATAATTCCGATAATGATTGGATATTATGTATCCTGATCCTCAGTAAACAAAAGAAATTTCTTAGAAAATGAAACAAAACATAATTTGTTTGCCAGTAATACAAGTATTTATTATTAATTAATTTATTTATTATTAACATCTAACCTCCATGGAGTCAGAGGAGTCTATTTCTCTCACTTGTTCTTCCCTTTAGATTTCAGATTTTCACATGGTTTAGTATTAAAATATTTACGCCTTTGAGTAATCCAAATATAGCATTCTCCTTCCTTATTGTTTTCTAATTATCCTAAAACAAGCACTTTGCCCCTTCCCCATGCAGATTTGGTCACAATTAAATAACTGTTACTTTACATAGTGCATCTGCCAAAATGCAAGCACAAAATTTCTGCAGGACAGTGTTTTCTCTTGATCCATCAGATAGGTAGGGTGACGATGAGAGAGCTATGATCACCCAGACATGAATATGTTAACCAACTTCTCCAATACCTTAACCACAAATCCCAAGATGCTGTCAGTAATCAGTCATTTGCTATATCAGTACTGGCATCTCAAATGTGCAGAAACTATTTTCCCATCTTTCCACCTTCTTGGGACCAACCTAGAGATGAGACTTAAACATGTGGTCAAAGGCACTGCCAATTCCCTAGCAGCTTCTCATAATTCAAGCTGGTATACCATCTAATCCCATAGCTGTATTTGGGTAAAGGTTCCGTAATATTCTATGCACCCACAATTAATCTACCTCCATATGTGTGTGTATATATATATATATATATATATGTGTGTGTGTGTGTGTGTGTGTGTGTGTGTGTAACTATTGCTGCTCTTGTTATTGCAATATCTTAACCTAAATTATATTATTATTTATAGGGATACACCATGGAGTCAAAAGACTCATTACAGGAGACCCACATGATCCATTAATACAATACCTATTACATACCTCCTTAAACTTATTCACTGTTGGAGAGCTCACCAACACCTCTGACAATCCATTCCACTCATTCAGCCCCTCTGCAGGCAGAGGGTATGCATATCCTTACCAAACATTCTTAGGCAACTTCCAAGTGTGAACTCTTGTTTTCCCCCTACTTCCCATATTTCTTTTGTGCCAATATCTTATAGAATCCCTTTAGTAACTTATAAGTTTCTGTCATATCCCCTCTCCTCTTCATGTTAGCTAAACTCTGCAACCCACACACCTTCAATCTATCTTCATAGGGAACATTCACAGACGTCATGAGCTTGGTCACTCAACTCTGAATCCTATTCAACACCCCAAGTTCCCTAGAAATGCAGATGATCACAATCTGTGCACAGTAGTGCAATGCAACATGTGGCTGAATAATAACCATAAAAATAGGGATAATAACAACCTCTCTATCTTTACTTGTCAATATGTTCTTCAACATCCAAGTAATTCTCTATTTTGCCAACTCTTGCAACATGTTCTCAGAATTTCAAATCTCTATCCACCATCACCTTCAGACCATTAGCCTCATCAATTTCCTGTAATCTAGTACCATCAATATGATACGAAAAATACAACCCTTTCATTCCAAAGTGCATTATCTTACATTTTACAACATTAAATTTGACAACCATTGTCCTTTGCCTAGAGTGCTAATTTACTTAAGTCATCCTGCAAAATATCTATCACCTTTATCAACTATTGCCCTCCTTAGTTGTGCATCATCAGCAAACAGCTGAATAACCCCCCTTCATATCTTCTGCTTTATCATTGATGCACAAATTAAATAGTGGTCATAGTACAGAATCCTGGGGCACTACACTAGTTACCCGCATCGCCTTGATTCCACTCCACCATACACCACACTCTGATGTCTATCACAGTTATCCCCTCCCTATATCCATTCCCATTTGCTCATTATTACACATATTATTACTTGTGTGATAATCTGCCATGTGTTATTCTGTCAAATTCCTCTTCAAAGTACAGCAGTATCATAGTGTAGCCATTTCCTTCATTCAATTCCTATTACAAATGTGTGATAAATTACTGAGGCAGGACTTCCCTTTTACAAAGCCATGTTGCCCTCTATAGAGTATCATATTCATATCCACCCATCTGTGAAGGTTACATTTAAACCAACTTTTCCAATACTTTAACCACCACTACAGAGATACTAAATGGTTTGTAATTTGCTACTTCTGTCTTGGAGCCACCTTTATATAATGGAACTATCTTATCCCCTTTCCATTCTTTTGGAACTTTACCAGAGCTGAGACTTGGATTAAACAACTTCATCAGAGGCACTGCCAATTCACTTGCACATCATACCACACGAGCTGACATACCATCCAGGTCCACTAAGTATTCACACTGATATTTTTCAATATACTGAGTACCCTCCAGTTAATCTACCTCAATTCTCATATCCGTTTCTGTCATGTCAGTAATTTGCAAAGTCATGACCTAGATGATATACCCTTGCAAAGTGATCACTTAGTTACTGAACCATTTCTTCTGCCTCTGTCACTTTCGTATCATCAGCGCTGAGTAAAGTTATCTTTTCAAACCATTCTTTCTCTTATTTGCTATGCAGCAAAAAAAAAAAAAAAGAAAAAAAAAAGAATTTTTGATTTACTTTGACCTGCTTAGCTAATTTTCTCTCAAAATCTGATTTAGCCTTCCTTATTGTGCTTGTTACCATTCTCGCTTGTTCTTTATATTACTCACAAGCATGTAGATCACCATTTTGTTTATATTCCTTCTACATATTGTTTTTTTTTTCTTTCAGCTCCTGATTTATATTGCTACTCATCCATTTAATCCCTGACTGCTTTTTATGCACCGATGACATTCATTCCATGTAGCTTCTTATGCCATGTCACAACTCCCAGTTATTATTATTTTATTATTGTACAGGTACCTCCATGGAGTCCAAAGACTCATCGCTGGAGACCCAAACTATCCACACAATCTATCATACCCCTCCTTGAACCCATTAACAGACAAACCACCCAAAACTGACTCTGGCAACCCATTCCACTCATTCTCCAAGTAAAGAATCTAGTCCTCACACCCCTTAACTACACCCTCATGCAACTTCAGGAATGACCCCCCCCCTTATTCTGGCACATTTAGCCAAGTGCTGAAATATTTCCCCTGCATCAATCCTATAAAATCCTTTAGGTAACTTTAATGTTTTCTTTATATCCCATCTTTTATCAACCAACTTCAACAATCCTTACACCCTCAATCTATACTCAATGGAAATATTCCACAGACCACTCACAATCTTGGTGATTTGCCTCTGAATCTTCTTCTTCACAGCTTCATCTCCAAGAAACCCAGAAGACCAAACCAGACCAGACCTAAGTATCCTGAAACATTTCCCCTGCATCAAAAAATTTTTAATGTTTTCTTCATATCCTCTCTTTTATCAACCAACTTCAATAATCCACACACCTTCAATCTATACTCATAGGGAACTTTCCACAGACTACTCACTATCTTGGTCGCTTGCCTCTGCATCTTCTCCACCACTTCATCTCCAAGAAATCCAGGAGACCAGACCTGAGCATAGTAATCCAGATGTGGACATATCAAGGTCTTATAAAGTGGAATAACAACTTCCTTATCTCTATTTGTTAGTGTTCTTCAACAGCCAAGTAATCTTATGAACTACTTTTGTAACCTTAGCAATATGTCCTCTAAACTTTAACTCTGTCTCTCTGCATCACTCCTAAATCTCTAGCTTCATCTATTTCCTGGAGTACAGTTCTATCAATGTGGTATACAGCTTGTAATCTATTTAATTTAGTCCAAAATGTATAACTTTACATTTCTTCACATTAAACTGACACCATTATCTTTTGTCCATACTGACAGCCTATTTAAATTGTCCTGCAAGCTTTCCACATTTGCCTTGATTAACTATTACTCTACCTAATTTTGAATCATCGGCAAACCAACTGAATATTTCCATTCAGGTTATTTCCTGTATCATTTATGTACAAATTAAACAGTGGTAGTCCCAGCACTGAACCTTGAGGCACACCACTAGTCAACTCTTTTTGCCCTTGATTCTGCACCTCCATATACCACTTTTTGATATCTGTCCAGCAGCCACCCTCTTATCCATATAATCAGTAATCCTTTCCCATTTGTTCTAATTTGCATAACAATGTTCCATGTGGTATTGTTTCCAATGCCTTTGCAAAATCCAGCAGAAACATAGTGTAGCCATTTCCATTATCCAACTCAGCTGCTACTCTATTATAAAAAGTTAGTAAATTACAAAGGCATGACCACCAAACCTTCACAAAGCCATGTTGACCCTCATACAGTATTTTTTATCTATCCATTCTTGAATTCTCTTTTTGACCAATTTTTCTAGTACTTTAACCACAACACCTGAGATACTGATTGGTCTATAATTTGCTACTGCAGTCTTAGAACCTCCCTGTGATAATCTGCCATGTGTTATTCTGTCAAATTCCTCTTCAAAGTACGGCAGTATCATAGTGTAGCCATTTCCTTCATTCAATTCCTATTACAAACGTGTGATAAATTACTGAGGCAGGAACCTCCCTTATGAAAGGGAATTATTTTGCCCTCTTTCCACTCCTTTAGAACTCTACCAAAATGGAGACTTAAATTAAAAAGCCTAGTCAAAAGCATTGCCAGTTCCCTTGCACAACCCTACCTGATATTCCATTTAATCCCACAGCTCTATTTACATTGAGATTCTGCAATATCCTAAGAACCTCCAATTCATCCACCTCTGTTCCCACATTTGTGTCTGTCAGATAGGTTAAAGCAGTAACCTCACCTCGGATGATATACACCCATGCAAAAGTGGTCAGAAAGTAACTGAACTATTTTATTTGCTTCTGTCTCCATCTGATTTCCACATAATAACTAAAGAACTCTTTGGGATTTCCTTTGGCCTGCTTGGCCAGATTCTTCTCATAATCTGATTTTGCCTTCCTTGCCATGCTGGTCGCCTTTCTCATTGTATACCCTCTACAGTATTTTCTTCTTAGGCAGCTCATATTTAATGATATTACTCATCCATCTTACTCCTAATTAATGCTCCTTACCCTAGGTATACAGTTTAATACTGCTTCCTCTAGATCAGGTGTGTCCAACTTCATTCTAAACGAGGGCCAATATATATGATGAGTGGTAGCGTCAAGGGCCGCACACGTTTAGACAGAACTTAAATAAAAACAAACTGCATTTTTCTCAAGGCAATAGTTATATGTATTGAATTACTATATTTGTTAAATAATTTTACTACTGGGAGAACAATATTGTTGAGAATATAAATTGTTTCCGTCATCAAAAATAATGGATATAACTAGTATATAATCAGAAAATCTGCAGTCGAAATTAATAGTTAAATTGATAATACATAATTTAATATAGTTTTTATCCTGCCGTGGGCCACACAAAATCACATTACGGGCCGCATGCAGCCTGCGGGCCTGCTGTTGGCCACCTATGCTCTAGATCAGTGGTCGCCAAAGGGGTCAATATGACATTGTTAGGGGTCGATTCAGGCTCAGGGGTCGAGTGGGGATCGACAGAAAAATATAAGACATCATTGTATGGGTAATATTTAATTCGGTTAACTTGGATTACCTCCATGACAAAAGACATGGAGGTAATGACAACACAATTAAGAGTGAATCGTGGGATCAGTACCTCCATCTTACAGGTCCATGAACAGGACCTGTAAGATGGAGTAAGGTCATGAAAATAGTTACTGAGGCCAATCAAGTAGGCCAAAATTACGTATTTACCAATAAAAGGATGTTGGTGGTTCCTGCAGGCCGGCGCAGTGGGAGCGAGATTGCAGCACGTGCGTGGTTCTTATTTATTGATAAGAACCACGCACGTGCTCTAGTATTCAATCCCAGTCTCATTTTTGCGCATCGACATACAAGTGAGCGTTAATGTTCTAAAATTCATCAACATACATATTATAATTCAATCGTTATTCATTCACGAACTAAGCTTCTCTATGTTGAAGAGTTGAGCAGCGCTGGTAGTAATACCAATGATATTAATACCAGTAGTTTATTAATATCACTAGTAATACCAGTGATATTACTAGTGATAGTAATATAATAATATATACCATATTATACATACAATAAGCACTGTAACTATAAAATAAACAATCTAAAATCTCACATCAGTATCTTTTTTTGCTTGTCCTATTATAATTACGTAATAGTAAAATATAGGGGGGTCGATAACCTCTTGAAGGGGTCGATGGGCAAATAACTTTGGTGACCCCTGCTCTAGATGAACCTTAACTATATCCCATGCACTACTAATATCCTTACCCTGCCAAGTTCTATGCCATGGCACAGATTTAAGCTTCTTCCCATGCTTGTCATAATCACCTGCCTTGTAGTTCCACATATACATTTTCTTGACAGAATATTCCTCGTTTTACAATCTCCCAAGTCAGGATAGCATGGTCACTTTTACCAATTGTAGACAATGTGGTCACCTCGGTTACAGATAGTTCCTCTAATCCTATGACCAGGCCCAATATTCTCCCCTACCCCTAGTCCCTTCCATCACATGCTTCCTTAAATAATTATCTCTTAGTAGGTGTATAAATTCTATTTTCTTCCTGCCACATGATCTTTCCTCCTTCCAGTCTATATCTCCATAATCGAGGTCCCCCATAATAATCACTCGACCTGTACTAATTTGGTGATGCATGTCTTCCAGATTATCTGCAGAACTCCCTGGCCTATAGCAACAACCAATTGTATATTTTCTTTTACTGGCCTTAATCTCACACCAGACTGCTTCAAATGAGCAGGCTCCTATTCTTTTTGGATGCAATTCATCTGCTATCATGAGTACTCTATTCCCCTCTCTATCTTCCCTGAAAATTCTAAATCCTTCATATTCAATTCCTGTAACTACATCATCTGCTGTTAGCCATGTCTCACTAATGCCTATAACTTTTGGCAAGATTGCACTAACCAATGCCAAAAATTCCTCCCTCTTGTTCCTATACTTCTGGCATTAGTATATAGAAACTGCCGCAACCCTTTAGGCCCCAAACCACCTTTACTTCCTAAATTGACTACTTTATTCAATATTTTTGCTTGAGAGAGAGACTAGATATTCTACACTTGGTCATTCCCACACTCACTCACCTCATGGATGCCTTCACACAAATTCACTTGCTTCCACTCTAATTACTTAAGTTTTCCTGAATTTGCATTTCAGCATGCTCAGTGAACAAATCTCTCTCCAGACATCTAACACCAAAACCATTAGACTCAGTCCATCAGCACTGTACAAACCCTTCTTTCCGTCAAACACAGATCAATAAATCCTACATCATTCCTTCTGCACAATCTACATGTAGACTCACTGGCTACAAACCCCCCACCTCAATTTACCTCTATCATAGCGTGATAGGAGACTTACAATCTTCTCCTTCTTGCTCTTTAGTTTTGCCTCTTCTAACAACTGTTTTACATCTTCCCTCACATAACACTTCACACCTCTCAAATCATTTGTACCAACCAAGACAATGATTTCCCTCAACTTACCTTTCTGCATCCAGATGGCATGGCTAATATCATGAATTTTTGTCCCCAAAGTCTGTCATAATTGCCATCATTGTAGTTTCACATAAACCTTTTCTTAACTGAACAATCTACATGTTGAGCAATCTCCCAGTACCAGATGGTTGGTCACTTTCCCCCACTTGGAGGTAAAGTTGCTACTGTAGTTATAGATAGATCTTCTGATGCTATTACCAGATCCAACACTCTCAAACTCCTGGTCTCCTTGATCGTGTGGTGTTTCAGTTAGTTATCCCTGGGTAACAGTATAAATTCCATTTTGCCATGTGCTGTTTCCTCCTTTAGATCTTTATCTTCCATAGTTGAAGTCTCGCATAATAATTGCTTGGCCTGCACTCATTGTGTAACCTACTGATACAAGTCATCCACATTTTCATCTAGACTCCCAGGTCTATAGCAGCAGCTAACAATATATTTTGTCCCATTGGCCTTGATCTCACACAAGATGGCCTTAAATGAACTATTTCCCCTCAGATCTACAACCTTCCTTAACTTTTATTTTGTTGGTTGAAGTTCTTCAGCTCTCATTAATAATACCCCCCCCCTGCCCTATTTCCTCTATCTTCTTTGAAAATACAATATCTGTTACATTCGATCCCTGTAATTACATCGTTCTCTGACAACCAGGTCTCACTTATGCCAGTAATTTTTGGCCAAGTCGAGCTGACCAATGCCCAAAACTCCTCTCCTTTATTTCTGATACTTTAGGCATTCATGTACATGCATTATAACATTCCCTTGGGTCCATAGTCACACTTACATAATAGGGACAGTTTCCAATAAGATTGCAAGACTCCTTAGACCACATAAAATAAGAGTGGCCTTTAAACTCACAGAAACGATTAGACAATTCTTAAGATCTCCAAAAGATAGTCATCCTTTCTCCAAATATGCTGGAGTTTATAACATACCCTGCTCATGTGGCTTGAATTACATCGGCCAAACTTCAAGCCGCCTTGAAATTAGGCAAAAAGAACACATAAGTGATGTCAATAATAACAGAGAAGAAAAATCGGGGTGAGCTTTTCATTTCTCAAGAATGAACCATACCATAGAGTGGGATAGAAGCACAATTCCTTACATGGAGGAGGACTTCTGCTCCCGAATTTTTAAGGAGACCACAACAGTTGCACACTGTATACAAAACCTTAACAGGAACCAAGGACTAATCTTGCCCATGATCTGGAAGATCCTTATCAGATCCTTCAACTCGCCAGAACTGAATTATAGTGCCAACTATAGAACGTTCCTAAATAACAACAAGTGATATCATCCAAGCTCTATGAATGTATTGTACGCGCTCTGTTCTTTGTTTAATATAATTGGAATCGGTTGATTATAGTTTGTAACAGTTTTTTACTTTTTAGACCCTGAAGATGCCAACAGCCTTAGTTGGTGAAACTAGTTGTTTATTATATGCACTTGATCAATATAATCCCATTAAAAGTCTTTCCAGAGCTTTTTGGTCAAGAAAATTAAACGTTTTTTAACACACTTACATAATGTCATTTGCTGCTCATTCAGATTCAAAACCTGGGAAACTGTAACCAGCTCTTCACAATCATTCCTACACTCACACTCATTAATCCGAGAGGTGGCTATATCCTTACAGTAATTCCTGCACTCACACTCATTTGCCCCAGGGGATTAGACATATGCAAATTGCTTCTTTCCCTAATTTCTCTAGTTTCCTTGGTTTTACATTTCCAAACTCTCACTGAATAACACTTTCTCCAAGCATCTACTCCAAAACCATTCAAGTGCAGTCTATCAGGCATATACAGGTCTTTTCATCCATCATATCTATAAACTATACACCACTCCTCCTACACAATCTTCTCACTGGCAATCATGGCCCTTCTCATTTCTGTCCTATCATACTGAGACAGAAGATTCACAATCTTTACTTTCTTACTCTTCATTTTTGCTTCTTCTGACTCTTTCATATCCTCTTTCATTGCATATTTCTCACCTTTTAAATCAATTTTGACTGCCAAAACAATTAACTCGTTCACTTCTTTCTTATGCCAACTTACAGCTTCACTAACATCCTTCATCTTCACACTTGGGAAACATGCTTTCATCATTTCCTCATTAAGTATACCTCTTATCAAACCCCCATATAGCTCTCTCTTTTCTCCAGTTACTCAAGCTCATGTTTTGTCTTGTGAAGGACTCCATGTAAGTGTGCAATTCCTTTCTGCACTGACATTTCATCAACATTATTGCTTTCATCCACTTCCTTCAAACTCTCATTCGTATTTCATGCACTATCATTCACTGCTTCTACCACATTCTCCACACTTTCACAATCCTGCCATATATCCTTAACATCGGTCACTTCATTCTTCTACTCCCAACACGACTTGCATTTGCTCATGAACCATTTCTGACAAACATCCTCTCCATTCTTTCTCTTGTATCTCAAACCATTCACTCTCGGCAATGAATACATTAAACACATGCTACATTGCACTAAATCTGGATATCAATATCATTCAACATCGATGTCTTGACTACAATTTTTTCTCAACCCTTGCAAAGTGTTCAGTTAGTAATTCACTATTTCATCTGCTTCAGTTGCCCTCCTACCATTGACATTCATTAAAATTTTTCTTCCTTTTACTTGTTACATACCGAAAGAACTCTTTGGAATTATCTTTGGCCTGCAGCACTAATTTCCTCATGCACACAAGGTGGGGGTCTGGAAAGTTCTGTTAACAACTAGAACAAAAATTATATTCAAGCAACTGATATAACCACAAGAAAGAACATACTGTGTTGTTAATACCGTTAAGTCATGAATAACCGTCAATACCTAAGCTTATCTGTTAGATAGAAGATAACTTATGTTCATATATTCTTATGTCATCGTATGTTCTTTCTTGTTGTCAGATCAGTTGCTTTAATATCATTTTGGTTCTGGGTGTTATCAGAATTTTCCAGACCCCCCCCCCCTCATGTATATATATAATTCGTAAAACCAAGAATATAATTTCTTTATATCTTTAATATATATATATATATATATATATATATATATATATATATATAATATACAATGTAGAAAGTATTTTACCTTGGGTATAATAAATGTTAAAGATGCCAAGCTATTTTAAACTTGGTTTTACTCCATTTCCCAAGTAAGCAAACAGACAAATAAGTCAAGTTTGTGCCTGCACGTATTGCAAGTCTAGCTGACCCTCAAAGTAGTGCAAGTCAAGGCAACTCATGGTAAAGGTAGAATAAGCTCTGATCACTATTCTTAATATTTACCCTTAATGCACAGCCCATCTCCTTGAGGAGATGTATGATGCTATGTATTAAAGGCAAGGGGCCACTACCCAGACTGGTTTCGACCTTTATTGAGGTCTCATCAGTGGGAGCCAGGCTAGAAATACCCACCGATGAGACCTCAAAAAAGGTCTAAACCGGTCTGGGTAGTGGCCCCTTGCCAATAACATACATAAGTTATTGCTTAAATAACCCTTTATTGTTAAGGAGGTCACTGAAGAGCACATGAGGCACATCATGCTTTTTGAGTTCAAAAAAAAAAAGGCAACAATGCTTCTTACACTGTAAAAATGTGCAAGAAGTGTATGGTGATAACGTTTTGAATGTGCAAAAATGCCGGCAATGGTTCTAAAAATTTTGACAAGGGACTTTAGCTTGAAAGACTCCCCATGCTCTGAGAGCCCTGTCTCTCTCTTTCGATAATGATATGCAGGAAGCTACTATTGCAAGAAATGCCAATGCAACTGTTGAAGATTTAACAAAAGATCTTAATTCATCTTCATCGACCATCCATCGCCATTTACAAGAACTTGGAATAATGTTTAAGGTCGGCAAGTGGGTTCCTCATGAATTGACAAACAGCAATTAAATAGAGTGCATCAACATCTGCACTGCTCTTCATTCTTCAGAGATTCATTCGATCTCCATTTTTGAGTCATGTAGTCGCCAGTGATGAAAAGTGGATACTTCACAAGAATGTTAAGCATGAAAACAGTGGGTTCAGTCAGGGCAACAGGCTAAACCTCAGCCAAAACAAGACCTTCACCCTCAGAAGGTTTTGTTAAGTATTTGGTGGGATATGGCTGGTATTATACACTTTGAAATCTTGCCACAAAACCAAAAAATCACAGCTGAAGTAAGAAACAACTCGATTGAATGAATGAAAAACTGAAAGAGGTGCTCCCTTGTCAATTGAAAGAGTATTGTTTTTCACTCATAGTTAGGGATCCCAGACGTCCCATAAAATACGGGATTGTTCCATTTTTGGCTAATATGTCCCGTTGTCCCGAGAAAACTCTTCGGGACAGCTTTTTGTCCTGTATTTTAGAGTTCAAGACTGAATAACAAAATCTATGAGTTACAATTTCTATTCTATTACAAATAACGCTCTCCGCCATTTACAGGGAACTGTAGAAACGTTGTTATTTTCTCAAGGCGAGTTATAGCAACACTGCAACAATGATAAGTTTGTTAGAACAGTGCGCATGTGCATTGACATTTTGGCGTGTGCCATGATATTGGCTGAGCTTTAAATATTGAATTTAAATGTGTAAATTTTAAATTGGAACAAATCTGAAAACAAACCCCAATTCAACATCACCAGAGTTAAAGATCGGTATTATCAACGTAAGAAGCCTGAATGGCAAAGAAATGGAGCTAGCTGAGGAATTAGATAAGTACCAGATTGACATAATAGGGGTGACTGAAACAAAAAACACCAAAACTGGTGAGATCTTTCTGAGCAATAAATACAAAATGTTATATTCAGGCAATGACAATCAAGGAAAAGAAGGAGTAGCCATAGTATTCAACACAAAATACGAGGCTAATCTTCTTGAATGGCAGTCAGTCTCAAGTAGAGTAATGTAGGCGAATATGAGAATGGGAAACTGGACAATGAGACTTATTTGTGCCTATGGTCCCACAGAAGGTTCTACTAAGGTAGAAGTGGAGGAATTTTTTGAGGCTTTAAAAAAAGCAACTGACACAATGAAAAAGGAAAAGTCCTTGTTCCTTGTTGGGGATCTAAATAGCAGAGTAGGAAATGATTGTGAGACATACAAAAATATTTTGGGAAAATTTGGAGAGAAGAGCAAAGCTAATAATAATGGCAAATATCTGTTGGATTTCTGCTCAGGACATGGACTGGTTACTACTAACACCATGTTCCAACATAAAAATGTGCACAAATTCACATGGAGAGAAGAGGCAAGGAATAAGAAAAGTCTCATTGACTATGTTGTTGTTGATAGTGGTTTTCTCCCTGGTGCAAGACACCAGAGTGTACAGAAGATTTGAAATTGGAAGTGATCACTATTTAGTCTTGAGCAGGATAAAATTGAATTTCATTTTGAAAAGAATAACATGTAAGAAAGTTTTAAAGCGAATAAAAGTTGAGCAGCTCTCAGATGTAAACTGTAGACTAAAATACAGAAAGATTATTGAAAAAAAAAATGAAAGAGTTTGAGAACAGGAATCAAACTTTGGAGATTCGGTGGCAAACTCTGAAGAAAACATTGACTGATTCTGCCAGAGAGGCATGTGGTGAGGTTGTCTGCAAGGATAAAAAAAAATCAAAACTCCCTGGTGGACACAGGAAGTTAAAGAGGCAGTGAAGGAAAAGAAGAAAGCATATCAAAAGTTCCTGGCAAATAAGTCAGCTTTTGCTCTTAGAGAATACAGAGACAAATGCAAGAATGCTAAAGAGTGTGTAAAACTAGCTAAACAAAAGTCATGGGAGGACTTTGGCAAGAATATAGAAAATAAATATCAAGAAGGTGGCAAAATATTCTGGAGGTTGTTGAAGAAGCTTAGGAATGGAGGAAAGAGTGCTATAAAAGGAGTTGGAGATGATAAAGGTGACATGAAAACAGGGGAAAAAGATATCCTTGAAGTATGGAGTAATTACTTTGAAAAACTGCTAAATGAAACAAGCAGTGATGACAGCACAGTGGTAAAAAACACTGACCAGGCATGCAGTCAGGAATACATATCCATACTTGAGGTAGAAAAAGCCGTCAAAGGCTTGAAATGTGGAAAGGCAGCAGGAGTAGATGATATTCGAACAGAAATGCTGAAGTATGGTGGTATAAAAGTTCTACAGTGGCTGTACTGCATAGTTCAGAAAGCCTGGACAGAGGGACGAATTTCCGATGATTGTAATAGAGCTCTCATAATACCCATATATAAAAATGGAAATAAAGCAGAATGTGAGAATTACAGAGGTATTTCCCTACTGAGTGTTCCTGGCAAGATCTATGCAAGTATACTTGAGAAACGGTTGAGAAGAATTGTGGAAGAAAAGCTGGGTGAAGAACAAGCTGGATTCAGGCCAAATAGAGGCTGTCAGGATCAGATCTTCACTTTACGACAAATAGTGGAGAAATCATGGGAATATAACAAAGATCTGTATTTGAGTTTTGTCGATTTGGAAAAAGCATATGACAAGGTGCCAAGAGAGAAGCTATTCAATACGCTGCAGTTATATGGTGTCAATGGGGCATTATATCAAGCAATACTTAGTCTTTATTTGAGTTGTAAGTCAGCAGTTAGAATTGAAGGAAGTACAGGAAGATGGTTTAGTGTTAAATCTGGTGTGAGACAAGGATGTACATTATCCTCTCTGTTATTCATTAACTATATGGATCACATTATGAAGGAAAGTGGTATTAAACATGATATCAAAATTGGAGATGTTAATGTCAGCTCTTTGCTTTATGCGGATGATGTTATACTTCTAAATAAATCCGCTACAAGTCTGTAAGATTCTCTGACTAAGTTGAATAACTGTTGTAATAGATATGGTATGAAGGTCAGCAATAAAAAGACAAAGACAATGAAAATAGGCAGAATCATTGAAAATGTCAGCTGTGTTGTGAATGGAGAACCTGTGGAACAAGTAAAACATTTCAGCTACTTAGGCATGATTTTTAGTGAAGATGGTAAATTAAATATAGAAATAGACAACAGAATCAGCAAAGCTGGTATGGTGGGAAGTCAATTGAATAAATTCATATGGAATAAGAGAGAAATTAGTCGGAACACTAAATTAGCTGTATACAAGACAGTGTTCACACCAGTTTTAACTTATGGATTTGAGAGCTGGGTTAGAAGTCAAACACTTGACCAAAGACTAGAGACTGCAGATATGAGAGTCCTGAGAAAGATTAGAGGCATGAACAGATGGCATCAATGGCAATATCATATTAAAAATGAGGATATTAGGAAAGAACTTGGCATTGTCAGCATCCAGGAATGCATTAGCAGAGCTAATCTCCGGTGGTATGGTCACTTAAATAGAATGGGAGAGGAAAGATTAGCAAAACAAATGTTCTTTGCCAGGTTGGCAGGAAAACGACCCAGAGGAAGACCAAGATATAGGTGGATTGATACGGTACAAAATGCCTTAGACGATAGAAATATAAGATGTGATAATATTGGAGTCTTGACAAGTAACAGACTGATTTGGAGGAAAATTGTAGATAGGAAGTTAGTAATGATGTAATTTTTTCATGTAGTACTATCATATCCTGTACACCCCTTGAGGGTACATGGCAGGAATTTGATGATGATGAAATTTTAAATTGTTTAAATTTAAAATTTAAATGCTGAATTTGATTTGTTTGATGAAATAATGATAGCGAAAACAGCTCTGACGTCCAAAGAAGATAGTGAAATGAAGGACATGTTGAAATCCAAACAATTAGATTAAGTCTGGGTGGATCTCTTAAAAAATGCTGAAGGAGAACTATCAAATTTAAAGAAAGTAGTGGAGTTTGTTATGTGTATCCCTGGAACAAATGCATGAAAATATTATGTGAATATATGTGAAATAATCGCACTAATATTTTCACATAATATATGAAAATATTATGTGAAAATATTAGTGCGATCACGCGAGAAAATATTATTTTCTCGCATGATCGCACTGTGGACTGTTGAGAAAAACAAATTGTCCGTAAAAACTGTAAAATCAATGCTTATTGTAAAATCATTCTTCATTGAGGATTGTGTAGCTTTTCATGACATGTTTCTTAAAAACAAACAGTTGATAAGTGAAATTCATTCTTCAGAAAAGTATTGAAAGAGTGAGCAAGACTGGTTGATTAATAAGAATATTGTCAGGTGAGAAGAGCATTACTGTATTAACAATCTATTTTGTATCTATAATAGTAAGTAAAAAATCATTTGAAGGACACTTAAAGTGGCTTAATGAAAATATGCAGCCTAACAATTGGATTTACTATTTGTTTACTTATACTTAAGCAAAGTGTGTGCATAGTAAACCTTACCACACACACGCTTGGAAAGTTAGAATCGTTTTGGCAATAATGGAAACAGTTTATTACAATTCTGAAATCTTTTAAAGTTTTTTCACTTGGCTACAAATTAAATTAAAGTGGACAAGAAATTATATTCTAGTTTAATTTTTTACCCGAGTGAAGCAAACAATATTTGTACAACTAGGCTACTTGTGTATAGAAACAATTGACTTCATATCAGTTGCCTCTGTATACCATCATGGAATACTGAGGTAATTGATGTGAAGTCAACTGCTTCTATATACAAGTAGTGAAAATCTTTCACGTGCAAATTTTGTTTGCTTATATTTGGCTAAAAGATTAAACTAGAATATAATTTATTGTCAATTTTAATTTACTTTGTAACCAAGTGAAAAACATTCTGCATCTATCTCTTATCCAGAGATAGATGCTACTTTAACTTTGGTATCTTCCTATGTCTGGCTTCCACTGATGAGACTTCCATAAAGGTTGAAACCAGTTTGAGTATTAACCCTTCCCATAATGCATAGCAATATACATGTCCGAATATATATATATAAAAACTTTTAGTTAAATTGAAGGACAAAAAATCAATAAAATTATCAGGGTAATAACATCTCACTGACTGTAAATAATATTTAATTTTTCCCTTAATACAAATATTATTTATCAAAATAATTTGTCCTCAGTGGAGAGGGAAGGGTCAAAATTTTAACTCTGCTTAAATTTTGTGAGATAGAATGGGTTCCTCATTTAGTTAACTGGATCTAATATGAAGAGATTTTATTTATGCAAAATCAAACATTTTCCACATTAGACTTATTAATAAAATATATTACCTCTGAAAATTCTCCTCGAAGGCCAATATAATAAACCTTAGTGCATTCAGCACCAAAATTTTTTGGAAAATGAATTGAAAGACTATACACACTAGAGAATTTCACAATTCTGAAAAGATATAAATTGACAAGCAATGTTATAATACATTTTTATTTCACTGACTATATAAAATACTTAAGAAATTATTGTATCAAGCAATCTTTGTAATGTTTCTTAAGATTCATAAAGATACTTATAAAATACTTTGGTACAATAGACTCTTATTACAGCAACCCCCCCCCCCCCACATGGATCCATAGGAACAGTTTGCACTGGTGAATAGTTTGCTATAATGAACTTCTTTTAGAACATCATTATACCATACCTATGGAACTTTGGGATGTATTTTTTCAGTAATTTGTTTCAGCAGTATTTGCTGTAGTGAGAGTCAACTATATTAAAACAGCTCTAATATTCAACAGTAGTACTAGTAACATTCCTAAGTCTGTGTGGTTGTACACCCAAGTCAGCTTGTATTATTCAATACCTGAAAATAATACTAGCTAAATTAATACATGTAGACAGCATATGATACAATTTAAAATATTTCAATATTACTAATAGCAAAATCAGTATGTGTGAAACAACGACAATTAACATTTCACATGGCATTACAGTTGGTTTTGTCAGGAGTAGTAAATGAAATCATTAATGGGCAAACTATGCACCAGCTAATGACAACATCTATTGCTATTCTAGTTGCACGTAGGATCCAAAACTCTAGATTCGAAGCACTACACCAATAATCAGGAATTCATCCTTCTAAATTATGTAGCATTACCACTACAAAATTTTTATAACTCAATATTTGAGTATTTCTGGTCAAATATCATATACTCAAGCTATTTTTTCTCTCTACATTTTGGGTTTCTAATGGCTATTTCCTACCTCAAATGTTGATATGTAGCTGATGATTGCATGCCTTTTGAATGCTTTCTACTACATTCTGTCAATTCTTGTTTCATTTAACAATTTTTCAAGATAATTATTCCAAATATAAAGAATATCTTCAGTTTCATGTCACCTTTATTTTCTAATTAATTTTATTGTATGTCTCTTCCGTTTCTAAACTTTTTCAACAGCCTTCAGAACATTCTGCCACCTTTGTGATATTTACATTTTCTACTTTCTTACCAAATTTTTCCCATGACTTCTGCATTGTAAGCAAACTAAGCTATGCAAAAGTAGCTAAACTTTTACATAGTTTAGCTTGCTTACATTTTACTTTACATTCTCTGAAGACACCTGCTGACTTTCTTGCAAGAATTTATATGATTTCTGCTTTTTTTTTTTTAGACCTTCCTCTAACTTATGAGTCCAAGAAGTTCTGATTTTCCCCCCCTTTATGGACAACTTTAATACATGCTTCAATGACTGAATCAATCAATATCTTCTTCAGATTTTGCCACCAGATCTTTAAAGTTTGTTTCCTGTTTTCAAAGTATTTTATTTATTTATTTATTTTTTAATAATATTTGTATATTTTAGTCTACAGTTCACCTCTGAAAGCTGCTCGACTTTTTTCTTTAGGACTTTTGTATATATTTTTCTTTATGGTGTGATATTCATTTTTATCCTGCTTGAAACTAAATGATTATCACTTCCTATTTCAAATTCTGTGTATATTCTTATATCCCGAGCCAGCCTGAAGACATTACCTTTAGCAGTAACAATCAGAAAGACTCTTGGGTTTTTGTGTATTCTCCCCATGTAAATTATGTCCATCTTCTTAGGATAGAACACAGTAAAGGTCTAGTCCAGGTCATCAAATACTTCTTGTTTTTATTAGCTTTTCTCTTTAGTCTAAATGTTTCTGAATATTTTCTATATGTCCAGGATTTATTTCCTTCTCTGCTGTTCAGCTCTATAAGCACCACCTTTTTCTTTGTCTGGTGCATTTTTATTTTTTATTTAAAAAAAAAATTTTTTTTAGATTATTATTTGAGAATCTTGCAATTATTATTTGAGAGTATTTCACAGTTTTAGGCTTCTTTATCTCAGCAGTAATAATTGTGCAGACATGGTATTTCTGTGAATTTTTCTGCTAGTTTCACTTCTTTTCCAAAGTTGCTTCCTGCATTCACTGTGCTATCTTCAATTTTGGTGAAATCTGAAATTCTATTAGTATCTCAATTTTCACCCTGATTAGCTGATGAAAAGAAACTTGGTTTATCAGATAATATACCAATTAATATGACACTTGATTATATTGTATCATCATGGATATCCACATGGATACACTGAACAAACAAGAATGGACTGGTCTCAATTCGAGAATTACCTAACCAAACTGTATTCTTTGTTGACTTTAACCTGGTTGACTAAGTGTCAAATTGCCAGCCCATTTTTGTTTATTCAGAATATCCATGTGGACATCTAGATACATCTCTGGAAGGTGTAGGCTGAACACTGGATAAGAAGCCCTAATCAGTTCCCTGTATTCCTTTAAAGGCTATATCTAGCTTTGATCTTTACATAGTTTTCCCTCTTCTCACTGCCATAAAATAATATATAAAATAATTGAAAAGTTCAAGTTAACACACAAACTTTTTCCAAGCTAACAATGTAAAGATTGAATTATTTCATATCACGCTTAAAATTAATCAAATCATATTATAACACGATTATGAAGCAAACGCTACTATCAGCATAAGAGTTGTCTTAGTACTGAATTTCTATAATAAAGAAATGAAATTTACTAAAGGAATCCACATATCTATTATAATATATTTAAGGGTTATTTGCATCATGAAGCCATTTCAGATTGTTATTGGTGGTAGATGATAGAAAATATATCCAAGGGCTAACACAAGAGTCAACCAATACCTACGGCCTTATGTTGAAAGGTATTTATTGCCAACTATTAATTTTTTTTTATCTAGATATGCAAAGTAAATCCAGCCTAAATTGAGTCCACTTTCTTGGTATTAAGTAAACTTTGCAATTATTAGAATAATAATCAATAGAAAACTTATACCTGGCAAACACAATCACAAAAAGTTTGTGTACAGATTGGAAATAAGTTATAATCTTATGAGATACACAGCACAGAGGCAAATGGCCTCAGCACGAGTGCTGTCTCAGTAATGAACTATAATAATCAAAATGTGTAATTCCTAATGGGATCTGCATATTGTCTATTATTACAGACAATATACAGATGTCCAATATCATTATAGATTTCTGTAAACTATCTATAATAACATTTAGATGTCTATGTCAGTTATATTTTAGAGCAGTGGTTCTTAACCTTTTTGCTTAGCACCCTCTTTCAACTATTTGTATGGCCTGGTGTCTGTTGCTCAATTTTTTACATTAAGTTAATGACTCAATAAGATAATTATAATATCATTAGGCAAACCTAAATTTATATAAATTATACAAATTAATTTTTACTCAAACTTACTGTATTTAATAAGCCAATCATTAATGGCCACCATAAGACTGATAAGATCCTGCAAATTTTTCAATATCAGGTTCAATGTTTGACAAATGAAGTTTCAAGTCTCCTCTCACTTATTTGAAATCTATTTCGCTGCTTAGCTAACAATTGCGTCACAACGTTCAATCCTTTCTCAACCAAGTATGAAGAAGGAAAAAGCAATGAACAGTCATTTTATTTCTTTTCAAAGCTGATGATACTTGCATTGCATATTTGGCCAGAATCTTTCATACCCACGCTGTTGAAATTGTACTTGAGGTTCAAAATAATTTTTTAAGTCAGTAAATTCTTCACACAAATTTGGATGAACAGAAGTGCATCAGAAAGAAATGGATTTATGACCCAATTGGGTATTTTAAGTTAGTCAAAGTCTTTGAACCTGATTATCAAATCTTTTTTGAGTGTCAGAAGATGGGAACAATAATCCAAATCTGCATCTAATATTAAATATCTAATATCTGTTGGAGAGAATGAATGACTACTATTTCGGTTTTTTTTGGTCAAATTTATTTTAAAAACTAAGTTATACCAACTAGTTTCGCCAACTTTGGCTGTTGGCATCAGGGTAAAAGATGTATAAAAAATAAGAACACTTAAACGCTAAAAACTGTTAACACTAAAACCATAAAATGAACAGAATAGAATTGCATTTTCTAAAAGCAGAAGAACACATACATCAAACGCATAGCAGGTGTATGATCCTACTAGTTGTTATATTTTTATTATTACAGGCGACTCCAAGGAGTCCTTAGACTCATCGAGGGAGGCCCTAAACATCATGTCCATCACAACTATTTGACATTCACATAGTATCTATCATACTTTGCCTTGAACTCATTCACTGTCATAGCACCACAACAGACTCAGGCAGCTTATTCCACTCATTCACCACTCTAAAGTAAAAAATCCAGCTCTAACACCCTTACCAACCACACTCTTGCCCAGCTTCCATGGATGTCCCCTAGTCCTCCCACCACCAGTCCTGTTCTCAAAAATATCCTCTGAATTAATCCTATAGAAACCCTTCAGCAATTTGAATGTCTCAATCGTATCTCCCCTTTTCCGCCTATCAGCCAATTTCTGCAACCCACAAATCTTCAACCCGTTTTCATAAGGTTCATTCCATAGACCTGCTATTATCTTGGTCACTCGCCTCTGGATCCTCTCAACCTCCTTCCCCATCAAGAAGCCTAGGTGACCAGATCTGGGCACAGTAATCAAGATGGGGTCTTATCAAGGCTCGATAGACAAGAACAATAACTTGCTTATTGTTCGTCAAAGTATTCTTCAGCATCCAATTGATTTGATGAGCTGATTTAGCCACTTTCGCGATGTTCCCCCTAAACGTCAATTCCCTATCCACCAACACTCCCAAGTCCCTGGCCTCATCAATCTCCTGGAGTGCAGTTCCACCAATGTGATATACTGCTGCTAATCTTTACACCCCAAAATGCATAACCTTACATTTTGCCACATTAAATTGACATCCATTCTCCTTAGCCCAGACCTCCAATCTATCCAAATCATCCTGCAAAATTTGGACATCTTCTGCATTCACTATTGCCCTCCCTACCCAACTTAGCATCATCAGCAAACAAATGAACCGTTCCTCTCAGATCCTTCCCTATATCATTAATGAACAAATTAAACAGCAGTGGTCCAAGAACGGAAACCTACGGCACACCATTAGTCACAGGCCGTCTTTTGGACTCTAATCCTCAGTAAACTACTTTCTGGTGTCGCTCCATGAACCACTCTCCTATCCATCTCACCAACCCTATATCCATTCCCATATATTGCAGTTTATGGATTAGACTTCCATGTGGTATCCTGTCACTATTTCTCAGAAACTTAGCATTGTACACATGCTAAAAAATAGAGGAGCCTCTCTCATTATGACAGATGATAAAGACCTCCAAGATGAACTGTCCTTGATATCAAATAACCTTACAAAGAATGGTTATCTTAGAAAATTGATCCACAAGATTCTTTTCTGTGACCCCCCCCAAACAAAGACAACCTAAAGATATACGTTATAATTCTACCAAAGCGATTCCTTTTGTGGGAACAATTTCCATTAAGATTGCCAGACTCCTCAAGCCACATGGAATAAGAGTGGATTTTAAACTTGCACAGACCATTCGCCGAAAGACAGTCATCCATTTTCTAAATATGCCAGAGTTTACAACATCCCCTGCTCGTGTGGCTTGAACTACAATGGCCAGACTTCAAGAAGTTTTGAAATCAGGAAGAAGGAACACATAGGAGACGTCAATAATAATAGAGAAGACAAATTGGGATTAACCTTTCATTTTGCTAGGACCAACCATGTTATAGAATGGGATAAAAGCTCAATGCCCTATTTAGAGGAGGACTTCCACTCCCGAATTATAAAAGAAGCCACGACAGCTCTCCGTTCAGAACAAAACCTTAATAGAAACCATGGATTAATTCTGCCCGAGATGTGGAAGACCCTCATTAGATCTTTCAACATGCCAGAATTAAATTTTGCTGCCAACTACAGAATGTTACTACATAGCTAGTAGATCATACATGTGCTATGCATGTGATGTATGCGTTCTTCTGCTTTTATAAAATGCAATCGTATTCTGTTCATTTTATGGTTTTAGTGTTAACAGTTTTTAGCATTCAAGTGTTCTTATTTTTTATACATCTTTTACCATGATGAAGCCAACAGCAAAGTTGGCGTAACTAGTTGGTATAACTTAGTTTTTTTTTTTTTTAAAATTTGACCAAAAAAACCCCCCCAAATAGTAGTCATTCATTCTCTCCTATAGTTCTTGTGGTCAAAAATAACCATATTATCATCATGATCATCATTTGTTATTTGTAGACTTGGGAAGAGAGAAAATCTTGTCTTGCAATGCTCTGCTTATAGAATGTTAATTTTCTGATAAAAGCACTTATAATTCCTATGGATATTATTTCTGGGAAAACTCCCATGTTACTCCTCTTAACAAACTATTATATTTATGGCTATTTTGCCTGCTTCTGTTTAGGAGTGCCCCTGTTTAAATGTCACTGGCTTTTTTACTCATGAATTCTTATGGCATTGTAGATATTTACCAAAAATTCCAAATTGACCCCACCCTGACCTCATTAAACAAATCAACAGTACCCAACACACCCTAAAAAATGAAAACAAAATAGACAAAACCACAATGAAAAACACAACCCCCCCCCACACCACACGTATGTTTGGACAAATGAAAACCCACAAAGATGGGTACCCGATGAGGCCAATAGTCTCCTACAAAAAACACCACCACAGAACCTTTATCAAAATTCATTGCAAAACTTCTCAAACCATTAATTTCAACTTCTAACTTCATGATAAAAAACACGGACGACCTCTTCAAAAAAATAAAAAACCTAACCCTATCCCAGGAAGACATCCTCACTTCATTGGATGCGGCCTCTTTATACACCAACGTGGACGTCCCCAGAACTTTAGACATCATACACACACTACTCACAGACGATCACACCCTACACTCTCGTACTAAACTAACACCCAATGACATTATTAACTTAATAAAACTAATAATCTCGGCAAACTTCTTCAAGTTCAACAACAACATGTACATTGAAATCTTCGGACTTCCCATGGGCCAAAACATCAGCGGACAACTAGCGGAATTATTCCTAGCACACATAGAATCACCCCCCCCCCCCCGGCATCACCTTTTATGGTAGATATGTGGACGATATTCTGTGCATTGGAACCACCACCACCTTAAAAGCATCCCTAAACAGTTACAGCAACAGACTAGAATTCACCATAGAAACCGAACAGAACAAATCCATCAATTTCTTAAACTTGACATTAATCAAAACACACAACAAAATAGCTATGAAAGCATACCACAAACCCTTGCACATCGGAAACTACCTCCATTTCCACTCATACCATCCATATTCCATTAAAAAAATCGGTCATCTTATTACAATTCATAAATACATACAAATTTTCAACCAATCAGAGTAATCTAAATGCAGAAATAAAAAAACTAACACAGATCTTCAGAAATCGCAACTATCCTACACAACTAATAAATTACGCAAACAAGACAGCCAAAAACCGCCAAAACAACCCAAGTACCAAAACAAACTTCCCAAAAAATTATCAAACTACCATACACCCAAAACACATACAAAGCCTATAAATACATCTTCAAACATACTGACTACAAACTGGTATTCACCACAAACCAAAAATTGGCAAACCTAAAACCCACTAAATCTCACACACAAAATATTTGAACACCACAATGTAGTCTATAAATTTCCCTGCCAAAAAGACTGTGATATCACCTACACGGGTTCCACCATCAGGTCTTTATGGGCAAGACCACAAGAACACTTCTGCGATTGTAACATCCCTATT
Source organism: Typopeltis vanoorti (assembly GCF_054136105.1). Classification (NCBI taxonomy): domain Eukaryota; kingdom Metazoa; phylum Arthropoda; class Arachnida; order Uropygi; family Thelyphonidae; genus Typopeltis; species Typopeltis vanoorti. The sequence goes on from NC_143552.1 coordinate 103,432,046, forward strand.
CCAGAACATTTAAACACTAAAAAAACACAACATCAAAAAGAAAAATCTAATACAAAGCACAGGAAAAAAAAGGAAATACTTGTTCAAGCCCTTGAACAAAAACACACCCCGCAGATCGACAAGGCCATCATAGTAGACAGACAACACAATGAAACAATGCTTAGAATATCGGAAACAATAGCCATAAAATGTGACGCGAACTCTATCAACGTCCACAGGCTCTACATAATCTCCGAGGTTTGGAAGCTTCATAACAAAAGCAGAAGCACCTACCCGACCTGACACAGCATCCACTTCCTCCATGTGTTCAGACAACAACCAAGCATAGTCGAAACGAACTGCACCCTGTCAACCTCCTTCCCCCCCTCTAAAAAGCAGTTGCTGTTTTCAACCCCCTAACCCCTTTCCCACCCTATATAAATATAAAAAAAAAAGCTCTGCCCACCATTAATGATATAATATATATGTATGTGTGTGTGTATATATATATATATATATATATTATTCAAAAAAAAAAAAAAAAAAGGGTTTTTTTCCATTTCTATTTAATTCTCCCACACTGCCCCCCCCCCCCCACACACAGTAGTTTGGACATCGCAGAAAGAAGAAAAGCACAACACTCAGAAAAAGGTATGTGTAAATTTCTTTTCCTTTATGCTACATATATTTATTGGTAAATATACATCTACAATGCCCTAAGAATCCATGAGTAAAAAAGCCAATGACATTTAAACAGGGGCACTCCTCAACAGAAGCAGGCAAAATAGCCGTAAATATAATACTTATAATTCCCTTTGCTTTAATAACATTCATGTTGCTTTGCCGCAATTTGATGTTAACGTCATTAAATTTGATGAAAATATCAGAAAAATATGCGATGTCAACCTTTTGTTTTTTTAGAACATTACACATGTTCTCATCAAGTGAATTAAGAAAGTCCAAAACAGTATCGTAGAGATCATTAAAGTGTTGCAGACAGTTTCCATTTGAGAGCCAAACTAACTTCAGTGTGAAGCAAAAGATGCTCAAATTCTTTATTTTCATGGCAAAGTTTCCAAAAAAAAATACAAGTATTCAATGACTGGGCTTTTATTTTATTCATTGCTTTAATAACATCATCCAAAGTCTTATGTAGTCTTTTTACAGCTAAGTGCTGTTGATGAAGAATGCAGTGAACTGTAAAGAACTGCTTCTTAAATGTGCTATAAATCCACAGTGATGACCAATCATTAACTGGTGCTCCATCAGTTGCTCATGCAATAATATTTGTGAGAGGAATGTTTTTAGCATTAAAAAAGTCCTTAACAACCTTAAAAATTGTAGAACCTTTTGTGTCAATTTTCAGTTGTTTAGCAAATAGAAACTCTTCAATAATTTTAATTTCTTCATTAGTATTTATATAATGCACTAACAAAGCTTCCTTGTCACAAAGTTGTCTCATCAAGTTGCAAAGAAAATGCTAAAGTTTTTAAATCATCACAAAGTTTTTTCAATGTCCTTTGCCATTTCATCAATTCTTGTTGATACTGAACTATTGCTGAGAGGAATTGACATATGACTTTTACGTGGGCCAATCATCATATCTAAAACTTCATTTATAGCTGGTAAGACGAGTTTCGCCAAGAGTATGCGGCTTTCTACATGTCAATTAATTTTGAAAATTTGTAAGACACAGTAAGTCCCTTCTCTTATTGGTTACCTAGTAAGTCCCTTCTCTTATTGGTCAGTCTAGAAAACGTGTTTTTAAAGTTAAATATAGTGTGGCTTTTTGTCACAAATTGTGCTGCAATTGTGCATCGGTTAGAAACAACTGTCCTTCAGTGGTATTATTGTTTAGAACTGTGTTGTATATATTGTGTTTTCACTGCCGTTTGTTTCACTATATCAACGTGTAAAGATGGCGTCCAACAAGAAACGTACGTCAGCGGTGCGCAGGACTTCTACTACTACACGAAAGGCTGGCTCAGCGTTAGATTTTTCGCAAAGAATGCGTTGCGGAAACTGCTATATGTATGCACCGAAAAATGTGAAGGATCTGTGGTCGGTCTGGCAAAATGAGAAGAACGAAAATGTCGACGTATGTGAGAAGTGTCGGGATAGGCTGGAGCGTTTAGGAATGAAAGCTGACATCGGGACCGTAGCGGAAGAACTTCGGCGGGAGTTTATGAAAATGAAAAATGACCTTCATCTTCTTCATGAGGAAGTGGAAGTGATCGGTAAGGAGATACTGGAAGTTAAAGCTGAGTTTAATGTGTTAAACAGAGAAATTAGGACTATAGAGATTACTTTAGCTGAAGTAACTAGAACAGGATTACATATAGGTGAGTCTTTGGTGAATGATGCAGTAATAAATAGTATGGGAGTGATTGGGAGTCAACATAATAAAACCACAAGTGGCCTAGAAGAAACGAGATGTAGTGAGAGTGGGGGGGGGGAAGTAATAGAGTGTTGAGTAATGAAGCTGGGAGAGTCATGCTGAATAGTGTAGAGAATGAGTCCATGAGTGTGGACTTGAATGAAGTTCATCATCATCAAATTCCTGCCATGTACCCTCAAGGGGTGTACAGGATATGACAGTACTACATGAAAAAATTACATCATTACTAACTTCCTATCTACAATTTTCCTCCAAATCAGTCTGTTACTTGTCAAGACTCCAACATTATCAGATCTTATATTTCTATCGTCTAAGGCACTTTGTACCGTATCAAACCACCTATATCTAGGTCTTCCTTTGGGTCGTTTTCCTGCCAACCTAGCAGAGAACACTTGTTTTGCTAATCTTTCCTCTCCCATTCTATTTAAGTGACCATACCATCTGAGATTAGCTCTGCTAACGCATTCCTGGATGCTGACAATGTCAAGTTCTTTCCTAATATCCTCATTTTTAATATGATATTGCCATTGATGCCATCTGTTCACGCCTCTAATCTTTCTCAGGACTCTCATATCTGCGGTCTCTAGTCTTTGGTCAAGTGTTTTACTTCTGACCCAGCTCTCAGATCCATAAGTTAAAATTGGTTTGAACACAGTCTTGTATACAGCTAATTTAGTGTTCCGACTAATTTCTTTCTTAAACCATATGAATTTATTCAATTGACTTCCCACGATACCAGCTTTGCTGATTCTGTTGTCTATTTCTATATTTAGTTTACCATCTTCAGTAAAAATTGTGCCTAAGTAGCTGAAATGTTTTACTTGTTCCACAGGTTCTCCATTCACAACACAGTTGACATTTTCAATGATTCTGCCTATTTTCATTGTCTTTGTCTTTTTATTGCTGACCTTCATACCATATCTATTACAACAGCTATTCAATTTAGTCAGAGAATCTTGCAGACTGGTAGCGGATTTATTTAGTAGTATAACATCATCCGCATAAAGCAAAGAGCTGACATTAACATCTCCAATTTTGATGTCAGGTTTAATACCACATTCCTTCATAATGTGATCCATATAGATAATGAATAACAGAGGGGATAATGTACATCCTTGTCTCACACCAGATTTAACATTAAACCATCTTCCTGTACTTCCTTCAATTCTAACTGCTGACTCACAACTCAAATAAAGACTAAGTATTGCTTGATATAATGCCCCATTGACACCATATAACTGCAACATATTGAATAGCTTCTCTCTTGGCACCTTGTCATATGCCTTTTCCAAATCGACAAAACTTAAATACAGATCTTTGTTATATTCCCATGCTTTCTCGACTATTTGTCGTAAAGTGAAGATCTGATCCTGACAGCCTCTATTTGGCCTGAATCCAGCTTGTTCTTCACCAAGCTTTTCTTCCACAATTCTTCTCAACCGTTTCTCAAGTATACTTGCATAGATCTTGCCAGGAACACTCAGTAGGGAAATACCTCTGTAATTCTCACATTCAGTTTTATTTCCCTTTTTATATATGGGTACTATGAGAGCTCTACTCCAATCATCAGGAATTCATCCCTCTGTCCAGGCTTTCTGAACTATGCAGTGCAGCCACTGTAAGACTCTTATACCACCATACTTCAGCATTTCTGGTCGAATATCATCTACTCCTGCTGCCTTTCCACATTTCAAGCCTTTGATGGCTTTTTCTACTTCAAGTATGGATATGTATTCCTGACTGAATGCCTGGTCAGTGTTTTTTATCACTGTGCTGTCATCACTGCTTGTTTCATTTAGCAGTTTTTCAAAGTAATTACTCCATACTTCAAGGATATCTTTTTCTCCTGTTTTCATTTCACCTTTATCTCTAATTCCTTTTACAGCACTCTTTCCTCCATTCCTAAGCTTCTTCAACAACCTCCAGAATATTTTGCCACCTTCTTGATATTTATTTTCTATATTCTTGCCAAAGTCCTCCCATGACTTTTGTTTAGCTAGTTTTACACACTGTTTAGCTTTCTTACATTTGTCTCTGTATTCTGTAAGAGTAAAAGCTGACTTATTTGCCAGGAACTTTTGATATGCTTTCTTCTTTTCCTTCACTGCCTCTTTAACTTCCTGTGTCCACCAGGGAGTTCTGATTTTTTTATCCTTGCACACAACCTCACCACATGCCTCTCTGGCAGAATCAATCAATGTTTCCTTCAGAGTTTGCCACTGAATCTGCAAGGTTTGATTCCTGTTCTCAAACTCTTTCATTTTCTTTTCAATAATCTTTCTGTATTTTAGTCTACAGTTCACATCTGAGAGCTGCTCAACTTTTATTCGCTTTAAAACTTTCTTACATGTTATTCTTTTCAATATGAAATTCAATTTTATCCTGCTCAAGACTAAATAGTGATCACTTCCAATTTCAAATCTTCTGTACACTCTGGTGTCCTGCACCAGGGAGAAAACATCACTATCAACAATAACATAGTCAATGAGACTTTTCTTATTCCTAGCCTCTTCTCTCCATGTGAATTTGTGCACATTTTTATGTTGGAACATGGTGTTAGTAATAACCAGTCCATGTCCTGAGCAGAAATCCAACAGATATTTGCCATTATTATTAGCTTTGCTCTTTTCTCCAAATTTTCCCAAAATATTTTTGTATGTCTCACAATCATTTCCTACTCTACTATTTAGATTCCCAACAAGGACCAACTTTTCCTTTTTCATTGTGTCAGTTGCTTTTTCTAAAGCCTCAAAAAATTCCTCCACTTCTACCTTAGTAGAACCTTCTGTGGGACCATAGGCACAAATAAGTCTCATTGTCCAGTTCCCCATTCTCATATTTGCCCACATTACTCTACTTGAGACTGACTGCCATTCAAGAAGATTAGCCTCGTATTTTGTGTTGAATACTATGGCTACTCCTTCTTTTCCTTGATTGTCATTGCCTGAATATAACATTTTGTATTTATTGCTCAGAAAGATCTCACCAGTTTTGGTCTTTTTTGTTTCAGTCACCCCTATTATGTCGATCTGGTACTTATCTAATTCCTCAGCTAGCTCCATTTCTTTGCCATTCAGGCTTCTTACATTGATAGTACCAATCTTTAACTCTGGTGATGTTGAGTTGGGGTTTGTTTTCAGATTTGTTCCAGTAGCTGACTTTTCGCTGTTCGCCCTGGTTCCCTGGCGAAAACAACGGGGGCCTTGTTTAACCGGGCGACGCCCCAGCCGGCATGAAATTTTGTCATGTTGTACCATCATTTTTTATTTTGGTTTAACCAATAAGAATACAATTTGGTGGGCTAAATCCCAAATTGCCAGCCCATCCTCGTTCGTTCAGTATCAAAGTAGATACCCAACAGGGTGCACCACGAGAAGGTGAGGATTGGACATTAGGTCAGAAGCCCTGGTCGGTTCTCCGCATTCCTTTAAAGGCTATGTGGAGGTCTCCTCTCAGTTATACAGCTTTGACCCTTAAGCACCCCTTGAATGAAGTTAAGAGTGGTAAAATATATGGTGATTCTATGATTAAGGGTATGGAGAGTGGTATGCATGAGGAGTGCTTGGCTGATGGGACAATAGAAAGAGTGGATTTAGCAATAAAGAGAGGGCATGAAGCAGACAAGATGATAGTTATGGTGGGTACGAATGACCTGAGAGGTAGTATAAATCGGGTAGGAAAAGATTTAAGAATATTATTAGATATTGTGAAGAGGAAAAGTGTCAATGGGAGGATAGTGTGTGTGCTGCCTCGTTTTGACAATTGCAAGTTAAGTAGACGAGAAATGATAATGAATGATATGATTGCAAGAATGTGCAAAAAAAGAGGTCTGGAATTTGTTGATGTTTGGAGTGTGTTTGAAGGAAAAAGGCAGTTGTATGCTAGAGATGGACTGCATCTTAACATGGAAGGACATTTGAAGGACGATTGAAGAAGTTATTGTTTTCTGAACAAGTTGAAGTTATTGGGCAGGGAAACTAATATTGAAAAGTTTAAGTGTAAGAGAGAGAAACTTTAACACTGATTATATTTATTGATCCTTATATGCAGAATAAATTGCAGGGGATAAAAATCGGCATAGGACTACGGAAGTTAGCGACTTATATATCAGTTCTAAAGCCGGTACAAGATCTAGAGGGAATCTGCAATTTTTGTATACCAATGCTAGAAGCATTTGAAATAAGAGAGAAGAATTTTTGGCATTAGTCAGTGAAATCTCACCAAAAGTTGTAGGCATTATTGAAACTTGGCTGTCAGCAGAAGATGTGGTCACTGGAATTGAATGTGATGGGTACAGTATTTTCAGGGAGGATAGAGAAGATAGGACAGGAGGAGGAGTACTGTTGATGATAGCTGATGTGTTGCAGCCAAAGAAAGTAGTATATCAAGATGTTAGACATGTGAATGAGAGTTCATTTGAGGCAGTCTGGTGCGAAATAGTGAACAATGCAACCAAATATACAGCTGGATGCTGCTATAGGCCAGGGAGTACAGGGGAAGATATTGAATTCATGCATCAGCAAATTAGTGCAATGAGTGAAGGCTTAGTGATTATTATAGGGGATTTTAATTATGGTGGTATCAATTGGAAGGAGGAAATATCACGTAGCAAAAAGGAAATGGAGTTCATACATCTTCTACGAGAAAATTACTTGAAACAGCACATAACTGAAGGGACACGTGGTGTGAGAGCGTTGGACCTGATTATTGGTTCAGAGGTTATATGCATAAGTAAGGTGTCCTCATTAGAGGACACCTTACTTATGCAATTGGTCGCAACATGATCGCTTACTTATGCAACATGATCGCTTTCTCTAATTGGTGAACGCAATCATGTGGTATTGACTTGGGAGATTGCAAAATCTGTAGATTTTTCTGTTAAGAAGGGGTATATACGGAACTACAGGTTAGGCAATTATAACAAGCTTCGGAGTGAGCCTGCAGCCATCCCATGGCAGAACATATTGCAAGGAAAAGATGTTAGCAGTGCTTGGGATAAAATCAGTGGGTATCTGAGGAAAGCAATATCAGATTGTGTCCCCATGGTTAGGTCAAACAAGGCAGGCATTAGATGGATGAGCAGTAGTATCAAGCTTGATCTGCAAAAAAAGAAAACGATATGGAGAATTTACAAGGAGAAAGGCGATCAGGACACCCATGAGCAGTACAAGGCTCAAGCCAGGAAGGTTACCAGCATAGTAAGAAAAGCTAAATCAGATTATGAGAAGACCTTAGCCAAAGAGATCAAGGGTAATCCCAAAGAGTTCTTCCGTTATGTGGCAAGTAAGAGGAAGAATGACTTCGGAAGGATAACTTTAGTGGGTGCTGATGGTATTGAGGTGACAAAATCAGATGTAATAGTCAAGTTACCGAGTGATCACTTTTTAAAAGTCTATCAACCAAGTGAGGATATCTCTATACCTGTAGCAATACCTAATGTGAGATTGAAGTTAAAGAATCAGAGGTATTAAATATATTGCAAAATTTAAATGCAAACACTGCTGTAGGCTTAGATGGAATATCAGCTCGGGTGTTGCGTGAATGTGCAAATGAATTGTCAACCCCTCTTACTTGGATATTTAATTTAAGCTTGAACTCTGGTATGGTCCCTAGGGAGTGGAAGTTAGGCAAAGTGGTTCCTTTGCATAAGGGTGGCTCTAAAACTGCAGTATTTAATTAGAGACCAATCACCATCTCAGGAGTAGCAGTAAAAGTATAGGAAAAGTTGGTTAAAGACAAAATTCGAGAATGGGTGGATCAGGATATGATACTCTATAGAGGCCAACATGATTTTGTTAAAGGTAGATCCTGCCTTAGCAATCTATTAACTATTCATAATAGAATAACATCTGAGTTGGACAAAGGAACTGGCTACACAGTGGTACTTCTGGATTTTGCTAAGGCTTTTGACAGGATACCCCATAGAACACTGTTAAGCAAATTGGAGCAGATGGGAATGGATATTAAATTGGTGGTATGGATAGGAGAATGGCTCAGGGAGAGATACCATAAGGTGGTGTATGGAGGAGCCGAGTCCAGAATGAGGCAGGTGCCCAGTGGTGTGCCTCAGAGCTCTGTGCTTGGGCCAATGTTGTTTAATTTGTATATAAATGATATAGGAAATGGCTTAAAGGGAGATATTCAGTTTGCTGATGATGCAAAGTTGTGTAGTGCAATAAAAAAAAATCAAGCTGATGTTGAAAGTTTGCAGGAGGATTTAAATAAGCTGGTAAAATGGGCAAAAGATAATGCATGTCAGTTCAATGTGAAAAAGTGCAAAGTCATGCATTTTGGGATTAAAAGATTACCAGCTGTGTACTACATCGATGGAAAGGTACTCTAAGAGATTGATGAGGCTAGGGACTTAGGGGTATTGGTAGATAGGGAGATGACGTTCAGAGGACACATTGCTAAGGTGTCCAAGATTGCACATAGGATTACTTGGTTGTTGAGGAACACACTGACATCCACAGATAAAGAGGGTATTATTCCCCTTTATAAAGCATTGATACTTCCACATTTGGATTACTGTGCTCAGGTCTGGTCATCTGGATTCCTTGGAGATGAGGCTGTGGAGAGGGTTCAGAGAAGAGTGACCAAGTTGGTGAGTGATATAAAAAATGCTCTCTACATTGATAGATTGAGAGCTTGTGGATTGCAGAGATTGGTTGATAGGCGAAGAAGAGGGGATATGATAGAAACATTCAAATTCCTGAAAGGTTTTTATAGGATTGATGCAGGGGAAATGTTTCAGCTGTGTGATAGTGATGGAAGAACAAGAGGTCATCTCTGGAAATTAAAGAAGAGTGTGGTTAACAAAAGGTGTCAGAACAAGGATTTTTGCCTGGAGGGTGGTGAATGAGTGGAATTCGTTGCCTGACTTAGTTGTGAGCTCTTCGTCTGTAAATGAATTCAAGAAGAGATATTACAGATATTGTTTTGCTAGTTTGGATCTCCCGTGATGAGTCTACTGACTCCATGGAGTCAGTAGATAATAATAATAATCTTCAGGACTGGAGTAAAGTGGTACAACACTGGGCAACTCCTTGCAAAGGTGGAGCAAGCTACCAACACTCCTCAGTATACTTTTGGCAACTCCTATAGGTAAAGATGACCTTGCTACTGCTTCTGCCTGGTATCTCCACTTAGGCCTGGCTCCCACTGAAGAGACCTCAATAAAGGTCAAAACTAGTCTGGCTAGTGGCCCTTAATGCATAACATTATACATATCCGCAAGGAGATGTGTTTTGCATTATGGGAGGTACTGAGATAGGAGTGTTGGTAGCGTGCTCCACCTTTGCAAGGAGTTGCCGGTGTTGTACCTCTTTACCCCAGTCCTGAAGATACTTTCAGGTGCAAACTTTGTTTGCACACACTTGGATAAAGGATTAAACTAAATTTATTATAAAAAAATAGAATACAGGTAACCCTTGTATAACGTGGTGCTTATACAATGCGGTTTCGCTATAACACGGTTTACAAATTGTAGTAACCCTTGTTCAACACGGTACTTATACGTGGTTTAGATAAAAACGCAGTCTACAAATTGCAATAATTCTTTATCTTTTCATATATTTTTCACTGTGCGACTTAAAAATCAAATTTTATCTTAGTTAAATTTGACTGCCCGTATCGCACATGAAGTTATAAGTAGCGAATTTATATTAGGAGAAATACCCTTCAGCATGCATGTATGTCAATTGTTTACCATATGAACTGTTTACTGTTAAAAATTGTCTTCGTTTCTGCCAGGAAAGAGCATTAAAAATCATAAGTGTTAATATCAAGCTGAGCACTTTCTTTTCTGGTGAGTTAATTAATATGTAATGCATTATTTTTCTCAAAGAAAAAATTAAAATTTTGGATCAGTTGAAAAATGTAGAAAAACCCGAAGTAGTTGCAAGAACTTTGAATTTAAATGAATCAATAATTCGAACAATCAAACGAAATTAACATAAAATCCGAGAAAGCGTTATTGCTGGGTCAACGGTAAGTGCAAAGCACGTTGCTCGTGTACACGATATTCTAATGGAAAAAATGGAGAAATCTCTAATGATTTGGATAGAAGATTGCACTCAAAAGAAAATTTCTTTGGAAGGAAATCTTATTATACAAAAAGCTCTCAAAGTTTATAAACATTTAAAAGAACTTTATCAAGATTCTTCAGAAGAAAGCTCTCTGAAAAAATTGCAGCACAATTGTAAGCAAAGTCTTATTACTAACTTGTTGATAACTAAACCAGCCAAAGTATGCAATGAGAATTATACAAATGATGTCCAAGAGATTTCAAGTGATGACAACGTCCAGCTACTTTAACTAAAGAACATCTACGAAATGTTAGTTTTGAAGACAATGATGATGATTAGGCAAAATAAAATATGCACTTTATTTTATTTTGCCTAATATATTGCATTATGTGCAATGAAGTTTACATGCAATTTGTAATTTTATACTATACATTTGTTTCATAGTTTATGTTTTCTTAACTTATATGAATTATCTGAATTAAATAAAAATATTTTTTTGTTGGATGTGTCATTATTGTTTATATAATTTAAAAAAAAGATTACGGAACATAACCCTACTTTTTCTATATGAGCTGAGTCTCGCATAACGCGATTTATATAACGCAGCATTTCTATGGAACCTAACATCCACATTATACAAGGGTTACCTGTATATATGACAGTTTTTTTGATAGATATTTATTTCTAAAAATAGTATTTGTGAATCATCTTAATGGTACAGGAAATCCTAGATGTAACATTATCTTATTTCAAGTCATAAAAAAGAATCAAAAATAGTGTTTACTTTTGAAAATTTCCATTATATAAATTTATATGAATAAATTTCCGTTATCAACTCTGAATATGTTGTTAGGATACTCTACTTAATTTAGTGCTACAATAAAATTTCTACTTTGATTAGTTTGTGTCTGTGTAGTATGGTGACTGTGGGAGAAGAATATTTTTCAACTATAATAAATTTAGTTTAATCCTTTAGCCAAGTGTAGGCAAACAAAGTTTGCACCTGAAAATATCTTCAGGACTGAGACAAGGGGTTACATCCATTGGCAACTCGTAGCAAAGGTGGACCAAGCTCTCATCTCTCCTTGTCTTAGTATCTCCCATAATGCAAAGTACATCTCCTTGCAGACATGTATAATGCTATGCATTAAGAGAAGGGCCGCTACCCAGACAGGTTTCGACTTTTATTGAGGTCTCATCAGTGGGAGGCAGACCAGAAGTGGTGATACCAAGGCAGAAGCAATGGAGAGGTCATATTTACCTAAACGAGTTGCCAGAGTTGCCTTAATATTAAATTACTTTAGATTTAGAGAAAGATGTTTGAAGTTTATTTTGCACTTGTTAGACTATAATAAATTTAGTTTAATCCTTTATCGAAGTGTAGGCAAACAAAGTTTGTGCCTGAAAATATCTTCAGAACTGAGCCAACGGATGTACCACCTTGCCTCAGTCTTGAAGATATTTTCAGGCGCAACTTTGTTTGACTACACTTGGATAAAGGATTAAACTAAACTTATTATAGTCTAACTAAGTGCAAAATAAACTTCCAACATCTTTCTCTAAATCCAGAGTAATTTAATAATAAGGTGGTACACCTTCTGGCAACTCATATAGGTAAATATGGCCATTCCCTTAATGCATAGCATTATACATGTCCACAAGGAGATGTGCTTTGCATTATGAGAGATGCTAAGACAAGGAGAGAGAGAGATGAGAGCTCGGTCCACCTTTGCTATGAGTTGCCAATGGATGTACCACCTTGCCTCGGTCCTGAAGATATTTTCAGGTGCAAACTTTGTTTGCCTACACTTGGATAAAGGATTAAACTAAATTTATTATAGTCTAACCAAGTGCAAAATAAACTTCCAACTATACAGACTTATATAAGTTCTAGATGTCTCTAATTACACTAAATACTGTAATTATTCTGTCTAAATGCAGTATTTTGTTCTGTATGCTGTATTTTTATTTATAGATCTACAATTTGCTGATGATATCTACTACAACATTTGAAGATGTTTCTAGGACTTGAACACAAGATAAATTTACAAGCCTTATAAACTCAAGGAGCTATATAAACTCATTCAGAGCAAGCTTTAACAAACATCCACTCACAGTAGGACTCGAACCTATGACCTAGAACAATGTTTCTCAAAGTGTGGTGCACGTACCACAAGCGAAAGGTCTTCAGGGGGACGTGGTAATTTTCAGCTATGCATCATTAACGCATGGAAGCATTATTAAGAAAAATATAATTATTTTAAACATATATATTTCTCAATAAATTATATATTATGTATGAATTCTCCTACTCAAATTGCCAGTTACTATTGCCACGACGTTCATGTCCTGGCGATAGTAACTCGCTCCCTGAAGTAAAAAACACACCCTCCCCAACAGCATCACTATACTGATGACAAAGAAAAACTTAGTTTTATTGCATCACTGAATAAGGTACAGAGACATTTGCAGTCTATGCAATATAAACACGTTAACACAAGAATATTTTAATGTTTGCCAAATATTTCAGTCTGAAACTTCAGGGGGACGTGGCAATTTTCAGCTATGCATCATTAACGTATGGAATCATTATTTAGAAAAGAATTATTTTAAACGTATATATTTCTCAATAAATTATATATTATGTATGAATTCTGCTATTCAAATTGCCAGTTACTATCCAGAAATATGCCAGAAACAACTTCAGACTATCCTCAGTGGCTTGATAGGAACAAGGTGGAATACAAACAATTGATCATTCAAAAGTAGAACGAGCTGCATGATGTTACACTGCTAAGCGTTAAAGAGTGGTAAATTTCATCAGAGTGATGAATAAATTATAGGTATTAACTTTCAACTATTAAACATCACGTGAAATTAAATGGCTTCTCTGAAAAAACTACACAACATCTGTTCGATTCCTACAATCCAATCCAGAACAACAAAGAATCAATACGTCGGAGTTCCAATTCCATATGTTTCCAGGATTTCAGAACCAATTTCAAGGATTAAACTTTCCCATATTTTTGACAGAATTCTGAAGAAATATGATTTAACAGCCACTTATATCCCTATTAACAAAATATCCACCTATTTCCTCTCTTCTAAAGATAAATGCTCAACTATGTCTCTGCCTGGTGTTTATATCAAGTTCCTTGTAACTGCAATCTATCTATTGTACTTTGGACAAACAAGACACTCTATAGAAAAAAGAATACAAGAACATCAATCATACATTCTTCACAACAAATCCAATAAGTCTGGATTGGCACAGCATGGGAGAGAGACAAGCCACAACATTCTCTGTACCAAGACTCGCCTTCTACACAGATTTTGCTATAAATTCGAATGCCTATTCAAAGAGTGTGCTGAGGCCTTACTTCATGAATCGAAATGACTGTATATCTCTGACAAAATGTGGGAAAGTTTAATCCGGATAATATACTAAAAAAATTTTTTTTAAAATTGAGTCCTTTAATTCTTACATTCAATTAAATATAACATTAGTCTAATGTTATCTTTAATTGAATTTAAAAATTAAGATTGTATATGAAATTGTGAATTAATACCTATAATTTATTCATCACTTTGATGAAATTTACCTCTCTTTAATGCTTAGCAATATAACATCATGCGGATCGTTCTACTTTTGAATGATCAATTGTTTGTATTCCACCTTGTTAAAACTGTTCCTATCAAGCCACTGAGGATAGTTCTGCTAGTTTCAGACTGAAATATTTGGTAAATATTAAAATATTCTTGTGTTAATGTGTTTATAATTCTTAATTTAATGTCACAAGTGTCTCTCAAGAATCAACAATCTCTCACAGAAATCTGTGTAATATATTTCTCCACAAATAGTGCAATTAGAGACAACTGGGATAAAAATGGCATCAATTAATGAATCACATTAGTTAATGAATCACTCCCCTTCAACAGAAACTGCTGTATAGACTCAAGCAAAACCATATGTTGCCCATGCAACATATAGTTTTGCTTGACACCACCACCAGGGTCATGAATGTGTTCAAACTAAGAAATATATAGTGAATGTGTTTCAGGTATTATGGAATTCAGTTGAGGAGAATTAGCATTTCAACTCATCTGTTGGCTTGTCTTTGGTTCGCGCAATCTTTTGTTAATACCGCACCAATCATATGCACTTCTTCATAGCTGCTCTACTGGCCTACCATTGCTGTCTGTTTGGTGGTCATCTTTTACTTTTCATTAGCCATTTGTGAAGGATTGTTCATTACATATCTCCAGTCATGTAAATTACTGGTAATTTTTGCTTGAAATAATGAGAAAGAAGATGACGATATTTGAGTAGATGACATTGACGATGCACACACAAGTAAACTGTTCTCGATGCCAAAAGCAGCGATAGCGAATAAGAGCTTCATGCTAAGTCACACCATTTTCAGTTTTTTTTCTGAAAACTTTAGTTTCCGAAAATTCCCGCATATATCTCACACCACGATTTTTTAGCTTTAATTTTGGGAAAAAAGTGCAAGAATACGGCATTCAAGTAAATACAGTAATTTTTTTAGCTTTCAAATTCTTAAGTATGGATCATTGGTTAAAGACTGGATTTATAAAATGCACAAAAGAGAGCAATACAGCAAATACAAGTAGTTGCAAGCAACAATAAAACGTTGATATTGTATCTGGATCAAATGAAATTGATAAGGGTGTGTCGTCTGACATCTTTAGAGAACCAACTAGGAAGAAGATGAAAAATCTTTGTAAGTATGATATGAATTACTTGAAATGTGGATCTTCATGGATGGGAAATGAAGAGGAACCTATTCCAAATTTTATTCTATTAAAAATAAATCATTTTTTGTTCACATGAACATATAAATTCAAATAAAATAGACATTCACAATGAAATATACTTTATTTATTTTGATAAGGGGGTACTTGGTAATAATGAACATTTAAGAAGGGGGTACGTGGATATCTGAAGTTTGAGAAACACTGACCAAGAGGTTGGAGAGCGAGTATGCTATCCACCTGACCAACCAGGCTGACCTGGTTGGGCAAGTATTTATTAAGTATTTAGTATTTATTTATTAAGTATGCGATAAAACTGTTTTGCTTGAGCTGTGTAACATGATGTCTACTGGGATAATGTTTTTCATTACAAGGGTTATTTTTATTCCAGTATTAAGTAATTGATATATGCAGGCACCTTATTATTATTATTATTATTATTGGTGGTTAGTTTAAATATACCAACCAAATATAGAATTTCTTTAAATACTGGTTTCCAATGTATCCTGAAACAAAAAGATTTCCCTCATTCCACATATATTTGGCTTTAATGGAAGCGCATGTCCCTGTCCATCATGAAATGTATTTTAACACACGTTCATGTAATTTGACATAACTTTTCTACCAGTCCTTCATAAGCTGTTTACAAAAATTATAGATGGCAGACTAAACAATATGTTAAATTTTTATCAAACTAAATAACAGGCAGGTTTCAGAACATCCTTTACAACTTTAGATTATTTCATCATCATCATTAAATTCATGCCATGTAGCCAAAGGGTGTACAGGATATGATAGTACTACATGAAAAAATTTACAGCATTATTAATTTCCTATCTACAATTTTCCTCCAAATCAGTCTGTTACTTGTCAAGACTCCAACATTATCAGATCTTATATTTCTATCGTCTAAAGCGCTTTGTACCGTATCAATCCACCTATATCTTGATCTTCCTCTGGGTCGTTTTGCTGCCAACCTGGCAGAGAAAACTTGTTTCGCTAATCTTTCCTCACCCATTCTGTTTAAGTGACCATACCACCTGAGATTAGCTCTGCTAACGCATTCCTGGATGCTGACAATGTCAAGTTCTTTCCTAATATCCTCGTTTTTAATATGATATTGCCATTGATGCCATCTGTTCACACCTATAATCTTTCTCAGGACTCTCATATCTGTGGTCTCTAGTCTTTGGTCAAGTGTTTTACTTCTGACCCAGCTCTCAGATCCATAATTTAAAACTGGTTTGAACACTGTTTTGTATACAGCTAATTTAGTGTTTCGACTAATTTCTCTCTTATTCCATATGAATTTATTCAATTGACTTCCCACCAAAGCAGCTTTGCTGATTCTGTTGTCTATTTCTATATTTAATTTATCATCTTCAGTAAAAATCGTGCCTAAATAGCTGAAATGTTTTACTTGTTCCACAGGTTCTCCATTCACAACACAGTTGACATTTTCAATGATTCTGCCTATTTTCATTGTCTTTGTCTTTTTATTGCTGACCTTCATACCATATCTATTACAACAGCTATTCAATTTAGTCAGAGAATCTTGCAGACTTGTAGCAGATTTATTTAGAAGTATAACATCATCTGCATAAAGCAAAGAGCCGACATTAACATCTCCAATTTTGATATGTTTAATACCACTTTCCTTCATAATGTGATCCATATAGATAATGAAAAACAGAGGGGATAATGTACATCCTTGTCTGACACCAGATTTAACATTAAACCATCTTCCTGTACTTCCTTCAATTCTAACTGCTGACTTACAACTCAAATAAAGACTTAAGTATTGCTTGATATAATGCCCCATTGACACCATATAACTGCAGCGTATTGAATAGCTTCTCTCTTGGCACCTTGTCATATGCCTTTTCCAGATTGACAAAACTTAAATACAGATCTTTGTTATATTCCCATGATTTCTCGACTATTTGTCGTAAAGTGAAGATCCGATCCTGACAGCCTCTATTTGGCCTGAATCCAGCTTGTTCTTCACCAAGCTTTTCTTCCACAATTCTTCTCAACCGTTTCTCAAGTATACTTGCATATATCTTGTCAGGAACACTCAGTAAGGAAATACCTCTGTAATTCTCACATGCAGTTTTATTTCCCTTTTTATATATGGGCACTATGAGAGCTCTACTCCAATCATCAGGAATTCGTCCCTCTGTCCAGGCTTTCTGAACTATGCAGTGCAGCCACTGTAAGACTCTTATACCACCATACTTCAGCATTTCTGGTCGAATATCATCTACTCCTGCTGCCTTTCCACATTTCAAGCCTTTGATGGCTTTTTCTACTTCAAGTATGGATATGTATTCCTGACTGCATGCCTGGTCAGTGTTTTTTACCACTGTGCTGTCATCACTGCTTGTTTCATTTAGCAGTTTTTCAAAGTAATTACTCCATACTTCAAGGATATCTTTTTCTCCTGTTTTCATGTCACCTTTATCATCTCTAATTCCTTTTACAGGACTCTTTCCTCCATTCTTAAGCTTCTTCAACAACCTCCAGAATATTTTGCCACCTTCTTGATATTTATTTTCTATATTCTTGCCAAAGTCCTCCCAGGACTTTTGTTTAGCTAGTTTTACACAGTATTTAGCATTCTTGCATTTGTCTCTATATTCTCTAAGAGCACAAGCTGACTTTATCAACCAACTTCAACAATCTACACACTCACAGGGAATATTTCACAGACTATTCACTATCTTGGTCGCTTGCCTCTGAATCTTCTCCACCGCTTCATCATCTCCAAGAAATCCAGGAGACCAGACCTGAGCATAGTAATCCAGATGTGGACATATCAAGGTCTTATAAAGTGGAATAACAACTTCCTTATCTCTACTTGTTAGTGTGTTCTTCAATAGCCAAGTAATCTTATGAACTACAGGGTGGCCATATATTAACTTTCCCTCTTTGGAGGTATCTGGAGCTAAAACTAATACACGGAATGAGACCACATTTTGTATCGAGACTTTCGAAGGCATGGGGAGATGAATGCCGTGAAAAAAAGATTTAGTACCAAAAGTCGCCGATAGGGGAAATTCTGGCGCTGGAGGAGCCGAAAGCAGTCAAATATTTACAACAAATTAGGCTTATGCAAATTTTACTGTGCGTACGTGACAGCAGCGCCACCAATTCCACTTAAAAAGTAATTGGGAACATTCAGGCAGTTATTCGAATGACTAACGAATTGTACTCAATATGCATCCTACCTTGCCTCTGCGTGCTTTATTTGTTAAGTTGTTTTACCTTAAACAGTGCAATGCTATAGCGGCCCTTCGGGAATTTGGAAGGCTTCATAACCTGTTTACAGGTCCTATGTCAGCTGTAGCATTGAGAGCTATGATTAAGAAGTTTAAAGAAACTGGTTCACTAGGAAGTTAGACCTGGGAGAGGACGGAAAGTTCTTATTTGTAATGTATCCTAATTTGTTGTAAATAATGGTATACCAATTACTTACTACTGTACCACTTGTGTTTAATACAAAATAAATAACTACCTAATTTCAAATCTCAGCAAACAACTGAATATTTCCTTTCAGGTTATTTCCTATATTATTTATGTACAAATTAAACAGCAGTGGTCTCAGCACTGAAACTTGAGGCACACCACTAGTCAACTCTTTTCGCCCTTGATTCTGAGCCTCCATATACCACTTTTTGATATCTGTCCAGCCGCCACCATCTTATCCACTCCCATTTGTTCTAATTTGCATAACAGAGTTCCATGTATTCTTTCCAATGCCTTTGCAAAATCCAGCAGAAACATCATGTAGCCATTTCCATTATCCAACTCAGTTGTTACTCTATTATAAAAAGTTAGTAAATTACAAAGGCATGACCAACCCTTCACAAAGCCATGTTGACCCTCATACAGTATCATATTTTTATCTACCCATTCTTGAATTCTCTTTTTGATCAATTTTTCTAGTACTTTTATCACCATGTCTGATAAATGCTGATTGGTCTATAATTTGCTACTGCAGTTTTAGAACCCCCCCCCCTTATGCAAGGGGATTATTTTGCCTTCTTCCCACTCCCTTGGAACTCTACTAGAGTGAGACAAATTAAAAAGCCTAGTCAGAGGCACTGCCAGTTCCCTTGCAACTGGCAATTTACAAAACATTCTTACAAAACCAGAGCTGATATCTCATCTAATCTCACAGCTGTATTTACATCAAGATTCTGCAATATCCTAAGAACCTTCAATTTGTCCACCTCTGTTCCCACATCAGTCTTTGTTACATGTTACAGCAGTAACTTCACTTGAATGATATAGACTTGGAAAGTAGTCACTCAGTAACTCAACTATTTTATCTGCTTCTGTCACCTTGTCAACATCAGCACTCATTAAGGTTAATCTTCCATAGTTGTTCGTCCTCTTACTTATCTTCATAACAAAAGAACTCTTTGGGATTTCCTTTGGCCTGCTCAGTTAGATCTTCTCATAATCTGATTTTGCCTTCCTTACCATGCTGGTAACCTTTCTTGCTGGAGCCTTGTACTGTTCATGAGTTTGCTAGTCATCCTCTTTATATACCCTCCACAGCATTTTTTGATTCTTCTGCAATTCATGCTTAATGATATTACTCATCTATCTAAATCCTACCTGATTAAAACTCCTTACCCTAGACATACAGTTTAATACTGCTTGTTCCCTAACTATGCACTACTAACATCTTTCCCTTGCAGTGTTTTATGCCATGGAACAGATTCAAGATTCCTGCTATGCTGGTCACAATCACCTGCCCTTGCAGTTTCACATATACCCCTTCTTGACAGAATATTCAAGTTACAAACTCCCAAGTCAAGACCTCGTGGTCATTTTCACCAATCTGAGGCAATGTGACTACCCTAGTTATGGACAGCTCTTCTGATCCTATGATCAGGTCCAATACTCGCACAACACTAGTCCCCTACATCACATGCTTCCTCAAGTAATTATCTCTCATTAAATAGAGATTTCAGATCATCCATGGAACCCTCTAATCCAGTGGGTCTTAATGATCGGCACCCCTTGAATCTAAAAATAAGTTCACGCGCCCCCTTGAAAAATGTGTTTATTTCTTTATTTAGGAAATTATATCTATTGCAAGATAATTTATTTATTGAAAAATAAACACATACATTTACATATAAAACAATATCTCAATTTTTAATAGCTATGTTGTTGTTGTTTATTCATAATAATACTTTTGAAGCGAGGCTCCTTTTTTGAAAGAACCACGCGTAAGTCATCATCATCACTTGCATTTAAGCGATTTCTGGCTTTTGTTGTTATATGCAAAAGTGATGAAAATCCCATTTCACACAGATAGGTGGTGGCAAATGGTAAAAGTGTCTGCAATGCTGCTTTTGCCAGCTGTGGATAAGGTTCTAACTGTTTACACCAGAATTGTTCTAAGTCCAGTTTTTCAAATTCCATTTGAATATGTGCATTGGCTCTTATTTCAATAAGATCGTCTTTTATTAAATAGCTGTCGTCCATCAAATCTGAGTCAAACAGAAATGGATCCAGTATCCATCTCTGAACTTCGCTAATATTTCCCGTGGTAAAGTATCCATGCTGGTAAGTGCGATGCGCTGAGGCAAAAGGTAGAGGGGGTAGGAGTGGGGGATTCCAAAAGTTGATGTAGCATTCTCTAGTTTCTCACAGGCAGTTGTTTCCATTGAAAATTTAGAAACTTCTCTCGCACCCCCAGGGGTGCACACACCCCAGGTTAAGAAACACTGCTCTGGTTTATAGAAACAATTATTTATTTTGTCTTACTGACCTTGATCCCACACCAGATTGCTTAAAATTAACCTAGCCACGCTCCCAGCTATCTCCTATTCTTTTTGGCTGCAATTAATCTGCTATCATCAGCAGTACCCTTCCCCCCCCCCCCGCATCTTCTCTCTGTTTCCTGAAAATACTAAACCCTTCACATTCTATCTCTGTAACTACATCATCTGTTACAAGTTATAGGCATTAGTGAGACTTGGTGTAGGTTGCACTAACCAATGTCAAAAACTTTCCTCTTCTTTCTTTCTTTTAGGGTTACACGGTGATCAGCACTCATATTTGTAGATTTAGGGACTCAAAAACACACGTGTTGAACAGTTTATTTTATTAATTACAAATAAAATAAAACTTGACGTTTCGACCTCTATATCGAGGTCATCATCGGAAGAATACAACTGTATGCAGAACCAAGCTACATGCTCATGCTTTCTATACCAGTAAACTAAATCTACGTAGTTAATAAATCTTTTTTATAGCCTGACCTCTAGTGATAGAAAAGAAAAACAAATGGAAAAAATAAAAAATAAAAATAAAATAAAAAAATAAAATAAAATAATAATATATATATATATATATATATATATATATATATATATATTATAAATAGATAAATGCAACTACAATAAACTGTTAGAGTCCTCCTGTATTAATATTCTGGATAGTTACAAAATGATTTCTTTCAGTTGCTATTGAATGTTCTAAACACTTCACCAAGTCACCAGGTTGTCTTCTTGTAGTGGGAATTTTTCTAATGCTAGTTTAGGATGTTATATAGGTTGTAGATGAGTCCTCCACATTCTTGAAATGGTGAGGCCATCATTTTTGTTGAGATTTGGGTTGTGTTTGAGCATTTCACAAGACTCTTTAAATTTTCTCTCAAACCAGGTTTTGGTGCGGTGTAGGGACTCTTTTTCTCTCTTTCCTCTTGTTCCTCATACTTCTGGCATTGATATATGGAAACTGAAACATCCCTTTAGGATCCCAAACACCCTTATATCCTGAATTGACCACCGTATTCAATATTTTTGCTTGAGAGACTAGATTCTGCACATCATTCTCACACTCACTCACCTCATAAGTGCCTTCACATCAACAATTAGGGCAGAAGCAGGTGAGTTTAAGTTTTTCTGAATTTGTGCTTAGGTATGCCCAGTGAACAAAGCTCTCTCTCTCTAGACACCTAACAGCAATACCATTTAGATGTAGTCCATCAGCATTACACAAATCCTTCTTTGACCACAGATCCACAAATCCTGTATACCGTGTAAACATGCCATAACAAAGATAGTCGTGGACTTACTGGAACACCTTGATTTAAAAAACAAAAACAAAAAAAAAAAAATCAACTGATATTAGTGATTCCATGTCTGAAGATGCTACAACTTCATATTTAGTTCCCTTGAAATGAGTTGAGTTATCAATAAATGATATAAATTCAATTGGCAATAAAGAGATCCAACTGAAAAATAAAAAGCACTAAAGATCCAATGCAAGTCGCTAGAAAGGAATTGACATTTTCATGAAGAAAAAATAGTTGACCAACAAATGTCAAATCTGACAGAGCTTTTCTGCTGATGGATTAATTTGTATAAAAGTTAATTCACATTTAAAGAATCACAGCCTCGATAGGTAACTTTTTCTATGCACTCATTTTAGTAAAAAAACAGGGCACTGTTGGATTCTGAATGAAGAGAAATTAAAGTTATTGATATTTCTTTCAGAATCCAACATAATCTTCCATATCATAAGCAAGACTTGTAAATATTGTTTATTGTTTGTCTCTTGCTTAAACTGTATTACTCATATAATGCCCTGTATTTTGTTTATTACTAAATGAAGGCGTGATCTTAAATAACTATAATATTTTTTTATTTTTCATTACTGTATGTAAAGGTATAATCCTAAGTAATGCTTCTGTTTATGGTTTGTTTTGGCTGTTGTCATGGAGACAGAGTTAAAAAGAGATAGCGTGAGCTACGGTATTGGAAACAAGGAGTTGATATGAGCTGAAGTGTGAGAACCAATTTTGGCAGGAAGAAGAGTGGAGATATATAAGCGGAAATTGAAAGTATACGTGGGAGGGGGGAGAACCACTCATAACAGTGCGGAGAAGAGGGAAGGAGGGAGCACTCATGGCAGCACGGAGTAAAGTAAGGGGCTGCAGTATCAAGAATTATAGTGCTGTAATTAGATTAAGAAGGGACCGGGAAATGAGTTTATAGGCAGCACAGAGTAAAGTAAGGGGCTGCAGTATTAAGAATTGTAGTGCTGTAATAGGATTAATAAAAGACCGGGAAATTAATAGGCATCCCAGAATAATTCTACCGAGTTCTAGAATTACTACATATTCCAAAGTCGTTTTAAAGAAGGATAGTGCAAAGCTGAATTTATTACATAGAAGTAAATATGAAATAAGTATTCTGCCTTATTACAAGTGCATCAAGACTTGTGAAGTGCAATGAATAATAATTCAGTTATCATTGAGAAGATTTCTTTGGAATAGTGTTGCTTCAGTGTGATAAGTAAATATAGTTTTAAAGTGGGCCTATAGTGAACAGATGTGCAAGGATTTAACACAGTAAGAACAATCCTATTTTATTGTATTTTAGAGTGAAGATATAAGAGTTGGCTCCTCCTGTTATATCCCATCATTAACTGTGGCATTTTATTGAAATTGGCCGTAGTTAGAAACCTGAAAGTGTTTTCCCCCCTGAAGTTATCATAAAGAAGCTCTCTTTTGAATAGTGTGGCTCCAGAGTGATAAGTAAATATAGTTTTAAAATGTGCCTACAGTGAATCTGACATGTAAAGGATTTAACCTAGTAAGAACAGTCCTATTTTATTGTACTTCCGTGTGAAGATATAAGTGTTAGCTCCGTCTGATATATCCTAACATTAACTGTGGTGTTCTACTGAGATTAGCCGAAGTTAGAAGCTTGAAAGTATTTCCCCTTGAAGTAATAACTGCCGCCATTAATGAATTAAGAGCTTGCTAACTGTGTGATATCAGTAAGAATATTTACTGAGAGATTCTGTAATATTGAACTGAGTGAACCATTTTTTATTATTAAAAAAACTATAGATTTAATGGCTGAATGTCTAATGCCCTAATCTATGAGAATGTTATGACCAGTTGAACTAAGTTATTTGTATTATCTTGTTTTCAGAGTTAAGCTTATGTACTTGTCATATAACCTTGCATTAAATGTTTTGTTTCTTTGGTTTCAATTCTGTGTGTGCCTGATTCTCTTTCATTGCACCGTTCATAAAGATATCGGACCTTGCGGAAGCCTTAAATGTTAATTTTAAACTTGGCCTGTATGAATAATGAGATTGTTAAATTAGTTGAAGATTGATTCTACTATTTTGCATAGGCTAATCTGAATATAGGGTGGCACAGTATAAATATAAATTTCTCTATATTTTGATTAGTAATCAACCAACAATTAACTAATTTAATTAAGAACAACGTTTCAACAAGATGGCGGATTCAAAGCCAGGAAAGATGACTCAACAGCACTAAATAAAATTAAAAAAAAAACAACTATAATAAATAATTCATGTTGAGTTATGTATGTTTGTGTTTTACTTATCTCTAAAGATGCTATTTATATTTTAAAATAAAAATTGTTTATTTATCATTTATATCAATAATATCAATATTATTTTTTTTTCTTTATAATTTTTTGTTTTTGATATCATGCTTTATGTTTAATAAAATTTTTGCATATTAATATTTATAGTCTTTCAGCATAACATTTTGAAAATGTAAGAAATTACCAGTAAATTACTGATTAATTGTTATGAAAATTTTTACTGAATTACGGATAATTGAAAAAAACGTATCTCAGGGGCTCACACTGGTGAGTATGGGCATGGCAAACCCGAGATACCCAAGCTAGACCTGATCTTACTTCATACAATATACACTCTTGATATATCATAACTGGAGACTAGTCTTCTACTCTTCTTTCCCTCTACTCTCTCTCCTACTTTTTACTCCTTCCCCACAGTGGTATTAGAGCAACTCGAGGGCGAGAGGGTGACTCTTTCCTCTCAAAATGTGGTTTCCACTATCTACTTAAAAAAAACAGTTGAATTCAGGTCAAGGAGTGGTGGTAGACACTTGACAAAAACTTAACCATTGAAACCGAATGAACTCTAACCAACCTAAAGATACATGCTGGCTCGACCGTCGCCCAGTCAAACAAGGGTTGTGCCCACTATTAGGGAACCAAGATAGTGAAGGCAAAAAATATGCTATTGGAACAAAACATCACCTAATAGACAGGAAAAACACAACAAGCATAGGAACATGGAATGTAAGAACTCTTCACCAGGAAGGAGAAAGACTACTGCATGAATTAGACAACTACCGATGGGAAGTGACTGGACTCTGCGAAACCAGATGGACTGGAAAAGGAGAATTCCACCATGGACAGTACAAAATCTTAACTTCAGGCAGGGAGGACAACAAACACCAAGAAGGAGTAGCACTTATATTAAAACCAAAGGCTCAAAACTCTCTATTGTCCTACAATCCTAGCTCACCTAGGATAATTAAAGCAAGATTTAAAACATCAATCAGATCACTAACTATTATTCAAGTCTACTACCAACTTCGACATCATCAGAAGAAGACACTGAGGAGTTCTATATAGATTTACAAAAAAGCAGTACAGCAGACATCGAGGCAAGATCTCCTAATTGTAATGGGGGACTTAAACGCAAAAGTAGGCAAAGACTGGGATACCTGGCCAAGAGTAATCGGAAAGTTTGGGTATGGAGAAAGCAATGAACGTGGCGAAAGATTGCTAAACTTCTGCTCAAATAATAGAGTAACACTCTCTTTAAACAACCAAAATCCCAAAGAAAATGGATATGGATGTCACCAGATAGACATACCAAGAATATGATAGACTATATTATTGTAAACCAAAGATGGAAATCAAGTATCCTAAACTGCAGATCCTTCTCTGCAGATTGTGAATCAGACCATAAGCTAGTATTAGCAAACCTAAGAATAAAGTTAAAATCTGGAAGCACTTTTAGAGTCAAAAGGAGACTTAATGTAAAAAAGCTACAAGACAACAATATTCTAAGAAAATACCAACTAGAACTAGATAAAAACCTGAAGGAACTACCAAAACAGAATATAAATATCGAAGAACATTGGTGCAAATTGAAGGAAATATTAAATTCAGTAGAAAAAACAATAGGTTACACAGAAAGAGAAAGTAAAAAGGATTGGATCTCGAATGAAGTAAAAAGGTTAAGCGATCAAAGGAAAAGCATGAAATTGAAACAGAACTATAACAGAAATGAATATAATAGATTAACCAGAGAAATTAGAAAACTAGTTAAAAGAGACAAGAATAACTGGTTAGAAGAAAAATGCAAAATGGCAGAAAAGCTATCAAAAGAAAATAACCTTCATGGATTATATAAACAAATAGACCAAATTAGTAAGACATGGACAACAAAAATTATAATGATCAAAAACAAAGAGGGACAACTAATTGAAAGTAAAACAAAAAGAATGGCCAGATGGGAAGAATACTTCAAAGCTTTATATAATAAAAACAGCTCCCAGGATATTACGATTCCAGCCACTGAAATGAAAGAGGAAACAAATATCTTTACCAAAGAAATAATAGCACACAGCATAGAAAAACTCAAAACTAGGAAAGCACCTGGCATTGATCAAATACATGCAGAATTCTTAAAAGCAGGAAAGGAACAACTTGTGGAACCATTAAAAACATTATTTGAAAGGATCTACAAAAACGAAGCAGTGCCTACTGATTGGACCAAATCAGTCATAACTCCTATATACAAAAAAGGAGATAAAACAGAATGCAATAATTACAGAGGCATTAGCCTCCTCCGTATTTCAAGTAAGGTTTTTATGAAAGTACTCCAAAAACAAATTAAGCCATATTTAGAACTGGCACTAGGAGAACCGGTTTCAGACCAGGGCGAAGCACAATTGATCAACTATTCACCTTAAGACAGCTAATAAAAAGACACTAGAGTACAACCAAAGTTGCTACATAAATTCCATGGACTTTCATCAGGCATTTGATTCAATCCATAGAAGAGAACTATGGAAGAATTTGGAATTCCCAACAAAACCATAAGAATAATAAAGAATCTATATGAGAAATCTGAAAGTTCAGTACGAATGGAGGACACCTTAACCAACTGGTTCCACACAGAGAGCAGAGTAAGACAGGGATGCAATCTGTCACCAGACCTTTTCAATCTTACACTGGAAGAAGCAACCAGTAAGGCCTTAAACAATGAAGACTCCGGAATCAAAATATATGGGAAAAATGTAACAAATTTAAAATTTGCAGACAACATTGCATTACTTGCAAGCACAGAAGAAAATCTACAGTGAATTTCTGATAAAATAAAGGAGGAGTGTATAAAATCTGGATTAAACATAAATATAGACAAAACAAAAATTATGCAAATAGGAAAAAGAAGCACCAATCTGAATATTGAAATTGATAGTAAGAATCTAGTGCAGGTAGAAAACTTCACCTACCTTGGAGGAGTTATTGAGTACAATGGTGAAATTATAAAAGATATAAACAGACGAATCAGTCAAGCATCCCAAATTTTTGGACGACTTAATAAAATATGAAGTCAAGAGACATCAAACAAGTAACAAAAGTAAGAATCTATGAAACAATTGTCCTCCCAATATTCCTCTATGGATGCTGAAATCTCAAAAAGGCTGAAGAGAAAACATTATTGGTTACTGAAATGGGTTGGCTAAGAAGATTACTTGGAGTATCTCTGCTGGATCGACTAAGAAACGAAGACATAAGGAAATGACTAAAACAAGAAATAACAATAATAGATAAAATCCAAGAAAGAAGACTGCAAATGGTTTGGCCATGTGACCAGAATGGGAACAGAAAGACTACCATCTAAAGCTCTGAATACAATGATGGAAGGTAAAAGATCCAAAGGACGGCCCAGAATTAGATGGGTAGACAAAATAAAAGAAGACCTGAAAAACCAAATCACACAAGCGACACCAAACTGGAAAGAGTTCATTCGGCCTCATCATCATCTGCATAGATGATGGAAGAGAGAAGAAGAAGAAAAAATTTATAAATTTGCAATCCCTATCTATGATAATGTGGTAGATGTGTCAGACATACAAGATAAAAAGCTGTACTATTATATATTTATGTAACAGGATATTCCACAGTGGCAGATGAATCTGGATCAAGTGCAGACTCAACCCAAGTTGTTAGAAAGGAAATTACATATTTTCAAAAAAGAAAAAATAGTTGACCAACAAGTGTCAAATCATATGAGTAAGATACTTACTTAACAGGATATTCCACAGTGCCAGATGAATCTGGATAAAGCTCAAATTCTTGATCTGGTGTACCTGCAGCATCATCAAACGTAAGATGTGGTCTATTTTTGAACCTAAATTAAAATGAAAAAAAAAATAACTTTAATGATCCAAAAGGTTTTATAAATACAAACCAAAATAATAATTTATATTTTTCACAAAAAAAAAAAAGAATCAGAATCAAGAACTTCTGATAATGCTATCCTATAAATGAATTTTCCATGCTGTGTTTCAGCATATCACATAGAGAGAAATCTAATGATAAATCTATTGACCCTGAAAACCAGCTAGAAAATTTTATATAGATAAATGCCTTTCATACTTCATCCCTTTTTACATGTGTTAATACCACCAATGCATGGCTATGCTTTCAATCATCTACATTACATTTTTTCTAAAACATGCTACAAACTTTGAATATATTATGATCACTTAATTAAAAATTTATTCTTCAGTAAATTTTTACACTGCAAAAAGGATTCTGCAGAAAAATAATATTAAAAAAGACTCCTCACCTGAATAACTTGAGTTAACAGTGTATATAATATCAATGCTGACATGACATCACAACTGCACTCAGGAGTTCACTGCTTTTTTTTTTTTTTTTTTTTTTTTTTTTAAAAATCCTGAACTTATTCAGAAAATATTGCTTTATAAATGGAACATCTGTATTAGAGAAATTATATAAAATATATTTTCTTCGGGCAATAATAATTAGGGAAAGGAAATAATAGAAATTTAAGTTTTGGAGACCTGGAAAAGGCACATGATAACATGCCAAAAGAAAAGCTATTAGAAACACTACGATTACATGATGTAAATAGACATCATACAAAGCAATATTAACCACGCTACCGGCCACAGATGTCAAGGTTATCATGGATGTGAAGTGCATATTAAAATTGTAATACCATTTATATTACATTTAAATATATGATGGATACGAAGCCTATGAGGATGCATATTTGATCCATAATGGCCAGTAAGGTGGTTAAAAACATTACTGAAAGGTCAAAATACTATTTATTTATGATTAATGTGGATTCCATCCATGAAAGATTTTTGTAAACCTACAGTATTTTCATACCATGAGTTGGTCAAGGATTTTTTTCCTATTTTTATTAACTACTTTATATATATATATATATATATATATATATATAAAGTAAAGCCGCCAGACACTAGACACATTCCTTAGCCACCTAAACAAATAATACAAATAGTTCACAATCGAGATTGAAAAACAGAACACACTACTGCTTCTGGATACACTTGTCGCACATCTTCCTTCTGGCAATCTTTCCTTCACTGTTTACTGGAAACCGACACATACTGGCCAATATATACACATAAACTCCTACCACCACCCAATGCAAAAGCTAGGTGTCATTAACACTCTAAAAAACAGGGTTCTAAAGATCTGCTCCAATGAACAGGCACTGAAAGACGAATTTAAAGTTATCAGCAATACTTTTCAAAAAAATTGGTATAGCCAAAACACTATTAACAAAATTCTCTACAAGACCTCAGTAATAAACAAAGACAAACCAGACTACAATAAAACTATAACCATTCCTTACATTAAAGGGACATCAAATAAAATAAACAGAATACTACAAAAATACAACCTCAAAGCCACCTTTAAACCTCCTGCAAAATTAAAAAGCTTACTCAACTCATCCAAAGACCCACTCCCTCCACTGGCCCATCCTGGAGTATACCGTATTTATTACACCTGTAACATACCATATATAGGAGAAACAGGACGCACAATTCCTATCAGACCAAAAGAATATAAACGACACATTAAATATAATAATTATGGTGAAGCTGGCCTTTCTGATTATGCCCTTGAACACCTTACATAGAATTGACTGGAAAAGCACTAGTTGTCTACATCACACCAAAACATTGTATGAATGCAAATTTAAGGAAGCCTGTGAGATTATTACCAGCCACCTAAATCTGAACAATAATGATGGTCTAAAAATCCCAAACATATGGAAGGCATATATTCGACCCACAGAACCTTCCTCTCTAAGAGGAACTAAACAGGACTGTAGAAAATCCAGGATCCTAAATCAAAAATAACAATTGTAATGCTAAAAACCAGTCGCTGGGCTGTCACGGCATCTCCTCAGTGGTGGATGAGGGGAGAAGGTTGGTGGCACTACTTTGTAGGCCTCCCGGCTAGGTCCATGGGACCCCACTAACCAACGACGGCTGCGGTCCTCCATTCATATTGGGAGTTGGATGGTTCTGCATTTTTTACGGCCCATTCCATAAAAAATGCCGCCGTGTAAAGCATCATGCCTACACAGAAAAGAATTAAAGCCTGGGTAGTCTCAATATGCCCGGAACGGTGGTGTCAGGGTGATATAGCAGGCCCTGCAGTATCGTCAGTCCGTGACTGCTATAAAGAAACTCGACGCAGAAATTGCTTGAATGTTGCTACTTGGAATGCAAGAGGATTGAATAAATGCGGGAAATTGGCTAATGTGATGAGAGAGAGATGGAGAGATTGAATATTAGTATACCAAGAATAAGTGAAACTTTTTGGGAAGGATCATCAGATTTTGAGTCGAAACTTCCAAATGGTAAGCTACATAAAATATATACGTCAGGTGGTGAAATATCAAGAAGAGGTGTAGTGTTTATTGTAGAGAAGAAAACTACAGGGTGTTCGGGATAAATTTGACATATTTATAATTAATTATATTTTTCCGTAAGTTACATGTATTAACACACACTTCTCTTCATTTAAAAGTTTGGACCCTTCTTCATTCATATAAAAGATGTCAGAAAGGATGGATAGCTGGAACCCACCTGAATCATGGAAGAGAATAACTTGTATCATGATGATTCGTGCCCGCCATCAAAATAAGGATATTACGACTGCTGCCCAATGCTCCCTGAATACAGTAAAAACAATCAGGCATGAACTAGAGACTTGCAATGGTGACTACGAGGATGTAGCAAGAAGAAAGATCCCTAGCAGACGATCTGATTGCGTTTGTACAGCAGAATTCCTCGCAAATCTGCAGGAACAGGTGTTGAAGAACCCTGGCATTGGAATTCGGGCTTTGTTCGTGGAGTTGCTAACTGTAGTCAAGCCCTGGATAACAAGGGTAGCCAATGGTAGGCCGTATGTATGGCAGCAGGATTCGGCCCCTTGCCACACCTCTGGGAAAAGTCAAAAATGGTTGTCTGAAAATTTCTACGACTTCACCAGTCCAAATGTTTGGCCTCCAAACTCCCCAGACCTTAACCCCATGGATTATTTTGTATGGGGCGCAGTTGAAAAAGACACCAATCGCACTTCCAGTAATACAAAAGCCCAGTTAATGGATAAAATTAAAACAGTTTTTGCGGCCCTTCCCAGGGAGACTGTAGCATCAGCTTGTTCGAGGTTCCGAAGCAGAATTGAAGCTGTGATTGATGCTAATGGTGGTTATTTTGAGTAAATCTTGTTGATAGTATTGTAATTAACTCTGCCTGTAATGTTTTTTTGTCAATTCATTAAATTTAATAGATACAAAGAAGATTTTCTTTTTCCTTACGAAACTGTCAAATTTATCCCGAACACCCTGTAATAAAAACCTTATCCATATAATCAAAAAATCAGATAGAGTAATGGAAATTCTAACTGGTAATTAGTTTACGGAATTAATGTGAAATCTAAACCTAGAGATATGCTGATCATTCAAATATATGCTCCTACAGAACAGAATGGGAGAGCAGAAATAGATATCATGTATGATGAAATAGAATGGTGTATAAAGGAATTTGGAATGAGAGAAGACAAAAGCTGATTGATTTCTGTAACAAGCACAATCTCATCATAACTAACATTTATTTTGAGCAAAAACCAACAGCAAGATGCACATGGGAAAGTCTGGATGGAAGATACAAAAATCAATTAGACTATATTGTAGTCAGTAGAGTTTTAGGGCGGGAATTCCCTTCCGCCCATTCTCAGGAATTTTTTTCGTTTTTTCCCGTTCCCAAATCCCGAGAAAATTTGGTCGAGAAATCGGGAAAAGTTTTAATAAATACATATTTGAATATTTTTTTTATAGATTGTCTGAAATAAAATGAACTGGTTCACAAATAAAATTAATTTAAAATGTTCTAACAGTAATATTTTAAATAAATATTTCATATTCCAACTCAAGCATTAGTATTGAAAAAAAAAAAAAAAAAATACACACACACACACACACACACACACACACGTGGGCTGTTCAATAAGTAATAAGACTAATTTTACTGTGGCGAAAACCGCTCATCACAATATTAATTTCTGTAGAATAAAGAAATGTTGCTGTATGTATTAACAAAAGAGGTTGATCAACACAGCAGTGATGGCGTATACGGGCTGATGTGCCAGCGTGTCACGTGACTAAACGCAAGTGCTCATCAGAGCGCCTATGAGGTGCGACCAGTCTTTGAAATGGAAGCGTCCTTGGAACAGCGTTATGCGATTAAATTTTGTGTGCGTTTTGCAAAAATCAGCATCGGACACTTTTAACATGATACGCGAAGCTTTCGACGATGAAGCAATGTCGAGGGCAAGTGTTTTTCGCTGGCATAAAACTTTTAAGGAAGGAAGGCAAAATGTGGAAGATCTTGAACGTGAGGGAAGACCTTCAATGTCCATCACAGAGACAATGATCAACACAGCAGCGATTATCATCAAGCACGTCAAAAGGGTGTCCATTGCTGAAGAATGGCTTCTTATTGCACCACGATAATGCAAGGCCACATATTGCTGGTTGTGTAATGGACGTTTTGCAGAAGAACAACACAGATATCCTACCACACCCTCCATACAGTCCTGATCTCACACCGTGCGATTTCTGGCTGTTTCCTCAGCTCAAGAAACCACTAAGAGGCCGCCATTTCGAAAGCAACAAAGCATGTGTAAAAGCTGCGGAGGTGGTTTTGAAAGAACTCTCAAAAAACGGACTCTCACATGTGTTTAAGAAGTGGACGCAATGTTGGGACAAATGCATCGCATCTCACAGTAGTTACTTCGAAAAAGACCATGTAAATGACGATGATTAAAGGTAATCTGTTTTCTGTATAAATATAGTCTTATTACTTATTGAACAGCCTACGTATATTAATACTCGAGTTGGACTTTTGTTGTGCTTATCAATTCATTCCGGTTAGCAATAAATCGCCACTGTTCTCTTAAAAAAAAACAGTCTGAATTGAATAATGATGAGCCAATGCCTTCATCTTCTAAGAGATGAACGACAATTTTACATTATGTCAAGGGACTGGATTTAGAAGAAACCGTAAGCAAATTAGCAGCCTTGGATGGGATATCAGTCAACACATCACAAAAACTGAGTTTATTAGAGAAAGTTTCACAAGCAAAGGAATGCAGTTGCCAAGAAGTCCATCTTCGGTTATGACATTAATACATAATTGTTATAGTAAAGTGAGACAACTGTACATCCAGAAATTGGAAGTATTCAAATATGATAATAAAAAACTGTGCATTTCAATAGACGAGTAAACCATTTGCAAGAATCGCAGATATATGAATGTTCACGTATACTGCAATGAGACCTCTATGAACCTGGGTTTAATAAGAATACATGGGCTGTCCTGCGGAAAAAGTGCTATCCTAAAGATTAGAAAACTTTCAGTTAAAACTTGAAAGTGATGCGGTTGCAATTACAAGTGACAGTGCAGCTGTTATGGAAAAATTTGGAACATTATCACCGACTATTCAACAGTACTGCTACAACCATGCGCTTCATCTAGTTGTAACAAAAGTATTTTATGTTAAAAAGTTGAAAGGTGAAGCATCAGTGACTTGTAGCAGCAATAGTGAATTCAATACAGATTCTGAATACGATCAAGATGATAACAGTGATTCTGAGTTAGATGGTGTGGCCCGAGCTGATCAGTATGATTTGCAAGATGATCTATCTTCAGCAATTAGCAGCAAAAGAAGAATTATGAAAATATTTAAATATTCTCCAGTAAAAAATTCTGTTTTGCAGCAAGAAATAAACAAGAGTGAAATGAGGGAACTAAGTCATTTTGGACTGTAAAACACGCTGGAACACATTGGAGAGAATGATAGAGAGATTTTTAAAGATCGTAAATCCGATTAAGACTGTTTTACGAGAGCTGAAACTCTATCACTTATGGAAAGAAGAGTATTATATTATGAAATACTGAGAGGTATGCTGAATTGCTTACAACCTGTAATATTAGCAGTTGAAGCCTTAAGCAATAGAGAAGCTAATATTCTCACAAGTGAAGGAACTTTTAAGTTCCTATTCAGTAAATTAGAAAAACAATTCTTCAATGAGCCAAATACTTTTAAAGGAAATAAAACTTGAATTGGTTAAACGTAGAAATAGAGATCTTGTGTCTCTGACAAAGTACTTAAGCAATGTTAGTTGTTTATGTGAGATGGAAGAGGATGAATTTTTTGCCTTGTGAAGTAAGGATGAAATTGCATGATTGGCAAAGTCATTAATGGAAAGACTTTTTAAAGAAACATTTACAGCAGAAGAAGTTCCAATAAAAGAAATAAAGGATGTCCTTACAGAGAGTTCTGACATTAAATCAGAATCTGATCTGAAGAGTGAATTGACTAAAGCAATATCAATTTCGACATCAAAGCCTAGCCCTATGCATGCAGACAAAATATTTACTTCTCTAAGGAAGAAAATGAGCCTATATGAAGCAACGCATTCTCTCACTCCCAACTTGAAGATGCTTTTAGATGCACTCTTAACAATTTGACCGTCTACAGAAAATGAAAGAAATTTTTCCACATCAAGTATATTTGTTACAAAGCGAAGATCACGAGTGTCTGATCGGGCAATTAATGTTCAATGTTTCTTAAAGTTTTATTTTAAAATGACAACTATTTGAAGTATTTTTAAATTTACGTATATTACATATATCACACAATGTTAATGCATTGTGTGATATATGTAAAAACTCACTGTATACTATAAGGTTTGGTTAAATAAAGTTTGCATTAATTACATTGTTTATATTTTGAGAAAATCTGAAATATAACAGAAACCTAGTTAAAATGATACCGCAGTGACCTCTGTTTAGAGCTTAGGGCAAGAGATGCACGAGTCATGAAATTCCGGTCGACCTCCATTTAGGAAATTTTATTTACTAATTTTTTGCTTCGACCTTTTACATATAGGAGTGTCTCGAAACCTCTGAAAGACTGTGCTGGGGCCACGAACCCATTTGCCCCACCTTCTCTACAGCTTTTCTGTTTATTAACATTTACTGTTATAGCCATTATTACAGATGATCAACGAAAATTAAATAAAAAAAGATTTCAGGAATTCTCGGGAAATATGATTTCCCGTTCTCGATTCCCGAAGGTTCCAAAATGTTGGGAATTTGGAAACACTAGTAGTCAGTAAACACTACTTCAATGTAATACGGAACTCAAAGGTGATGCCAAGTACTGACTGGGGATCTGATCATAGACTGGTCTTAATGAAGATGAATATTCGCGCGAAAATTCATCTTTGCCCAAAAACAATAAAATTTTATTGTTTTCAGGCAAATAAAAATCAAATGGTACAACCGATAATAAAATCAATTAATGAAAATATTTCAGAACTGTTGTCTGCACAGTTGGAAAACGAAAATGAACCCTCTCAGTGGAATGACTACAAGCAGCTATCATAACATCTGCTAAAAACCACATCAATAAACAAGAAGAAAGAAAAAACCATGGATAACTCAAGAGGTAATCAATTTTATTGATGAAAGAACATGGAAAAGAGGAGCAAATGAAGAAGAAAGGTTAAGATATAAAACTTTGGATAAAAGAATCAAACAGTTATGTAAAAGATTGAAAGAAAATGGATAAATAGGCAGTGTACTGAGATGGAAGAATTACAAAATAGGAACAAAACCAGAGAAGCATTCCTGAAAGTGAAAGAACTTAATGGAAAAACAGAACATACACAGTCTAATAACATCAAGGAAAAAGATGGTAACATACTCATTGATAAGAAAAGATAAATGGAAGATGGGTGGAGTACTTATCAGATCTCTATGATGATGATGATGATGATAATGGTAACATGTTAGATGATTCACAACATCTTAAGTTACCACTCTACCCACAAGAAAGGAAGTAAAACATAATTAAGAATCTTCTTAATAATAAATCCCCTGGGTGAAAGTGAAAAGAACTGAAGTGAAAATAATATTCCAGCTGAGCTGCTGAAAGCTTTGACTGGCAATAATAACAATATTTAGTGGAATCCATTCAGGACATCTATAAAACAATACAATTACTTGAAGATTTTACAACATCTATCTGCATACCAATTCCAAAGAAACATAATGTACAAAATTGTGAGGAATAGAACTGTGAGCCTAATATCCCATGCATCTAAAATTATTTTAACCATCATTAACAAACAAACTGAAAGAGCCATAAGCGGTGAATTGAGTGAACAACAGAAAGGCTTCAGAAGAGGAATGGGAACCATTAATGCTATCCTGGAACTAAAAATACTAATAGAAAGATCACTTGAAAGAAATAGGAACATTTGCATATGCTTCATAGACTTTCAGAAAGCTTTTGACCAAGTAAAACATAATAAAATGTTCAATATATTAGATAAATTAGACATAGAAGATCATGTACTTAAGATTATAAAAATGATTTACACCAAACAGAAAATGCAGCTGTTTAACTCTGAGATTCTGAAGTGAAAATAAAAAGAGGAGTTAGACAAGGTTGTATCCTTTCACCAAATCTATTTAATATCTATAGTGAGACAGTGATGAAAAAGATTGAAAAACAAAAAACAGGAATTAGTATCAATGGTATAAAATACAACAATCTTAGATATGCTGATGATACCATTCTAATAGCAGAAAATAGAAACAAATTAATCAAATTAGTGCAGCTACTAATTGAAGAAGGTAAAGAATTTGGATTAGATATTAATGCAAAAAAAAAAAAAAAAATTTATGAAAATCTCAAAAGAAAGCAGATCCGAGCCAGAAATATTCATAAACAATATGAAAATTGAACATACAACAGAATACAAATATTTAGGCACCTACTTTACTGCAGATGGAAAGCAAGATAAAGAAATAAAAATAAGAACAGCCATAGCTAAAGATGCATTCTGGAAAAATAAAGATCTCCTCAGAAGTTCTGTGAGTATCGAGACAAAGAAAAGAATGATAAGAATATTAGTGTGGCCAATTTTCACATATGGAAGTGAGACCTGGATATTCAAGAAGAGAGTAAGGCAACAGATAATGGCCTTTGAAATGTGGTGCTATAGGAGAGCTCTGAAAATTCCATGGACAGAACATGTGACAAATACAGATGTCCTACAGAGAATGAGAACACAGAGATCTTTATTACAGGAAATGATCCAGAGAAAGATAAAATTGGCAACACATGTACTGAGAGGTTCAGCAGGATAGAGGATACTAACAGTTTTAGAAGGAAAAATTATGGGAAAAAGATCAAGAGGCAAAAAAACGAAAAGCAAAAAAACGAAGAAAGATGAGATTGGCAGGACATGTACTGAGAGGTTCAGCAGGACAGAGGATACTAACAGTTTTAAAAGGAAAAATTATGGGAAAAAGATCAAGAGGCAAAAAAACAAAGGACATGGCTTGAATATATAAGATCATGGACAGGATCACATAGCTATGCAGAAACAAAAAGGAAAGCCACCAACAGAGAGAACTGGAAGGACATGGTGCTGCACCCTCTTACTGAGGAAGCTACATGAAGAAGAATGCTAAAAATAGGACATTGTTGTTACTGAAAGAAACCTATCTGTAAGAAAGAATGTTTATTCATGTTATCATAAATAGAATTTAGCTTGATATAGTTTATAATTTTTTTTTTTCGCTAGAGGTCATGCCCGTAGAATAACTTGTGATCAGTTCATTGTTTCTTTTAGCTTACTGTATGTAATGTAACTTAGCTTGTCCTGTATATTTGTATATGCTCCAGATGATGATCTTAATATGAAGATCGAAAAGTCGGGATATTAAAAGAGTTATTTATAACACGGTTGTAAAGTCCATAATTTCTAAATTGAATATATTATTTCCTCTTTTCTATCTAATAGATATAAGAATTCTTTCATCAAAAGCGCTATAAGTAGTTTTGATATAACTTCCTCTTCAAATACAGAAGAAATAACACGTATTCCTATCCCTTATGTGCAAGGCATTAGTGAACGCATAGTGAAAGTTTTAAAACCACTAAATATTTTTGTTGCCTTTCGACCCATCAGAACAATTGCCACCTTTTTCACTTCTCCAAAGGACAAGCTTCCACATTTAAGTCATCAAGGTGTCTACCAAATTCCTTGCTCTTGTGGGTTATCTTATTTCAGACAAACAGGAAGATCTGCTATTATTCAGATAGAGGAACACAAGTCGTATATTCAATACTTTGAACCTGAATAGTCCCAACTTGCAGAGCATGACATCAACACTAGATAGAGTTCATTGGAACAAGACAAGAGTCTTTCACAAAAGTTGGTTCCTCATGGAACGGCTTTATAAAGAAACATGTGAACCTTTACTTCACTCTCCCAACTTAAACAGATCCGATGGTCTACACATCTATCCCCTTTGTGGGAGATAGGAAAGATTAGCTGCTTTAAAAAATACTAACTTTTTAATTGTGTGTGTACACACACACACACACACACACACACACACAGTTTTTTTTTTTAAAAAAGTCAGGAAACTTAATGACCTTTTTTTAGTTATCTTACATGAGCTACTTAGGTGGTGCCCTTGGAGTTGTCAGTTATTGTTTAATTAGCCTTTTTTACATGTACTAAAGATGCTTATGATACTCAGGCAAAAATTCTACTAATAAATAATATTTTACGTGAGTTAATTTCGTTATTATAATTTTAAGTAATATGTTTACTCAAGGTATTTCCTTACTGAAACACAGATACTTTCAAGTCAAGACTGTTTTTAATATAAGAGCTAGTGTGGCCAGTGAGATTCTGAAGATGACGAGAGAGAGAGAGATATTTTGCAAGGTAGTAAATGGGAGAGCCAGTCCACTATTGAGTTGCCATCTTTACTAATTTTAGGAAGACCATAGAAACAAGACAAATGGGCATGATGAATCTGTAATCTCTCAACAGTAATGGCATCTCATGATTGTACATTGTCTAATAATTTATTTCATTTATTAATGTGATGTTTTGATCTCTGCTGATCACACTGTACGCTGACCTATCTCCCAATAAGATATTAACTTTAAGATTATACTCATTGGTACTACCTATATAAGCCTTTGTGATGACAATATTAGTGTCCTGGCATAGGAAGCAAACAGCTTGTACTTCTGAGAAGGGTATATTTAAAGGAGGTGGTTTTGCTTTGTATAGAGTTTGGGCAATCTCAAAATGTAATTTATTTGCTTCATCTGTGTGTGTTACTCCAATATCAAAAATTTCCCCCATTTACCATAATTTCTAAATAAGGTATAGGATAAGAAGACACTCTGATATTTAATGGATACATTAAAACTACCATTCAAAAACATTATGATAATTATAATCTCTCTACCAGACTACAATCCAATGTGAAAAGAATTTTAATGCCTATCTTAAAGGAACCTCACACAAACAGCATGGATGCTTTGCAAATTCAATCTATACACTTCTTTCTTCTTACCATTTGCAAAGAATACACCATGTTCTGTGTGTTGAGGCTTAAGTGCTGTGAAGAATTCATGTTGGAGGATTAATGGAATATTATCAGCACTGGGAAAGGATTAAAAATAATTTTAATATTCCCAATATTTCGTCTCCGTCAAAGAGACATCATCATGGATTACAAAAAAAACTTTTGTAACAACACACACACACACACACACACACACACACACACAAATATAATACAATAGTGAGTGAAACTAAAGTCCTATCTAGGTGGTGCACCCTCTATGGGCATTTGCAGGTGGCCTAGGATGTAAAGAGAGATCTCTGGTAATTAATGCTTCCCAAATTTTGGGAAGTTTAATGCAATCGTATTTGTTTAAATTCGGTTGATTCCTGAGTGCAGATGCAGATTCAAAGAATAGTCTTTGAATCTGCATCTGCCTGTCTGTCCGAAGTAAGCCAGTTTACAGGCACAAGGTACTCTATACACTCCAGGCACAGAGAGGAGGGAGCTGTTTGGTTTCTATATACAGAGAAAGAAAGGTTACCATTAGGAAGGCCTTTCTTTCTCTGTATATAGAAAACCTACTCATACAAGCAGATACATTCACAAACTCTCCCACCACCACCCTTCTCAGCAATATGGCATTATTAAAACTCTTACCAATAGAGCCCACAATCTTCGTTCCAGTGAAACTGCCCTTTCAAATGAACACAAACGCATACACACCTTCCTTTCCAATGGCTACAGTGACTACAGAATTAAAAAAATAATAAAGTCATTCCCCAAACATCTCTTTAGAAGGACTTCAGAAAAAATAGCCAGATCATTAAAAAAGTACAACCTCCATACAGCTTTTAAGTCCCACCGTAAACTTACTACCCTTATTCGTTCCACCAAAGACCAGCTCCTTCCTCTCTCAGTGCCTGGAGTGCATAGAGTACCTTGTACCAGTTTACTGGGTTGTTGCAGATCAGCAACAATCCGGTTAGAAGAACACAAGTCATACATCTGCAATCACGATTATGGTCAATCTGGCCTTGCAGACCATGTTTTGAATACTACCCAGAGGATCTCCTGGGAAAAAACCACCATGCTCCACCATAGTAAATTCAAAAAAGAAAGACTATTCTTTGAATCTGCATCTGCACTCAGGAATCAACCAAATTTAAACAAATACGATTTGGTTGCATTAAACTTCCCAAAATTTGGGAAACATTAATTATCAGAGATCCCTCTTTACATCCTAGGCCCCCCACCTGCAAATGCCCATAGAGGGCACACAACCTAGATAGGACTTTAGTTTCACTCACTATTGTATTATATTATATTTGTGTGTGTGTTGTTACAAAAGTTTTTTTGTAATCCCTGATGATGTCTCTGTGATGGAAACGAAATATTGGAAGTATTAAAATAGTTTTTAATCCTTTCCCAGTGCTGATAATATTCCATTAAACCTCCAACATGAATACACCATGTCTTTCCTTACCAAATGTCTATCAAGCACCTTACTCGTGTCATCTTTCTTAGACTAATAAAGAAAGACTAACAGTTCAGCCTTGATTAGAATCAAAAAACAACAAAGAACTATATTACTGTTTTGGAATCCAACAAGTCTGGGCTTGCTTCTCATTCTATTGACACCAGGCAGAGTTCTTTGGAACCAGATAAAACTTCTTCATTCCAGCAAGTTCAAATATGATCA
Source organism: Typopeltis vanoorti (assembly GCF_054136105.1). Taxonomy (NCBI): domain Eukaryota; kingdom Metazoa; phylum Arthropoda; class Arachnida; order Uropygi; family Thelyphonidae; genus Typopeltis; species Typopeltis vanoorti. The sequence goes on from NC_143552.1 coordinate 103,473,805, forward strand.
TCTTTTCCTTGAAATATGTGAAATGCTTCAAAATTGCCCACATCTCAACCACTCAGACTGCATGCCAATCTCTATATTTTGGGAAGTGATCACTATTAATTGTTCATAATTTTTTTTAAATTATTTTTTTATCTACACAACTTTTAGAATTGTTCCTTTGGACTCTAATATTGTAATCATATACTTCAGCTGTGACTGAGACAAGAGCTAGTATGCGTTTTGCTTTATGACTCATCGTAGTGTTTTACTATGACTCATCGTAGTAAAAACATGAATGTAGTTAATTGACCATTAACTACATTCATGTTTTGAATGTAGTTAATGGTCTTCTCCCTGATGTCTGTATAAAGTTGGATGAAATATACTGGACTTTTTGAATAAAATTCTATATATTATTATTACGTGACACCTCCGAGGTGGGAGGTGTCACGTAATAATTACAACGTAAATCACGTAATAATTACCACCAACTACAACGAACCACAATTACCATCATCATCTACACCAACACCATCTACCACTCATCACTACCACTAGTATTTTCACAGACAATCACAAACATCCATGCCCACGGCGGGATTCAAATCCATAGCTTTTTGGCTGGAGAGCGGATATGCTAACTACTCAGCCAATCAGCCGGCTATTAGAATCACTATTTTCTAGTATTAAATCACTCACAAAGTCAAAAAGAATTATATTTTAATTTGACTAGTTTCATGAAAAAACAGTTTCACTTCATCAGGAAATAGCACAAATAAATTAAAAATCACAAGCAAATTAATAACAATTAACATTTCCAGTTAAGAATACATGAAAACATTTAAACAATGGAAAGTGTGCATTTGTTGTTATTCTGGCAGCTGGTTCATGGATTGCAGTATACTACTGGTAGATATAAGTATGTTATGATGGATTAAGGAAGACCAGATTTAATGTAAAATCACCCCCCCGCTTTTTTTTTTTGTTACACTGTAGAGGATACTTCATCATTTCATCGAATTCTTTGAATGCTCTTGAGTTAAAGCGGTAACCAATGTAGAGCATATGTCATATGAGGTGTAGCAAGGTTTTTTCTCCCAACCTCAGGTTTTTCATCCTGCATACAGGCAAATCAGTTATGGGAACACACACAATTTACAGAATACTAGTGGTGGAGGACAGTAGATGCTGCTGTGTGTGTAGACAGTAGTGGAGCTCTGTGTATTTGGTGGATTAAGTAGCGAGGACAAAGAGTTGTAGATTAAAGCGCCTCCGTAGCGCAATTGGAAGAACGACGGTACATTGCGCCCTTCGATTGGAATAGGCCTAAGTTCGATTCTCGTCGCGACGGGAGGAATCTTTATCTGGTCGATTTCAATCGAAGGTGAGTTAGCCGATCTCATATGGAGGTAGCAGGGTTTTTTCTCCCGGAAACTCGGGTTTTTCATCCCGCATACATACAAATCGGCCCTTCAGAACACACGCAATTTACAGACAAAAATTACTAGTTGTGGTGGTGTTGGAAGTGGGCGGTAGATGGCGTTGATGGAGATGATTCGTAGTAGAGGTTAGGTGTAGAGAGAATTGTAGATGTCCTCCCACGATGAGTCTTCGGACTCCTTGGAGGTATCAGGAATAATTAGTGTGCCTTCTCTTGACGAGTCTTTGGAGGTGTCAGGTAATAATAATAATAATTTCAATCTGTTGTATGTGCTGTCAGCCTTGATTTGTACTTTCTTTCATTCTCAATGTCCTTGATGTATTCCAATCACCATATCTCCCCAGATCTGCCAGTATGTCCTATGTAGTCCTAAAAGAAAGCAACTTTTAGATTTTTTTGGCATCTACGATATAGATAAAAAACCATGACCTACAGTATCTTAATTCTGTCCTTCCAAAAAAATAGCTACAACAGAACATTAATCAAAAAAATTCTATCTCAACCTCCAAAATAAACAAAAAACAACAAATAAACCAAGAATATAAAGGAGCAGTGATTCTCGTAAATATATACACTAAATCAAGGATAAAATAACAAGATGTTTTGCCAAAAAAAATCTAAAAGTCACTTTCTTCCCAATCAATAAAATCTTCAATCATCTGAAACCTCCTAAACCACCACACCTGCTACTCAAAAAACCAGGTATCTACAAGATCAGTTGCAATTGCTGACTACACTACATATGACAAACTAGCAGATCTGGGGCAGATATGCTGATCGGAACACATCGAGGATGTTGAGAATGAAAGAAAGCACAAATCAGAGCTGGTAGCACATACACAGATACAAAACATCTAGTAGAATAGCAACAAACTGAAATGCTCCACATTGATTTTACTCAAGAGCATTCAAAGAATAAACTGAAACGATGAAGTATTCTCTACAGCAGGGTGTCCAACCTGCAGGCCATTTGCAGTCCCGGACTGTTAGTAATGCGACCCCATAAGATCTTAAACTTTTAACATCATTATGTGATGCAAAAAATATGCTGACTATCTTTCTGTTTTGATACAGGAATATGAGAATAGGGTTCAAGATTTCAGAAAAAACTATCAATTTTTTTTTGACATTTGTGACTCCATTTTCAGTCAACATAAATATATTACTTTCAAATTTTCAAATGGAATGCATAGAGTTACAATCAGATATTCATCCCAAAGAAAAATTTGGTCATATCTCTTTTGCTAGATTTTTATAAGACCTATCTTTCTGAGAAAAATATCCTTCGCTTCACAATCATGTTTTATTCACATTATCTTTATTCACTTTTTGGTAGTACATACATTTGTGAAAAATTATTTTCAAGAATGAAGCATATGAAGAGTAAAGTGAGATCAAAAATTTCTGACAACAACCTTGAGAGCTCACTACGAATTGCAACCACTTCCATCAAACCAAACATTGATACATTGGTTTCACGTAAACAAGGCCAAATATCTCACTAGTTTTGTGTTTATGCTGCCCTCTTTTTTTAATGTGATAATAAAAAATTTAAAAAAATAAAGGAAGTTTTGTTACTTATATACATAACTATATTCTACATTTTATATGTGGCACAAGACAATTCCTCTTTACTCAATGTGGCCCAGGCAAGCCATAAGGTTGGACACCCATGCTCTACAGTGTAACAAAAAACAAAGGATGATTTTACATCAAATCTAGTCTTCCTTAATCCATCACAACACACTTGTATCTACCAGCAGTATACAGCAACTCGAATCAGCAGGCAGCATAAAAGTGAATGCATGCTTTCCATTGTTTAAACGTTTTCAAATATTCTTCACTAGAAATGTTAACTGATATTTACTTCGCTTGTAGTTTAATTTATTTGTGCTATTTCCTGATGAAGTGAAACAAAGTTTTTTCATGAAACTAGTCGAATTAAAATATAATTCTTCGACTCTTTTGTGAGTGGTTTAATGCCAGAAAATAGTGATTCTAATATGTCCTTTCTCCATAGAACCCTACACAATGAGAAAATTCTACATATTTTTTGTTACATGTGTAAGCCATGAAAGTTTTTAAATAAATCAGAAAAATATTTACAATAAGTCACATTCTATTTCCTTTATCTACATTTTTACAGAGGACTCTTGATATAGCAAACAGTCTGCAATGGTGAAAAGCTTGCTATAATGAATTTCTTTTAGAACAGCACTCTATATCTTTGGGACTTTTCAGAGTTTGTTAGAGTGAGTGAGTTTTGTTAGTGGCATTTGCTATAGTGAGAGTCAACTGCAGTTCTTAAAAAAGAACAGCAAAGTAAGAAATGCCCAAATCACTGGCCATAATTAAAAGACTAATTTTAAGAAAACTACTGTGGGGAAACTACAGGGTGTCCAAAAAATCAGGAATTATATGTACAAATATGTTTTTCTTTACAGGTGATAAATGGCATTAACACTGGATGAAAGAGTGGAGACAGTCCTTAATGGCCATCAGAAATTGTCCAAGAGGGAAGTGGGGTGGGGGGGAAACAAGTTTAATGTCAGTCATCCTGAAAGGATGCCCAATAGCATACAGTGCAGTTGGAAACTGATGAAGAAATTTAAAGAGACAGGATCTATCACCGACAAGCCTCGATGTGGTCATGCTGCTGTAAGTGAAGGCACTCAAATTGGAGTGTCTGCCTGCCAGCCGACAGAAATTCATTAGAATAGACCAATGCTGAAATTGGGATGCCCAAGAGCATGGAACAGGTCATTCTAAAAAAAAAAAAAACTTTCATTCTTACAGACTTCAAATCCTACATCAACCAACTGAAGATGATTCTGATTGACTTGAAATGTGCAAATGGTTTCTGTGCCAAATTGAAGCAGATGAGAATTTCTTAGAAGGTGCAATGTTCTCTGACAAAGCACAAGTTTTTTATGTAAGTGGAAAGTAAATACACAGAATTTCAGATACTGGTCGACTGAAAACTCTCACTGGTAGCAAGGAATCAAGAGATTAATGGTTATGTTGTATGAGACAAGTCATGGGACTGTTCTTCTTTAAAAAAAAACAGTGGATGGCAAAAAAAAAAAAAATAAGCCTGAAAATGTTGGGTGACGAAACAGTACCAGAACTTGATTTAATTGAGGAATGATCCAAATGGTTCATGCAAGATGGAGCTCCTCCACATTACACAACTAGAGTGCATCATTGGCTTGATGACAAGTTTCCTCATCGATGGATTGTAAAGAGAGGATCTGAGAAGTGAGCACAACGATCATCTGGCCTTAACCTGCTGGACTTTGCATTTTGGGGCTTCATGAACAGATGTATGCAATAAAAATCAGAAATTTTTATCCTCTTAGAGAGAGAATGACTGAGGCTTATGCTGCTATCAATCCCAAGAAGAATCCAAACAAACATGGGACACTGGCTGAGAAAATGCATGGAGCATTAGTCATGGACACATGGAGCAATTATTGTAAATATAAATGAGAGACCAAGAGTAAGCATAAATGAGAGTCCAAAAAGTCTGGAAAGTAATGAACTAATAATTTCACTGAACTATCATAGTATCTGGTAGGAAATGCCTTGAAGGCATATACTAGAAAATAGTTATGATATTCAGAATAATTACAAGACAGCTAACTCTCACATCATTGAACTCCTAGAGATTACAGGAATAGCAGATAAGTGGATTCACTTTAGTTAATTTTTATTTTAGAATAGCAATATACTCAAGAAGCTTTCACCAGGATTTTTTTTTGGTAGTTGGTTTTAAAAGCCCAAATTAACAAAAAAAATGTGAAGAAACTGATTTTAATTCTTCAGTTTTAGAGGCCACCATTTGTGTTATGGACACACATTTTGGAGGCAGACAAGCAGGCTACTTGAACAGTCATTTCAAGATTTCCTAATAATATTTAAGATGGTTAAAATTATCAAGAGAAAACTAAAATTATTCATTAAAAAAACATATCTTACAGTCTCATTCTTGAAGGATGAGATTTATCTTCTCCACCTACAATGATTATTCCTTTCAGCTTTACATTTCCTGTGAAACTAAAGAAATATCAAAATTATTCCCATAAGAAATATATTCCTAATCAATGCTATCAGTTAAATAGTGGTATACCTCATTAATAATCAAAAGTATTTTATTAGACACTGAATCATCTGGAATGAAACATTTTGTGCAGCTTACTGATGCTGGATTTAAGCTTTTTAAAGTTCCAAATTGGTGTATGACTGCTAGCTAGCACCTAATATATTGATGATGATTATAACAATATGCAATATAAGACCTTAATGTCCACAACCTGCCTAGACTGGCTTTCATAACCATACTTATAGAATAACGTGGCTAATCATATGCCTAAATATATGTTCTTGTGTGTAAATTGCGTGCGTTTTCCTGATTGGTTTGCTTAGTTGGAGGATGAAAAGCTCAAGCATCGAGGAGGAAAAACTATTACCTCCAAATGAAACTGGCTAACTCACCTTTAACTGAAAAGTCCAGATAAAGATTCTTCATGTCCTCAACAGGATTTGAATCCATGTCTTTCCAACTAAAGGGCATTGTCAAAACCCACTAAGAGACTCAGCTAGTGTACCCAATGCATCCTATTAAAAATCTGGCCTTGCTGCTTATTTGAAAATGCTGGGATGAGTCATGCTGAGATTTTTTTTCCTAATAAAGTAATTTCATCTTTTGAAGGTTCCATTTGTTTGAGCCAACAAAACTAACATTTGTTTACTTGAATTCATAACATTTTCATTTTTTTTTTTTAAATCAGAATGTTATAACACTAAAGCTTAGTTTTAAATCCACCACAGAATCACTTCACCATTTATATTTTTAGAAATCTGTACAAATTTTCTAGATTGCTCCTCATTTCATTTGTCAGAACACTTCATATGTATACAATGGATAACATGGTATCACTACAAACTTCAATTTTATGTTTATAACTAGCTTCACATTATTACTTTATTTCCATTATTATTTCTTATAAACAATCGTTACTGAACTTTAGATTTAGTGAAACTTAACAGCATTCATTATACTAATTTATGAACTTAACTACAATTTGAGATAAAAAAACATTCAAATTCCAAGTTTCAAGCTTTACATTAGGATTATCATAGGAATACACACACACAACATTAAAGCAACTAGCCCCATGCTATTTTACACTACATGATCTCTAAAACTAATTAACTCACCTAGCCTCACCTCCTATAGTAAAAAATAAATAATTATATCAGCCAATCAATCAAAAAAATGCCAATTTTTGATATCTGATTATTAAAACTTGCATTTAGTCTTGATACTTTATATTACCATATTCAATCACTGGTTGACCTATGGTACTGTATTTAGCCAGAAGCTTTAAAACAACATTGTTCTCCTGTTGTCTTTTTTTTTTTTTTAAATGAAGTTACTTCTTTTAAGTAGCAATTAACTGATGTGATTCTCATTATTATTTGTTTGCAGAGATTAGTGTTAATTGTAATTTGGTACTGTAAGCAATATGAGGATGTGCACTGTTGTAGGGTTGTATATATGCTGACCAAAACTTGATAGATATGTTGGCTAAGTTTTGGTTTCTGGTCAACATACGAGGGTGGTCTGTGTATACAATGGATAACATAATAACAATGGATAAATTAAGTTCGTACATTTGTCATAAGCATCCATGTGAAATTGCAAGTCATTCTATCAAGTAGTTTGTTTTATACAGCTGTCTGAAACAAAATTATCTGTATCCCTTGAAATGGATAAAATTGAGCATCATGCAGTTATAAAATTCTTTGTAAAAGAATTTTATAACTGCATAACTGGGGACACTCTTCTCCTTCATTTTCGAAATTTAAGAAATGGGCTGCCGAGTTTAAACGTGGCTGAACCAGCTTTGAAGATGATCCACATGAAGGACATCCAAAAAGTGTAACACCACCAGAAATCATTGATCAGTGCATAATATGGTATTGGATGACCGGTGAGTCAAAGTGTGTGAAATTGCTGAGGATGGCTATAGGCATTTCAAAATTTTTCAATTGCAAATGAAAAAGCTTTGCACAAGATGGGTGCTGCGCTTGCTCACAGCAGATCAAAAATGCACTCGCATGAAAATCTCTGAACAGTGCTTGGAGCGTTTTAACAAGAATAAAACTCATTGTGCGTCGATTTATTATTATGGATGAGACTTGGATTCACCATTACACACCAGAATCCAAACAGCGTCAAAACAGTGGACAGAAGCTGGTTGTTGAGTGCCAAAGAAGACAAAGTCAGTTCCATCAGCAGGAAAGGTTATGGCATCGGTGTTTTGGGATGCTAAAGGTATTTTGTTTATTAATTATCTTGAAAAGGGTAAAACAATAACTGGGGAATATTATTCTGATCTTTTAACCAGACTAGACAAAAAAATTCATGAATAAAGACCTGGTTTGCAGAAGAAAAAAATCATCTTTCATCAGGACAATGCACCTGCCCACAAAGGTGTTTTGGCAATGGGAAACTTAAGGGATCTGCACTATGAATTGTTGGAACATTCACCCTATTCCCCAGATTTGGCTCCCTCTGACTTCTATCTCTTCCCAAAACTAAAACTCTTCATCACTAGTCAGCGATTTTCTTCCAATCAAGAGGTGATTGCAGCTGTAGAGGGGTATTTTGCAGATCTTACTGAGAACAACTACAGGGAGGGGATAATGGCACTGGAGCATTGCTGGTATAAATGTATTAGTCTTAAGAAAGATTATGTTGAAAAATAAAAATAATTTTGAAATTATAAATTTGTTTTTTCATTGTTAGGCCGAGAACTTTTCAGACCACCCTTGTATATACAACCATGACAACAATGCACATCATCAAACTGTCTAGAGTACCAAACAACAGTTAAACCGGATCTCTACAAACAAAAATAATAAAAATCACATCAGCCAATAATTGCCTTGAAAGTAGAAATAACTCTTCAGTAAAAAAAAAGATAAGTTTAAGAGTAGGCTAAATAGTAATATAAATTATCAAGACTGAATGTACGATTTAATAGCCAGATGTCAAAAATGGGAATTTTAGGATTCGCTGATGGAATTAATTTTATTAATTTATTATTATTAACATCTTGCCTATTGGCAAGATGTTAATAGTGTTGGCACTATTAATATAATGCCAACATTTGAGTTATCAGGATTAAGCTTAGAATGGTATGACCTTCATGGAGTCAGAGACTCACCATGGAAGATGCACGCTATTGCATACAATGCTCATTCAACCATGCCTTAAACTGGTTCAATGTCTGCATTCACAACACTCAAGAAATGCATTCCACTCAACCACTCCATGCAAAGAAACTTATCCTTACTCTATGTCAACCTGATAACAACCACTGACTAGCATATGTCTCAATCATATCCCCTCCTCCTCCTATTCACAAGGCATTGCAATTTACATTCAATTTGTTCTCGTACTCCACATTCCAAAGACCAGTAACCACCTTTGGGAATCTTCTCTGGACCCTTTTTAATATCCTCATTGCCATGAAAATCCAGTGACCAAATCTGTGCACAATTTAATTTTAATTTTGATATATTTATTTGAATTTATTTATTTTTATTTTATTGTTTGTTTATTTTCTACCAACAGTGGTCAGGATAAGATGGGTTATTTAGTTTTACAGATGTAGCTTAGAACAGTATGGCAGTAGTGTAGTGTGTGTGCATATCTCCCATAATGCAAAACACATCTCCTTGATCAGAGCTTTAATTTGTTTTGACTTTTACATTAAGGTCCTCTTCAGGTGCATACACCTATGTATATTCCTGAAGAGGACCTGAATGTAAAAGTCAAAACAAATTAAAGTTCTGGTCAAGGAGATGTGTTTTGCATTATGGAAGATACTAAGGAAAGTGATCAGAGCTTATTCCACCTTTACCAAGAGACCTGATAATACTTCAGGCGCAAACTTGACTTACTTGGGAAAAAAGGATTAAAACTAAGTTTATAAAATTGCTTGGTATCTTTAATGTATAGTATACCCAAGGTAAAAAACTTCCTACATCTTTCTCCCATCCTGAGATTTTTATTTAATAAGGTCGAAGCACCTTGTGGCAACTTGTATAGGTAACATTTATAAGTTCTGCATTACTTCAACCTTTGCATTTCAGGGTCTGGATCCCACTGATGAGACCTCAGTAAAGGTCGAAACAGGTCTGGGTAGTGGTCCTTCCTTTAATGCATAGCATCATATGCATGTCTGCAAGGAGATGTACTTTGCATTATGGGAGATGCTAAGCAAAGTGATCAGAACTTATTCCACCTTTACCACGAGTTGTCTCAGACCATAATACTTCAGGCGCAAACTTGACTTACTTCGTTTTTTGCTTACTTGGGAAAAAGGGATTAAAACCAAGTTTATAAAATTGCTTGGTATCTTTAATTAATAAACTTTTACATGTTATTCAAATAATAAGAAGTGTGTGTCAGTTACTACCAAGGAGTTGACCAAAGGTAGTCTAACACAGGGCTGGCTCATTCATAGGCACTGCAAACTGCAGCACCCCCAATTTCTCTTGATATATAAATATATTTATTAATTTATTTATAGTAATATTTAATTTTATCAACAATCCTATACAATTCTTTTATTTTGTAAAAAAAAACAATAACAATCCATCTTGTAGCACTTAGGAGGGAAGGACGCTAGTGACACTGTGTTTTCCATAGTCTCATATTACTACGCGGGCAAGCATATGCATGTCATAGAGAGATGCGCGCTATTAGCATAATGCGGCACTGTCCGTCGTGCAGTTCTGCTGTTGTTTATATGCAATTTGCGCCAGTAGTATAGTGTTCGTAGTGCTTATTGTGTTTGCTCCGTCTTTTTAACTATTCGGACATTACAGTTAAAGACATAACATTTGTTATAATAATTTTTAAGTAATTTTGAATTGTACTAAACTGTATAATTTTATCGATAATAAACAATATTTTTTCATGTTTAATTTTTTTTTAAAATTTTTACCATAATTTTGATATTTTATCCAAACATATACACTATAGTTACAGCATTTATGTATATTTCGAAAGTTGCAGTACCCCCACAATTTCAAGCCACCATTGGTGGCTTGAAATAAGTAGCCAAATTTTATTTTGCTTTATTTTAAATTTATTTGAGTAAAATATTATAAAAAAAAGTTATGAAGTTATGAGTAATAGTGGCAGTGAATATGTACCAGATAAAAGTGATATGGAGTTTGATAGCAATGATTATTCAGACGGCAGTGCCAATTCTGAAGATTTGTAAGAATTAAATGAAATGGCTAGAGGGTTGAAACATGTGGTTTATGTATTTGACAATGCTAAGCCTTAACAGGAAGCTTTGCAAAAAACAACTGCTTTAAAGTGACTGGAAAAGGTATTAGCAGCGATGTTATAGACCACATTGTTATTCCTCATTCATCAGGTCTTACATTTTGGTCTTCTAAAGGGCTACTAACTACATCAATCGAGTGCGATCTTGATCTTCTTTTGGATCTTTTTACCCCCTGTCATTACATACCTGTTTTGCTAACCTTTCTTCTTTCATTCTGTTTGGGTGAACAAGTATCTAGCATTCTTCTAAATACTAAAGCAGCAATGTTCCTTTCTGATATCTTCAATTCTTAAAATGATTCTGCTAGTGATGCCATCTATTAATGTCATAATTTATCTCAGATTACTCAAAGATGTAGTCATTAGTCTTTGCTTATTTGTTTTATTTCTCGTAATTTCTCTGATTAATAGCTTGAAATTGGTTTGAAGATTCTTGTATACTGCCCTTTTAGTGTTTTGATTATTTTCTCTAATATTTCACCCTAGTTCCTGACCATCATTTTTAACTTATTCTATTATCTATTTAATTTGGCATTTTCTCAAAAACTGTGCAAACAGCTGAAATACATCATGAAGGAAAGGGAAACAGCTGAAATGTTTTACTTGTTTTGCATGTTTCCTCTGAGAATGAAGTTTCTTGTTCATATCCCTACATTCAAAGTTTCTATTACTAAGTTATGACTTAGTAATTTATTGAAAAATAAAGTGTCCACTGAGTTGGATAATAAACTATATGATACTGCTAGATTTTGCAAAGGCATCTGACAGAAGACCACATGGAATTCTCCTACATTAAATGGAGCAAATGGAGATGATAAGAAGCTGGTAATATAGATACAAAGATGGCTGATAGACAGGTATCAAAGCATATTATATGGAGGAGCAGAAGTCAGGAAAATTAGGTGATTAGTGGTATACTGAAAGGATCTGTGCTTGGACAATTGCTGTTTAATTTGCAGGGAAATATTCAGTTGTTCACAGATGATGCAAAAATTGGGTAGCTTAATAGTTAAATAATGTAGAGAGTTTTCAAAATGAAAATTCTCTACATTTAAATAGGCTGTCAGTATGAAGATAACTAACCAGTTTAATGTAGAAAAGCATAATGCTATTCAGTTTGAGATGAAAAGATTGTATGCTGTATACCACACTGATGGAACCATACTCCATCCCAACACTCAGTCATAAATTTCCTAGTGTTGGGATGGGGAAAATTGGTGGATAGAGTTTATGCCCTATGAACGTAAATTTCTTATCCACAACACCCCCCCCCCCTAGATCTTGGGATATTGTTAGATTTATGTTCAAAAAGCATACTGCATATGTGACCAAGGTAGATAGCGCACAGGATTACTTGGTTATTGAATAACACACTAACAAGCAGATATAAGATAATTATCATTCCCCTCTTTATAAGTCTTTGATACTTCTACCTATGCTCAGGTCAGATCATCTGGATTTCTTTTTAGATGAGGAAGTGGGGGGAGAGAATCTCAATGCAGTGACCAGGATGTAAAACTTGGCGATGGATATAAAAGAGGACATATTTAGAGAAATGATGAAGAGGAAATTTTTCAGCTTGAACAAAGGACCATGCCTGGAAATTAATAAGTGTGGTTAGCAAAGATGTGAGGACTGGATTTTTTTTTTTTTTTTGTTTTTTTTTTGCTTGGAGAAGTATGAATGAGCAGAATGGGTTACCAGAATGTATTTCAAGTGCTTTGTCAATCAATTCATTCATTTAATTATCAATTCACGAGATAAAACATATATTGTATGGTTGTCTGTGATAAGTCTTCAGACTCCATGCAGGTTTTGGAACATAATAATGATATGGTAATAAACACGATGTTATACAGAGCAAAAAATAGTCTATATTTAAGTTGTAAATAAGCAGTTAGACTGAAATATAGGAAGACAGTTTAATATAAAATCAGATGTAAGGGTCATGGATGCACATGTTCTTCAGTGTTGTTCATCATATGTATGACATTAGTGTTAATGTCACTTATGAACATAAGTGACATTAACACTAATATCAAAACTGCAGATATTAACCTCAGTTCTATACTTTATGCAGATGATGGGATACTCAAATATATCCAGTACAAGTCTTCAAGATCCTTAACTAAATTAAATAAGTGTTGTAACAAATTTGGCATGAAAATTAGAAATAAAAAGACAAAGACTATGAAAATAGATAGGAATGCAGAAACATTGAAAACCAGCTACGTTCTTAATAGAGAACCTATAGAAGAAGTCAAATATTTCAGTTATTTAGGCACAATTTTTAGTGAATGATGGCAAATTGAATATGGAAAGAGACAACAGAATAGGCAAAGATGGTATGGTGAGGGGTCAAATGAATAAATTTATATGGAATAAGAGAGAAATTACCAAAACACTAAACTATAAAAGACAGTCTTGAAACCAATTTTAACTTATGGATCTGAGAGGTGGGTAAGAAATCAAGCAGTTGATCCAAAACTGGAGACTGCAGATATATAAGAGTTCTGAGAAAAATCAGTGAATAGATGGCATCAATGAGAGAATCGTATTAAAAATGAAGATATTAGGAAGAAATTTGACATTCTTAACATTCAGGAGTGTGCACAGAGCTAATCTCAGGTGGTATGGTCACTTAACAGAATGGGAATGGAAAAGGTGGCAAATCAGGTGTTAATGTAAAGATGGCAGGAAAAAGACTCAGCAGAAAACCAAGATTTAGGTGAAGTGATGCAGTTAGAAGTGCATTAGAAGACTGAAATATATAATCTAACAATATGTAGTCCTTACAGATAATAAACTAATTTGGAGGGAGAAATCTGTTGATAGGAAATTAGTAATAATGTAAACTTTTTATGTAGTAATATCATAGTATTTATCCTATACATCTGTTGAAGATATATAACAGGAATTTGATGATGATCGTTCATTCAAATCTGTTGAGGCTGGAATCGTTCATAAAGCAGAGACATGTTCTAGGAACAGTCTCTCACATTTGAATTTGTTTCAGTGAAGTATGGGGGGGGGGCCTTTTATCAGATGGATATCTAATGGTTAGTACCTAAAGTTTGGACTGCAAGTCCTGAGTGGCCATGGTCATGCTAGGGTGGTCTTTGTGCTTGACGATTCCGATGTTAGCTGTTAAAAAGTTGAAGATTTCGATGTTGACAGTCAACATCAAAATCTTCAACTTCAATGACTATGAATAGTGCAATCATCCACTTAGGAATTATAAACAATATGCCAGATATCCATCCCCAAAGTATGCAAATAGAAAAACATCACCTTACTTCAGAATAGCAAATGCAAATACAAGAGACTATCAAATGACTTACAAATCAAATAAAAACTATGTCCCATTGACACCTACACAACTGTAGCATTTGGAATAGCTTTTCTCTTAGCACCTTGTTATATACCTTTTGCAGGTCTACAAAACTTAAATATAGATCTTTATTATATCCCCATGTTGAGAATCGCATTTCTCAACTATTTGTCGTTAAGTGAAAATCTGATCTTTGCAGCCTCTCTTTGATCTGAATCCAGCTTGTTCTTCACCAAGCTTCCCTTCCACAATCCTTCTCAACCATTTCTCAAGTATACTTGCATAAATCCTACTAGGAATACTCAGAAGGGAAATAATCTCTAATAACCTCTGTAATTCTCACATCAGTTTCATTTTCCTTTTTATATATGGATACTATGAGATCTCTACTCCACTCAACTGGAATTCGTCCCTCTGTCCAGGCTTTCTGAAATGCAGTGCAGCCACTGCAAGACTTTTATACCTCCACACTTAAGCATTTCTGTTTGAATATCATCTACTCCCACTGACTTTCCACATTTCATGCTTTTGATGGTTTTTTCTACTTCAAGTAGAAAAAGCCATCAAATACATATCCTGATTGCACCTGTTGAGCATTTTTTACCACTGTGCTTGTTTCATTTGGCAATTTTTCAAAGTAATTACTCCATACATCAAGGATATCTCTTTCTCCAAAGATGATAAAAGTGACATGAAAAGTCACATTTTCATCTCTAATTCCTTTTACAGCACTCTTTCCTCCATTTCTGAGATTGCTCAACAACTTCCAGAATATTTTGCTGATATTTATTTTCAACGTTCTTAGCAAAATCTTCCCATGACTTTTGTTTAGCTAGTTTTACGGTGTTTAGATTTCTTACATTTATCTCTGTATTCTATAAGAACACAAGATGATTTATTTGCCAGGAACTTTCGATATGCCTTAACTTCCTTTGTCCACCATGGAGTTATGATTTTTCTATTCTTGCAGACAACCTCACCACATGCCTCTCTGGCTGAATCAATGTTTTCTTCAGGGCTTGCCACTGAATCTCTAAGGTTTGGTTCCTGTTCTCAAACTCTTTCATTTTTCTTGAATAATGTTTGTATATTTCAGTCTTCAGTACACATCTGAGAGCTGATCAACTTTTATTCGCTTTAAAACTTTCTTACATGTTCTTCTTTTCGATATGAAATTCAATTTTATCCTGCTCAAGACTAAATAGTGATCACTTCCAATTTCAAATTCTCTGCATACTCTAGTGTCCTGCACAAGTGAGAAAACATCACTATCAATAACCATAGTCAATGAGACTTTTCTTATTCCTTGCCTCTTCTCTCCATATGAATTTGTGCACATCTTTATGTTGGAATGTTGTGTTAGTAATAACCAGTCCATGTCCTGAGCAGAAATCCAATAGGTATTTCCCATTATTATGAGCTTTGCTCTTTTCTCCAAATTTTCCTCAAATATTTCTGTATGTCTGACAATCATTTCCTACTCTGCTATTTAGATCTCCAACAAGGACCAACTTTTCCTCTTTCACTGTGTCAGTTGCTTTTTCTAAAGCTTAAAAAAATTCCCCCACTTCTACCTTAGCAGAATCTTCTACGAGACCATAGGCAGAAATAAGTCTCATTGTATAGTTCCCCCATTCTGATATTTGCCCACATCACTTTACTTGATATGGCCTGACATTCAAGAAGATTAGCCTCATATTTAGTGTTGATTACTATAGCTATTCCTTCTGTTCCCTGATTGTTATTGCCTGAATATAACATTTTGTATTTATTGCTTAGAAAGATCTTACCAGTTTGTATTTCTTGTTTCAGTCACCCCTACTATGTCTATCTGATACTTATCCAATTCTTCTTCTGCTAGTTCCATTTCTTTGCCATTCAAGCTTCTTATGTTGATAGTACTTGAACTCTGGTGATGTTGAGTTGGGATGTGTTTCAGGATTTGTTCCAGTAGCTGACTTTTCGCTGCTTGCCATGGTTCCTTGGCAAAAACAATGGGGGCCTTGTTTAACTGGGCAATGCCCCAGCCAGCATGAAATTTTGTCATGTGGTTTAAGCCAATAAGAATACAATTTGGTTGGATAAATCCCAAATTGCCAGCCCATCCTCGTTCGTTCAGTATCCAGGTAAATATATAACAGGGTACACCACGAGAAGATGAGGGGCTGGACATTAGGTCAGAACCCCTGGTTGGTATTGCGCATTCCTTTAAAGGCTATGTGGAGGTCTACTCTGACCTTTGACCCTTAAACACCCCAATTTTTATTTATTTAATTTTTTTATGGAGAATCCATCCACAAGAGGATGGTCAAATTATAGTACACTACTACTGTGATTTCTCATGCAAGTAAAGTCTTACTTAAGATCATTCAGAAAAGACTGGAACCATTCATGAAGAGGGAAATGCCAGATGAACAGGCAGGATTTCAAAAACGCAGAGGAACAAGAGTTCAAATCCCCAATGTGAGATGGATAATAGAAAGAGCACAGGAATATCACAAGAATGTCTACCTTTGTTTCCTTGACTATAGCAAGGCTTTTGACTCTGTAGATCATGTGAAACTGTGGAATGTGTTAAGAACAATGGGAGTACCAGAGCATTTCATTATCCTTCTGAGGAATCTTTATTATGAACAAGAAGCTACTGTCTGAACAGATCTTGGAGAAACTGAGTATTTCACAATTGGTAAAGGGGTGCAACACGGATGTATTTTATCTCTGTACCTGTTTAACTCGTACAGCGAATACATTTTAAGAATGGCAGGGCTGGAGGAGTCTTCAGTTGGAATTAAAATTGGTGAAAAAATATTAATAATTTGAGGTATGCAGATGATACCACCTTGCTAGCAGAATGCAAAGAAGATCTGGAGGAACTTATTATGAAAGTTAAAGACTAAATATGGTCTTAAACTTAACCTCAAAAAGATAAAAGTTATGGCAACATGTGAACTTAATGATTTTGAAGTAGATGGGGAGAAAACGGAAGCAGTTAACAATTTTGTGCTCCTCAGATCCCAAATTGATCAAGATGGTTATTGGGTATCCAGAGAGTTCATCGAAAAGGCAATCCATCGAAAGACAATTCATCAAAAAGGCAATTCATCGAATGAACAATTTTTCGAAAATGTTATGAGAAAACTGATCTATTTAGAACAAAAACTGAACCGCACAGAGTGAGAAAGCAATGCTACTTTAATAGAGAATAATTATAGAACAATATGGTTTCTGATAGTCTTTCTTGTCCGATAACTGTTTCATGTCTGTTCATGGGACTGATTTGCCTGTTTCTGGGAGGAGAAGCCCAGCCATCTCCGTATTATGCCTGCTAACTTAACTTTAGCTGAATAAGACTGATAAAAATTATGCGTGTCGTAAATGAGATTCCTACTACCCAGGTCTTTCTAACTAGACGGCTTTGTTTATACCGACTGAACTATGCAGGCTCCATTATTATTATTGTTGCTAGTAGCAATATGCGACTTCAATACAGCAATTATTATGGGATGAATTTTACTCAGATTTGCTATTTGAAACTTTTACAAAAAAAATGTCGAACCGTTCCAGTTTTCAGTTCAGCTATATTCGGGGCAACAAAGAAATAACATGCCCAAATTATGTACTGTTTTACAAAATCTCTCTGACTTAGCAGAATTAGTAGAAGTTGCCAGTACAAGAAGCCACCTGCATGGTTCAGTTTTTGTTCTAAATGGATTACTTTTATGAAAACATTATCGAAAATTTAAAATGTTCGGTGAATTGCCTTTTCGATGAATTTTCATGTAACCGGTTACTGTACTAAAGAAGTAAAAAGATTATTACTCGGAAAGAAAGCAATAACAAATTTAAGCAAGATCTTTAAAGATAAAAGATATTAGCCTTGTAACAAAAATCAGAATTGTGAAAGCAATGGTATTCCCTGGTACTGTATGGATATGAAAGTTGGACCCTGTGAAAGAAGGAAGATAGATGCATTTGAATTATGCGTTTGGAGACGCTTACTAAGAATACCATGGACTGAAAAGCAAACCAATAAATCAGTGATAGACAGAATAAAGCTAGATTGCTCACTCGAAGCTATGATCATCAAGCAAAAATTGTCATACTTCGGACATATTATGTGAGCAAATGACAGTCTGGAGAAGATGATGATGCTTGCTAAAGTTGATGGAAGCAGGAGAAGAGGAAGACCAAGAATTAGATGGGTGGATGGAGTTAAAGAAGCAACTGGAATGCACTTGGAAATTCTGAAAGATATGGCCAGGATCTGAATGGAGAATGTATGTTCATGGAGTCACCATGAGTAGAAAACAGCTCGATGGAACATAACAAACAACAACTATTGTGAATGAGTAGTGGATTTTTATAATGAAAGTTGACTGCAGTTAATGATTAATATGCAATTAGAAATTAATGCTGTTGATAATGATAATGACTAAGTATAGTTAATATAAGTATATACATACAGTTCAATGTGTTGTTGGTATTGTAAATCATTAACTACTACTGATTATGGTAAGTTTTAAAGTGCAGCTAATTATAATACAGTGATAGATAATGACCAATAACACGTGTAAATGGAATAACCTTAGAGCAATACATGGTCTCGAACTTAAGTTTGATGTCATTGTTACTCTTGTTTTGGAATTTTGGCCAAAGGAACTATGTCTAAGAGATTAGTATGAGATGTGTATTATGTCTGTAAACTGCATGTGTTCTTCTAGCTGGTTTGCCTGTTTTGCAAGATGAAAAACCCTGCCACTTCTGTATGAGGCCAGCTAACTCACCTTCAGATTGGTTTGATGTAAAATCAGGTGTAAGATAATAATGCATACTAATTCCCATTATTAATAAGATGAGAAATAATTATCTATATGGATTATTTATCATCTTATATGCATTATGAAGGAAAGCAGCATTAACCTGATATCAAACTTGGAGATGTATCTCAGTTCTTTACTTTATGCAGATGATGCTATAGTCATAAATCCAGTACAAGTCTACAGGATTCCCTAAGGCCCAAATTGAACAAACTTAACAAATTTGGCATAAAAATCAGCAGTAAAAAAAGAAAAGGATAGGAACATCAGCTGCATCCTGAATGGAGAACCTGTAAAGCAAGTAAAACATTTCAGCTATTTAGGCAAAGTTTTTTAAATATGGAAATAGACAACAGAATAGGCAAAATTGGCATATAGTAAGGAGTAAACTGAATAAATTTATATGAAATATCAGAAAAATTAGCCAAAACACTCAACTATCAGTATAAAAACAGTGTTCAAACCAATTTTAAGTTATGGATCTGAGAATTAGGTTAGAAATAAGAGGTTAATCAAAGACGTGAGAGAGAGAGATCACAGGTATTAGAGTTGCGAGAAAATCATTTATCAAATTTTCAATAGATAGCATCAGTGACAGAATCATATGAAAAATTACAATATCGGGAAGGAATTTGACATTATCATTCCAAAATTGATGAGCAGAGAATTACGTTTACTCAACGGTTCTTCCTTTGGGTATTTTTCCTACCCTTGAATAAAACACTGTTCGATACAAGGACTGCAAGGTAAAGATCCAGAGGCTGACCAAGAGGGCACAGAATATTTGAATGCATGGACTTATGCAGTTAAGGTGCCAGAAGACTAAAACATAAGGTATGACAATAACAGGTCAATCGGGAGGAAAACTGTCAACAAGTTAGTAATAATAAAAACTTATTGCGTAGTGCTATCATATTATCCTGAACATTATCCTTTAGAGTAAATATCAGGAATTTAATGATGATAATCACCATTTACTGCTGAATATGTTATTTAAATTATAATGATAGCTGTTATAAACAGCAGTAAGCTGATGATTAATATGCAACTGGTAATGTTAAATATGTTGGGAATGATTATTAGTTCAGCTAATTATACTGGTGATCATTGATTAATATCATTCAAGTGACTGTCAAGAAAATAATAGCAAGTGCTATCAGTGAATTGTTTTGTGCATATATAATATATAATAGCAATAATATTAATCAACAGCTGTATAATTTGTTAATTGTTTACAAATTATATTATATTGCAGAAACTGTTCAACTTTGCAGAATTAAGGGAGAATCAGTTTCGAGTAAATTTAGATGGCAAGTAGTTTATTTCTGTAACTGTAACTAAATGCTGATCTATAACTAAATGAACAGAACATTAAAATTAAATAATTATGAATCAATATTAAAAAAGTGAACTAGCAGACCCTGCTCACCAAATATCCTTTATGAAGATAGTTGGAGAAAAACTATTACCTAAAAAACTGCTTCAAAAATGAAAGGTTATACAGGGAATCAACTTACACACTACAGAATATTCCTAATTTAAATAAATTTAGATGTAAAAAAACTGTCAATTATTTTGGAAAGTGTCATCCTGCACATAAATCAACAAAACAATTGGTCACCTTTGAGTGTACCCAGAGGGCAGAGAATATTTGAATATTGCTTGAAATTTCTTATTCTCATTCAATTATGAATGCGTTTGCTTTCGTGATCATTAAATGATCACTAAAACAAAATGCCTTCAAAATGCTTCAGTTACTTATTTCAAAAAGTGGATTGAAATGATTAACAATTTTGTAACTGATCTATTGTGATAAGCTTTTAAAATTGTTTTACCAATGAACCATACACAAAATATTCTGTCCAAAAAAAACTACACCACTGAATCCAATCTCATCACTGCTTGCAAAGTACTATTCTTTAAGTGATTGTTTCAGTGTGCCATTAAAAAAAAAAGGTAAAAATTAATGAGAACTAAGGAACTGTGAACAGCATACCCAAAAACTTCCCACGTGAGTTTTCGTCAGTTCTTTCTACATTCAGTCTGCTACATAGTAGCACATTATCATGCAAGAGAACTCCTTGAGTTAGGAATTCAATATGTTAATTTTTTTTTTTTTTAAATCTCAGAATGCAATTTTTACACTGTTTTTCACTGCATTGCAATTTTTACACTGTTATTCATGGTGAATCCATCAATAACAGGGACAAAATCTCTCAGATCCATGCCATTTTCCATTACAACGTGAGAGATAAACTGGTCTCATCAGTGGCACAGCTAGAACTTTTGCTGCTCGGAGGGTTCCGGAGTTTACCACCCCCTCTCAATAATGCTACAAAACTACTACCAAAAATACTACAAAAAGTCAAAATGAAATATAGGGAAATAAATTAAAACACTATTTATTTCAGTTGTAAGTATAGTTGTAAAAAACTAATTATTAATTTAGTAATAAAAATTACTAAGTTAACATAAATAAAAGAATCGCCAAAAAATAAAATTGTGTCTCACGTGAACAGTGCAACCCAGGGTGGACCACTCCTCCTAGATACACTACTGGATTTCATTCCTCATAGGTTGGAGGAGACCAGTTTCTTGCAACATGTGAGAATATCCCAGGAATGGTATTTCTGTAATGCATTTTTGATGCCTGATGGGTGCCAATTTTATTAAGTACTAATTTATCATTATCACTGACAGTGTTCTAAAAGAAATCTGAGAAGAATGTTTCGAAATTTTAATTGTTTTGATTTTAAATAAATGATGCATGTAGTTGCACTGATACCTACCAGTTAGACTGACTGCCTTTGTTCATTAAATAACTAACACTATTTTGCAATATTCTGTCTGTTCATTGTATAAATATCACAAAGTTGCAATTCATAATGAATGCTGAATATGGTGTTTTTTTAAGCACTGTTTTTATTTCATATGGGATCCCCCTCCTTAGGATGAGTTGAGCCCTCCTAATGTGGGTAATGTGGGATTAAGTATGTACCGGGTGATTATAAAATAACGTTAAGTGTTCAGAGCCCTCTAGCGAGTAACATATTGGATGAAACACACCAATATTCGGTAGACATACAGAGTGGAACATGGGGATTCAATTTAATGGAAAAAAAAAAAAGCACCAAAAGTCACCAACATGGGAAATTTTAGTGCTGCCAAATTAATTTTAGTAGATATGACTAATGAATAACTAAATGGCAAATGAGAGACAGCACACATCAATTTCATGACGTTTATTGTTAATTACAAATGAGGTTCAATATGACCACCATTCTGATGTTCCAGGAACTGCATACGGTGCACGACATTTTCCACAGTGGCTCAACATATCGGAATTGATTTGTCTCACATGTAACGTTATTCGATCTTTCAAAGTTGGAATATCGGGTACATGTCCTTGATACACAATGCTTTTAAGAATTCCCCACAGCCAAAAGTCACAAGGATTGAGATCAGGCGATCTCGGTGGCCATGGCATGGGAAATGCATGACTAATGATTCTTCTGTCAGAGAAATGGTGTCGCAAAACACGCTGTTCCTGAAGTCCGATGTGGGGTGGTGCACCATCCTGCATGAAGATGGTTGAATCGAGACATCCTTTTTGCTGCAGTTGTGGAACCACAAAGTTCTGTAGCATGTTGGCATACCTGTTAGCATTGACGGAACAGGTCGCTGGCCCATTTTGGCAATTTAGTCAAAAGAGACAAGATAAAGGTTCCTCACATCATGGACGGGAATTGACTGACTGAGCTACAGAGGCTCTTTTTTTAAGCACTGAGTAAATTGTACGTTTTACCATGTTGGACAGATTTTTAATCAAAGCTGTCATTTGCAAGTCATGTATGTAATTCGATGACATTTACAAATGAGATAAAACTGAGATGCTCTGAAGTGCATATCCAATCCATCTAAAAAAATCTGACTGGAAATGAAAAGTTACATACATCTGCAGATAAAAAGTACACAAATCTCTCATATTTTATTAAGAACATTACATACCAATTCTCAAATATTTCTGATGTGAAGAACTCAACACTTACGGAATATTGAACAGAAGTTCTTCATCTGTATCACTTTCTACATACTATAAATTATAAAAATAACATGGATTAAATAAATACACATATCATTAATTTAACAAAAAAGTTACTATCTTTTTTATAAACAGATATTAAGATATGTTATTGTGATTATTTCTTAAATAATAATAATATTGTACAAGATATTTTTATGCAAAACAAATAACAATAATCAGCTTCCAATTCCTGATATGCACTCTCAGGGGGTTACATGGAAAAGTTACATCATTACTAACTTCCAATCAGCAATTTTCCCCAAAATTAAGCTGTTATCTGTCAAGACTCCAACATTATCAGATATTATATTTCTGTCTACTAAGGCACATTTTACTTTATCAATCAACCTACATCTTAGTCTTCCACTGGGTCTTTTTCCTGCCAAACTGGCAAAGAACACTTGTTTTGTGATTCTTTCCTCTCTATTCTGTTTAAGTTACCAAACCACCTGAGATTAGTTCTGCTAACACATTCCTGAATGCTAATGATGGCAATTTTTTTCTAATATCCTAATTTTTAATATGATAATACCACTGATGCCATCTATTCACTCCCCAATCTTTCTCAGAACTGTTAAATCTGGGGTCTCTAGTCTGATCAAGTGTTTTATTTCTAACCCGGCTCTCAAATCCATAAGTTAAAATGGTTTGAACGCTATCTTGTATACAGCTAATTTAGTATTTTGACTAAATTCTTTCTTATTTTATATAGATTTATTCAGATAACTTTCTAACCTACCATACCAGATTTACTAATTCTGTTGTTTATTTCCATATTTAATTTGCCATCTTCATTAAAAATTGTACCTAAATAGCTGAAATTTTTTACTTGTTCTATAGGTTCACTATTTAGGATACAGTTGATGGTTTCAAGGTTTCTGTCTATTTTCAATGTCTTTGTCTTTTAAATTCACCTGTGGAGCTCAGTGGAGATGGAACATGCCTTCCTAAATCAGCCAAAGAGAGAGACCATTGTAAGTTCGATTCTAGTCGCTGGCTTCCCAAGTTAGTCAATCTCTGGCACAGGCAAGCAGGCTTTTCTGGGATGAAAAAACTTGGGTTTTTTCATCCCATAAAATCAAGAAAATTGACCTTAGAATCCACACTATTTTCAGACAGTAAACATAGTGTTAGAATTAAGGACCACGAGATGGCAACACTTGTCAGTCATCTCCCATCACCGATGCCATGTATAATTAGTGATAGTCTTTGGCCAGCTATCTTTGATCGGCTACCAGTGGAGAATGAACTGCACCCCCCTCCCCCCCAGTTTCCAAAAGTTATATAAGACTAAAGTAACCTTGCCTACTCCCTATACAGGAATAAAAGGTGTTATAGTTGATTTTTTTTTTTTTTTTGTCTTTTTATTGCTGATTTTCATAATCAAATTTATTACAACAGCTATTTTATTTAGTCAGGGAATTTTGCAGACTTGTACTGGATTTATTTAGAAGTATAATATCATCTGCATAAAGTAAGCAGATGATATTAACATTGCCAAATTTTGATATCAGATTTAATACTATTTATACTTTCCTTCATAATGATCCATATAGATAATAACAGTGGAGTTATCTCCACTGTTATTATCTAATGTGTTAATGTACACCTGATTTTACATCAAACCATCTTTCTGTACTTCCTTCAATTCTAACTGCTGACTTAAATAGAGACTATGTATTGCTTGAGATAATGTCCCATTTACACCATATAACTGTAGCACTTTGAAGAGCTTTCCAATTGGCACCTTGTCATATGTCTTTTCCAGATCAATAACACTTAAATACAAATCCTTTTTATATTTCCAAGATTTTCTCAACTATTTGTCTTAAAGTGCATAAATCTTACTAGGAATACTCAAGTAGGGAAACACCACCTACTTGAGTGTTCCTGGTAAAATTTATGCAAGTATACTTGAGAAATGATAAGAAAAAGCCTCCAAAATATTCTGGAGGCTATTGAATAAGCCTCCAGAATATTTTGTCACTTTCCTGATATTTATTTTCTAAGTTCTTACCAAAATCTTCCCACGACTTTTGCTTAGCTAGTTTTACACAATACTTCACTTTCTTACATTTTTTCTGTATTCTCTAAGAGCACAAAGGTAACTTACTTGCCAGGAACTTTCTATGCTTTCTTTTTTTTCCCTTTCTGCATCTTTAACTTCTTGAATTTGCCACAGAGGATTTTTCTATCCTTACAAATAATCTCACCACACACACACACACACTCTGGCTGAACTGATCAACATTTTCTTTAGGGTTTGGCTCTTGTGTTCAACCTCTTTCATTTTTTTCTTGAATAATGTTGGCGTATTTGAGTCTGCAAATCACCTCTGAAAGCTGCTCAACTTTGATTCATTTTAAAACTTTCTTGCATACTCTTCTTATCAATATAAAATTCAATTCTACCCTGCTCAAAACTAAATAGTGATCCTCTGTATACTCATGTCCTGAACCAGTGGGAAAACATTCCCACTGGTTCAGGACACGAGATTTTTCTTATTCCTTGCATCTTCTATCCATGTGAATGTGTACATTTAAGTTGAAACATGGTGTTAGTAATAACTAGTCCATGTCCTGAGCAAAAATATAGCAGGTACTTACCATTATTAACTTTGCTCTTTTTCTCCAAATGTTCCCAAAACATTTGTCTGGTAATCATTTCCTATTCTGCTGTGTAGATCTCCAACAAGGACCAAATTTTTCCTTTCTTGTTATGTCAGTTGCCTTCTCAAATACCTTGAAAAATTCCTTCATTTCTTCCTTAGTAGAACCTTCTGTGAGACCGAATAAGGGTAGCTGTCCAGTTCCCCATTCTAATATTTGTTCATATCACTCTACTTGATACTGTCTGCCATTCATAATGTTGAATACTATAGCTGCTACTCCTTTTTCCTGACTATTATTGCTTGAATATAACATTTTATATTTATTGCTAAGAAAGATTTCACCTGTTTTTGTCTACTTTGTTACAGTCACACATTATGTCGATCTGGTACTTATCCAATTCTTCTGTTAGGTCCATTTCTTTTCCATTGATGCTTCTTACACTGATAGTACCAATCTTGAACTCTGCTGATGTTCAGTTGGAATATGTTCTGGGATTTGCTCCAGTAGCTGACTTTGCACTGTTTGCCCTGGTTCAGTGACAAAAATAATGAGACCTTGTTTAACTGGGCAACACCCCAGCAAGCGTGAAATTCTGTCATGTTGTGACATCATTTTGCATTATGGTTTAAACCAATAAGAATACAATTTAGTCAGCTAAACCACAAATTGCCGGCCCATCCTATTTTGTTAAGTATGGTGGATACCCAACAGGGTGCACCACAAGAATTTGGGAACTGGATATTAAATCAGAAGCTTTGGTCAGTTTTCCACATTTCTTAAAATGTCTATGTGGAGGTCTCTTCCCAGTTATACAGCTTTGACCCTTAAGCACCCCACAACTAAGAAAAGTTATATAATAGTATACTAAATACTATACTTAGGTTTGTTGTCATTTCTGTCTGATTTACAACAGTAATTAGTATATGCAATAAAATATCAAGAGAGTCATTTTATAAGCATAAATATGCACACACACACACAAAACATTTATAAATCAATGAATTTATTATGCTTGTTGTATAGTCATTTATAATTGAAATTAATGGTAACAACGATAAGAAAGGAAAAAGCTAAGCTATTTATCATAATAACCAGATTCGGCACTCTGGCTCTGATTTATTTGATGTAAATGTAAGCTTAACCAGAAATTACATATATAAATACAAGCCATTAGTTATTAAAAAATATATACCATATTTGCCAGTGCATAAGACGCACTTTTTTCCTTCGAAAATAGGTCTGAAAAACAGGGTATGTCTTATACGCCGATATTCAGTTTTTTTATTACTTTTATTTCTGGAAATTTTCTCTGTTCCGAGTTAAGCGATTTCTTTTTTGCTTCCTTGCGGTGTGTGAGAACATTCCAGTTACACAGAGCTCAGTGGATGCCCATGCACTGTCATAGACAATCACAGTTGTGTTCCTGTTTGTTTAAACTTTCCAATTGTTGTCGCAATTGTTGTGAACAGTGATAAATTTCTGTCGTTAAATTTTCTCTAAATTTCTTGGCAAATTATAGCTGAAAAACGTCAGCATTGCTACAATATTGCATACAAGCTATATGTGATTGTGTATGCTAAAGAAAATGGAAACAGCACTGTAGAGAGGCATTTCGTACTACCCCCCCCCCCCAACTGAGAAAATTATAAGAACTTGACGGAATCAGGAAGAGGATCTAAAAAAAGCAACTCACAATAAACATAATCTACGAAGTGGAACTACAAAATGGCCAGAATTTGAGACAGAACTGAATACTTGGATTTTAGACCACAGAAAAGCGGGACTTTCAGTGTCTACAAATTGAATTTCATCGATTCGTCATTAACGCAAGGAAACAAGAAAATTTTGAACTTGTGCAAATAGGAAACATGGACAAGGTTCCGCTGACTTTTGATGTGCCCTCAAACAAAACTGTAGATTCCAAGGGCACAAAAAAGTGTTACTGTTAAAACTTCTGGGCACGAAAAACTCATAACTCGGTTGTTTTATCCTGCTGTGCTGATGGGATAAAATTGCCACCACTATTGATTTTTAAAAGGAAGATGCTACCCAAAGAAAAAACTGTTTAAAGGAGCTGTTTGTACATGTTCATGCAAAAGGCTGGATGGATGGAGGAGGAATAAAGTTATGGATAGATAAAATTTGGTCTAGGCACCCTGTAAGACTGTTGAAGAAGCCTGCCCTGTTAGTATGGAATCAGTTTCGTTCTCACAGAACAGAAGATGTTAAAAACTCAGCTGTAATTCCAGGAGGTCTAACTAGTCAGCTTCAACTTTTGGATGTCTGTATTAATAAACCATTTAAGGGATTTATGTAGGAGAAGTAGAACAGCTGGATGCAGTCTTCAGATTTTGAGGTCATGCCATCAGGAAGAGGGAAGATGCCTAGCATTTCGCAAGTTTGTGATTCTAGTGGTAAGACTTAAAAGACTACAAAGGTAAGCTAAATTCCTTAATACGAGACCGTACTACTTACCTCCCCATTGAATATAATCCTACCAGCTCTCAGATTAGAACTATCCACAGACCCCTTAAGAAAGTCACTTCTTGGCCTGTGGAAGTCACCAACAAGCTTAAACCTTAACTCTAGACCCCCCCCCCCGATTATATGGACTCCCAAAAATACATAAACAAAATGTGCCATTACGTCCCATAGTGGATGGCATTGATTCCCCCACATATAAATTAGCCAAACATTTAGCCAAAATGCTCACACACTACACTGGCAACACACCATCACACATAAAAAAACTCGGCCCACTTTAAAGCCAGTATAGAAAACCTCACACTCCAACACACTGACATAATGGTCAGTTTTGACGTCTCCTCCCTATTCACTAATGTCCCACTCAAAGAAACCCTTGAGCTCATCCAAGCCAAGTTTACTCCCGATATCTCAGCCCTATTTCAGTTCACAATGAACTCAGGCTATTTCGTTTGGCAAGGAAAGTTCTACAAACAGATAGAGGGGACAGCCATGGGTTCACCACTTTCCCCACCCTTGGCCAATTTCTTTATGGAGACATTTGAAGAAAAAGCCTTAAACTCCGCCCCACAAAAACCCACTATTTGGCTTCGTTATGTGGATGATGTGTTTGCTATTTGGCCACATGGCTCAGACTCACTCCACTCCTTCCTAACACACTTAAACAACCAACATCCCAGAGTCCAGTTCACCTTAGAAAAAGAGGAAAACAACACCCTCCCCTTCCTAGACACTTTAATCACCCGCCAGCTTGATGGATCTTTGGTTTTCTCTGTTTACAGAAAACCCACCCACACTGGCAGATACATTCACCAGCAATCCCACCACCCCCCCTCACAACAATATGGGGTGATAAAAACACTATATAACAGGGCAAAATTAATCTGCTCAGATGACAAGGCCCCGACTATGGAACTAAACCACATCCTCAACACTTTCTTAGCCAATGGCTATAACCCCAAAAAAATCCAAAAAATACTAAAACCTGAAAACCACAACCCCCTCCCCCCCTCAACAATAAAGACTACACCAAGTCTATCACTATCCCCTACATCCAGGGCACCTCTGAAAAAATAACTAATATCCTCAAGAAATATGACCTTACTTCCTGTTACAGACCATATAAAAAGTTGGCATCCCTTATCCGCTCTACCAAAGACCAACCACTTCCCCTAGACCTACCTGGTGTA
Source organism: Typopeltis vanoorti (assembly GCF_054136105.1). Lineage (NCBI taxonomy): Eukaryota > Metazoa > Arthropoda > Arachnida > Uropygi > Thelyphonidae > Typopeltis > Typopeltis vanoorti. Next base: position 103,503,116 of record NC_143552.1, read on the forward strand.
TACCAGGTCCCTTGCAGCTGCAAATTGTCCTACTTTGGCCAAACAGGCAGAACAACAAATATCAGGATTTCAGAACACCAAGACTACATCCGGTTTCACCAGTACAGCCGCTCTGGGCTGGCAGACCATGCCTTAGATACCCACCATAAAATTCGTTGGAAGAAGACAAAAATAATCCATCGCAGCAAGTTTAAATACGAAAGATTATTCAAAGAATCTTCAGCAGCTCTAAAAAACGTTCCTAACCTCAACAAATTTGGGTGCATGAAACTGCCCCAAATTTGGGAGACTTTCATTATGAGAACTTCAGCCCAACGGCCAAGACTACCAAATTAGCCCGCAAGAGGGCAGCATTAGGACTTTAGGAACAAAATTAGTGTCTTAATTTCTTCCTCATTTGCTTTGTTAGTTCCTGTAGTGCACATACCATATCTTTATGTTCCTGAAGATGACAATGTGACATTGTCGAAATATAGAAGTGATTCATTAAAGTTATCTTTAATTAATTTACTTTATATGCGTTGTTAATTCCGTAAATTAATTACCAGCAAGTTTGTGAGTGGGTCAAAGCTTCATGGGATGCTCCAAAAAATGAGACAGTTGTTAAATCATTTAAGAAGTGTACCATCCAGTAATGCACTGGATGGTACACAGGACAATTTGTTGTATGAGGACTCAGATTCTGATTTAGAAGAGGTTTCAAGTCTCTTCATTTAGCTCTGGAGATGAATTTCTGAGTTTTGATGAAGAAGGTTAAAAGATAGGACTCTTTCCTAGTTAGATTAGGTATTTGTTGAAAGTAGACCTACTTTTTACTTTATATTTGAAATACTGTACTGTAAATTGATTATAATATTCAGTGATAAAGTTTTTTTTCCTAAAAAAATGTGTACAAAAAACGGGGTTTGTCTTATACATCGGCAAACATGGTATATATAAGAAATAATGATTCATTAATTTATAAGTAGACAAATGATGTTTGGCACCTGAAACCTTTTGAAATTGATTCAGCGATTATGAAATTATATATCTTTAGAATGGGTGGCATTTGGTACCACTGGTAAGGCTTATACATTGGCTATTCATAACAGTATTTATTAAGGAAATTACAACGTATACTAATATATTAATTTAATTTAACACTAATATTTCAGCAAAATCAAACATCCATAATCAGATAACAAAATATAGTAAGACGTAAACGCAGGCACTATGGCAAAGTCCCAGCAGAAGGAGGGCAAAATGATTCTTTTGCATAAAGGAGGATCTAAGCAGTGGTAGCAAATTTTAGACCAATCAGTATCTCAATATGATACTCTATGAGAGGGCAGCATGACTTTGTGATGGGTAGGTCAAACATTATTAATCTATTAACTTTTTATCATAGGGTAACAGCTGCATTGGATAAAGGGAATGGCTACATGATAACAGTGCTGGATTTTGCAAAGGTTTTTGCCAGGATACCACATGGAACTCTATTACACAAATTGCAACAAATGGAAACATACCAAGAAATTATTTTCTTGGTATGTTTAATTTATAGTATAACCAAGTGGAAAAACTTCCAACAACAACCATCCCTGTTATCTATATCACCAATTTCATATCCATCTCCATTTGTTGCAGTTTGTGTAATAGAGTTCCATGTGGTATCCTGTCAAAAACCTTTGCAAAATCCAGCAGCATTATCATGTAGCCATTCCCTTTATCCAATGCAGCTGTCACCCTATGATAAAAAGTTAACAGATTAATAATGTATGACCTACCCATCACAAAGCCATGCTGCCCTTTGGTTTAATCCTTTATCCAAGTGTAAGCAAACAAGTTTGCACCTGAAAATAGTTCAGGCTCAAACTTGTTTGCTTATTGGCTACATTTAAATTGTTTCTTGGTTTCCTAATGGTATGATAATGTTAGGAAATTAACATTACGATACTGTATGACCCTCAGAGAAGTAAAAAAGAAAGCATTTGTAACATTTGTTTTCAATTCCACTCATGCCTCATAACAATACAAATGTTATATGTTTGCACTGAAGATGTCATAAAATGTTTTCATATGAAATTTATTTTTCCTTAAATTTAATTTATTTTTGCTTACACATGGATGAAGGATTAAATTAAATATATAATTTATAGCCAAGTGGAAAAAAACTTCCAACGTCTTTCTCTAATCCAGAGTAATTTACTAATAAGGTGTGACACCTTTTGGCAACTGGCATATGGAATATGACTTCTGCATTGCTTCAACCTTGGTATCACCTCTGGGTCTGGCTCCCACTGAAGAGACCTCAAAGGTCGAAACCGGTCTGGGTAGTGACCCTTCCCATAATGCATAGCATTATACATATCTGCAAGATGTGCTTTGCATTATGGGATACTAAGGAAAGTGATCAGAACTCAGTCCACCTTTGCCACCAGTTGCCCAAGTCCTGGATAAAGAATTAAAATTAACATGGATAAAGGATTAAATTAAATATATAAGATATAGTCTAACCAAGTGGGGAAAAAACTTCCAGCATCTTTCTCTAATCCAGAGTAATTTACTAATAAGGTGTGATACCTTTTGGCAACTGGCATATGGAAATATGACTTCTGCATTGCTTCAACCTTGGTATCACCTCTGGGTCTGGCTCCCAGTGAAGAGATCTCAAAGGTCGAAACTGGTCTGGGTAATGACCCTTCCCATAATGCATAGCATTATACATGTCTGCAAGATGTGCTTTGCATTATGGGATACTAAGGAAAGTGATCAGAACTCAGTCCACCTTTGCCACGAGTTGTCCCAGTCCTGAAGATACTTCAGGCGCAAGCTTTGTTTGCTTACACTTGGATAAAGGATTAAACTAAATATATAATTTATAGTCTAACAAAGTGGGAAAAAACTTCCAACAGATGAAAATAATCCATCTTTTCTCCCTCCTGTTAAAAATTATTAAGCAAATTTTATTTCTAAAAGCAGTAAAGAGAAAGAAAATAAAATCAATTCTGAAAAATGGACAAAAGCCAAAGTTTAGCAGAAAAACAAAGTATCTGTTCTATTTGGTGCTATTAGCAGTTATTTTGAATATTACTGAACTATCGCTTTTTTTTTTTTTTTTTTTTTTTTTTTTTTTTTTTTTTTTTTGAGAAGGTATTCAGCAGGATACTGATAAATTTCAAGTATTAAATCTAATTAAAGAAAGAACTGGGCTCTAACAATAGTGTAAACAGCCAATTGCACACTGCTAAAAAAAAAAAAAAAAAAAAGCGATAGTTCAGTAATATTCAAAATAACTGCTAATAGCACCAAATAGAACAGATACTTTGTTTTTCTGCTAAACTTTGGCTTTTGTCCATTTTTCAGGTTTGATTTCATTTTCTTTCCCTTTAATGCTTTTAGAAATAAAATTTGCTTAATCCTTTTAATAGGAGGGAGAAAAGATGGATTATTTTCATCTTTTGGAAGTTTTTTTCCACTTTGTTAGACTATAAATTATATATTTAGTTTAATCCTTTATCAGGATACTTGATAAATTTCACATATTAAATCTAATTAAAGAAAGAACTGGGCACTCTAACAATAGTGTAAACAGCCAAGAAAAAATTTTTTCAAATTTAACAATACAAAAGGTTGTATTGTTCAATTTGAAAACAGTTTTTGTACAATAGAAGTTTTTAAGCAGCAATACTTAGAGACTGACCTTGGTGAAGAGAGAACCAGTAAAATTTGCAGAATAGGCAATAGGGTCATACAGTCAGTTGTATGAAAAAAAGAAACAGAATTCCCACCAAATTACGTTAGCTCAATTCTTTGTTAAGAAGCAGAATAATAAATTTATATTCTGAATATGTTTTATTGTCTTTCAGCTTCATGGTTTTCCTCTAACTAGGCCCTGAGACATACCCTAATTCTTTTATAAACAAAATTAAGGGTCAAGAAAGAAATCTGAGGAACGAATTATACATTTTCCCATAGGTTATTATATTCGATTAGTGTGTTTTCGATTAATGCGCCTGTTTTAAAGAATGCATTAGGCACACTAATCGAGGGATTGCTGTATTATTATTAATTATATAGGTACTCTATGAAGTCAAAAGACTCATCATGGGAGACACACACTATCTATTAACACAATGCCTATCGTACATCTCCTTAAACTTATTCACTGTTGGGGTGTTCACAACCACCTCTGGCAATCCATTCCACTCATTCTCCACTCCCCAAGTAAAGAACCTAGTCCACACACCCTTGTTAATCACGCTCTCAGACACCTTCCAAGTAGGATCCCTTGTTTACCCCCTACTCCTCATGTACCGAAAATTTTCTTTTATGTCAATCTTATAGAATCCCTTTAGTAACTTAAGTTTCTATCATATCTCCTCTCCTCTGCCTGTCTGCTAAACTCTGCAATACACACATTTTCAATCTATTTTCATAGGGAAACATTCCACAGATCTGTCACAAGCTTATCTCTGAATGCTCTCTACCACATCCAGTCCACTAGAACCTGTGACCAAATCTGTGCACAGTAGTCAACATGTGGCCAAATCATAGCCTTATAAATAGGGATAATAATTTTTCTATCTTTACTTGTCAATGTGTTCTTCAACATCCAAGTAATACTCTGAGCTATTCTGCCAACTCTTGCAATACATACTTGGAATTTCAAATCTCTCTATCCACTATCACTCCCAGATCTCTAGCTTCATCAATTTCCTGTAATCTAGTACCATCAATATGATATGAAGTATGTAACCTTGTTTACCTTGTATAAAGTTTCATCCTGAAGTTCACAACCATACATTTTACAACATTAAACTGACATTCTCTTCCCATAATGTCAATTTATTTAAATCCATCTTGCAAGATAGCTACATCACCTTTATCAAACATTGCCCTCCCCAGTTTTGCATCATAGTCAAACAACTGAATAACTCCCCTGAAATCTTCCACTATATCACTAATATGATAAAAAGTAGTGATCCTAGCACAAAGCCCTGGTCACCCTCATTTGCCTTGATCCCATCCACCACACACACACCATCTTCTGATGTCTATCAGTCGCCAGATCTATCCATGCCACCAAGCTCATATCCATTCCCATTTGCTCCAACTTATGTAATAATTTTCCATGGGGGTATTCTATCAAATGACTTTTAAAGTCTAGAAGTATAATAGTGTGGCCATTTCCTTTATCCAATTCCATAGTTACCTTATTATAAAATGTGAATAAATGACTGAGGAAGCACCAACATTTAAAAAAACGTGTCCTATACAGTATGATGTTCCTATTCACCTATTTCTGAATTTTACTTTTAATCAACTTTTCCAATACTTTAAGCACTGCTACAGAGATACTAATTGGTCTGTAAATGCAGAAACATCAAGTAATATTTTCAAGCAAAACTTTAAATGACCGTACAAAGTCGAAGTATCATTTATTATTTTTATTTATTTATTTGCAGCACTCATTTCGAAGTCTCAATGTGACTGGAATGGTGAGCCAACTTACGAAATGGAATTATCTTACCCTCTTTCTACTCCCTTTGAACCTTACCAGAGCTGAGACTTAGAATAAACAACTTCATCAGAAGCAATGCTAATTCACTTGAATTGGCACTGCCTTACAGCTTGAATTCTCATAGCATGAGAATGCAAGCTGTGATATGATGGTACATTATATCACAGCTGTATCATATCTATAACACATATATTATGATGTTATGTCAGCATGAGAATGCAAGCATTCTCATAGCTGACATACCATCCAGGCCCACTGCAATATTCACATTGATATTTTTCAATATACTGAGTACCTCCAGTTCATCTACCTCAATTCTCACATCAGTCTCTGTCATCGCATCAACTGCAAAGCCACCTGGCTGATATACCCTTGCAAAGTGATCACTCAGCAACTGAGTAAAGTTATCTTTCCATAATCATTCTTTCTCTTACTTGCTATGTAGCAAAAAATGCTTTTGAATTTACTTTGGTCTGCTTACGTAATTTTCTCTCAGAACTGATTTAGCTTTCCTTACCCTACTTGTTACCCTTCTTGTCTATTACTCAGAAGCATGCTGATTATCATTTTGTTTATATTCCTTCCAATGCTTTTTTTTTTTTTTTTTTGCAGCTCCTGTTTTATATTGCTACTTATCCACTTAATCCCTACTTGGTTTATCCTCCTGACACTGAGTATGCAGTCAGATACTGCCTTGTTCAAAGAATCTCTAACTGCTTCTGATGCACAAATGACTCAATCCTGTAGCTTCTTATGCAATGGCACTGCTCCAAGATTGTTTGCTAGGCCCACTATTTCTTTACTTAATTTATAAAGGTTTCATTTCTTTCAAAACTTCCAAAATTGTACACAAACCTTTTTAATATTTTTTTCCATATGCCATTGATACATTGAGAGGTCACTTCATCCAAAGCCACAGCAATATTTTTAATAATATGATAAATATTGAATGCTTTTCAGAATTGCATAAGAGTCTGATCATTTCTTTCAGTGGCTTGTGAAAAAGTAGATAAGCTTTAAACACTGCAAGAACTCTCTGATCCATCGGTTGGATCAATAAAGTAGTGTTTGGAGGGAGAAACATGACCTTGAACATCACAGATATAAGATGGATGACTTGGAGTATTATCTAGAATTAATAAAAATTTAAATTCTACATTTTCTTTCACACAATAGTTTACCATTTCACTCGCATAACAGTTGATTAAGGCATCTGCAAACATTTTTGAGTCATCCACGACTTCTTATTGCTCTGATAATGAACTGGAAGAGTATGCTTCCTAATGTTTTTGAAGGCTCGTGGATTCTCACTGTGCCATATCACAAATGGTTTCAGTTAATATCCAGCCATATTACCCCACTAACAGAATCATAATATGGTCTTTAAAAGCTTAGAGACAGGCACAGATTTTAGCTTTTTGTGGATGAATGTCCGACACAAGGAGGTCTCATCCATATTAAATATTTGCTAGGGAAAATAACTTTCCTTCGTAATAAATTTATCCAATTTCTCCACAAATTCCTTGGCACTTGCAGATTCACCATACATTTTTACATTATGCAGCACAAAATGCTGCTTAAATCTCATGAAACAACCAGAAGAAGTGTTGAAGTTGTAGTCATAATCGGGTCCTGCTTTCTCCTTCAACATGCTGAAGAGACTTAGTTAGCAGATTCTTTCACAGCCTCTACAATTTGATCCTTATTTTTCGAAATGGTCATCACTGTATAATGAGACCATCCGAATGTGCAATCACACTGATGGGCTTACCAGCTTCATGTTGCTTTTAACTTTCAAGATCAATTACTTGCCTCTTTTTCTGTAATTCTTCACCAGGTTTTTTGTTTAGGCATGTAGGGGCCATGTCGCACAAAATATCACAAAATATTTAATGATAAATTTACAAATAGCCTATTTCTCAAACACAAAATCAAGAGGGATTACTGAAGATCGTGCCGACTACAGAGGGAAAGTGCTGCTAAATTGCTATTGCCACTGCGCACGATACGTTGTTGCTAAATAGAAACCTTTTTACTTTACATTCACTTGTCTTGTTTGAAAGTATAGTTGAAAATGTTATTTTTTCCTTATGGGGATCACGGACGTAAGTGGAGGGATAACTGTAATATTAACCTGATATCAAAACTGGAAATGTTAATCTCCAGTTTTGATATCACATGCAGTTGAGATTAACATAAGGCATTAGTTAGGCCAATGCTTTATATAGAAGTAGTACCACAACCTCCTTAATCCCTAAGTGTCAATGTACTTTTTACCATAGCAGCAATATTAAGTGCAGTCTTTGCAACACTTGCAATGTGCCCTCAGATTTTTTTCTATTATTTTTATGGTGCAAAGACATCAAAGGTCATACTGTGTCAAGACACAGGTCTCAGCAGTACATATGGTAACTGGTTAGTAGGACAATCAAACATCCATGCCCTTGGTGGTATTTGAACCCGTAGCTGAAGAGCAGATATGCTAATCATTCGGTCAACCAGAGTGGCATGTCCTCGGAACTTTAGTTCACTGTCTATCATCACCCCAAGATCCCGAATCTCATCCACTTCCTGAAGTAGAGCTCCACTAATATAGTATGTAATCTTATATCTCTGCACACAAAGAGTGTAACACCTTGCATTTATTAATATAACTCTAGCTTTATACTATGAATTTTTTTTAGTGTGGCTCATACCTAAAATAAGTTTGTTTTGTTATAGTTTTTGCATGTCGATGCTAAACTCTAGCGTGTCAAAATCCTGCAAAAACTCCCTAATGCCAGCTCTTACTGCCAATATCTTTATAGAAACTCTCAGGAATGATCTCTACTTCTCTTACTATATGAGAATTAAGAAAAAAGCAATTCAATATGCTCCTCCCATCAATTTTTAACTGTCAGCCATACTGCTTCTTTTCCTCCTATTTGCCATGTTATCTAACCTACATTCTATCAACTGCAGCTCTAAATCAATGTTCAACAATCATCAGGCTATCATAATTATTCTTTTTTGGATTTACTCCACCATTCTCTGCCACCCCCCCCCCCCCAAAAAAGCAACAGATCACCAAATCTAGACATAGTCTAGTTTTGGTCTCAGCAATGCTTAGTAGTACACGTACACTTTCTTCTTACAGCTGCCATCTTCATCACTGCAGAAATAGTCCTCAGCACTATCAAAAATGGTTTTAATATTACTTATTTTAAATATTAATTTCTAGCATGCTGCAACTGATTTTAATTGGTATTACGATTGTTGTTTGTATCTTGTATTTGTTCTTTGATTTGCTTGTTGTTTCTACATACTGATGACGATCTGTTATATTCAGTATGAAATATTTGTACTTTTATTGAAGCTTATTACTGTGGTTATCTTGTAATTTTGTTGTTTTATAGGCATCATTGACATACATTTGTATGTTAATGATGCCAAGACAGGCTTAACTGGAGATAGGCAGCTGATGATGAAAAGCTGGGAAACACTATGATGTGTGGTCTTGCAGACTATGTCAATGGGCAAGTAAGTAGCACTATCAGTTTAATGTTGCAAAGTGTATGGTCTTGAACTTAGATAAGTAAGGTTGGGAAGCAGAATAGACAGTTAATGAGAAAATTTTGAAGTGGAAGAGATGAGATATATATGGGAGTGATAGTGGACAAAGACTTGAAGTTTAGGTATAGTCTAAATTGTAAGAACACTGCTGAAATTGTAAGAACATCACAATTGATAATATCAATAATAAGAAGGACCTTCACATACAGAAGCAAAAATGTTATGGTTCTCTTGTATAAGGCCTTAATTGGGCTGCATACAGACTAATATGTAGAAATTTGGTCACCTGGTTAAGAAGGTTCACTAAATTGGTGTTGGGTAGTGGAATATGTGATACAAGAATAGATTAAAGGAATGCAACTTGTAAAACATTATGAATTGAAGAGGAAATATGATTGAGATGTATAAGTTGGTGAGGAATTGTTACCAGATTTACATTTATTCACTCACCACATTTTCACAGAGTAGAGGGAGGCAAGGGTAGAATAAGAAGCCATTCCTAGAAGTTATATAAAGAGGGTGAAGATTCTGTATGTGAAGGTCCTTCTTATTATTGATATTATCAATTGTGATGTTCTTACAATTTCAGCAGTGTTCTTACAATTTAGACTATACCTAAACTTCAAGTCTTTGTCCACTATCACTCCCATATATATCTCATCTCTTCCACTTCAAAATTTTCTCATTAACTGTCTATTCTGCTTCCCAACCTTACTTATCTAAGTTCAAGACCATACACTTTGCAACATTAAACTGATAGTGCTACTTACTTGCCCATTGACATAGTCTACAAGACCACACATCATAGTGTTTCCCAGCTTTTCATCATCAGCTGCCTATCTCCAGTTAAGCCTGTCTTGGCATCATTAACATACAAATGTATGTCAATGATGCCTATAAAACAACAAAATTACAAGATAACCACAGTAATAAGCTTTAATAAAAGTACAAATATTTCATACTGAATATAACAGATCGTCATCAGTGTGTAGAAACAACAAGCAAATCAAAGAACAAATACAAGATACAAACAACAATCGTAATACCAATTAAAATCAGTTGCAGCATGCTAGAAATTAATATTTAAAATAAGTAATATTAAAACCATTTTTGACAGTGCTGAGGACTATTTCTGCAGATACAAGAATAGATTAAAGGAATGCAACTTGTAAAACATTATGAATTGAAGAGGAAATATGATTGAGATGTATAAGTTGGTGAGGAATTGTTACCAGATTTACATTTATTCACTCACCACATTTTCACAGAGTAGAGGGAGGCAAGGGTAGAATAAGAAGCCATTCCTAGAAGTTATATAAAGAGGGTGTAAGCAAGGTAGCGAGGAGCATGTTCTTTGCATGAAAAGTGGTGTGAGCAGAATGCACTGCTTGAAACTGTGGTGAATGAAGAAACCATTAATATAGATTTAAGGAATAGTTTGATGTTTTTTTTTTTTTTTTTTGCATGAGAGTGTAGACTTCCTGCAATAAATCTTTTAGTTCAATGGAAGTCTGATGCTAATAAATTATTATATATTCACGAACAAATTTATCTTCCGGGATTAAAAGTCATACTGATTGACATGCCAATTTTTCATGACATCATAATAACGACAACGCCTTTCGTCAGCATTATAATTATTATAGGAATACGTAGCTAATAAGCGCAGGGTGCACTATTTCGAGCTGAGTTTAACCAAATACAGCAGTGATACTAACTTTTATTGTGCCTTTAGTAAATGCTTCTTGTCAGTGTACTCAATCTGAAAAAAAAAAAAAATTAACTATAACAAATCTTTCAAATCAATAATGTAGTGTAATAAATTACAAGTATTCCTCGTTAAGCGAAAAGTAACTTGTCCCCATGGAAGTCCTATGATAACAATTATTATAGCGCTACTGTGTATATAGTAGCTGAGTTCCCAATTGGGAATTTATAATTCCACCAAACCTCCCTTTACCACACATTACTTTTCAACTATTATGAAAAACAAACCTTAGAGAGATCCAGTCGATTTTCCCATGCTTTAAAAACCAGTTTTCCAGATCCCTCTACTTGCTCATTTAAACATTCTACACGATCTAAGTCAATTTTTGTGTACAGACTGTAGTGAATGCCAAGTTCTGCAGGATTTTCTCCTTCTGATTTACCACAACAATGCTTATGACCAGCCATAAATAAAATATTAATCTGGGCTTGCTGCTTGTTCACTGAGATAAGCTTATGCTACCAGACGGCACACTACAATTTGAAAGCTTTTGGCAAAACAGCACCATCTATGAGAAACTAAGCGCATAATTGTAAGTACAGTATTCTAATTTATTACGAAAAACATTATTGTATTAAAGTTAGTATCGAAAGCTTGTTAATGTGTGGGGAGAAGGGGGGGTTAAAACAATTATTATTATCATTCACATAATTGATACACAGTCAAAACAAGATATCATTTAAACCAGTGCTTTAAATGATATCTTGTTTTGATATGGATGTAAAGTCCCCTTTGGAAAATTAAAATATTTCACGGCCACAGTCCAAAAAAAAAAAAAAAAATCGTAATACACACATATATCATTATATTTATATTGAATACAATTTATATTCAAGATTTTGCGTTTGTAAGTGTTTCTTATCAATACTTTTGAAATAAAACTTATATGAATAAGCATATATTTACTAATATTCATTACGCGCCGAAATACGTAGGAAGCAAAATAAAGCAAAATTTGTGAACCAACACCAATGTGTGATTTTTTTCATTAAAATATAAAAAATAACAAAAAAAAATGAATTATAAAAATTAAATACGTTTCTTTTAAGATTAAAAAAAATCTACTTAGTCTTAAAACATTTTAAAATTGTTTTCGTTATTTCACGGCCCCCACTCAACAAAACTTACGGCCCTCAAGGGGCCGCAGTCCACAGTTTGGGAAGCCTTGATTTAAACAACAATTTCACTGGTGATACAGAACAATTCAGATTCTACCCAAGAATCTAAGAATAGTCTGTCAGATAGCGTCGTAAAATATGGACTGTTCCAAGTAATGCTGTTTTTGCAGATCATATGGGATCACTTCATTGATGTTTAATTGCTGTAAATAGTTGGATAGCTTCTTTGCAATTGCACCAATAAATAATAAAATAAATCAGCTAACGCCTTTTATTCCCTTATAGGGAGTAGGTAAGGCCTTTATACCATATCTAGCTTTTGGAGACTGAGTGGGGCAGTTGATAGCTGGCCCATGTCTATCACTAATTATAGCAGCCACCGATGAAGAGGCTGGCAAACGAGTGCTGCCATCTCTTGGTACTTAACCCTAACAAGATTTGTTACTGTCTGAAATAATGTGGGTACTACGGTCGATTTTCTTGAATTTAGGGGATAAAAAAACCCGAGTTTCCGGGAGGAAAAAACCGCTTGCCCTTGCCAGAGATTGATTAACTCGGGAATCGGTCGAAGAAAGGCTTAGAACTAGACTTGAATTTAAGTCTGACTTCGAGCGACCAAGCGCAGAGGACCCAAGCGCCACTTTCACTGAGCTACACGGGCCTCACTGAAATTGCACCAAGTGTACCAATAACTTGGGATGACTTTGGTGTGTTTAAGCCACAGTTGGCCAACTTCGATTGCCAGATCTCGATATTTAGTATTTTTTTTTCAGTTCTTTGTTGTTAATGTTGTTATTACAGGGTACAGCGATATCAATAATCCAAAGCTGTCAGTGTTCGATAATTGTGATGTCAGGTCTATTGTGTTCCAAATGCCAATCAGTTTGTATTCTAAAGTTCCAGAGAATTTTTGCGGTTTCGTTTTCCAATACTCTCTCCATTTTATGCAGCCACCAGTTATCAGAAGTTGGAAAGCCATATTTTTTGCATCATGCCAATGAATTATTTTGGCCACTTGAACATGGCTGTATTTATAGTCAGTTTGAGCTATCTTGGTGCAGGCACTGATTATATGTTCCACAGTCTCATCTCTCTGATCACATAATCTGCATTTGCGGTTATTATTGATGTTCAAAGTTTTTGTTTTCATTGCATTAGTTCGTATTGCCTGTTCTTGAGCTGCTAGACTATAAGAATAATAATAAATTATAATAATTATCATCATCATCATCATCAAATTCCTGACATGTACCTTCAAGGGGTGTACAGGATATGAAATAGCACCACATGAAAAACTTACACCATTACTAACTTCCTATCTACAATTTTCCTCCAAATCAGTCTGTACCTGTCAAGACTTCAACATTATCAGATCCTATATTTCTATCTTCTAAGGCACTTTTTACTGTATCAATCCACCTATATCTTGGCCTTCCTCTGGGTCTTTTTCCTGCCAACCTGACAAAGAACACTTGTTTTGCAGGAATCTCCATTTTTTTTTTTTTATAATCGCACACTAGCCATTAATACAATACCATCATACTCATTCACTGACGAAGCACACTCAACCACCTCTGACAACCCATTCACTACCATGTTACTCAGCGGCGGCTTGTACATAAGCAATGCGACACTGCAGCACCTCCAAGGAAAAAACGAAACCATTAAATGTTGCTTGTGTTTATAAATAATAATAATGCTTACAACATTATATAAATACAATACAACATGTTAAAGGTTGCAGCTTATGTTTTGACATTGAATGAATAGATAATAATTGAAATTGTTCGATTAACGCTTTAAATTACGAAACAAATGCACTGCGATTTAACACAGTGTCGGAATTATCACGATCGGCCAATTGCAGCTAGACTCACCGATATTCTTTTGCATTACAAGTTATTCCGACACTGCTCGTTTGGGCAGTGTCACTTACAGATAAATCCTATGCTTGCGCGTTATTTCTGTGCGATACGAACTTTTATTATGAGTATTTGTTCGTGGTGAGGGTGAAATATTTTTAATAAAGCAATTTTTTAATATGTAAATTTATTTATTAATCAATTGGTTACTGATTAGGAAAAAAAAGAATTTTTTTATTTTGTATATGCAGCATCCCCCACTGAAAATTTTCACCGGCCACCACTGATGCTACTACTCCTAACACCCTTGCTAGCCACACTCTTATACATCCTTCACTGCTGACCACTTGTTCTCTCCCTTCTTACTATGTACTGAAAAAGTCTTCGGTGTCAATCCTACAAAATCCCTTTAATAACTTAAATGATTTTATCATGTCTCCTCTTTTTCTTCTAACAGCTAATTTTTGAAGTCTACAGACCATTAATCTCTTCTAATAAGCAGTATTCCACAGACCTACTATAATCTTTGTTGCTCGCCTCTGGATCCTTTCCACAACTTCTTCATCACCACGGAATCAGGGAGTCCAGATGTGTCCTTATTAAAGCCTTATATAGCGGAACAGTAACCTCACTATCTCTACTTGTTAGTATGTGTGTTCTTCAACAACCAGATAATCTGATGCGCTGTTTTGGTTTCCTTCACAATATGCCCTCTAAAGTTCAACTTTTTGATCACGATCACATCCAAGTCCCTGGTCTCATCAGTTTCTTGCAGTTCAGTTCCATCAATATAGTACACAGCTTCTGATCTCTTACCAAAGTGCAGCAGCTTATACTTGAACAGCAGCCATTTACCTTGCCTTTACTGCTGGTCTAAGTCCTTTTGCTGGATCTGTGCATCATCATCAATATTATCTCCATTGCTCTTCCCAGTTCAGCATCGTCAGCAAACAACTGGATATTTCCTATGACATCATTCCTATATCACTGATGTATAAATTAAACAACAGAGGACCAAGCACTGGGCTCTGTGATACACCACCAAGTCACTTAATTTCTCCTCTACTCAACTCCATAAACCTCTTTGATATTTATCCATCAGCCAACCTCATATCCAAATCACCAGATTCATATCCATTCCCATTTTCCCCAATTTATGCGATAGAGTTCTATGTAGAATCTTGTCAAATGCTTTTTGCAAAGTGTAGAAATATCACTGAGTAGCCATTTCCCTTATTCAACTCCAATGTCACTTGATTATAAAAAGTAAGCAAATTACTAAGGCAAGACCTATCCTTCACAAACTCATGTTATCCCTTATAGAATGTCATATTCCTATTCACCCATTCCTGAATTCTATCTTTCATCAATTTCTCCAATACCTTAACCACCACTCCTGAGATGTTGATTCGCCTATAATTTGCTACTTCTGTCTTGGGGCCTCTTTTATGTAATGGGAGTTTTATGTTGAACAAACAGATTCTAGGCCTCGAGCATATATGGCAACACTATCGGCAAGATTTTTTTTTCTAAGTTCGTACATCTGTCATAAGCATCCAGGTGAAATTGCAATTCATTCTATCGAATAGTTTGTTTATACAACTGTCTGAAGCAAAAGTGTTGTCTGTATCCCTTGAAATGGATTAAATTGAGTGTCGCGGTTATAAAATCCTTTGTAAAAGAAGGTTTAACACGAAAAGAAATTCATTCGAAGTTCATAAACGTTTATGAGCACTCTTCCCCTTCGTTTTCGACAATTAAGAAATGGGCTGCCGAGTTTAAACGTGGCTGTACCAGCCTTGAAAATGATCCATACGAACGGCGTCCAAAAAGTGTAACAACACCAGAAATCATTGATCAAGTGCACGATATGGTATTGGATGACCGAAGAATCACAGTGCATGAAATTGCTGAGGATGGCTATAGGCATTTCAAAAGAACGTGTAAGATATATTTTGCATGAAGAATTGCAAATGAAAAATATTTGCGCAAGATAGGTGCTGCGCTTGCTCACAGCAGTTCAAAAACGCACTCACATGAAAATCTCTGAACAGTGCTTGGAGCGTTTTAACAAGAATAAAACTGATTTTGTGCATCAATTTTTACTATGGATGAGACTTAGATTCATTATTACACACCAGAGTCCAAACAGCAGTCAAAACAGTGGACAGAAGCTGGTTGTTCAGCGCGAAAGAGACAAAGTCGGTTCCATCAGCAGGAAAGGTCACAGGGTCGGTGTTTTGGGATGCTAAAAACATTTTATTTATTAATTATCTTGAAAAGGGTAAAACAATAACAGGGGAATATTATTCGGATCTTTTAACCAGACTAGACGAAAAAAATCGTGAGAAAAAACTCGGTTTGCAGAGGAAACAAATAATCTTTCATCAGGACAATGCACCTGCCCACAAAGGTGTTTTGGCAATGGGAAACTAAGGGATCTGCGCTATGAATTGTTGGAACATCCATCCTATTCCCCAGGTTTGGCTCCCTGTAACTTCTGTCTGTTCCCAAAATGAAAACTCTTCCTCACTGATCAGCGTTTTTCTTCGAATCAAGAGGTGATTGCAGCTGTAGAGGGATATTTTTCAGATCTTTCTGAGAACCACTACAGGAACAGGATAATGGCGATGGAGCATCTCTGGAATAAATCTATTAGTCTTAAGAAAGATTATGTTGAAAAATAAAAATACTTTTGAAATTATAAATTCGTTTTTTTATAATTAGGCCGAGAACTTTTCAGACCATCCTCGTACATGAGAGGTTGGTTAATCAACATGTAGTACGTTTGTACCGTGTATGGGGTAATGGGTTAGGAAAGGAGAAACTTGTTTACATTTGATTTAAAAGCCTGTATAAAGTGTATTCCTTGGAAAATACAACAGGTGGAAGATTGTTCCACAATACAGCAGTAGAAAGGATGAAAGAAGAGGAAAGAAAGTTGTTCTGTAGGTTTCAAGGAGTACAGCGAAGAGATGTTGTGGGACAGCTGCAAGTGTTCCAACGGACTTAATAATTAGTGGAGGATTATTTATGCTATTTCAGATGAACGTTTGCCATGGAAATATTTATAGAATACACATAATGCAGAAATTAACCGAAAGTTTGCCCTTTTTTTTTCATTCCATTGCATATTTCGAGTACTGAGGCTCAAATTAAACAGCTTGGTCTGATGAACAGATAATTCCCTTGTGTATTCTGGTGATATGAAGGCCCATATGCCATCTAATCCCATGGCTGTGTCCATATTGAGGTTCTGCAATATTTTAGCCGCCTCCATTTCTTCATCATCCATTCTCCTATAAGTCAATGGCACACCTGGCATTGCAATATCACTGCATAGTTGGTATATTCCAACAACATACTCTCTCAGTACTTCAGCTATTTGTCAGTTATCTTCCACCACCAGCACTTTTTTTTAAAGTCATCCTTCCATAGTCATTCCTCCTGTCACTTGCCACATAGAGAAAGAATTTCTTAGGATTTCGTTTGGCCTCATCTGCTAGCTTTCTCTCAAAATTAGCTTTGGCCTTTCTTATCATATTGTCACCCTTCTTGCCTTATATGCTCATAAGCATGCTGATTATATGTTTCTTTATAATCCTCCACAATTTTTTGTGTGTACAAATCCTTCTTAATTAAGTTATTCATCGTCTAACTCTGCCTAATTTATTCTTCTGGCTTTAGGTATACATTCAGATACTGCTTTCTCAAACATCTCTTGATCACCTCCCATGTACCAACATTATTCCTCCCCTCCAAATTCCTATGCCATTGCTCTGCTGAAGCTGTCTTCTTCTCCTACTCAGCTTCTCATAATCGCTTGTCATATGGAAAACTTATTACCTGGGAGATCACCAGATATCCTGCATATCTGGTAATCTCCCAGGTCAAGACACTTTGTGCTGAAGCGAAGGCAGTTTAACTAGATTGGTTAGTGTTAAGTTTTCTGATGCGATCATCAGATCCAACACACTCTTGAACCGCGTGTCCTTCCATTACATATTCCTTCAGGTAATTATCTATCAAGACCTCTATAAATTTCATTTCCTTCTCTGCTTGCGACCACTTCTTCTCCCAATCTATTCCCACATAGTTGAAATCCCCTATAATAATTATTCGACCTGCACTTATCGTGCTAATTTGCGAGTGCATGGCATCGGCATTCTTTCCCCCCCCCCCATGGATTATAGCAGCAGCCAATTACAGATTTAGTCCTGTTGGCCTCTATCTCACACCAGCTAGCCTCAAATGAACTGCCCTCTGAATCACTGTTCTCCTGTTATACTTCTACTTTTTTTTTGGCTTTAATTCCTCTGCTATCATTACAACCTTCCCCGTTTTGTTCCTTCTGTCCTCTCTGAAAACATTATATCCTTTGCATTCTATTACTATAACCATACCATCCTTGGTTAACCACATTTCTCTAATGCCTATTACTTTTGGCCAAGTTGTGCTAACTAATGCCAAAAACTCTTCAACCCTGCGTTACTTAGCGAACTAAAGCTAACCTCGAGTGCAACATATTGCATTATGTGATCACTCTCCCACTTATAACTTCTAGGTTGACTTTACCAACCCTCACCTGCATCCCCCTTAAACATTTTAGTTTCATTAATTTTGTACTTCCGAACTCTCACTGAACAAAACTTTCTCAAGACTCCTGACACCAAATCCATTAAGATGCAAGCTATTCAGCCCTTTTAAAATCGTTCCTTCCATCAAACAAACCCCACACCTTTTGTCCTGCACAATCTGCCCACTAACTCATTCGCAATCATAGCTCTCTTTCTCTCTCTCTCTCTCTCTCTCTCTCCATTTCAGTTTACCTCTATCATACGGTGGCAACAGACTCCCAACTTTTACTTTCTCACTCTTCTTTTTCTCATGTATTATCAACTCTTTCAGATATTCTCGCATACCGCACTTTTCACCTACTAAATCATTTGTGCCAGGCTGACTGGCACTGCCAGCCAAAATAAACATTACTTTCACCTTTACTCTCTGTATCCTTACAGCATCACTGACATCCTTAATCTTAGCTCCAGGAAAACACGATTTCGTCACACTCTCATCAAGGACACTTCGTATTAATGAATCACTATACAAAATCCGATCTTTATTTTCGTGCTTGCGTTCTTTTATGCTGTGCTTTCTCTCCCTTCTCTTCCGCTTTCTTGTCATATCATCCTGCACAGGCATTTCTCGGATACTCAATCTCACGTTTCGTTCTGTGAAGACCACAAGTAAGTGCATACTCTTTTCCATTATCATCTGATCATATATCTTCATTTTCTACAGCGTTATCACACAATCACATTATCACGCATTTTGCCTTTCAAGTCACCATCACTCATCTTACTCTCTTCACAGTTATTACATTCGTTTACGAAACACTTTAGACAAACATGTACCCCAGTATCATTCTCTTTCCAAAAATCTCTCGTTCTGCGAAGGCCATACATTTTGCACATGCTGCAGCGAATGTAATCACGCACGTTAAAATTACGTGCATTCTTACACGTTGTTGATGGGGGACACAAAGTGTTCAGTCATTGTAACAAAAGATAGTGATTCTCTTGTTAGGCCTTGATGTTTAATTGCTGTAAATAGTTGGATAGCTTCTTTGCAATTGCACCAATAAATAATAAAATAAATCAGCTAACGCCTTTTATTCCCTTATAGGGAGTAGGTAAGGCCTTTATACCATATCTAGCTTTTGGAGACTGAGTGGGGCAGTTGATAGCTGGCCCATGTCTATCACTAATTATAGCAGCCACCGATGAAGAGGCTGGCAAACGAGTGCTGCCATCTCTTGGTACTTAACCCTAACAAGATTTGTTACTGTCTGAAATAATGTGGGTACTACGGTCGATTTTCTTGAATTTAGGGGATAAAAAAACCCGAGTTTCCGGGAGGAAAAAACCGCTTGCCCTTGCCAGAGATTGATTAACTCGGGAATCGGTCGAAGAAAGGCTTAGAACTAGACTTGAATTTAAGTCTGACTTCGAGCGACCAAGCGCAGAGGACCCAAGCGCCACTTTCACTGAGCTACACGGGCCTCACTGAAATTGCACCAAGTGTACCAATAACTTGGGATGACTTTGGTGTGTTTAAGCCACAGTTGGCCAACTTCGATTGCCAGATCTCGATATTTAGTATTTTTTTTTCAGTTCTTTGTTGTTAATGTTGTTATTACAGGGTACAGCGATATCAATAATCCAAAGCTGTCAGTGTTCGATAATTGTGATGTCAGGTCTATTGTGTTCCAAATGCCAATCAGTTTGTATTCTAAAGTTCCAGAGAATTTTTGCGGTTTCGTTTTCCAATACTCTCTCCATTTTATGCAGCCACCAGTTATCAGAAGTTGGAAAGCCATATTTTTTGCATCATGCCAATGAATTATTTTGGCCACTTGAACATGGCTGTATTTATAGTCAGTTTGAGCTATCTTGGTGCAGGCACTGATTATATGTTCCACAGTCTCATCTCTCTGATCACATAATCTGCATTTGCGGTTATTATTGATGTTCAAAGTTTTTGTTTTCATTGCATTAGTTCGTATTGCCTGTTCTTGAGCTGCTAGACTATAAGAATAATAATAAATTATAATAATTATCATCATCATCATCATCAAATTCCTGACATGTACCTTCAAGGGGTGTACAGGATATGAAATAGCACCACATGAAAAACTTACACCATTACTAACTTCCTATCTACAATTTTCCTCCAAATCAGTCTGTACCTGTCAAGACTTCAACATTATCAGATCCTATATTTCTATCTTCTAAGGCACTTTTTACTGTATCAATCCACCTATATCTTGGCCTTCCTCTGGGTCTTTTTCCTGCCAACCTGACAAAGAACACTTGTTTTGCAGGAATCTCCATTTTTTTTTTTTTATAATCGCACACTAGCCATTAATACAATACCATCATACTCATTCACTGACGAAGCACACTCAACCACCTCTGACAACCCATTCACTACCATGTTACTCAGCGGCGGCTTGTACATAAGCAATGCGACACTGCAGCACCTCCAAGGAAAAAACGAAACCATTAAATGTTGCTTGTGTTTATAAATAATAATAATGCTTACAACATTATATAAATACAATACAACATGTTAAAGGTTGCAGCTTATGTTTTGACATTGAATGAATAGATAATAATTGAAATTGTTCGATTAACGCTTTAAATTACGAAACAAATGCACTGCGATTTAACACAGTGTCGGAATTATCACGATCGGCCAATTGCAGCTAGACTCACCGATATTCTTTTGCATTACAAGTTATTCCGACACTGCTCGTTTGGGCAGTGTCACTTACAGATAAATCCTATGCTTGCGCGTTATTTCTGTGCGATACGAACTTTTATTATGAGTATTTGTTCGTGGTGAGGGTGAAATATTTTTAATAAAGCAATTTTTTAATATGTAAATTTATTTATTAATCAATTGGTTACTGATTAGGAAAAAAAAGAATTTTTTTATTTTGTATATGCAGCATCCCCCACTGAAAATTTTCACCGGCCACCACTGATGCTACTACTCCTAACACCCTTGCTAGCCACACTCTTATACATCCTTCACTGCTGACCACTTGTTCTCTCCCTTCTTACTATGTACTGAAAAAGTCTTCGGTGTCAATCCTACAAAATCCCTTTAATAACTTAAATGATTTTATCATGTCTCCTCTTTTTCTTCTAACAGCTAATTTTTGAAGTCTACAGACCATTAATCTCTTCTAATAAGCAGTATTCCACAGACCTACTATAATCTTTGTTGCTCGCCTCTGGATCCTTTCCACAACTTCTTCATCACCACGGAATCAGGGAGTCCAGATGTGTCCTTATTAAAGCCTTATATAGCGGAACAGTAACCTCACTATCTCTACTTGTTAGTATGTGTGTTCTTCAACAACCAGATAATCTGATGCGCTGTTTTGGTTTCCTTCACAATATGCCCTCTAAAGTTCAACTTTTTGATCACGATCACATCCAAGTCCCTGGTCTCATCAGTTTCTTGCAGTTCAGTTCCATCAATATAGTACACAGCTTCTGATCTCTTACCAAAGTGCAGCAGCTTATACTTGAACAGCAGCCATTTACCTTGCCTTTACTGCTGGTCTAAGTCCTTTTGCTGGATCTGTGCATCATCATCAATATTATCTCCATTGCTCTTCCCAGTTCAGCATCGTCAGCAAACAACTGGATATTTCCTATGACATCATTCCTATATCACTGATGTATAAATTAAACAACAGAGGACCAAGCACTGGGCTCTGTGATACACCACCAAGTCACTTAATTTCTCCTCTACTCAACTCCATAAACCTCTTTGATATTTATCCATCAGCCAACCTCATATCCAAATCACCAGATTCATATCCATTCCCATTTGCCCCAATTTATGCGATAGAGTTCTATGTAGAATCTTGTCAAATGCTTTTTGCAAAGTGTAGAAATATCACTGAGTAGCCATTTCCCTTATTCAACTCCATTGTCACTTGATTATAAAAAGTAAGCAAATTACTAAGGCAAGACCTATCCTTCACAAACTCATGTTATCCCTTATAGAATGTCATATTCCTATTCACCCATTCCTGAATTCTATCTTTCATCAATTTCTCCAATACCTTAACCACCACTCCTGAGATGTTGATTCGCCTATAATTTGCTACTTCTGTCTTGGGGCCTCTTTTATGTAATGGGAGTTTTATGTTGAACAAACAGATTCTAGGCCTCGAGCATATATGGCAACACTATCGGCAAGATTTTTTTTTCTAAGTTCGTACATCTGTCATAAGCATCCAGGTGAAATTGCAATTCATTCTATCGAATAGTTTGTTTATACAACTGTCTGAAGCAAAAGTGTTGTCTGTATCCCTTGAAATGGATTAAATTGAGTGTCGCGGTTATAAAATCCTTTGTAAAAGAAGGTTTAACACGAAAAGAAATTCATTCGAAGTTCATAAACGTTTATGAGCACTCTTCCCCTTCGTTTTCGACAATTAAGAAATGGGCTGCCGAGTTTAAACGTGGCTGTACCAGCCTTGAAAATGATCCATACGAACGGCGTCCAAAAAGTGTAACAACACCAGAAATCATTGATCAAGTGCACGATATGGTATTGGATGACCGAAGAATCACAGTGCATGAAATTGCTGAGGATGGCTATAGGCATTTCAAAAGAACGTGTAAGATATATTTTGCATGAAGAATTGCAAATGAAAAATATTTGCGCAAGATAGGTGCTGCGCTTGCTCACAGCAGTTCAAAAACGCACTCACATGAAAATCTCTGAACAGTGCTTGGAGCGTTTTAACAAGAATAAAACTGATTTTGTGCATCAATTTTTACTATGGATGAGACTTAGATTCATTATTACACACCAGAGTCCAAACAGCAGTCAAAACAGTGGACAGAAGCTGGTTGTTCAGCGCGAAAGAGACAAAGTCGGTTCCATCAGCAGGAAAGGTCACAGGGTCGGTGTTTTGGGATGCTAAAAACATTTTATTTATTAATTATCTTGAAAAGGGTAAAACAATAACAGGGGAATATTATTCGGATCTTTTAACCAGACTAGACGAAAAAAATCGTGAGAAAAAACTCGGTTTGCAGAGGAAACAAATAATCTTTCATCAGGACAATGCACCTGCCCACAAAGGTGTTTTGGCAATGGGAAACTAAGGGATCTGCGCTATGAATTGTTGGAACATCCATCCTATTCCCCAGGTTTGGCTCCCTGTAACTTCTGTCTGTTCCCAAAATGAAAACTCTTCCTCACTGATCAGCGTTTTTCTTCGAATCAAGAGGTGATTGCAGCTGTAGAGGGATATTTTTCAGATCTTTCTGAGAACCACTACAGGAACAGGATAATGGCGATGGAGCATCTCTGGAATAAATCTATTAGTCTTAAGAAAGATTATGTTGAAAAATAAAAATACTTTTGAAATTATAAATTCGTTTTTTTATAATTAGGCCGAGAACTTTTCAGACCATCCTCGTACATGAGAGGTTGGTTAATCAACATGTAGTACGTTTGTACCGTGTATGGGGTAATGGGTTAGGAAAGGAGAAACTTGTTTACATTTGATTTAAAAGCCTGTATAAAGTGTATTCCTTGGAAAATACAACAGGTGGAAGATTGTTCCACAATACAGCAGTAGAAAGGATGAAAGAAGAGGAAAGAAAGTTGTTCTGTAGGTTTCAAGGAGTACAGCGAAGAGATGTTGTGGGACAGCTGCAAGTGTTCCAACGGACTTAATAATTAGTGGAGGATTATTTATGCTATTTCAGATGAACGTTTGCCATGGAAATATTTATAGAATACACATAATGCAGAAATTAACCGAAAGTTTGCCCTTTTTTTTTCATTCCATTGCATATTTCGAGTACTGAGGCTCAAATTAAACAGCTTGGTCTGATGAACAGATAATTCCCTTGTGTATTCTGGTGATATGAAGGCCCATATGCCATCTAATCCCATGGCTGTGTCCATATTGAGGTTCTGCAATATTTTAGCCGCCTCCATTTCTTCATCATCCATTCTCCTATAAGTCAATGGCACACCTGGCATTGCAATATCACTGCATAGTTGGTATATTCCAACAACATACTCTCTCAGTACTTCAGCTATTTGTCAGTTATCTTCCACCACCAGCACTTTTTTTTAAAGTCATCCTTCCATAGTCATTCCTCCTGTCACTTGCCACATAGAGAAAGAATTTCTTAGGATTTCGTTTGGCCTCATCTGCTAGCTTTCTCTCAAAATTAGCTTTGGCCTTTCTTATCATATTGTCACCCTTCTTGCCTTATATGCTCATAAGCATGCTGATTATATGTTTCTTTATAATCCTCCACAATTTTTTGTGTGTACAAATCCTTCTTAATTAAGTTATTCATCGTCTAACTCTGCCTAATTTATTCTTCTGGCTTTAGGTATACATTCAGATACTGCTTTCTCAAACATCTCTTGATCACCTCCCATGTACCAACATTATTCCTCCCCTCCAAATTCCTATGCCATTGCTCTGCTGAAGCTGTCTTCTTCTCCTACTCAGCTTCTCATAATCGCTTGTCATATGGAAAACTTATTACCTGGGAGATCACCAGATATCCTGCATATCTGGTAATCTCCCAGGTCAAGACACTTTGTGCTGAAGCGAAGGCAGTTTAACTAGATTGGTTAGTGTTAAGTTTTCTGATGCGATCATCAGATCCAACACACTCTTGAACCGCGTGTCCTTCCATTACATATTCCTTCAGGTAATTATCTATCAAGACCTCTATAAATTTCATTTCCTTCTCTGCTTGCGACCACTTCTTCTCCCAATCTATTCCCACATAGTTGAAATCCCCTATAATAATTATTCGACCTGCACTTATCGTGCTAATTTGCGAGTGCATGGCATCGGCATTCTTTCCCCCCCCCATGGATTATAGCAGCAGCCAATTACAGATTTAGTCCTGTTGGCCTCTATCTCACACCAGCTAGCCTCAAATGAACTGCCCTCTGAATCACTGTTCTCCTGTTATACTTCTACTTTTTTTTTGGCTTTAATTCCTCTGCTATCATTACAACCTTCCCCGTTTTGTTCCTTCTGTCCTCTCTGAAAACATTATATCCTTTGCATTCTATTACTATAACCATACCATCCTTGGTTAACCACATTTCTCTAATGCCTATTACTTTTGGCCAAGTTGTGCTAACTAATGCCAAAAACTCTTCAACCCTGCGTTACTTAGCGAACTAAAGCTAACCTCGAGTGCAACATATTGCATTATGTGATCACTCTCCCACTTATAACTTCTAGGTTGACTTTACCAACCCTCACCTGCATCCCCCTTAAACATTTTAGTTTCATTAATTTTGTACTTCCGAACTCTCACTGAACAAAACTTTCTCAAGACTCCTGACACCAAATCCATTAAGATGCAAGCTATTCAGCCCTTTTAAAATCGTTCCTTCCATCAAACAAACCCCACACCTTTTGTCCTGCACAATCTGCCCACTAACTCATTCGCAATCATAGCTCTCTTTCTCTCTCTCTCTCTCTCTCTCTCTCCATTTCAGTTTACCTCTATCATACGGTGGCAACAGACTCCCAACTTTTACTTTCTCACTCTTCTTTTTCTCATGTATTATCAACTCTTTCAGATATTCTCGCATACCGCACTTTTCACCTACTAAATCATTTGTGCCAGGCTGACTGGCACTGCCAGCCAAAATAAACATTACTTTCACCTTTACTCTCTGTATCCTTACAGCATCACTGACATCCTTAATCTTAGCTCCAGGAAAACACGATTTCGTCACACTCTCATCAAGGACACTTCGTATTAATGAATCACTATACAAAATCCGATCTTTATTTTCGTGCTTGCGTTCTTTTATGCTGTGCTTTCTCTCCCTTCTCTTCCGCTTTCTTGTCATATCATCCTGCACAGGCATTTCTCGGATACTCAATCTCACGTTTCGTTCTGTGAAGACCACAAGTAAGTGCATACTCTTTTCCATTATCATCTGATCATATATCTTCATTTTCTACAGCGTTATCACACAATCACATTATCACGCATTTTGCCTTTCAAGTCACCATCACTCATCTTACTCTCTTCACAGTTATTACATTCGTTTACGAAACACTTTAGACAAACATGTACCCCAGTATCATTCTCTTTCCAAAAATCTCTCGTTCTGCGAAGGCCATACATTTTGCACATGCTGCAGCGAATGTAATCACGCACGTTAAAATTACGTGCATTCTTACACGTTGTTGATGGGGGACACAAAGTGTTCAGTCATTGTAACAAAAGATAGTGATTCTCTTGTTAGGCCTTTTAGCAGTTTAGCCAGATATTTAGCAAGAAGACACGTAGGGGAATCTATGCTTTAAACTATTAAGAGGAGAAGTATGTTTTCCTTATGAATTTTAGGAGTCCCGTGGGAAAGGGGTTGCAGAGATTCAATTGATAGTCTGGAATGTCTTTCTGTTGAACTCATAGGTTGTTTTCATAAAATTCATAGTGTGCGATTTTAACGCACTAGTAAGTTCATGATCAATCATAGAGTATGCATGTATCCATCTTAAAGAATTGTATGATTTTGTTGTCATAGTCTTCTATATTACTATTTATTGGCAGGGCCGGTCCCAGCGTATCTGATATCCCTCGGCAAAGAAAATTTAGGTGCCCCTATACATTCTTTCTCTATATGTATTTTGTCATACTCACACAAGCACACATACACTTATACATGTGATATTAGTTTTAGCGCCCCTAGATTGCCTAGGTTCACCTAATGATAAAACCGGCCCTATTTACCGGTAGAATTACTATTTCGGTAATGCTTTTAAACTTTTTAGAGCTAGCTGATCTTACGCCTCTAGAATGGGGTGTTCTAGAGCAGATCTCGCTCTAGAAGTGTAGGGCTGTCCATGGGGGGTTTTTTCAACATGTTTTCCAAGTGCTGATTTAAACCTAGCTAATGAAGCGTCTTGTGGATTTATCACAGGGGAAAAAAAAGCTACTTGCCAGCGGAACTATTTTTTTAGTCAATAATTTGAACAGTCAAGTCTTATTGCTGAGTTAATATCAACGTGCAATTTTTCAAAATAACTAAATACAAAATAAAATAATAATAACCATAAAATTCATCGATTTGTTACTTCTAAGTGTTGTATACAAAGTGCAGCACCAGGTAGAACCTATCAAACTTCAGGAGTTCATTGTTTGACTGTTATTATTTTATTTCGGTTTGTTTTAAAGTTTATGCTGGTACAAATATGAATTCTAACTGCCATGGAAATATGGCAGTTGCAAGAAAAACAAAAACAAAACAAACAAAACTGGAACACCAATAAGAAGATTTATTTAAGAAGTTACAAAGTATTTCACTATCTCATCTGATAACTACCTGTGGACATTAAACTCTCTACTCATTCTCCAAAAGCTACTTAGGGTTAAAAGGCCTTGCCTACTCTTTATAAGGTAAAAGGCATTAGCTGATTATTATGTTTTATTATCTTAAAAGTTACGCTTAACTTGGAAAATCATTTATTGAAAAAATATCAAGGAAACAATCATAATAATTGCTAAACATTTCTAAAATAGTTATTTCGAATGTGGCCTGAAAGTTCTAAACCTAAAAGTTCTCATCAAAGGTGAGAACTTTAGGTTTATTGACTATGCAAACGGTGAGCTAGTGACAGTTTTGATAATCGGAAATCTGTCGAATAAAGTGTGGTAAATGTTCCGTCATGATGGATATACGGGTGCAATAGTTAATAAAGGAACATCCTTCAAAAAACTCAGAGAGCACTTTCAAAATGAAAAAAAAAGTTTTTCCTTTGAGACGATCGTTGATCACGCGTGTTTTGATTGGTTTCCAATAAGCCCCAACTGTACACTAAAACCAGCATTGAAAATTCGTTTTGAACTGTTGAATGAGATTTTTTTTTACATGCCCCAAAATACTCATCATGAACGTGATTGATTCCATATAGAGTAAGCTCTGTTTTTTTGGTGAATCAAATGTACTTACAGAAATCAGGATTTGCAACCAACGACAAAAATTCATTCGAGGCTCATAATCTGTCTCTTCATAGCTTTACTTGCAAATGATAATGATGTAAAAGCTAATTACTTAGCATCCCCTCAGACAGTCATTTTAAGAATTTCATAGTATTCTGATATTTGCCAATTACTTTTTATCTTTTCTAGCTGATTTACACCTCTTGCCTTCCTAATTCAAATACATCAAATATAAACTATTTGTCTTGCAAAAAAAAAAAAAAAAACTCTGTTGATGCTCTCATTGTGCCTTATGCATTTCTATAGAAACTTTCACGGCGATGCTCTACCGAGCAAGCTTTAGTTTTCTCTAAGCATGTTTCTGCATATTTAGAGGAAAGTAGAATGAGCAGACTTTCTGGAAATATTAAAGCTGTGCAATCCACACGAACAATGTTTCTTCTTTCTCTTTTGAAACCTGTGCAGATACAGTTGTCGTATGTTATAGCTTTTATGACTTCTCGTAAGTGAGTGTATGGGGGGATTGATATAAACACAGGGTGATTCCACATTCCTAGCATAAACTTTATATACTCATTCTGCATCGCAAAATTAAAGAAAGATCCAAGTAAATATAGGTCTGGAAACCTCGCATTTCAGAAACAGTTCTTCTCTAGTTGTAGCGTGAACGCTGCCATTTTCTAGACATTTCTAGACATGTTGCCATAAAATGTCAAAATGTCTGGAAACAAGCATAGGATGAATACCTCAGAGGATGTGTTCAAAGCATAGGATGAATACCTCAGATATTTCATCATTAACAGCATCACACTCTTGAAAGTTCCTGGCTAGTGTCTGTTGGCAATGGATGCATGTTCATCACGTTCCTGTGATTCATCAACATTCCTAAAGCAAAACACACAGGATCAAGTTACACAAGAGGCTCACGTTATTAATATACCTCAACCAGTCTACCTCTTAGGAAATGTTTGATTAAGACACGCTAGTGGTCTCGTGACTGAAGTGTAGTTGAACTCCATCATGCAGGAACATTTTTCTCCTCAGCATAAAAGTCATCAAGCATATCATGGAAGATGTTTTCTAACAGGTTTTGCAAGGTCACTGTGCAAAGAATCTGTAATCCTAATTTGCAAAACAATCTTCCCTATTAATCTGATTTGTCTCCGAAGATACCTGCCGTATGTTGCTGGAGAATTTCTGCCACTCTCCTGACTGAATAGTGGATTTTTATTGGCCCACATGTGATTGTAGTGATAACTTAAAATACTCTCTTAGTAAGCATCACCTCGTCTATGAAAAAGGTACACATGAGTCAAACTGTTAGTTCCACGTACATTGTTGTAAAAATCTCTGAGCAAATAACAATCGATGATGATGATGTTCATCTGATAAAAGTGACTGAAGTCGTCGCTGGAAATGGTATGGGTATAGTAAATTTTCATACAGAACCCTTCACAACTGTTTGGGGAGAGATACTCGCTTTGCTACACTCTTCCGTGTGGAATTCGTGGATTCAGTGAAACAAAACAGTATGCTACCCCCCCCTCTCTGTGTGTGTGTGTGTGTGTGTGTGTCTCACTCCCTCACTCACGTCCCTCATTTCGTGGTACAGAAACTAGTATCGGAAGGGATAAAGTGGTTAATCCTTATTCCCGTTGTCACCTATGTCTGTATATTACGCATGTCCTTCTAGCTGGTCTGTCTGTTTTTCGGGATGAAAACCCGAATTTCAGGGAGAAAAAAAAAATCCTTCGTCAACGCATGATACAGGCTAATTCACCTTTAGAAGAAAAGTCCTGACAAAGGTTCTTCATCCTAGACGGAATTCGATTCGTGTATTCGTATATGGTCTTTCTACTGAAAGCTTAATCGTCGAAATAGGCTGAGCTACTGGGGACTCCATCGAATATTAATGATAAATTCTTTCCGTCTCTCTCTTTACTAGTGATGACAAAATTAGTAAGGTAATAAATAACCTTGCTGACTTCGATTCTCTCCTGGATAATATTAAGAAACAGAAAGTTTTTTTTTTTTCGGTCGTAATTACAATGAACATAGAAGTCTGTAAATTTGTGTGTTCTTTTAGTTGGTTTGATATTTTGTGAGAATAGAAAACTCGAGTTTCTGGAGATTCGAACCTAAGTTTTTACTGTCAAAGAGCATTGCCAATATCGACTAGGAAGGTTCTAATTGGAAAAGTGAATAGATATTAAAATTTAATGTTGAGAAATGTAGTATATGAAATTTAATACAAAGGCAAATTTAGATGGACATAAAATGCATGAAAAGACTTAGAAAAGAATTATGGAATATAAGGATTTTGGATATTCTGGTTGACAGGTAATTTAAGTTAATGAATTGGAAGCAGAAGTCTGTTCGTTTAACCAGGAGAGCTTCACTTGTACAATAGAGAATTTCTGATACTGTTATATGTAGTGATTTAAAGTTACTTTTGGATTGGCTAACTTTGCACATTCTGATCGAAGGAATAACTCAAAGAATATTCACGAAGTGTGTGTGTATCATGACAGTAATGGGATTTAGTTGTAACTTGGTGGACACAGCTTGAAGAATTCTGGAAGACCGTTGAGTCGAAAATTAGTTTATGGATTATTATATATAACAAAGATAGATGGATCCCATCGTACATACCTAAGCTGAATACGAGTAGTAGACGTAATGACGACGAATTAAAAACAGTTAGAATAATTAATATAAGTTCATTTTACAGTTAAAATAGAGAATATATAGAATACCACTTATAAATAACAACAACAAAATTAGATAGTTTTTAAGATGTGATTAGATAAATGTTATGATGGAAGGCAGATTAAATAGCGGCCGTTTAATGCATGGATATTTAGAATCGTAATTAGAAATTAATATCGTGCATTACACGTCGAATTTTTAAAAGATTTAATCAATTACCATCAATTTATTCATTTGTTGCTAAGGGACAGGCAATATTAATAAACTGATATGCAGTTATAACAGTAATTATGTAATAAGCACTCTCGAACCAGCGTCCTCGAACATGGCATTTTAGCCTCTAGCCTCTCGATAAAAACCACGACGCTAGATAGGTGGAAGAATGCTAATAGGTTTGATTCTAGATAAACTATTGTGGGTTTTTCCTCTCTCCCAGAAGGAAGATCAGGTTTTATCTTTGCAGCTTAAAAAATTGACTCCATAATTTATAGAGGAATATTAGCTGGATCAGTGGTTCTTAACCGGTGTTTCCCCGAACACTTGTGTTCCGCAAACTGGCTACAAATGTTCCGCCGGTGAAAGATGTCACATGGCACACTTCTGGAAGTAGTATTAATGGCGTTGCTGCAAATGCGTCTCATACAGAAGACAGCATTATATGTAGTAAAATAAGAAAAATTAATAGACAAAAATCGGACGAATATTTAAGTTGCAGTTTTACATGGACCAGTAAGAAAGAATGTCCTGTTTCCCAGTGTCTTGTATACGGGGGAAAACTATCCAATAGCGCATCGTTTCTCAAACTGTGGTACATGTACCACTAATGGTACATTACGTTATTTTTGGTGGTACAGTTTTTATACAAAATATTTAAATAAATGTTCAGAAAAATATAATTTAATATTGTAACGAGTTGAGAGTAAAAAATAAAGGAAAGTTATTATTTAACATAAATATATTATTATTATTACGTGACACCTCCAGGGAGTCCAAGGACTCATCGAGGGAGGACACCTACTTCACCACTCAATTCACCAGCTACAATGAACCGTACCTACCAGTATCTACACCAACGCCATCTACCATCCACCACCAGTACAGCTAGTATTTCCACAGACAATCACGAACATCCATGCCCACGGCGGGATTCGAATCCGCAGTCTTTTGTTTGGAGAGCGGATATGCTAACCACTCGGCCAACCCAGGCTAGCATATTATTTAACATAAATGATATTAAAAATAAATATTATGTTTATATTCGTATGAATGTAACTTTAATATTACCTGCAGCCAAAGACATTGTGATGTCATCGTTTCGCGACGAAGTAACGAAATGACAGCTCAAGTAAAACAAACACTAATCGAAAATATAAAGCAAAGCAAATGGTAGTACATAAATATATGGTGGTACATAGATTTTTTAATTCTTATTTATGTGGTACAAAATTTAAAAAGTTTGAGAACACCTGCAATAGTGCAATGGCTTCTGCAAAGTTGAAACGACACTTTTACTACAAAGCATGCCAAACTTGCTTCAAAAACTAAACATTTTCAAGAGATTGTTGGTCATACAAGTTAAACAAGTGGAATATTTTGAAAAGACTATTAAAATTTCCGATAAGGCCCAACTTGCATCATATAAGGTAGCTGAATTAAGTGCTGTGAAATGAAAACCACATACTATAGCAGAGTCTCTCATTTTACCAGCATGTTGTGAAATAGTAAACATTATTATTCAAATTAAGTGGATATTGAATCCAACATTATTTCAAAGCCGAATAGAGAAACTACAAGAGTTTCGTGCCGAATATATATAAAAAAAATCAGCTAACACCTTTTATTCCCTTATAGGGAGTAGGCAAGGCCTTTATACCCTATCTAAGTTTTGGAGGCTGAATGGGCAATTCAATCTCCACCGGTAGTCAATCAGAGATAGCTGGCCCATGTCTATCACTAATTATAGCAGCCTCCGATGAAGAGACTGGCAAACAAGTGCCGCCATATCTTGGTACCTAACCCTAACAAGATATGTTACTGTCTGAAATAATATGGGTACTACGATAGATTTCCTTGAGTGGGATAAAAAAAATCGAGTTTCCGGGAGGAAAAACTCACTTGCCTGTGCCAGAGATCGACTAACTCGGGAATCGGTCGAAGAAAGGCTTAGAAAAAGTTCCTCCAGTCGGGGACTAGACTTCAAGTCTGACTTCGAGCGACCAAGCACAGAGGATGCAAGTGCCACTTCCACTGAGCTACACAGGCCTAGAATCTATAAAAGTTTCGGCAGATCCAAGCATAAGCAAACCTTTCATGACAGGGGCAACTCGTAATAATGGTGGAGCAAGCTCCCATCACTGTCCTTAGTATTTCCCATAATGTAAAACACATTCCTAGCAGACATGTATTTATTATGGAGGGGGGGTTACTACCCAGACCGGTTTTGAGGTCTTGTCAGTGGGAGCCAGACCTAGATGTATGTAAATACTCAGGTTGTAGTGAGGAAGAGCTTATACTTTACATACGAGTTAATTTGAATAATTGTGCATCGCCGAAGTGAAGCCTTTTGGCTCTCTTATTTCAGTAATTCTTGGTGCCTTTTGTGATGTGATACATTTTTTGGAAACTCATATGTAAAGTATAAGCTCTGCATCACTACAACTTGAGTATTTATATACATCTGGATCTGGCTCCCACTAATGTGCTTTTAGGGTAAAACTAACCTGTAATCTTTATCATCAGATTAGACTCTCTTAGTTGTCTTTATTTTCAAGCTAAACTCCCTTGATCTACTATAATATCAGGTCAGACTCACTTGGCAATGTGCCACTGTCTTGCATTAAGGACCTAAAGGCGTTCAGTCCTTAATGTCCTGTGGTACAGGTTCGGTTCATGCAGTTACCACAATATGACTATTAGCCATACTCGCCAATTGCAAAATCAATACCTATATCATTTAGATTTTTGCCAGATTTTCATGCTGTCGCTAACACCAGGTAGAGCGCCGGCCTGGACTTGGCCAATAGAACTCCACTGGTCAGCAACTTATTTATTCTTTCCCCAATCTATTGATCATTTTTCTTAACCTAACTTACATGCTAGCTTAAATCTAACTTTAAACTACCTTAAATCAAGAGCTATGAGCTCACCTACTGCTATACACGGATTTTCTCTTTTATTCTTTTCATTCAGAGTAATTCATTATCAGGCAAAGTGACACCCACAATCCATGATCTACTGAAAAACCCAATGGCTCTGTCTGGTGGTGGGGTGAGCCTGCCACTGGGTAGAGCCAACGCTGAGAAGTTCTTCTTGGTGACTGGGTGAGCCTGTCACTGAGTGGAACAACGCTGAGTTGAACGGTCCTTCGGTCACTCGTAGGGAGTGGTCTGGGAGGGGGGATCGCCTAATTTTTAGAGAGGTCTTTACTTAAACACACCTCAGAAATGTCGAAACCGGTCTGGGTAGTGATCCCCCCCCCATAATATATAACATCATACATGTCCGTTAGGAGATGTGTTTTACATTATGGGAAATACTAAGGATAGTGATAGGAACTTGCTGCACCTTTACTACGAGTTTCCCCCTGTCATGAAAGGTTTGCTTACGCTTGGATCCGCCGAAACTTTTATAGTTTCTATATTCGGCTTTGAAATAATGTTGAATTCAATATCCGCTTAATTTGAATGATTGTGCATCGTCAAAGTGAAGCCTTTTGGCTTTCTTATTTCAGTAAACATTGTGTTTAACGACGAAGCAAAAAGGGAAATTATGAAAATTCCTCATTCGGACGATATAATAAAAAATAAAATTAAATATATGTCAAATGATATTGAGAAAATAGTTACAAATAAATTTTCCAAACAACATTTTGCTTTACAAATCGACAAGTCCATTGACATTAGCGGTAAAGCTAATTAACTAGGATTCGTTCGTTTCATTAATAAAAACGAAACAGTGAATCAATTTCTATGGTGCAGAGAACTTACCGAACGTACAACAGGATGAGATATTTTTGTCTCTATTACGTCATATTTAGAAAATTTTCAAATTTCATGGGAGCTGTGTGTAGGAATTTGTACTGAGTACTCCATCAATGGTAGGCTCTATTAAAGGATTTGTTACCCTTGCAAAGAAAATAAACCCAAATATTATATCTACGCACTATTTTTTGCACAGAGAATCCCTAGTTTCAAAAACATTACCACCAACATTAAAACTTGTACTAGACCAAGTTGTAAATATGGTAAATTACATCAAGTCAAGACCTTTAAAAGCACCCCTTTTAAAAACTTTGCATATCTATGGAAGCCAAGTACCAATCTTTGTTTTTGCACACTGAAATAAGATGGTTATCCAGGGAAAACTGCTATTCCGAATTTTAGAACTTAAGAATGAATTACTGGCCTTTTTTCAAAATGAAGGTACAGATGCTTTTGTAAAATGTTTTCAAAATGATATTTGGTGTGCTAAAATGGCATATTTAGCCGATATTTTTAATTACCGTTAATACAAGTATCCAAGAGAAAAATGAAAATATTTTGACATCCACTGACTAATTGTTAGCTTTTCATATAAAAGTATCTCTTTGGAAAAACCGCATATCAGAAAAAAATACAGCAGATATGTTTTTTTTCGCTCCATAATAAAAATGTGGAGGGAATTATTTCCGTTATAACAGAACATTTGACAATATTGGAAGAAAAGATTTCAAGGTACTTTCCTTCCTTAAATACACACAATTATGACTGATACGAAATCCATTTGGCACAGTTAATACATCGAGTTGTGAATTTTCGTTCCAAGAAGAACAATTAGTTACCTTCTCAACGGATCGTACTCTAAAAATGAAATTCTCTGATATAACTCAATTAAGGAATTTTGGATTTTTGTCCACGCCAAATACCCAGATCTCTTCACAAGGACACTGATAATTTTGTTACAGTTTCCAACATCATATTTGTGTGAGCTCGGTTTCTCAATATTAACTCACATTAAAACTAAAAAGCATGAAAGATTTACTAATATAGACAAAGATATTAGGGTAGTTATATCACATATTAGACCTGATATTGCTGAAATATGCTAAAGCCAAACTCAAGTATCGCATTAAAATAAGTTTCATTTTTATAAAAGGCAAGTCCAGTTAGTTTTATTACCCTAATGTTTTTTTTTTTTTTTTTTTTGGTGTTCCCCAAATTTTTCTTATAATCAAAAGTATTTCGTGACTTCGAAAAAGTTAAGAACCACTGAGCTAGATAATACGAGATGGCAGCATTTGTCATCTTCATATATAACATGCTCGTAGAAATGAACTGAAATCGCTAAGATGACAGAGGATAACCATCACCTGGCTACTGGTTTTCAGAAGTTAGGGTGGGCTAAAAGAGTTCTGTACACTTCTTTTGGAGAGTTAAAAAAAATTATAAGATTGTTGTTGTTTTTTGTATTGTTAATATTGATACCGACATTTGATATTAATACAGGTATCGTTAAGAGATTAGATAAATGACTGACAGGTAATCAGCCTTGTTGAATTATTTTGTGCGTACATAAAAATGAAATAAAATTAAAAAAATAATAAAATATAATAAAACGAGAGTATAAGGAAGAGAGAAATAGTTTGAGTGTGAATAAGCACCAATCAATTTATACAGCGTGGGGGGGGGGGATCTTCTGCTAACGTAGCATTTGACAATCAGCTCATCTACCAATGATTGGCGAATTTATTTCGTCTTTAAAACCAAGTTAGGGGTTTTACACCACCTTGGAATCCATTTTTGTAGCCTTCCATTATCTTTATCTATTTATATTCTTCATTATATTCCATAGACAGTTGGCATTTTACTCCATCGAGAGTG
The DNA here is from genome assembly GCF_054136105.1 of Typopeltis vanoorti. Classification (NCBI taxonomy): domain Eukaryota; kingdom Metazoa; phylum Arthropoda; class Arachnida; order Uropygi; family Thelyphonidae; genus Typopeltis; species Typopeltis vanoorti. The sequence continues at coordinate 103,540,029 of NC_143552.1, forward strand.
CCGATGCCACTCTAGATGGATTAATGTTTCATGGTGAAAGGTTGAAATAAAAATAAAAAGCATAAGAATATTTAAGTTCGATTTCTTACAAAAATGCTTTAATAATTTGGAGATATGTCTCTTGACGAATGATTCAAGTGAAAAATATCGGAGTTTCAGAACTAACCTGTATCACATCCTATCGAATTAACCGAACTGCTTTACAGGTTTTAGAACCATACATATCGTTTCCCACAGTTTCTAATTATATTTCAATGTACATTTCATTTTACAAATAAAATTCTCATTTTAGTACCTGTCTTTGTCAGTTTTTTTTTTCCATATTTGTTAAGCAAGAGATATTCGATAAAACCCAGTGAAGAACAAGTACAACTTTAAACAAAACTTTTTTGCGGAACTTTTTTGTCATAATATTGGACTACTAAACACACCTGCCTTATGTTCGCCAATATAACACTATATTATTATATATAAAATAATAATTATGTATGTCAGTAATTATATAAACAGAGAAGATCAATATCTCCCAATAACTTACCAACAACAACAACAACAAAAAGTCAAGAATTGGTCACAAGCATAACACACTTTTAGGAACTGCGAAGGTTTATATACTCGTATATATATCGTTTGTTTTGTTTTGTATAAACAAAATCATATAAGGCTATTTGCAATCACAATGTTTTCTTTAACTTTTTTCACTTCTTTTCAACACAGAAATAGTGAAGAATCTTTTTGACAACTTGAAGAATAGAAGAATCGAAGTAACGGACAGAATAAAACATTTCAATCCTGGACTTGAAACGTATATATACATTAATGATGGCCTGAGTACTTGTTTCATCATAGTGAAACAGGCTTTCAATAGACTTCCTGTGAGTTTTATTCGCATCCTTCAAGCACTGTCTTTGGGTCTATTGAACTCTTCTAATTTCCAAATTGTGTTATTTCGCCGTTATTAAGCAGTAACGTAATTCCATGCTAACAGTTAGTGGTATATGGATCAGAACCTAGTGGTAAACTTGTTAAGGAGGAGGCTTGCAGATCATGCTTGGAGAAAGGCTAAGTACTAATATGTGGACATGAAGACTAGATGCTCTCTGTATGGGCGCCATATCTAAGAATCTACGTGATTATACTGCGTGTTCCTCTGTTCTTTTACTCGCCATCTCTTAAACACTAACATGACAGTAAATTCTAATAGATCTACTGGAATTGTTGATAAAGATTTAGATTTTTTAAAAATGTTTAAAAACATTTAAAAAAAATTTTTTTTAAATGTTTCTAAAAAACCTTACAGCAATTCTAGTACATCCAATTCACCAGTCTGTGGAATAAACACCAAATCAAACCAAGTGCACTATGATCTTCACACTAGTGGTGGTGGTCGGCGATAGATGGCATTGGTGTAGTTGCGGTCAGTGGGTGGATTGTGAGTGGTGGAGACAGTTATAGAGCAGATGCCCTCCCCTCGATGAGTCTTTGGACTCCCTGGAGGTGACAAATAATAATAATAATAATAATAATAATAATAATAATAATAATAATAATAATAATAATAATATATCCACATCTGATCTCCTGCATTTGACTGAGTTCCAAATTACTGCCATAACAACCACAGTCCATTCTAACTGTCCGAACTACACTTTGAATGAACTCCTTCTGTCACAAGGGCACTACTTGTGTTTGTGTACAGCATGACATTCCTTGCAAGAGGATGCCTAATGTTTAATTTCATCTTTAATGTTCTGTGCCTTAAGATTTCTTTGATTACTATGTATAATTCATTCATTGAATTAAAGTGTGTTTCAGGTCGTGAGTGTGATATTTCTGTCAAATTTCAGAATGTAGAAAATAGCGATATGATAAGAAATTGCGAGGTTGTACTACAGCGCTGTGAGAGCGGCGTAGAAAGTGAGAATGAAGGTATTAATACAGAGCAAATGAATGATTTAACAGATAATAAAAAAGAGGAGATAGATGCAATGAGTGAGATCGCGAGGTTGAGCGGAGAGATACATAGGGCAAAGCGGCAGCTGGAGCGTATACACAAATGTCTACCGAGTGTACCAGCCAATAAAAAAAAGTATGATAGGAAAAATAAGAGTATGATTGTGAACGTAAACAAAATGAAAGAGCGAGTGCTGTATGGAGATTCGTTAGTACGAGGTGTGATAGTAGAGAATTTGACAAAATCGTACCAACCTAGTACGACCATTAAGGACATAAGTGAGTCTATTAGACAGCAAAAGCAAGGGTGAAAGAAATGATAGTGGTGGCAGGTACGAATGATTTGAAAGGAGATAAAATGGAAATGATAGAGGACCTGAAGGAATTGTTTGAGGTAGCAAAAGAGAAGAGTGAGAGAGTTAGGATGGTTAGTCTTTTCTGCGGTATGCCAGTGAAGAGTTTAGAAGGAGGGCTATAATTGCAAATGACTTTATGTGTGTGTTATGCAGGATGAGTGGTGTGGAATTTGTGGACGTGTAGAGTGAGTTCGATGGGCAAAAGTATCTATATAAGATGGAGGGTTTGCATTTGAATGGATTCGGTGTAAGGAGACTTGAAAAAGTGTTGTTGAATGAAGTGGATGTGCAGAATCAGGGAAACTAGATTTATTAAGGGGGGGGAGTAGATATGCAGACCTTAGGAAGGCAGTTGAGTGTATAAATGAGTATAATATGCCAGAGCAAATAAGGACAACATATCAGAATGGAACAGTTAGTATAAGGCATCAAGGTAGCAATGGGACTAACGGGGGGGGGTCTGCAATTCATGTATACTAATGTTAGGAGAATTAGGAACAAGAAGGAAGAATTTTTGTTCTTGGTTGGCACTTCCAGACCACAAGTTATTTATTGGCATTACTGAAACATGGCTGACTGAAGATGATATAGCTAGTGGGATTGAATGTGAGGGTTATAGTGTGTTCAGGAGTGACAGGGAGAATAAAATGGGGGGCAGAGGAATATTATTGATGATAGCTGATGAGCTGCAACCAAGGAGAATAGAAGTTGAATTGCGGGATAGAGAAAAGAGCACATTTGAGGCCATTTGGTGTGAGATTGAGGCTAGCAGAACAAAATATACAATTGGTTGCTGCTATAGACCAGGTGATGGAAAAGATGGTGGAGATAGAGAGAGAGAGAGAGAGAGTATCCATACGCAAATAGAAGAAATGAGTGGAAGGAGGGTAATTATTATGGGAGATTTCAACTATGGTAGCATTGATTGAAGGGAGGAGAGGATACATGGGAGGAAGGAATTAGATTTTATGCAGTTATTAAGGGATAACTATCTGCGACAGCATGTGATGGAAAATACCAGAGGTCCAGAGAGTGCTTGACCTAGTAATTGCACCTGAGAATTTGACTGTAACGAATATGACCACATTGCCACCAATTGGTGAGAGTGATCATAGAGTCTTGACTTGGGAGGTGGCTAAAGGTGTGGAATTTACAATCAAGACAGGGTACATGTGGAATTATCGGGCTGGTAAGTATGACAAGCTTAGGAGTTTGATTGGTTCAGTGCCATGGCATGTACAACTGCAAGGGCTGGATGATGATAGTCCATGGGAGGCGATTAAGAAGTGTTTGCAGGAGGCCATGGCTGAAAGTATACCTAGAGTCCGAATAGTAAATCAAGTAGGAGTTAAATGGATGATTAACACCATTAAGCTTGAGCTACAAAAAAAAGAAACAACTGTGGAGGGAATTTAAGGAGAAAGGTGACCTGCAGGCGCATGAACAGTATAAAGCCCAGGCCAGAAGGGTAACGAGTGTGGTAAGAAAAGCAAAAGCGGATTATGAAAGAACGTTAGCCATGCAGGCTAAAGAGAATCCCAAACAGTTTTTTCGATATGTTGCAAGTAAAAGAAAAAATGTATACGGCAGGTTGATTTTAAAGAATGCCGATAGTAGGGAGATAACCGAATCAGTTGATATAGTAGAATTACTGAGTGAGCACTTTGCAAGAGTATATCATCCAGGTGGTGACATTGCAGAAATGGAAGAACCAACAGCTTATACGGGAATTGTAGTGAATGAAGTGGAGGTGAATAGTCTATTACAGAACCTCAATGTCAATTCTTCTGCGGGATTGGATGGTATACCAGCTCGAGTCGTACGAGAAGCGGATAAAGAATTGTCAGTGCCTTTAACCATTTTGTTAATTTGAGTCTCGGGTCTGGGTTTGTCGCAAGGGGGTGGAAAGAGGGGAAAATAGTTCCACTGCATAAAAGAGGTTCCAAGACTGCTGTTGAAAATTACCGGCCAATCAGCATACCAGGAATTGTTGTCAAGATCTTGGAGAAAATAGTCAAGAGGAAAATACAAGATTGGATAGATGAAAATGGGATACTGTATGGGGGAGAGCATGGTTTTGTGAAGAGTAGATCATGCCTCAGTAACTTGCTCACGTTCTATAACACAGTGACGGCTGAAATGGTTAAGGATAACGGGTTTACAGTGATTCTACTGGACCTTGCTAAAGCCTTTGATAGGATACCACATGGAATTCTAATCAGTAAACTGCAGCATATGAGAATATATATAGGGTTGGTGAGATGGATAGCAGGGTTGTTGATGGAGAGATATCAGAGAATGGTTTATTCAGGAGTAGAGTACAAAAGACGGCCTGTGACTAGTGGTGCGACAGGGTTCTGTTCTTGGACCACTACTGTTTAATTTGTTCATTAACGATATAGGAAAGGATCTGAGAGGAACTGTGCATCTGTTTGCAGATAATGCAAAGTTAGGTAGAGCAATAGTGAATGCTCAGGATGTCAAAATTTTGCAGGATGATTTGGATAGTTTGGAGGACTGGGCTAAGGAGAATGGATGTCAATTTAATGTGGAAAAATGTAAGGTTTTGCATTTTGGGGTGAAAAGATTAGCAGCAGTATATCACATTGGTGGAACTGTACTACAGGAGATTGACGAGGCCAAGGATGTGGGAGTGTTGGTGGATATGGAGTTGAAGTTTAGGGGACACATCGTAAAAGTGGCAAAATCAGCTCATCAAATCATTTCTTGCTGAAAAACACTTTAACGAGCAGAGACAAACAGGTTATTGGTCACTCGTCTCTGGATCCTCTCCACCTCCTCACCATCGAGAAGAAACCCTAGCGCCCATATCTGGGCACAGTAGTCTAGATGGGGGTCTTATCAAAGGTGAGGAGGTGGAGAGGATCCAGAGACGAGTGACCAAGATAATAGCAGGACTATGGAATGAACCTTATGAGAACAGGTTGAAGATTTGTAGGCTGCAGAAATTAGTTGATAGGCCGAAAAGGGGTGATATGATTGAGACATTCAAATTACTGAAGGGTTTCTATAAGATTAATTGAGAAGATATTTTTGAGAATAGGACTGGTCGTGGGAGGACTGGAAGCGTGGTAAGAGTGTGATTAACAAGGGTGTTAGAGCTAGGATTTTTACTTGGAGAGTGGTAAATGAGTGGAATAAGCTGCCAGAGTCTGTTGTGGGTGCCATGACTGTAAATGAGTTCAAGGTGAAGTGCGATAGATACTGTGTGAATGTTGAATAGTTGTTCTTGACATGATGTTGGGCCTCCCTTGATGAGTCTAAGGACTCCTTGGAGCTGCCCGTAATAATAATAATAATAATAATAATAATAATAATAATAATAATAATTCATCTACTGTTTCTACCGCTTGCCAAATTTTGAAAATCATTCTGGTCTCGTTGATTCATATTCTTAAGTCTTGATTTACTGAAATCCAACTACCCTAACAATGAAGCCGTTTTCCTTGGTGACTCTAATGTTCGCAACTCCAACTGGTTCCTTTATTCTAATTCCACTCACAAGTAGGAAGAAAAGCTGACCATTTGACATTGTTGCTGTTGTGAATGACCGCTCTTTAGCCATTCATAACAACAACAATGACAATGCAAAATGGTTAGATCTCCGCGACTTCTATTCTCTTTTCCATGGTGAGAGTACAGTGTTTGCGTTCTGGTACATGTTGCGACTGTGATATTCATCTCCTGCATAGATGGATAAGGCAAATCACCTACATATTTACACGCTACATTACATCACATGCATCCAAAAGTTATCAGAAGAATCTTGAAATACAAGATATTAAAAAGACTTCTAGTCTTAATAGACAATCCCATTAGTTGTACTCAAGAAAGGCTCCTGAATTAACACCTGTCTTTTATTATTTATACATATTACACGTTGCGGGCATTTACTAAACAGCATGGAAATAAGTTGATATGCAGGTGTTTTTTTTATTTTTAATTTTAATAAAATAAAACAGGGAAACGTGTCTATCATCAGACTGTCGTCGGTCTGTTGCTCTCACATCAGTGCTGTCTAAAATAATGAAGACAGTCACCAAGGGTCAGTTCTTCAGAACTTGAGGAATTGTCAGCTAATCAGCAACCACCAATATTAGTTCCTCCAATCAAGATCCATAAAAGATCTCCATGCCTACATCACCGTGATCATCTGAACATCATCTGGACATGTGCCATAGAAAGATTTAAATAAACTTTTATTGTTGCAATTGACATTTCCAAAGCATCTGATAGTTTCTGGCATCGAGGACTCTTTTTGCCATCCTTTGAAATTGCCTTCCAAAGGATGGCAATTTCAAAAGATATTATCCAATTAGGATTTTCAATTTTCCCTTGGATCGTTCATTGTGCGTTATTGTGGAGGGTGTTCTCTTTCTTCAGATTTACGTATTAATGCAGTTGTTCTTCATGGTTCTGTTATTTCACCAAATCTTTCGTCATATACATAACTACCTTCTCTCAATCTCTTCAAATTTTGTTCGCAATTTTCCTGTTAGCACCCTCCACTTATATAAAACACCCTGCATCGCTCGAACATCTCAAGTTTCAATATCATCTACAATCATTTCTAAACACTAAATTCAACATCATATTTCCAGGAATTGATAATAACCTTGTCGCCTGCATTATTTCTAAATCGCAATTTTGTCTTTTCACTCACACATACAAAAGACCTTGGATTCTCCGTTTACTTGTGATAATGCTCAGCGTAATAATCAAGACCAGGTATCACTTCTCGGAGTGACACACCAGCCTTTCCTTGAACAATTACATTCCTTCTATGACATCCTCAGCTTTAAAAAAAAATAACAAACAAACTTGTAATCCCTTTTCTGTCAACATGTCACTTTTTATCTGCCCACCCACTGATTTTGTGCAAATCAGAAATAATCCGCCCAATCTAAGTACATTGCTCTCACATTTTGGTGGTGCTCCTCTTAAAAACCACCTCAAATATTCTTAATGATGTTCAAAAAAGAGCAGCCAGCTGATTACTGATCTCTCTCTCTCTCTCTCTCTCTCTCTCTCTCTCTCTCTCTCTCTCGCAGATTCTCAGACTCTCTTTCGCAACAATCTCACAGTTTCCACATTGTGTCTCTTTTACAGATATTTCCAGTTGAACTGTTCAGCGAATTTAGTATCGTATTACACCTCAATTTCTACTGACTCCACAGTAATACGGGCAACAACTGCTGAATATATATATATATATATATATATATATATATTCAGCTGAATATATATATATATATATTCTGCTATATTCTGCTATATCTATATATATATATATATATATATATATATATATATATATATTAAAATTATTAGATAAGTTTTAGTAAATTTACTAATTCGATATTTTGGATCTGTTTGTTCAATGTAGCTTATAATTCAGCCAAAATAACTGAAATCATTAACCCGTTCTACTATTTGTTTGTTACTTAATGCTGTTCTGCTTCTTACCCGTATTTAAATGGTATTTAAATACCAATAAATATCCATTTTGTTAGATGGATATCCTCATGTCCTATTTCATAAAATCTTGTCCGGGTTGTAAATAATTACTTTTCTATATTTGCAATTAATAGTTGATCATCTGCATGTAAAATGTATTTAGCTGGTAATTTGATTATAATTGTATGGCTGTATTATTTTTACACTTCTGTTCTTTTAGCATAACAATATTGTTTTATGTAATTCAAATCTGAAATATTTAAATAATTACCGTATTTGCCGGCGTATAAGACGCACTTTTTTTCTTTGAAAATAGGTCTGAAAAACAGGGTGCGTCTTATACGCCAAAACTCAGTTTTTTTATTACTTTCATTTCTGGAAATTTTCTCTGTTCCGTGTTACGCGATTTCTCTTGCTTCCTTGCGGTGTGTGAGAGCATCCCAGTTACGAAGAGTTCAGTGGATGCGCATGTTGTCGCGATTGTTGTGAACGGTGATAATTTTCTGTTGTTCAATTTTCTCTAAATTTCTTGGCAAATTATTGATGAAAAACGTGGGCATTGCTACAATATTCCATTCAAGCTACGTGTGATTGCGTATGCCAAAGAACATGGAAACAGGGCTGCAGAGAGGCGGTTCGGGCCAACCCCAACTGAAAAAATGATAAGAACTTGGCGGAATCAGAAAGAGGATTTAAAAAAAGGCAACTCACAGTAAACATAATCTACGAAGTGGAACTGCAAAATGCCCAGAACTTGAGGGGAGAACTGAAAAGTTGGATTTTAGACCACAGAAAAGCCGGACTTTCAGTGTCTACAAAAATGATTATTCATCAAGCGAAAGCTATAGCCACTAACAGAGAGATCGCGAACTTTACTGGATCAGCATCATGGTGTTCCAGATTCATGTATGCGGACTGAAAAATATCACAAAAGATGCCAGCTGAATATGAAGAAGAAATTATTGAATTTCATCGATTCGTCATTAACGCAAGGAAACGAGAAAATTTTGAACTTGCGCAAATAGGAAACATGGACGAGGTTCCGCTGACTTTTGATGTGCTCTCAAACAAAACTGTAGATTCCAAGGGCACAAAAGGTGTTACTGTTAAAACTTTGGGGCACGAAAAAACTCACTATACGGTTGCTTTATCCTGCTCTGCTGATGGGTCAAAATTGCCGCCACTGTTGATTTTTAAAAGGAAGACGCTTCCCAAAGAAAAACTGCTTAAAGGAGTGTTTGTACATGTTCACGCAAAAGGCTGGATGGATGTAGGAGGAATGAAGTTATGGACAGATAAAATTTGGTTTAGGCGCCCTGGTGGACTGTTGAAGAAGCCTACCATGCTAGTATGAGATCAGTTTCGTTTTCACAGAACAGAAGATGTTAAAAATAAACTCAAGGAATTGAAAACTCAGTTAGCTGTAATTCCAGAAGGTCTAACTAGTCAGTTTCAACCTTTAGATGTCTGCATTAATAAACCATTTAAGGGATTTATGAAGGAAAAGTAGAACAGCTGGATGCAGTCTTCAGATTTTGAGCTCACGCCATCAGGAAGAAGGAAGAGGCCAAGCATTTCGCAAGTTTGTGAGTGGGTCAAAGCTTCATGGGATGCTGCGAAAACTGAGACAGTGGTTAAATCATTTATGAAGTGTGGAATTAGTAATGCACTGGATAGTACAGAGGGCAATTTGCGGTATGAGTACTCAGATTCTGATTTAGAAGAGGTTGAAGTGTCTCTTCATTTAGCTCTAGAGATGAATTTCTTGATTTTGACGAAGATTAAAAGGTGGGTACCCTTTCCTAGTTAGATTAGGTATTTGTTGAAAGTAGACCTACTTATTACTTATATTTGAAATACTGTAAATTCATTATAATATTCAGCGATAAAGTTTTTTTTTTCCTAAAAAATGTGTTCAAAAAAGGGCGTGCGTCTTATAGGCCGGTGCGTCTTATACGTCGGCAAATACGGGACATATTTATACTATTTATAAGAATTTTTATTTTATTTTATTTTCTTTTTTAATTTTTTTTATTTTACTTAGAATAAAGAAAGCGAAAATAAATGATGAAATGAAATTAAAATGATAAAAGGAAATTATAGGGATAAAGGGAATATGACGAGCGAATCTAAGAGGACTAACTGATCTAACCTTCAAAGGGAAAACTGAGTACAGGAATGAGCTGGGGGGAATTCGTAACACTTCCGTCATCAGACTTGTTCTGATATAGCAAGGACTCTCTATTCATGTTGACCATTTGCTCTGCACTAGAAAACCATTCCATTAGAAAACCTAGATATATTTGACATCAATTTCAAAAACTCTGCACAAGTAGCATACCTATAACGAATAAATTGGGTGTCACTAATCGACTGACTACGCACTCGATATATACCAGCGCTGTTTGTTTGAATATATGAGAAATTTCGAATGCATAACACGAACCGCCTATGTACTCGTACTTCATAGCAACAGAGCTAAGAATATGAAATTCATGCACTGAATAATAACACAGTCCAACACAATTTTTGCTGACTTTTATATGAGACTTGTTTTTTACTAATTTGGGTGCGCTGATTTCGAATATTAAACCCATTTTTCTCTATCACGTCAGGTTTTTCCTCTATGGCATTTTCTTTTTGCTAATTTGTAAGTTTTTGATATTTTTAAGGAGGCAGTACTATTTAGAGGATCAAAAAAATCGATTTTTTAATATTATTTTCTGAAAGTATGTACTTTTAAAAATCTGTTCCTAACTTTTTATCAAGACATTCGAAAAATTCCCGAAGATATAGCCTATTATTCAAAGTGGTGCGCAGATCAGAATCGGAGCGCTGGGAGCGCTCCGATTTCGAGTAGTAGACATGATGTATTTTCTTCATTGCCAACTAACATGCAATTAGCAAGACAAAAAAAAACAGAGACTTTATTGAAACGTTATAAGGGCTCATCATACTTTCACTATCGATTAACGATTGACTGATTTCGATCGTTCTTTGTCGCTATGACGCATATGGCATTCATTTGTTTTAGGCAGTTGTCATCGCCTACTTTTCATCACCTGAATGTATTAGGTCGGTTATCGGCCTCTCTCGCATTTAAAGCGCCAGTACGTGCCGTTGCAGGTTCTTACGCATTTATTCGTTTACTAACAAGCGAGAGCGGTGAGCGCTCCGATTCTGATCCGCGCACCGCTTTGAATAATAGGCTATATCTTCGGGAATTTTTCGAATGTCTTGATAAAAAGTTAGGAACAGATTTTTAAAAGCACATACTTTCAGATAATAATATTAAAAAATCGATTTTTTTGATCCTCTAAATAGTACTGCCTCCTAAAACTATCAAAAACTTACAAATTAGCAAAAAGAAAATGCCATAGAGGAAAAACCTGGCGTGATAGAGAAAAATGGGTTTGATATTTGAAATCAGCGCAGCACCCAAATTAGTAAAAAAACAAGTGTCAGATCATAATGAGCAGAAAAAAATTGTTTTTTTGTTGGCCAGTGTAATCATTGCCGCAACAATAACACTGTTCACATTCATCAATTATTCTGGGGAATACTTTTTTTAATTCCTATTTAAATTCGGTTGGTTCACCAACTGAACTATGTAGAGAATCTGTTCATATTCATTTTTTACTGATATGAGCATCCAGTATTTGAATCAGTTCATTTGAATATTATTAATCATTGAAGAAATGGAACCCTTTGATTAAACAGAAATTTTTCTGTTTATTCAAAAGGCTCCACTATGTTATTAATGCTCAGTAAATCAATTAGTAATTACGACGGTTGTTTCTGCAAAAAACCTCACTTATTTAACACGTCATTCTTAATTGCTCTTTTTACTCCCCGCCCCTTCCCCTTCCCGAGCACTTCGCAGAATCTCTAAAATGAATAGATTACATAATATCCAACTGAAGGGCGCAACAAGATCAACAACTAATTCTAGATTCGAACCGCAAATATTCAATGCATTTGTTTGTTTGCAAAATCGTGATTTATTTATTAAAATATAGAAGAAATGAGCCTAAAATCATTTGACATCAACAACTATTAAAAGAATGAATAATAGAAAAAATAAAAGACGATTAATGCGAACGTTGGAAGCAGAGTTTATTGTCTTTTAAGTAATATTAAGCGCAATATTAAGACAATTCTCATAATGAAAATTGTAGTTAAGTAAGCTCTCGATGACTTTCGAAACTTTTTAAAGCTTTAAAAGTGAACATTATTATTATTATCATTATTATTATTATATACGGAGGAACTATCAGAGAGCATCTCATACAATCATTCACACAACTTGAAACATACTCTTTAGAACTAAACTTAACGTTAATATTTTATTAACACCTATTTAATAATAATAAAGTATTTCTTCTACTATAATAATAAAGTATTTCTTCTACTACTTCCGTTGCCCACAGTGGTATTTTTATGTAGTATGTAATTATTCATCTAAAAATGTATTTTCTAATATATTTTTGTATTAAACATAAAATACAATATGTAAATTGTATAAATGTATACAATCTGTATGAACACATTATTATTATTATTAATGGTGTTGTTGATTATTTTTTTTAATAGCAATGTGAAAAAAAAGTGAAATGAACCCATTCAACATTCCCTGCTGCTAACCAAAAAATAAGGAAAAGAGAAATAAAAAGAAACTGAAAATATAAATTGTGAAATAAAATGAACTACAAATTGAAATATAAATGATGAAATTATTTCGTAACCAATATCGTTAAAATGAACAAGATCTCTCTTAGCACATTAAACGAATCATTGTAGATATAGTATGTACAGTGGTATCTCGCTAATCCGAACTAATAAAAACCGTGCTCGTTCGGATTAGCGAGAAGTTCGGATTAGCGAATTTTCCCCCAAGAGACAACAATAACTAGTGTTTAAGACGAAAATAATCAGATTCTAATGGTACATCAATTTAATTCTGTAAATAAATGAAGTAACTGATAGAAAAAAAACTACTGTACGGTAATTAAAACTTAAAAAATAATACAATACACAAGTTTATTTTAGTAAAAAATTTAGTTTGTATGAACTGTATTGTTGAGATTCTGATTTAATAAAATTGCATAGTTCAGTACATAACTTCATTTGCGTAAAAAATATCACTTTCTTGTTCACAACACACACAAAAAAAGTTTCACAAAATAACACAAAAAAGTTTTTTTTATTTCTTTGTAAAAAAGTCACTGATTTTCTTTTGCTTCTTGGAAACTAAACTTTTTTCGAATGCTTCTTCACAGAGCAGCATTAGCAATAAAATTTTGTGGAATGGCGTATCATTCTGCTTAGCACATTCAATGCACATATTAAAACTGTCAACTGCCTCTTCGTGTTTTACTTTTTTTTCTTCGAGTACTTTATTGTCTTCTAATTCATTCTGTAGCGTCATATTTATAATTTCAGCATCTGATTTGATTTCGAATTCACTTTCGGTTCGACCATCCATTCCGTAACATCTGTTTGTGAAATTTCAACATCTGGATTTATATTTTTAACCAAATTATGCAAGTTTTGAATTTCCTCTTTTTGTGTATCACCGTAGTTATCTTGGTAAATTCTAGAAGGCCACAGTTTTTTTCCATAACCCTCGAATTGCTTCAGGTTCGATGGTTTCCCAAGCAGCAGAAACTGAGAATGCTACATCCTTCAAATTTATATTTTTTATTGATGTGGTAAAGTCATAATTTTGGGAAATTACATTTAAAAGCAGTTCGGATTACTAGAGGGTTCGGACTAAAGAGGTTCGGATTAGCGAGATACAACTGTATGTGAAAGAAATGTAAAATAAATTATCATTATTAATATTAATGCATAGTTAAATAACATTATTTTTACTTAATATTCTGTACTGAATATTTCTAGTGAACAGAAAATGTGATAATAATATTTCAATTGTATATTTGTAAATATTCTGTATATGTGATGAGGACAATAAACTTTGTCACCGTCAAAAAAAAAAAAAAAGTGGCATCTAAGGAGTCCTAGGACTCATCACGGGAGACACGCTACTTCGCTGCAACACAACTCACCGTTTCTCCTACTTAATCCTCCAACTAACAAAGAAACTACTACCATTAAATTACAACGCCATCTGCCTCCCTCCACCACCACCAATAATATTTTTATCTGTAAATTTGGTGTGTTCTCTTGGCCGATTTGGGTGTATGCGAGATGAAAAACCCGAGTTTTCGCGAAAAAAAAAAAAAAAACTTCCTCACGTTCACCCATATAAAGATTATTTTCTCGGTCACGACAAGAATCAAATTCGGGTCTTTTCTAATCGAAGGGCGCAATGTCCCGATGTTCTTCCACTTGAACTACAGATGCTATGCTACAGATGTGAATTGAGGTTTTGATATGAAACAAAATTGCACTCTGCAATGGTCAAAGAAATTTTCAAAGAAGCTGACAAGAAAAGAACGACCTGATAATGTAACTAAGACAAAATTATGACAAATTTAATGTTATTGTAATTGAATATTATTATTTATTCGTATATTTTTGTTTAAAATTATGTTTAATTGGTTAATTAAATATGAGGTAGGATCTGAAATCTCTGTGATCTCGCTTTGTGTAACCATGGATTACAGTCTACATTTTAACTTTACTTGTTGCTTGTAACATTTCTAGACACTCTGTCCAAAAAGAAACAGAACTTTTTTGAAAATAGAAGAAATTAGTGGCGCCACCTGTTGTATCTTTTTGTTGTCGAAAGCCGCACCCTGCATAAGTGTTGTATCAACTGTTTATGAGATTTGTTTCATTAGAAGCCGAGTTATAGTGCCAAGATTGACAATGTGTTTTGACGAATACGGCATGAATATGGTCGTCACGCGACGAATTCTCGCTATCAATCGCTTCAAAACTTCGAGATAAATCTCACCATTGACCGTTTGGCCAGGCGGAACGTATTCTTTGTGGATAATGCCCTTGGAATCATAGAAACAAATCAGCATTGTCTTTACTTTTGACTTCTCTAAGCGAGTTTTTTTCTGATGCCCCTCTTCTGGTGGTCTCCACTCAGCACTCTGTTTCAGGCTCATACTCAAAACACCACGTTACGTCACCAGTAACGATCGTTTCAAGGAAGTTTGAGTTCTTACGAGCGGTTTTAAAGAAGTCCTTGCAGTGTTCAATTCGATACTTTTTTTTTCGTCGTCGGTCAACTTGTGGGGAACAAATCGCGAATTCAATTTACGAAGGCCCAAACTCTCGATCAAAATGTTGTGCACAGTTGATTTTCGAATCCCCAATTCATCTTCAATCAATCTCACGGAACGATTTCGGGTTTTCTTTGATGAAATCACGCACTTTTTGGATGTTAACTTCGCTCAGTGCAGTTTTTGAACGGCTCGGCTTTTCGTCGTTCTCAAGCGTCTCACAACCACTTTGAAATCGCTTAAACCACTTATAAACTTGAGTATGGGATAAACATTTATCACGGTATGCTTTTTGAAGCATTTGATGCGTTTAGGTAAAACTTTTACCAAGTTTAAAAGTCAATCGCAGCTCTCTGTTGGCACTATAACTCGGCTTCTAATGAAACAAATGTCATAAACAGTTGACACAACACTAATGAAGGTTGCTGCTTTCGACAACAAAAAGATACAACAGGTGGCGCCACTAGTTTCTTCTATTTTCGAAAAGTTCGGTTTCTTTTTGGACACAGGGTGTATAATGATTTATAACGGATAAAAACACAGTTAAAGAAAAAATGAAGTTTACTTTAAAAAATAAATGCTAAAATTTGCGTGACGTTAGAATATCGTTAACATGTACAATGGCTACAAATTAACCTGTTCTAAAAACGAGTTATTTGGATAATCATATTTAAAATGCAAAGCGACTTCTGTGTGTTTATAACGTAAAAAAAATACAGAGAAAGGTACTTTTAAATAATTTTTTAAAAATTTATTTTATGGATAAATCTTCTTGGCATACTTCTGATGATGAGGAGCTCGTGGATATAATTGCACATGAAATGATCTATGTTTAAATTGTTAAAAAAATACATATTATAAATAAAATTACAAATAATTATTTATGAACAAGCCTCTGATAAAACTCAGAATCCAATCATTGCTTTTTATGTCAAAAGTTTTTTCTTTTTTTTCTGAAAAGCATGCTAATATCTACAAGCATTTCATTTTTCAATTTTTTTTTTTCATTCTAGTTCAAAAGCTGTGTTCCCTTTTTTCTTCTATAAAAGACAACGTGCACCCTAGCCTCTTTTTGGTATTTACCACATTCCTCGCCCCTTTCGTTTCAACTGCTATGGTAACACTGGTTCTTCATCTGAAGTTAGGAGTGAAGAGCTTATAAAGTACTTCCGTTCCGCTAACTTGGTATGTTCGGATTTAGAGACCAGGGCATTAATACTAATCGTGATATCAAAAAGGAGGATATCACATTTTACAGCAGCTCTTGTAAACTTTCGAGGTTATTCAAGAAATCCTGCGAAGACTTTTTTTTTTTTTTTTTTTTTACATCAGCCAAATCTAAACAACATTGATTCCAGGTCCATTTCTCAGAAAATGAACATACAAAAAATTGCTGTCAAAAATACCTTTTTGGAGTTATTTTTAATTAGGAACAAAAATGTCGATTTACAATTTAAACACGTAATTGCCTAAGGATTTTTTTTTTTTTTTCGCTTAGAGAGTGGTGAATGAATGGAATGGGTTGCCAGAGGCAATTGTGAGTGCTTTGTCTGTTAATGGTTCAAGGAGAAGTATGATAGATTATTTGGATAAACGGGGTCTCCCGCGATGAGTCTTTGGACTCCATGAGGTGCCCGTATAATAATAATAATAATAATAATAATTTTAGTTTAATCTAACTTTTCTACTGGTCACAATGTTCGCTCTGACAATGATAGTGTTATACTGGAGAAATATTAGTTTTAAAGTTTTTTTTTTTTTTTTTAATAAACTTCGATATTTCTTTAACCATATTTTCTTCATATAAATCATTATAAACGGGTTTAACGGTTTATAATGTTTAAAAATTCAAAAGAATAATACATATAAGTGGATTATTCTTTTGAATAAGCATTTTAAGTCCTGATAAGAAATTACAAATAATTTTACTATAAATGAATGCATCAAGAGGAAGAAATGAAAAAAAAAAACGTCCGTTTGTTCTTAATAAAAAGACAAAAAAAAACTATAAATATTGAATCTAACGTCCGAACATTAATAAACTTATTTATCTTTCTTATTTTTTAAAAAATTATTTAAATAAAAAGCAACATATTAACAACAACCATTTTTCTGGTGGATTAAGTTGGTTGGCAGTACAGCCGAAATAACTCAGATTATGAGGTCATGTATTATGACCTCATATTTCCTCCTAGAAAGCAAACAGATTGTTTGTTTTATAGGAGGAAAATTCCGAAATTTGCAGAAAAAATTGCCATTCCATTATCAGACCTAGCTAGTTACTTTCAGTTGAAAAATCATATGAAGTGTTTGCGCCTCCTAAACTGGATTCGAGCCCAGATTTCTTCAACGGAAGGCGTTAACCAGCTGAAAATATGACCATTAACATTATTGTCCTTAAGTACTCTTGGAACACGTCTGAATTCTTTTACTGAGCATTGAGTCAAAAGGTATGTTATTTTTGAAGAGAACGAAAACCATACGTGGTACCCTTTTTTTTTTGGTAAAAACGGACTTAAACTATCAACTGGGGGGAGAGGGGGGGGGAGAATGATCTGGAAGATTATTGTAACTTCAAAGGAGTTGAAAAGACAGAAATTTCAACAAAGAGGTGTGCAATATCCCAGATCGAAAGGGAAAAAAGAACTAAATATGAAATAAAAACAAAGGGAAAAATCGAGAAGAATCAATGAAAGAAGAGAACTAATTATAATATAATATAATGTATAGTCTCATGAAGTCAACTATAATTGACAGGAAATATAATTTGTTAAGACAAAACAGTTCGTAAATGTCAAAGGCAAACGAGGAGAGTTCCAACTAGTACTGATGTCTAGACAGCAGGGTTTCTTTATTCTCTTGACTTGATTGGCAGAGTTCATTACGTTTGCGTTTTCACATCAACAGTCTGTGTGACGCAAATGTCACAATGAAATGCATATTCGTGAAGGTCTTTAGGTGAGTGATGAATTTTATCTTTCTGTTTGAGACTCTTGTCCTGCTTATTGGAGAACTGAAGTGGCCGAGTTAAAATTTTTCCATGTTGGGTTCTCTAGAGTAAGTTCGGGTTATTTAGTCACTAGTCTACAATTGCACAAAACGTGCTATGATGAAATAGGTGATTTGTATTCTTAATTTGTTTCTCAAAAATTATGACACTCGAGCAAATGCATGTGAATTTTGTATAAAGAGACAATGAAGCATTTCCTGCAATCTCTGGAAAATGTTGCTAAATATGTATATTATTCTAATTAAAGTAATTAACTCTTTCATTCTTTAATTTCTTTGTGAAATATTTGATTTTGATATAGCCTCTTCGTCAGATATATACTGTATTTTTTGAATCTTTCGTAATAATAATAATAATAATAATAATAATAATAATAATAATAATAATAATAATAATAATAATAATAATGTGTCAGCCTAAGTTTTGTATTCATTACTCAAGTTTGACAAAAGATTATGTTCGGTTAGGTTAGATTTACTTAATTATTAACCCTTTTTTGTGTGTGTGTGTGTGTGTGTGTGTGTGTGTGTGTGTGTGTGTGTGTGTGTGTGAGAGAGAGAGAGAGAGAGACTTTGTCCTTAAAGTTTATCAGTACATTATGTTCTTCTATTTGGATTAATAGTTTCTTAAACCCAGCTAAATATTTATTGTATTTATATTTTTTTAATATTTTAAATGTAAAAATGTAAAACAATAAAATTTAATTTAAAATATTATTTCTTTTTCAGATTTGAAAAGAGAGAGTTAAAACGTTCGGAAAAATGAAACACGAAGAGGGAAAAAAAACATTAAAGGTATGGCGAAATAGTAGATCATTCATATTAAACGCAGAGTACCTTCTTCGCCTTTCCGTGCTTCATATTATTATTCTCTTTCGAGGTTGTGCATACTAAATGACTAGGATAATTATATAAAGTACGAAGAAAAAACTTTGCATGACATCGAAATAATTTAAATAACGTCATTTTTTTTTCTTTCTATTTTACATGTAGGATTACGGGAGAAAATATTAATTTTGAACGGGATTTGAAAAGTGAAAAGTAAGCACATTTCATGGGAATAAAAAAAATAAATAAATAAAAGAACTACAGTCATTAATTGTTTTTGTCTTGGACCAATGAAAGTTAAATAAAATAATGATGACGTTTTGCTAGCCACTACTGATTGATATTCTCTAATTAAGGAGCGGCATTATTCTTTTAAAAGATTAAAAATTTATGTGGACATTACAGATAGAGATTGGTCACTATTATCAACACAGAAAATCATGTCGTTCACGTAAGTCCGTGATATGATTATAGATGTTTGGTGTTTAATAATTAAAACATTTACTAAGACTCTATCCGGGTACAATACACGCGGCCATACGTAATGAAATATCAACGAGTAGTTGTTAGTACCGAGAATGTTCCTACTTCGCAGAAAGCGCGCCCTAGTAAGAAAAATTGACGTTACATATATTCCAATAATAAGTACATGTTGATTACACTCATAATTATTTATGCGGCCATTTATGTAAAACTTTGTGGATAGGTTGATACCAAAAATGTCTTGATAATGTAAAATATCTAGTTTTACTGAATAATAAATGTTTAAATTACTTTGAAACTGAAACATTTCGAAGAGAAATAATACGCTACATTATTTTAATATTATTTAGCGTGTTGTCGGAAATGATATGAAAACACGACGTATTCAAAAAGCGATTAAATATTTGGTTTACTTTTAAACTTCTTTAAACTGTTCATCTTTAAGCGAAACTTCGTGCGTCATTATAAATTCATAGGGTGGATTAGGGTTTGTTATCTTGATTAGACTATTGTACGTATTTTGCTCTACGAAACAAACTTTCAAATGTGCAACAAATTAATCCAACGTCTTCTGCAACTACACACAAAATCATACATCTATAAATAATTATATTTTTCGCCGAACAGCTGCAGTAGTGGCAGACACAAAAGTAGAGCTTTGTGCGGTATTGGCTGTCGCGGGTAGTTGGATCGATCTTGGAGAGACTGCGAAAGGCGTGGTGGTAGTAGCATAGAGTAAAGAAAGGGCGCCGTCAGCCGAATGTCCGCCATTCGCAGGGCCGAAACTACAGGGCGTTAGCAGTTCAAAGGTTGGTGAAATATCTAATATTTGTGCAAGATTTTGTTTTTGAAATCTTTGCCACTTGTATCGTAACACAGAATTGTTACACAGCATTGGAAATCAAAAAAATTGCTGGCCAGGTGGAAGCGCCAGACTTCCAGTACGTAACAGCAATGGTTCGTTCGAAAGATTGCAGGCTAGTTAGATAGTACGTTGGAATTTTGTGTAGTCTGCGAAGTAAAGGAGCATGTCTGCAGTTTTTCCATGATGTCTTCCATGGCTACACATACAATGCTTTCTATACGGAGGTGAATGAACTGGGAACACGGGATTCAAAGACTTTTTCTTCTTTCTAACCATTATTCGATCTTTTCTGAAAAAAACATTACTACCAGGATACCGGCTTGTGAGTTAGCTTTTCCGCGGAAGAGGTAACGGTCGAAATAAACTCTAGATTAGTTTAGGTCTAAATTTTTAGGTTTAGGTAAATGTGTTATCAACAAGGATGAGTAAAAGTGTAGTCGAATCAGAGTTTATGAAGTAACAAAGCTACTTATTCTGTGTTATTATACAGTGGCATAG
This sequence comes from Typopeltis vanoorti, assembly GCF_054136105.1. Lineage (NCBI taxonomy): Eukaryota > Metazoa > Arthropoda > Arachnida > Uropygi > Thelyphonidae > Typopeltis > Typopeltis vanoorti. The sequence goes on from NC_143552.1 coordinate 103,560,698, forward strand.
TATTTGTCTCTAAAATGCAAAGGTCATTACCTCATTAGAGGTGAATAGTTTATACCGATAAGTATAACATGTCTGAATGCAAGTTGGATTAAGGAAGCCATTGCTGGAAAAGGTGAATAGGTGAATGTCCTGTATTAGAAATGAATAAATATGGCAATTGACTAAACGGGTGATTCACATACGCATCACCGATACCTCAGAAGATTCTGTAGGAATCAAGAAAATCAAATAGAAATCGTTCCGAACTCTATTTTTTCGATAAAATAAGCAATAAAAGGTGAAGTACACGATAATTTTTCCGCGCACATTTAGAACATGGTTTTTATTATCCTCTGAATAGTAATTATATTTATCCGGGTATTTTCATTTATTCATAACCAGTAATTAAGGTTTTACTGGGAGTTCATATGTTCATTTTTCAGGCTTTGTTTTTAGCAATTAAGGATAAATTAAATCAATAATCAGAAGTATTTTAATTTATCAATTCTTTTATGAATAATAAACCTCAGTATAAAAGGTTATTACCAGAGTTGTTTAGCAATGTAAGCCGCATTTATCATATTGTTCAGTATTTCTCATAATGTTCATTACTACCATTAGATTCATAAATATTTACAGCACACTTTCATGATTATATTTGTAGAATTTGACCAGTTTCATGAAATGTTTTTAACCGTACATAACATTAAATACTTGAATCTACTATTTCGGCGTTCTATCCGATCTAAGACACGTTCCCATTTCTATGCTGGGAACGTTTAGATCAAATAATGAGATACTTTACTTGTTGTGACTATATAATTATAAAACCGATGTACAGTTTTTAATTTTGGTCTTCCCTTAAAGATGCGAAGTATTTTTGCCGTTGAAGAATATTATACATGGTAATCATTTTTATACATATATACATATTTACCATATATACATATATGGTAATCATATATATATATATATATATATGTATATATATGTATATATATATATATATATATATATATATATATTGACGTTTTACCCAGACATTGAAGTACTTTTAAACTTTTTTAAGCGTGAGGGATTTTTAAGGATGGGACAAGAATATAATTTGGTCTGCCACATCCATCTCGGATGTGGCATTCTTGGTGACATGCTGACATGGGGATAAGCGTGCCACATCCGAGACAACTTCAATCGTTCACACATCTCCGTATTATTAACGTAGATTTGATATTAATAAACTTAATCTGATATTTGAAGATGAATAGGGTATTATTTTTAAGCAATAATAATAATTAAAATTATTACATTTTATTTACACTTAATGCTACTAAACTCAATTTTCTAAATTTTTTTTTGCTAAATTTATATTTTAGTTTTTATTAAGTTCTATCACTAGAGTATGGAGGAATGTTCTAAAGAGTTACGTATAACTTTTCTCCCATTAATGTTTTATACATTATAATATGCCATTATATGCATTCACAGAATTCACACAAATTCACAGAATTCACAGTAACTCGGTTTGCATCGACGATGTTGGAAAGACTTTCGAGTCCCTTCAACGCAAAGAAACTTGATAAGATTTTTTCTACCGATGGCGAGGTACTCCGTCTCATGCGATAGTGGAGAGTTTTTCATGACATAAAATAGACAAACCCGATAGAAGATACGCAGGTAAGAGATGGAACACACTGACCTCATAGCTTCTGTTGCTTTTTCCGGAATTCAAAACATTCTGACCTAACTCAAAGTTCCAACCCAAATCTGTTTTCTGCATTTGGCATCGAAGGCAAGCAAGCCCGATATAATTCTTTCAAGTAGCATTGTGGGTTCTTGTAAATATTAGGTATTGTTTATTTCAATGGATTTTAATTTACATTTAAAAAATTAAAACTAGAGTTTATTAAGTTTACTGATTACTTGATTAGCCTTAATTGATTCAGTTAAGTTAAGTGAGATGCAACTCGGAAATTAAAATGGTGCATCGACTTGAGAGTTGGGTTGTTCTGAACTAATCAATTAAGGCTAATGAAATGAAGGCCGTGTATTATGTCTGTAAATTTTGTGTTTTCTTCTTGGACGACTTGTCTATCTTGAGTGATGAAAATATTCATGTTTCCGAAAGGGAACCCTGCTCTGTACGATGGCTAACTGAACACAGAAAACCTTGTAAAGGCTCCTCCTGCCTATCATCGTTTTGTGTACTGACATTTCAATAAACCAATTTTTATTATTTTTTTAAGACAATAAACAAAGCCAATGGATCCTTAGTAAACCTTAGGATTTGTCAGAAGACAAATCCGCAGTAAAGGAGGTTTTTTTTTTTCACACCTTGCTTTTTCCTAATGAAAACAGACATACTCGTCTAAGAATGCAATAAGGAAAGGCGATGAGCAAAAATCCAAACTTCAGCCATCGGTAATTGTCGAAAATATGAATGGTATAGAAACAAATCATTCAAAAATATAAATGAAACAGAGAAAATAATAAATTATTATCATCCATAAATCAAAAATTATAGAAGTACACAAAAGAAGTAAAGTATTTTGATCATGAATGTCTATGTAGCTCGCATTTTTCTTGGTGGCTGTCTCAGAAAGATCCGGAAATGAAGTTATAAAGTGTCTTTGTGAAAAGTACTTTTAACACAGAGGAGCAATAGAATGATATCAAGCACCGCCATTCTCCGTATTCAAGGGTTCTGCTGAAACCAAGAAATACTTTGATTTTCAACAGGTATTATAAGCTACATACTGAAGGAGACCTTTTTGGAACACATCTCCCCCCAGCTCACTGATATATCTAATGAACATTAGGAGTGGAAAACCAACGTAAGACTGCGTAAAATGTTTTTATTTATATTTTAAAAATACATAAAATTAAAAAAATACTTAGGAAGATTCTATTTCAAACTTTTTCGGACTGGTAAAAACTTTATTCAAACTTATTCATTTCCAAGACCGAAAACCAATTTAAAAAAAAAAAAATATAGGTCCTAGTCAGTAGCTTAATTGTGTTCTTTAATAATCGTGAATTTAAAAAAAAATAAACATTGCATTGATCTTTTTTTTTCTCCCAACGAACCGTTATATAATAACAGAGACTTTGCTATAAAAATGCTTGTATATTAGTTTATTATAAATTTTTAGTCCTAAGTCCCATCATGTCTCGTCTTATAAAATATTTTGAATTAACAAGCTGTATATTCTATCATAGATATGGCAAGAAAAGGAATGTTTTCTTTTCCCAAAGGATATATACTTTATTAAAAGCCTGCTATGGAAAAGAAACAAGAGAAAAAACTGTTCATATAGCTCTTTTTTGGTTAGCCAGATGCGTGTTCTAATTATCCAGTTAATATTCTGTTTACTTCTAGCTCATTTACTCAACCTCTTCATCATTAGAGGGCTACTAAAATATCCAGTTTTGCATGATAATGAAAATTAATTTGATCATCATTTCCTCATTGAACCGTATTGTAAATGTAAGGCGTATGTTTACAAAAAATATTCCTAGAAATAATTTCTAATAAAGGTTGTTGCAGATGGATTAATGGCATACTATAAATGTATTAATTTGATAAAACATTGGGCGAGTTCAGTTATGGAAATGATGCAACATTCCCAGAGGAGTACTTTCGTTGTTAGTACAGTGATTTATATATATATTAGCGGATCTCAGATCACGTGTATGGCTCATTTTGTTAATCCACTTCATTTTGCTAAAAACCAACATGGTTTCAGGAAAGCTAGTCAGGGTACACACTGCGGTATATCCATATTATAGCCGTCTTTAAATGAATAATATATCAACTGCTTGTGCAAAAAAGAAAGAATAAAAGATACTATCATTCTGTGCTGTTTACAGATTCAATATAAGTTTATGGTGTTCAACACCTCTCTCGAAAGTCCTGTGTAATGGTATTTTCTTTTTTTTTTTTAGCATAATTATGAGATTCCTTATAAGTATTCTAATGGAGTGTACAGGATACTATGATAATGCAAGATTAATTTTCAGTTATTGTTAGTAATTTTCCTCCGAATTAATTTGTTATTTGTCAGGTCTTCAATATGGTCATCACTAACATTTCGATCTTCCATGACACGTTCTTTTTATATTGCATTTTTTAAAATTTTCCTCCGAATTAATTCTTATTTCTATAACAGTTTGAATCGCATGAAATATCTTGTAAATAAGCTTTTTATGAGATTAATACCCTCTTAAAGACCTAAATTATTTGCGCTGAAAGCGAAAATAAAGTTTTCTCATCTTCTGATTACATTTCTCATAACCTTCTTCTTCTTCTCTTCTTCTTCTTCTTCTTCTTCTTATTTCTCACCCTTTTTCATACTGAAGATCTCTGGTACAGTGGTTTTGCGAACAGTTCATGACTCATATATAACATTCCCATGAATCGTTAACTATTATCAGTCTTCTGAAACGGACGCTACTGCCGGTTGACGACATTGGGTTTACAATGAGTCACTAAGCTATATGTTTTGGCTACCTTCCAGCTTTTCCAATGACCCTCCACTACGCAATATCATCAGGCAGATAACTTCAATTCGTTATAGCATTTATAGTACAAATATAGACGATATGTTAGCTATCCAGGGTGTTACAAAAACATTTGCAACAGATCATTTCTTTAGTTTGAATTTTATCCATGGATTTATTTCTATGAAGTGAGAAGAATGTCATATTTAATTGTATGAGTTTTTTTGGCCTTAATTGAGTTATTGCCAACTTTGGTCTTATTTCCTGTTGTGATCTGCGTAATTTAACTGCGTGTACGAATAAAAAAATATATATATATTTCTCTAGTATATTTAAATGATAAAAATTGAGCACTTAGGTGTGATGTATTGCGACGTTGATGAAAATCTCAGCTATCTACTCCATATTATCTCTTGAACAAGATCAATAATTGTTAAAATCATTAACATATCTAGCAGTTTTGTGCGACTTTCGTCTTTTACAGCAAGACTACGTGGAAAACAAGTTGATCAAGATCAATATCTGACATCGTAGCAGAATGGTCTGTGGCCTTTTCCTTTTTATAGACGTTTCGTCTGCTGCTGCTGCTGACTTCAAAAAAAAAATCATCAATCATGTGTTTGCATCATCGTTGATAGTAGAGGTCTAATTCTAGACACAGGGATTTTCAAGGATCCAAGTAGGTTTTGAAATATCTTCAAGAAAACACACACGCATACAAATAAAATCACTTGAGATGTTTTTCAGCGATAATTTTACTTGAAAAAAAATTATAACTTAGATATATAAATAGACTATCTATCATTTTGGCTATTTTTTCATAAATAACAAAATAGCCGTGTATAACATGTAATTTCTATTGAAGAATTTAGGACTTTATTTGGATTTATTATAATAGAGATTTTATGCTGATATCAAATATTTTTGTTTTTTTAAAAAAGAGAAGATTCTAAAACGAATATGGTTTGGGCAGTACATTATTTAACAGAAGAAGTTCGAATCTTACAAAACACTTAATTTTATATTCATATAAAACCAGCACCTTTCATATAAAACAGTAATATTAATGCCATAAAGCGCCGTATTATTTTAAAACTTGTAAAGGCTTATCTGAGATTTTGTAAAAGCTTATTTGAGTTTTTATATTACAAACTGCTGACGATTATAGCAGTTACAGTTGTTTACAGACAGAAAGCCTCTTAGCAGACTGTGGCTATCAGAAATGAAGCTTCGCTTGGATATTGTAGAACGACAAACCAAAGTTAAGTAGGAGCCATTAACATAAAGCTTTAGTGTCTTTTCTCTCCTCTTATGCAGTGGCGCACCAAGGATTTAATCTTGGAGGAGAGGGAACCCGAGTTCAACGGATATAAAAATATTTTTAATACAATGAATTTGCATTAAAAAATTAAAAATATTTTATCTGTTCAAATAAAATTCGTTAAATTTCATTCATTCAATAAAATTCATTAGATAATTATAAAAAATTATTTAAAGAATAAAATCCAGTTTTCTTTTCTTTTTACAAAGCTCTTGAATTATTTCAGTCGTAGTTACATTCATCTCTCTCTGTGTGTATATATATATATAGCAAAGCCAGTCCGTTCAATCGTGATTGTGTCATGGTAGATCTTAAATATGTTTTCAAAAGGCGTAAGTTAGAAAATGACCTTTCATTAATGCATGTTGTTACCGGAAGCGTTGCAAATATTTTTTAATATGTTATAGATGTTGGGATATATCATTTTGTCACACTTTGAAACTGCATCAACGGCATTTTTGCGTGGAGCTATTGCAAACGGTTTTTCAAATTTCTTATACCACAACTTGAATTTGGCGTTCAAAATTGCTGGATTTGTATAAGGCAAATCACCGGCATAAAATTCACATAATTGACGAAAATCTTCCATTGCACTTGCTGTTGGAGCATCTTTTCCATTTGGTAGAAGAGAAAAAAATATATTTCAAAATGTTGCGGTGCCGAGTGAAAAGTTCATGAAGTTGAGTTAATATTTGGTCAATAAATGGAATGAAATAGTTTTCATGAAATACTCTTCTACAGAATCGGCTGGAACATTGGACCTTAATGTTTGTTTTGATGAAGTCCTTGGCTTTTTAATGTCAATATTAAAATTATTGGCTTTTATACATGCTTCATCGTAAATATCTTTAAATGAAGAATCTGGTGTTTCACGAACGGTATTTAATTGAGCCACAACATCATCAACAAAATTTAGGGCAATTAAGAGGTCAGATTTTTGCATTATTTTAGACAATGGTAAAGTGCACGCAAATAATTTTTGCAAGCTAAATAAAGATATTATAAATCTTAAAAGATATTAATATTATAATATTATAAACAAGAAGGACGTCTTGTCTTTTAGGGGTATTGAAGAAATTGTGTACCTTTTCAATTATGAGCCAATGCAATTTCTTATTTGTCACAGATATTTCCAAGTGCCAAATTCAAACTATGTGATGCACAATGAACATATAAAGCTTGTCGATATTATTAATACATAACATCTCCAGGTAGTCCAAAGACATATAGAGGAAGGGCACCTACTCTACAACTCTCCGTCTTCACCAACCACAACTACAATCATCATCATCATCTACACCAACGCTGTCTACCGCCGACCACTACCACTAGTATTTTCACAGACAATCACAAGCATCCATGCCCACGGCGGGATTCGAACTCGCAGCCTTTTGGCTGAAGAGTCGCCCAACCAGGCCGGATATATAGATAAAAAAATTAAATTTTGTGGATAAACATTAAAACAAAGTTTTACTTTTTATTAAACAAATAAATAAAATGATATAATTATGTTACTATTTACTTTTAATGAGATGGATGAGCTTCTCGACCTTGCAGAGTTGCTGGATATCTGGCTCAATATTGGTCAACTTCAGTCGAAGATCGGCACACACACACTAAGACGAATTCTGTATTTTGTTTTTATTTGAAGGAGCGATGAAAATCGTTTCTCGCAAAGATAGGTTGCAGAAAACTGCATGACGATTTTCGACTTCTTCAAATAATTCGGGAAATTCACTTCTAACTGAAGGCGAGATCCAGAATCGAGCCAAACCACGATCACGGAATTGCACTTTAAGCCCACTGTCACTTGAAAGCTCAATTAGCTGCTCTTTTTTCGATAACGAAAGGTCGTTCTCGTGACTGCAAGCCTGAAATGGATCGTGAAATCACAGAAATTTCTTATAAAAAGTTATTCGGAAAATGTTTCCAAATTCTGTTTCAGAGTTTTGAGGTGGACACAAACCCTTTCCCAGTGGTTAAATTCTAAACTAATAAGTTTTACAAAATAACCAGTTGTATTTACCTTTTGATATTATCCGGGGAAGCTTCAAACCTCCCCGTGCCTTTCATCACGCGTTCGTAATCAGGCTACTGTTGATATTGACTTTATATACACATTGATATCTGTAAACAATGGTTGAATAATAACACAATAATGTAGGCATAATTACCGTAAAGGGAGAAAAGTCACAAAACAGAAAAATGTTCCTGCAAACTAACCAATTGTATTCCTTTGAATGCGATCCACTGGTCGAGCGTCCAGCAAGTCAGCAAATCTTTCCTTTCGTTAAGCGTATTAATATTATCGCATTGCAACTGATGAAAATTCTGTGTTTCTGTGGATTCGTTACAGTCCTTTTTCTCTTCAGAAACTACACACAAACTGTCATTACAAACTCGTTTTGTATCATCACTGTCATCCGAGATATTTTTCCGTTTAAAGAAGGTACCAATGTACTTATCCATAATTGAATTACCGTACTTACTCGCATATAATGTTCATCCCCCTGATTTTACTTTTCGAAAAAAGAAATTAAAAAGTTTCGCATATACCTCGCAAATGAAAAAAAGCTGAAACACGTTCAGAGCAGGGCGATAGTAACTTGCTCCTGCGGTAAATAACATGACCTCCCCAATAGCCACTATATTGAAGAGGCAAGAAAAACCAGTACTTTTATTATGTCAGTGAATAAGGTATAAGCAGTCTGTGTAATATATTTCTCAACAAATAGTGCAATTAGAGACAACTGGGATAAAAACTACACTAATTAATAAATCACATGTCCCCTCATACAGAAACTATGCTGTATAGATAGACTCAAGCAAAACCATATGTTGCACGGCAAACACAGTATCTAACTAAAAACAATTGGTATTAATTAGATTGTGTGAGTTCGCTCGGCAGCAATAAAATTCAACCGAAAAAGTGTTAAAATTCGTAAACGTGTTAAAACTAAGATATATATAGTGAATGCTGTTATGGCAGTTTCACATATTATTGGAATTCGGTTGAAGAGAGTTAGCTTTTCAACTCAATTGTCAGCTTGCTTTTCGGGCGATTTCCGAAAAATATATAAATACTGGAGTTAACTCACAACACATTTTGTCTAAGTATTACTTAGCACTTCTGAAGATATATTGAGCCTTGGTTGAAGGAGGAAAACCTTCAACAATAAAAATCAATAAACAACAAGCAATTGGTTGAAATGTGATCATGTGGACAATGCATGTTCACTTCAAATCTGACAAAACAGCAAGGGAAAGTGGAAGCAATAAAACCATATTGTTTTTTACTTCACCCCTCTTTTATTACTCGTCATTCTGTCGCTACAAATTAAAATAGTTTTTTTAAGTATTCATTTTATTTTAATAATTTTTACTTACTTATTCAATTTTAATTTGTTTTGTTTGGATAATTAAAATATATAGATTTATGTGGTTAATTTAAGCCTGTGGACCACCTGTCCCATCGTCACGAACCACAGGTTGAGAAACACTGCTATAGGGTTCTCTCACCTTATGTGACCCCTAATTCATAAGTACTATAGAAATAGAAGACACGACACAACATAAATAAAAAATGAATTTTAATTTCGAAAAGTAGTTTGGAAAATTTTCTAGTGTTTTTTAACTTTTTCTTTTGAGGGGTGCCAGGGCCCCTTGGTCTCCTCCCTGGGTGCGCCACTGCTCTCGTGTATCATTTATTTAAATAAAATATTTACAACAGGATATATAATTTCGTGATTTCGTTCCATACTTTTCTGACATTGCTATATTATCCCATAATGTTTTAACTTATATATTATTTTAAGCCTTTTAGTTATGAGTTTCAGAAATTAGTATCAGGCAGATAGTCTCCGTCCTTGATCATAACTGCAAGTTGAATACATTTCAAGCCACGTCACACAGACGAAAGCTGATTTTAGAATACGGTGAAGTACCGTCGCCATTTAGTGTTCCTAATCCTATCTGGTATTATTGCGTATATTCTTTGTGTTCTACTTCGATTTTAATTAGCCCCAGTGAATTAAAAAGTCGATTTTACTCTGAAAATGAATAAAAACCTGCAGGAAAGTTCTACTAACTTGAGATTACGGGAAAAGATCAGAAAAAGTGATCTCTGAGTACATTAAAATTATTTAAATAATGTTTTAATTTCAAGTCCTTCCTGTCTTAATACTAAATTGCATACATCTGTTCCTTTGTTGCCAATGACTTCTACACATGTTAGGCTGTAATATGCTTTCGCTTTTGTTTCAAACAATCAATTTCTTTATTGCGTTTCTGTTTGTGTTTCACGTTTTCTTTTAAATAGTAATTTATGAATTGCTTCTCTGCAAACGAATTTCATATTTCGTATCCCAAATGAAAAGTAATTGTTTCTCAATTAAAAAAAAAAAAGACTAGCTAAACCTCATTCTTTTAGTCATAATAAAGAACACGTACACGTTGAGATTATAAGTAATTTTTCTTGCCTTCTAATATAGAAAAAAAAAACAATTCACAAGTAAAACAAGAAAGTTCTTATGAATTGTTTTGAAATGTACATTAATAATATTACTTATAAGTTTCAACAGAGTAGTTTTTTTTTTTATTTGCGTTACTACAACCTAAGAAAGTCACATTATTCGCGCATGCGCACAAGGACGTATTCCGTGCCCTGCGCAACTACAATTTTTTTTTTTTTTTTTTCACAACTTCCCTTGACAATCCTTTGCTGATCCTTTCTTTTAGCCTTTCATTAAGCCCACCTAACTTTCGATGCCCCCTTCTTGGAAATGAATGAATAATCGGAAATGAATAAAACAGGTGTCTTAGTCTTAATATGATACGACTTAATTCGATTAATCGAGAGCCATCATTAATATAGCGGAGCAAGTTTCATCGTCTTCCATATTAATCAGACACTCTTCGAATTTTTATTTATTTTTTCTCGTTTCTTTTCTTTTTAGCAGAACTTCGCTATTTATACATTAACTATTACTGCAACATTTGCATCATGCAGTATTTATTTTTCTTAGCGATCAGACTCGTGTCTTTACTTCTCGGACTCTAATAAGATGCAGTTTCTCTTTGCCTTGATAATCATGTAAAGGACCTTCTTCTGAACAGAGGGCGATCATTTCTCAATTGCCAAACCAGTTGGCCAATTGGATTGCGTCTTTATCTCTCCAAATGGATGTTTGTAACTTGAAAAAGTATCATGTTTATTTTCTAGAGCAAAGTTTCCTAGATTATCTAATTCTTGGACTGCTCACGATACTAATGTGCCATAGATTTATTCTGTGGATGGGAATGTCAATAAAAAAAAAAATAAATAAAAGATTCGATCAGGAGTGCGCATTGCAGCGAGTTGATTTAACTGAGATCGCCGCCACAGTTTATAGTTAGAAGCAGTGGCGGCCGGTGAAAATTTTAGGTGTGTGTGGGGGGGTGGGGGTGCATATAGAATATAAAAAGAAATCTTTTTTTCCTAATCAGTAACCTATTTATTAATAAATAAATTTACATATTAAAAAATTGCTTTATTAAAAATATTTCACCCTCACCACGAACAAACACCAATAATAAAAGTTTCGTATCTACTAGAAATAGCGCGCGCAAGCATACGATGCACTTGTAACGTGCAATGAGAAGTGCAAACGAATATCGGCGAGTCTAGCCGGAACTGACTGAACGTGATAATTCTGACACTGCGTTAGATCGCAGTGCATTTGTTTCGTAATTTAAAGCGTTAATCGAACAATTTCAATTATTAACTATTCAATCAATGTCAAAACATAAGCTGTAACCTTTAACATGTTGTATTTCATTTATATAATGTTGTAAGCATTGCTATTATTTATAAACAGAAACAAAATTTAATGTTTTCATTTTTTCCTTGGGGTGCTGCAGTGTCGCAGTGCTTATGTACGAGCCGCCACTGGTTAGAAGTATTCAAATGACCGGCTACCCGATGGATTTTTACTGACACCACTGATTCCAGTCTAATTTCAATAATCGGTACATAAATGTATATAAATAATTATTTCACTTTGTATTTTTGTCTCTTTATTATGACATTTAATTTTTTTTTTAAGTTAGCCATATGTTTAACATAGATACTTTGTTTATTCTCTGACCAACAGGCTTCGAAATTTCTTACAAACGCCGAGTAGACGTGCCTTAATCTTTTGAAAAAAATATTGCAAAAGACAACGTAAACGGACAGTGTAATTTGAAGTATTATCTGTACATATTCAGAAACAATTAATCAAAGAAAATACGACCGACAAGAAAACTGGGAAAAAGAAAAAGAAAAAAACTTTTAGATACTACTGCAAGTGGTTCAATTCCCAACGGGACGTACGTGTGTATGTGTGGGTGTTTTATTTTCATTTAAAACCTCCCACCAACAGTAACATATGTTTCAGAAGAAATTTTTTCCTTCTTATTATTACGTGCTTTCAGTGAAATAAATGAATAATAATTATTTTATATAAATGCAACAAGTGGCTAGAATTTTTACTTTTAAGACAAACAAACAATGCAGTTTTATGAGGTCTTTCTGCTGGCCAGTGAGTGTGTGTGGCGTCATCTCATTTCATGTTGTTTTAGACTTGATCAAGGACATTCTTCAAGCTGATTTGCCTATTTTCAAGGATGAAAAATCCCGGAGGAGGCTGTCACCATCGTATGAGGCCACGTGACTCACCTTCGGTTGAAACGTCCTTCGTTTAGGATATCACTGATACAGGTCCATAGACACCGTGAGAATTCAAAGATCACTTTGATCATAATAAAGTTCTTTACTTCATTTAACTTGACATTTTTCACTTCTAATACTTCCCCCATCACCACCTTGAGGTGCAACTTTTGATTTATCATTCAGCAACCTCAAGTTTTTAGTACAGCGCCTTCAGATCTTCAGAGTAAGATAACTCCCTTTTATAGCTTTGGTAGGGTCTCATAATCCTTTTATTGTCTCCACTAAGCCAGGGAACATTGTGGACAATGATCATTAACTTCACTAACTACATCTCTATAAACGGATGTATTAGAGAGAGAGAGATGGAGCAGCAAACTAAGCTTCTTCACATAAAATGAAAATTGGTTATGCAGTATCGTTTCACGCAATCGCGTATTATTATTATTATTATTATTATTATTATTATTATTATTATTATTATTATTATTATTATTATTATTTCCATAATAATAATAATATTCCGATCTTTCTTCATCGGAATACGCACCATGTGTTGTATTCCTATCATTTATGTTCGAATTTCTGATCTCTTTGGTTCAAGGTCCTAAGTGATAAGCGAAATGAAATGAGGTGGATGCAATTAATGAGAGACCTTTTCACTGCTGTACATAAGTTAACAATTAATGGCCTTTCACAATGCTTACTATTCTGTCAAGAGCTCACTAATCAATGTTTTTCATTATAAAATTCTCTTCACTTTCGCCCTACACTGTACTAGTCTGTGCTATCTTGAATGGAGTTTTATATAGTAGTGGCATTAAGCATTTGTATTAATAAAATCAATCAGATGCGAGAAAGTGTTGCGTACACAATAGTCGCATAAAAATAATAAAATACAATAAATAAATAAAATAAAGCTAATCTCTCGTGCATAAGTCGGTTTTGACAAACCTGAGTTTGAATCCTGTTTAGGACGCGAATAATTTCATCAGGGTTTTTTCATATGAAATAGTCCAGTCTCATACGGAGGCGGCGGAGTTTTTCTCCCATAAATTCGGGTTTTTCATTCCGCAAAATATTCAAACCGGCCGTAGTCTCCAGGCAGAGAATTAATTCTGTTCTGTTCTGTTTCGAAACAGAACATAGTGGCTCATGAGTGTCACCCCCCTGAATGATACGTGCCATTAGTCCAGGAATGATGAGTCCCATTACTCCGACCCAAATATCTTACCCAGAAATAATTTCTGTAATACAGTTCATGAATAAATAGTTGAATGAAGAATCTGATGTTGCCTAGATTAACATGTTACTTGTATACAAGAAGTCGTTCACTTTACATCAAGTTGCTCTTTCGTATTTCAAAATCCTCAGCTCATTCCTTTCTAGGATGTGTGTGTGTGTGTGTGTGTGTGTGTGTGTGTGTGTGTGTGTGTGTGTGTGTGTGTGTGTGTGTGTGTGTGTGTGTGTGTGTGTGTGTGTGTGTGTGTGTGTGTGTGAGGAGGGGGGATTCTAATTTCCTGAAGGACCTTTGCATTTGTAATTTTTTTTTCTTCTTGTTGAAAATAATATTTGTCTTGACGACGAAATCTGCTGTCATGATAGCCCATACGAGGGTGATCTGAAAAGTTCTCGGCCTCTAACATAGATGGCAACACTATCGGCAAGATATTTTTGTTTTAAGTTGATACATCTGTCATAAGCATTCATGTGAAATTGCAAGTCATTCTATCCCTTGAAATGGATTAAATTGAATATCGTGAGGTTATAAAATTCTTTGTAAAAGAAGGTTTAACGCCAAAAGAAATTCATTCGAAGTTCATAAATTTATGGGTACTCTTCTCCTTCGTTTTCGACAATTAAGAAATAGGCTGTTGAGTTCAAACGTGGTCATACCAGCCTTGAAGATGATCCACGTGAAGGATGTCCAAAAAGTGTAACAACACCAGAAATCACTGATCAAGTGCAAGATATCGTATTGGATGACAGGCGATTCAAAGTGCGTGAAATTTCTGAGGATGGCTATAGACATTTAAAAAGAACGTGTAGGATATATTTTGCATGAAGAATTGCAAACGAAAAAGCTTTGCGCAATATGGGTGCCGCGCAGATCAAAAATGCACTCGCATGAAAATCTCTGAACAGTGCTTGGAGCGTTTTAACAAGAATAAAACTGATTTTGTGCGTCGATTTATTACTATGGATGACTTGGATTCACCATTACCCACCAGAATCCAAACAGCAGTCAAAACAGTGGACAGAAGCCGGCTGTTCAGCGCCAAAGAAGACAAAGTCGGTTCCATCAGCAGAAAAGGTCATGGCATCGGTATTTTGGGATGCTAAAGGCATTTTATTTAATAATTACCTTGAAAAGGGTAAAACAATAATCGGGGAATATTATTCCGATCTTTTAACCAGACTAGACGAAAAATATCGTGAGAAAAGACTCGGTTTGCAGAAGAAAAAAAATCATCTTTCATCAGGACAATGCACCTGCCCACAAAGGTGTTTTGGCAATGGAAAAATTGAGGGATCTGCACAACATGAATTATTGGAACATCCACCATATTCACCACATTTGGCTTCCTCTGACTTCTATCTCTTCCCAAAACTAAAACTCTTCCTCTCTGGTCAGCGTTTTTCTCCGAATCAGGAGGTGATTTGCAGCTGGGTATTGGTCAGATCTTATTGAGAACAACTACAGGAGATGAATAATGGCGCTGGAGCATCGCTGGAATAAACATATTAGTCTTAAGGGAGATTATGTTGAAATATAAAAATAAGTTCCAAATTATAACTTGGTTTTTTCATTGTTAGCCGAGAACTTTTCAGACCACCCACGTACTTGATCCAAAAGCCGGGCACTAGAAACTGTTGATAATGTTTAGTCTTTAGGAGAAATGTTTTATTTATTTATTTATTTTTATTGAACTTGACCTGATATCTACAGGTTATCTAAAATATAAATCCCACCTCCTCGTTTTATTTTTGAACATGATTTAGTATAAACAATGATGAGAAAACACGCAGCACATTTCTGCTATTGTAGTGTTGCTTTCAACTACGAAGACCTAAATGTGCGCTTTTTATTAAAAAAAATTAATGTTAGATTATGAATACAAACTCAACATATTAATTTGATATAATCAACTTGATATGATACAATTATTGTAGATATTATATTGTCAACAGTATTTGAATAACTCAGTTGAAACAAGCATTATGCAAAGAACATATAAAAGCCACGCGGATATGCGTGAATGGCATTATAGGACGTAAGGGAGAGTTATCATAAAGCAATGCGTGCATTTCTACTAAAATTGGATGCAGAGCTTCACAACTTTGAATGTGGATAGATTTTCGGACGTCATTGCAGAATTCGGTCTTCTTATGAGAAGTTAATTGTCCGGTCACAATAGTAGGACATATTGGGCGAAAAAAATTACATCGAATGGAAATAACAAAGTGAAATTTTGTCCTTGAATGTTTTACGAATGTTTGCAGAATGGATCTACAGGCATGTGCTGTCTCGCAAGAAAAGATTCATCGTAATAATCATCATCCAGGGGATCCAAGAAGGAGATATGAGTAACAGCGTTCAGAGATTTGCACTTACTAAATTTCCATAGACGAGCTATCATCCACACACATATCCCTGATTGAAAGAGTTCATTCCCTCTAGTAACTGGACTCTCGATAGCTAGATACGGGTACTTTGGAACGATGAATTTCGTTACAACCTGCTTTTATTAGATGGGAGAATCTGTATATGATGGCAGTTAAGGTCTCCTATTCGATGGAATACGAGCAGGAAACACTATTTCAAATGCAAAACAAAACACGTTGGTGGAAATGTGATGGTGTGGGGATGTTTTTATAAGTATGGAAGTGATCCACTGGGTTTATATCGATTTTACTGTGAATGAGAGTATTGAATCACCTCCCAAAGTGCGGGAATGCTACGTTTCCTGAACCTATGACATTCTACAGTGGAAATCCATAGCTGCTCCCTCAAGGCAATTCTCTCTCTCTGTCATACAGTCAAGTTTACCGTGGGCTTCATTTTAACCACTCGGTCAACCAGAGCCTGCCTGGCTCTGGTTGTCCTACAAACTCTGCGTAAAAAGAATCTGCAATCTTACCACTTATTGTAGCAGGAGACCTCACACCCAAAACCCGATGAAGTACGGGAGTGACCATACGGCGTCTATGGACGTCAAAGGTGAAAAATAAAAATTAAAACAATAAATTCGTTTTAGGTAAACAGCATGCTTCTAATGGATTAAACAGCCTAGATAGAACTCCGTCTAAATCCGATTGAACATTTGTGGAATTAGCGAAACCAAAGTGTGTGGAATTTTCCTGGAAGCTAACATCACCACAACTCAAGACAGTTCGGCAAGAATAAAGGAAGTTAAGGGGGGGGGTAGTAAATCCCATATTATTTTACAGCCGGGTACGAAACTCGGAGATTGAAATCCATCGAAATCTAAGAGTTTCATGCCGAAGAACTATCGGCGAGTCCAAGCGTAAGTCATCACTTGGGTAGTACAACACTATGGCAACCCGTGTCAAAGGTGGAGCAAATCCGTCACTATCCTTAATATTTTCTCATAATGTAAAACGCAGCTCCTAGGAGATGTATTACTGTTTTACATTATGAGGAGAGGTCACTATCCAGACCGGTTTCGACCCTTATTGAGGTCTCATCAGTGAGTAGGTAGACCTGGAATATCAAGGTTTAAGTGAACCGAACTTACATATATCCCTACTAACGAATTGCCAGACCCGTGTACCCATATATTATTATTACTACGATAAAGAGCCAAAAGGCTCTTATGGAAAATAATACGAGATTTACTATCTCCCTTAACTTAATTTATGTCGCCGGTAAAATAGCCTCTTGGCTCTTTATCGTAAGAATAAAGGATGTTAATTTCTCTAAGAAATTTATCAGAAGTGCATGGAAAGTTTAGCATGTAAATAATATTGTGTTTCAAGCCAAAGGTAGAACTTTTTTTTTTAAAAAAAAGTATTTTTTAAAAAAAAAATCTACATGTATTTTTGAGTGTTCCAATACTTTTGGCAGCAGAGTGTATACCCATAACAAAGTTCATACTTTGTTATGTCAACACTTAAAAAAAGTTTCCAAAACTATGAAATAAAAAAAAAAATCCTACGAAAAAAGAACAATTCCAGATGCTAAACTACCAAAGCTAATGCGTATTATTACGTCAAGGTGCGATATGGCAATAGAGGCAAAAGACATTAAGAAAATGATAGCACCATTAGATCTGCGTTATCATTTGGCTCGTTGTGAATTGCAAGAGAAGATAAAAACGAAACCATAACGTACTATTATAAAGTTTATAAAGACAGAACATAACAACAGGACAGGCACACCACACAATGCTTAAGACGATATAAAATAAATGTGAAATTAAACATACTGATAAAGTAAAACTATTTAAGATGGTAAGATTAAAATACACTGGACTTCAAGATAACTAAAAAATAAAAAAAGCAAAAAAAAAATTTTTTTCCCCAGCAAGCAGTAAAATACAGCAGCTTTGATAAACCGAATTTCTAAACCCAAACATCGCAAGAGATGAACTTACATTTGTTCATACAAACTATGTAATGATGAGAATATATTTAAAGAAATACTTAAAGAAATGATTGAGAAGTATACGGGCTCTTCATGGTTAACAGCTAATGAAGAATTTTCTATTTCATTTTCTTTTCACCAATGCTTACAATCAGAGAAAAATCTACTCCATAAAGTGAATATATTAAATGACTCGGTAATAGTCATTTATATTTATATAAATATAAAATAATATAAATTATATAAAACATAAATTATGAATTTATATATAATTACGTCCGTAGCGTACAGAAACTGTCGACAGAACGATGAAAAAACTATAAGTAAATAGGCTAATTCATATGAATAAGAATTATGTGGCATGGCCGACCAAACTATTCAAAAAAAAATAATAATAAATAAATTTTCTAACGCCTTTTATGAACCAGATGGTAGCAGGCCAACGCTTTTTACCTCTAATCTTGTGGAGATTGATTAGACTTCGTGTCTCTACCTTTAGTTGTCACTAGAAGGTAGGTTAATAGCTACTGATGATTTGAAAACCTTGGACACCAGAGTATAGATAGCTACTACCATGTAGCGTTCCTAAACCATAACTGGTATTATTGTCTGGAATAATGTGAATTGCGAGGTTTAAAATAGAAAATGTTTGAAGATAACAATCTACTTACTTATGATATTTGAATTGACTAACTAAGGAACTGGCTGAAAAAAAAAAAAAAAGCCTGGAAAAGTTCCTCAAGGTGGCGACTAGAACCGGCCGGCCTTTAACATTAAGATCTTTCTTTTGGCGGTCTAGCGTTATGACTTTATCACTGGCATCCCTCAAATCATTCACTCCGAGAAAGAAAATTTAATTCTGAGTTATATATTTTGTAGAGGAACTACTATGACAATTTTCATCAACACCGCTTGAGCATTTGAAGAGATTATCGCCACGCGCCGCTGTCCATAAGTTGTTCTCTTCCTATTCTGGGAAAGAACGCCTAATAATCGAATGAATATTAGTAAACAGAGAACGTTTCGCGTTGGGGTTGGTTTTATATCGAGTTTCAAATGTGTTTATATTTCAACAAATATAATAAGCTTCTTCTAGTGGTAGTTGCGCTCAGAAGAAGAAGATAGGTTTGTTAATTAGTACAGTTTCAAAACATTCTCTCTATTTTTGACGGCTTTATCATTAGCTGTGCCTTCATTATTTTAGGATCAACGCAACCTAACATACTGCTAAACGTGTTATACTAAAGCGGAGATAAAATAGACTGTTGCCGTCACAGCAAAATGTATAAACAAGGCTATTTATTCTATTATAGTCACCTGGCAGCTAGTAGCTAATTGGGATAAATTTAAAATATACCAATTACTGGAACATATTTGATTGTAATTTTTTTTTATTTAATAATTTTACAAAATTGTTTCAAAACAGTAAAATTTGATAGAAATTATAAAAACTTCTTTTTTTTTTCTTTTTTCTTTTTTGAGAAAAAATAATCTCTGAATACACTTTTTTTATGTACAAGATTTCTTAGCTGGTTAACAAGCTATTCAAGAAAGTAAGGAGGTAAGACAATTTTATCTTTTGATGTTACAATAGAGGCCTTCTGAAAGAGCAAGGTTGGACGAAAGTTATGACCATTGATTCGAGAAAGGGGACATATTAAATATGATTGCTATTTGGTCATGGGATATATTTTGGATATATTTTCTGCTTTTAGTCATTCCAACGTCAATGAGAAGCAAAAACAAAACAAAACAATCCCGAATTTTGAGCAATACGCGCTCTTTAGCAGAATACCTAATGATCTGGTATCTTATAGCGCATGTGTCGGACATTACGATTTCATTGCACTTTATGAGATAGCAAAACTGATGATTATATTTATCGTTCTTTACCTATCTCGTATTCTCCGGGTACAACTTAATATTCATATAACGAACGAAATAGTCATAAAAATGAGAAAATAGTGATGCAATGAGTATTCCTCTCATAGGCTCAGTTATTGCAACAGAACGTACGAGTATTATTCCAATTTTTTTTTTTTTTATGTGAATCTACGCATGAAATCTAGCGTGGTCACGTGATAATGCATATAAAAATTCTCGCATTCTAACGTGCAGTCGAGAACCGCTGGTTGGCTAAGGGTTACGTAATCTTGGAGAATCCTGTCAGAGAACCATTTGCGAGCCAATTTAGGCCTAAGAACAGTAGAGTGGTGGTTTCACACCTGGCGACAAAGATCATCTGCTACCTAAAGATATTCACAACCATTCAACTAAACCGTGGTTTGGGGAGCGGAACTTTGCATTAGTCTAGCAGTTCCTATACTTTACGCAGCTGGGAAGAAAAGTTTATATCATTTATTTGTTTATTATTTATTTATTTTATTTTATTTTTTTTCATCACTCTACTGTTTGCGACTCATCACGTATACATACATTATTGTATATACAGTTTGCTCAATTAAGTAAATAGATTTTGTAATATCAGTAAAAAATTTTGAGAAACGGATCCAGACTAAACATGCCTTGCTTATGTATGTATGCGCTTAATATTAAATTTGAGTAAATTTAGCTATACATTTATGTTGTTTCGTTTTTTTTTTCATCAAAAGCTTACATGCTATATTTGCATTTTTCTCAAAACCAGTAATTTTCTTAAAAGGATCGATGCCGAGGTCGCCGTCCACTTTGGGAAACTCTGGTGTAGACCTTCGCGCCAAATCGAATGTGACGTCATGTGATAATGATGTCACAGCCGTCTGAAATATCCAAGTTTCTTTATATTCGATTGAAGCTGCGGTCTACACTTTTGGGAAACGCTAGGATAGACCTTCGCGCCAATCGGATGTGACGTCATACGAGAATGACGTCGCATCCGTATGAAATGATCAAAATTTCTTTATAGATAGAAACAGATATTTAAAAGTCAAGTCAAAATATATATAGATAGGTAAATGTTAATAAATAGAGAATAAAAATATTTAAGTTATAAATTATTACTAAATTGACTGAACCTTGAGAAGGATGAACTCGAATTTATGAAGCAAACAGAACTGGATCCATTCTCTCTCTCTCTCTCTCTCTCTCTCTCTCTCTCTCCACTTCTAAATGATTCTAGTTCCTCTTGGGTTATGACCCACGGGTCGCTAACCTTGAGAAATGTTCTAGAAAATTGCTCAGATCCAACAGTATGCCTTGTTGAGTTATTGATCAGCCAAACATCGAGACTATTAGGTGAATGGCAAGGTTCTCCTTAAACTGCTAACATTTGGAAATGCGTAACAGTCCATCAGAGTGCAACCCAATTACTATTACAGTCGAGTGACAACGACTATAGTGACACACATCCACGTATTAACCTTGATTACTGGTGCACAAAGCAAAACTTATTCCGCCCATGAATAATAAATAATGGTTGGAATTGCCTCGTAATTTTAGTAAGTGGACAGTGCATTAACATTTACTATAACTAGTAGCGATCATTTACGAGTGATAGTAATGCATTTAGGGTATATTAACAGTTGCGAGGACCACCATGTACTTGCTTGAAATTCCAATGTAATGAAATCGATTTATCGTGAATCATCTGATTCACGATGAAATGGAAAGAAAAGTTTTCGAACGGAAGTCGTTTAAAAAAAATATTTTATTGTTATAAATATAGCAGAAGAAACAAACAATCAAATGTAACCGGAAATCATTTTAGGTGGATTATTTGTATTCAGCATTGGGTACAGTTTCAGGAAATTATGCATAATTGTTTATGTTTTATATTTTTATTTCATTTCACTTCATTATTCATGAATAAGTCTAACATTTTCTGCACAGTTCTCTTAAATCTTCTGCCAATAAGTTTCGCTGCCTGACCTGGATATTTCACTAGTACACTTTATTTAATCTCTTAATTTTCTTGATTCCAGACATGAACTTCCAAATATCGGGAATGGCTTTGCGGAGAGCGATTTTAACAGTCAGTATTTAGGCAAGTCTTTGAAGTATACCATAGAAGAAATTCCATATTTCTCTTGCAAAAACTGGAAAATAGTGAATCCTAAAACTGTATTCAATGCTTAATTAATATAGCTGAGCAAATTTTACATGCCAGTCATATTTTTTAATTGGTCACATGATTATAAAAATGTGAACGTGGTGTTTAAAAAACGTCCAGATTTCTAGGAAATGGAAGTTAAGATTTATTATTAAATTAAAATATATATCACAATAGAAATGCTTCAAATACCCTTTGTAGCTGAATGAGATGAGTAAAGCATCGAATTTGCTATTGAAGTGTGTGTGTGTGTGTGTGTGTGTGTGTGTGTGTTGGTTAATTGCAAGGATTCTCTAGTCGATTTGTCTGTTTTATGGGAGAGAAGATATTTAAAGATCTTAGACGTCCTTCGTGAGATCGGTTAGCTTCCCCCCTTCACTGTAAAAGTCTTCTTAAATGTGCTTCGCGTTTTTAGCGGGATTCGAACCTTTCCTGTCAAAGACATTTGTTATTCATCTGACTGCACCACAGAGGCGTCGACATTTGATGATAGCTTATTTCAATCGTAAGGTGTGACACCACAACTACCTTGCTAATTGGAAACCTGAAATAGCATGAAAAAGTTTGGTCCCCCCACCCCAGAAAAAATACCGACTTATGCAATCCTTTGGCATATCTACAGTACTAATGTGATAAAGTCTTCCAGTGTCTAGTGATTTGGGAGACTGTTGTTTAAAAAAAAAAGCATTACACTGGAAATTAGTGGTTGGATACCACTAAAGTAAACAAAGCCTAAAAATAAAATGAAATACTTGGCTTCTAAAAAACTGATACAATTAGATATGCATTGAGCCACTAAATAGCCAAATAAAAAATGACATCACAAGAACTAGGTAGGTAGGTGTATATGCTGATCGAATTTGGAAAGTAATCGGTCATTAGCCCACTTAACTAATTTAAAATTAAAATCCTCTGGCTCATTTTACATTGCGAACGTACTTCTGTACCTTCCTCCCTCAAGTACGGTGATATACGATGTCATTCCTTTGCTCCAAAATGATAGCACCGTTGACTCTAATCAAAACTGAAAGCTGTATCATGATACAATAATTTATACAATACTGGCAAACCTATTATAGGGTAAATTGTCTTCTTATCCTGCTTGTAATCAAGAGTAAATGAAATCGTTTACAAACACGTGAAGAGATATGCTGCCATTTTGACCTGATTCAGGAGAGTAGCTAATGTTACTTTCAATGAAGTCTTTCTAAAAACTGACTCCTTCTTGGCCTTCGTAATAGAGTAGTCTGATATAATGACATGGTCGTTTTGTAAAAGGAATTCGTAGCTAGTCAACAGTCTATGAAATTTT
The DNA here is from genome assembly GCF_054136105.1 of Typopeltis vanoorti. NCBI lineage: Eukaryota > Metazoa > Arthropoda > Arachnida > Uropygi > Thelyphonidae > Typopeltis > Typopeltis vanoorti. Next base: position 103,584,151 of record NC_143552.1, read on the forward strand.
AATTTATGAAGTTAGGATATCGTTAACATTTCTACATGAATGATTTTTTTTTTTTTTAAGATAGGGTATTGAACTCGATGAATAAAGAATTTTCTCAGGATGGTTCCTAACCTGAAAAGATTAAGTGACATTTTTCTTTTTATTTAAAGAAACAATACGATATAATTTTAGTGGATTGGATTAATGATGCTGATTTTTTTTTTTTTTTCGTGTGGGTGAAGAAATTGACAGTTTAATCTATTTAAATACAATAACAATCTTATTTAGATGCCTCTGGCGTACATCTTATGTTTTGATTAGATCATGCTCATGCTCTTATTGTTTAGACTGTAGTTAAAGTCTAGATATTAATTTCAGTAACTGCAGTGTAAATATAAATTTTTCTTTCTTTAGGTAGCTTATATTGTGTTAAGTTTTCTTTTTTTGTTGTTAAAATCATTAAAACTACTCACAAACTAGGACTCGAACAAATCGAAACTGTTTCGATTTGTTCGAGTGATTGTCTTTTTTTATTTTTATTAAAAAAATTAAATTAAAACGAAAAATATACTTGCTTTATTCAAATGATTTTATTTTTTTTAAAAAAATTAAGAGAAAAAGTAGTTGGCATTTACTACTGTCGATGTAACAACACTGAGTTGTCTATGTCCAAAGCAACCCATTTTCAAATATGCACCCCGGCAGTTTCGAAAGCGAACCCAAAGCAAGACTCACTGGGAATCTATTTCCGACAATTAAAATCAAATAGATAATCTCTTGATGTCAATGGAAGCTCTGTTTTTCGTGTGGTAGGGGGTCCGGAAGTCTGTGTTGACTAACTAATCCATTATGTTGCCCAGTCTGTTCAGAATATTCAAAATAAACCTTTATGTTAGTTTAAGTTATGGTAATGAGAAGCTATATTTCGAATTACTCTGACTGAGCCACTCATAGTTCAGGTGATGGGAACTCATGAGTTAAGATATATTTCCAATTCATTCACAGACTTAGTTCACTGTTTAAGAACAGAATAGCATAATGTCATACCCCGAAATTCAATGCAGGGAGCTCTATATTTCAAGGAAGTTCAAACGAATGCCACGCGATACAAAGCTTTATCTAATTAATGGTGATAATTTATCATCCTTACCATTTATGAGTGTAGCCACTTTAACGCGCAAAACACCTAAATGTATGGTTTAGTGAAGATAGAGACTTGGAGATTTGGAACTCGACATTGCTTAAATTATGATAACCTGAAGCTGAATTTTGAATTTGGTAGGTGTCAGAAGTTCTATATAAAATTATAAAATAATTTATACTGTTGTTCTGATAATAAACAAAATTCAAGGCATAAAATCTTAATATTAAAAAAAAATAGGGTCATCCATCTTTCCACTATCTTCGATCTGATTGCTATCATGTATATTATTAATATTTCACCGGGAAAGAAAGCATTTTTGAAAATAAAATAAATTTAAAACTGAAGCTTTTTTTTTTCCTTTTCGGTGAATTAAGTTTTATAGTTACGGCATATTAAATTATAGTTGCTTGCTAAAATAAGTGTATATTAAATAGAAGATTTTTTTTTTTTATGATCGTGTAAACATATGAAACCATGAAACACATCAGACTGGTTCAACAGGTTATACAGCTGCTTTATTAAAATACATCCAATAAGGCAATTACTAAATGCAGTTATTTATATTTAATTATAATGATTGCATAAATGGTCCACATCTGGGTGTACAAAGCACGAAATTCAATAGAAAAGCGAAAGAGGCGTGACCAGAATGTAATGTTGTTAATGAGGGAGTCAAAAAAGGAGATCGTTCTAAATAACTATTAAATGACCTTTCAATGCCGGAAGAATATCACATTGGAACCATAAGAACACAAAAGAAACAAGACGTGAGAGGTTTATATGTTTATAAAAAGATGCACGGATGTCCTTTTGTCTTAAAAAGTTCTTTTTATTCTACGATACGTTGGTAGATTATGTAAATGAATTACTGAAAGCGTTAAGATAGTGGTCCATGTTATGGTCATCATGAACATGAAACATCAATATATCAACCATCAATAACATCTGCGCGGACTCTGTTGTTCTTGCACAAAGAATGAATGCATAACCGTGTGCGATAATTTCACCCTTCTTAACATAGGCCTTTGTGATATCTTGAAAAGCACTGAGAATCGCTTCCTTCACTTTTCTGTTGTTATGTTTGTCTGTTAGTATTCTTTCTGATGATACTTCATTCACTGTCATGGACTGAAAGGGTCTTAACTATGTGCCAGTTGCTTAAGAGGAGCAGATGAAGTTTCTGAATCCTTTCCTACCTGATCCATTTCTTCGAAGCGTCTTAGAACTGCTAGGACAAAATAGGCAACATGAAGGGGTGCGCCATCTTTCTGAAACCATCTTGTATATCATGATTATTCTATGGTGTAAAAAAACCCTTCTCAAAGCATGCGCTGGTAACTATTGTTTGGCCATCCATTGGGAAAAAAAAACTGCAACCTAAATATTACACGTGGGCAATCGTTATCGATTTCTTAATAAAAATTAAAGGTTTTTATTTATTTCAAAAAGAAAACATTTTCGAAATAAACTGTACATTTATTATTGAAGAAATTTGCTTCAAACATTCCAAACCTTGTCCCCGTGTTGACGAACATTGATATCGATTTCATTGGTGACCATTCAACTAATGTAAGGATTGCGCCACTAATTTTCTGTTGGCGGCCTTCTGGAAGCCGAAGATCGCGATCATTTTCAAGGTCATTTTCATAAGGATCCTGTCAGTCCTGACGGAGGATCCTCATCAAAATGACCTTGAAAGTCCTGAAACAATTATTTTAAACGGTTCTCATTCACCCCGTTCATGCGTCTAGACAGCCATTTGTTTACAATGGCTGTTTCCAATTAATTATCACTTTTATCTTATTTTTTCGATTCGAATTTCGAATAAAAAAAAGTTAAAAAGCAATTTAGAATAACGTGAAAATAATTATATAAGTACTGAAATAAAATATTTTTTTTTAATATTAAAAAAATTATTTTATTTCAATTTTTACGTTATATCACATTTACTGCTTGTTATGAGATCTTTTGGCTGATGCCATATTTCGTTTGGCATATTTTGCTGTTGTGGAATGCAACAGCAAACGTCGTTTGCTTTTATTATTATCGTTTTTCTTTTTAAATTTCATCTATCGTTATAAAATGGTTCCTTTATGTTCGTAAAATAATGAAGCAGCTGCAGATGAGTGTGTCAATGATTTATGCGAACAAAAGGGTTATCTTGGGCCGAGCTCCTGCAATGTAAGTTCATACTATGTCATTATATCATTTTATATGACAAGAAGCAGCACTGCCGATCGAAATATTAAATTTAAGCTCAGTTTTGATTAATCTTCCGTGTTTTATTATTCGGCTGACATATCACCATATCGTTTTACTGATCAGTTAAACGCAGTTTAATCACAGTTTGCTACATGCAACCTCTAATTAAACAAAAAAAAAAAAGCTATCGTTTGTCTACTCTTTTATGACTTTATTCCTTTAAAAATTAATCGCTCTTAGAATTCTGATTTCATTTAAATAATTATAACGCATTGATTATTGTATTCAAACTACGCTTTAAATTTATAGATATAGAGTAGAATAAATTGACTTAAACCTGCAGAGCTCGCAACTGATCTGACAGATGCATTCAAAATGTTGAATATAAATATTCTTACACAATTCAGTGTATAGCTTGGAGGTCATGAGTAGCTGTGCATGCACATGTTACGAGTGATATTTCGCACTGTTTTTTGTTGTCAGTTTGGTTTAACACATGCTATGTAAAGATTTGTGATTATCTGAGAGATACCGCGACCTCCGGTGTCAGTATAGTATGGTTTATTTTTATTTTTTTATTTGCTCAACAATTTTTAGATTGTAACTGAAAATAAATAAACCATCATGTATTTACTGAAATAGAGAGCCAAAAGCTTATTTATCATACATGTCCTCTAGGAGATGTGCTTTACATTTATGGAAAATACTAAGGAAAGTGATCTGGAGCTTACTCCACCTTTACTACGAGTTGCCCATAAGATTGCTTATGCTTGCATCCGCCGAAACTTTTAGTTTCTATATATTCGGCACGAAACCTTGTAGTTTCTATATTCGGCTATGAAATAATGTTGGATTCAATATCCACTTAATTTGTATCATCATGTATTATATTTGCAGTGTTTTTTCTTTATGTTTTATTGCATTTTAGCAAATACTAGTAATGAATGTATCTCTCAGATATTCCGAGACCTACGCTGCTTATAATAATAAACAATTATTGTTTATTGATTTTTTTTTACTAAGAAAAATGCCTTTCTGATAGTTTTCAAGAACACAAACTTATAACTGATGATAGACCCAAAGGTTGTTGTTTCCTATATCATTTCCATTTTCGGGAAACAATAGAAGTACTTTATAGATTTCCATACAAATATTTACTATAATTTTTTTTCTGTAATAAAAAAAAAGAACCATGCTTGATCTTGAAAGCAAATTATCACATTAAACCACTTGCTTCTAAACATTTTATAATGTTCTATTCAACAAGGTAACAGTCGATGGGAGAAGTAAAACAGCAACATTTGTGTAAACGGAAACAAAAGGAAATACAAGTAGAAAAGTGCTTCTTACATTACTCTTTGAAAGAAAATTTCGTATTGCACAAGACATTATTTTTTCGATTTCGATCTCGGGTTATAAAACGGTTTGTTAATCTGAATATCGAGACCATGGAACTATCTTAGCACAAAGGAGAATGCATAATCGATATTTGAATGAAATTTGAAAAGCTATTATGGTGGGGTTATATATGCTGGAAGAACGAAAGCAGAAAAATATCAAAATACCACGGGAAATACGAACAGTTGTTATAGTAAATTAAGAAGAAGAATTAGATAATCACAATCATGTTTTCGTGAAAAAAATTCTTGATTTTTTTTCCAATATAAAGAAGACAATTCATTGAATATTTAATGAATCATTTTTAGCAGAGTTAAATATCTGTAATTTAGTAATGCGTGATTCGTTTTTTTTTTTTTTTTTTTTTAACTAGGAAGTGTAAAAAAAATCAGGAAGATACACCGAATATCAAAACTTGATTCTAAGAAAAAGTGAAAATCGTTTCTTATGAATTCCTTCTTTTCTTAAAGCGGATAAGTGCGCTCACTATTCCACAAAGATTCCGCAGTAGTCGTCTTTATAAGATGGACAAGCAAGCATTCGCATGAAGGATCACCTGCAGCACTTCTCCTATCTTAGTACTGTACTAGACTTGGCACCAACTTAATCGATCGTATTGCTTTAGCTCAGTTGGGAAGAGATGAGCAGAAAATCTGTCTACGCAATGGAAATACTCTCATTATTACCACAAAGGGAAATTCACATGTGCTAAATGGTTTTTATGATGTTTACCATTAGGTGTTGCATTACAGCTAATTACAACCGTTATATCTATTTCAAGGGGAAGGAAAGCTGTATTTAATTAATAAACGTCACTTTGGGGTCCAATTAATTATTTGTTTTGTTGGAAGGGTTAGAATAGCTTCAATTCCACCCCCCCTGCTATCTGAAAGGGTTGAACATGTCTAAGATTGAATAGTAAGGGGGAGGAGATTCCACACGTTTTGTGATAATGACAAATGCAAATGAAGAATATTCTAGAAAAACATAAAGACATGACAGGATCTTTATTTTGCATTAGCGAGGGATTCTACGCCTCCCCTCTCCTCATTAACCATCATCAGACTCGGACCATTAAATAGATGTAGTATGATTTCTTAATTCTCATGCTCTTCCCCCCCCCCCCCACCGTTTCCTGAGCTACTTACCTATCTTCATATCCTTGAATACCATCATCCTGACTTTTAGATCATGTATTTATTTTATGTATTTATTACATAAAATTTTTGTAAACAAAAATTTGTTTATTTTTGTTTGGACTGACGCACGATTTTTCTTCTTAATGTCTGAACTGTTCACTGAGATAAATTCCATACAGTGCAATGCCAAAGATAAAAAGATCTGAATTAACATCAGGTATTCACATGAAACGCATACGGAAGTGACAGGGTTCTTCTTCCTGGAACAAGGAGTTTTCATTCCTTAAAACAGACCAACCTGCCAGAAGAACACATACACTTTACACACATACTACACTGACCTCATAGCCTTAGTTGCTTCGGCCGTAAATCTAAAACAACGAAACCAACTAATCACAGCAAACAAGTCTTGCCAAGCTGAGGAAGATTTCGCCTCCATTTTGAGTCTTATTTCGCAGAATAAGAGCACCAGAAATAGCAACCAAGTAAAATGAGGTTTATCCACATTCTGACTTTAAGTGACATGAATATGGAAACTATTACATCATCCCAGTGGCCACAAATGCATATATTTTACAGCGTGGCCGGAAAATTCGCCGTAAACATTTTCGTCGAAAAAAATTTACGCCGTAAGACATTTTGAATTAATTTTTGTAAATAATCAACGGATAATAAAGGAAGAGTATTATAAAATCATTAAAAAAGCAAATCTTTATTAAGGTGAATGTCAGTGATACATAACAGAATGAAATCATTTAAAAATTGTGAAAATTACAAGAGATGCTGCGTAAATGATTATTATTATTATTTTTTTTTTATTTTGCTGCGGATCGTCAATTCAACAAATCCATCAGTAACATCGCTCATTGAAAAAAAAATGCTAATGCTGTGAAGCATTTAATTTTCGTGTTGAATTCAGCATCGGTTTGATAGCGTTTGATTGATCTCTTCTTCCGGTACTGTTTCTTCAACTGTATCTTCTATAGCCTTCATTACTCCTTTCACTCTTAGATTCGATTTTTTTCTTAGATTTCGAATTTTTTATATGTCGATTGGTAGAGCCTCTGCTACTAATGGCTCAGTTAAGTAAGTTTCAGCGTGGTTAATAGTTGGAAGGGGGACCAATCGTTCAATGCCGTTGACACACTCTTCCACGATGAGTCTTTGGACTCCCTGGAGGTGTCAAATAATAATAATAATAATATTTTCTTTTTAATTTGAACTCGATGTTTGCAATTACTAAACTATGATCCGAGTCTATATCCGCTCCTTGAAAAGTTCGACACTGCTGTACTGATGTTATCCATCTTCTTTTAATCATAATCATATCAATCATGTTCTTGTTTTTCCCATCATTGGATCTCCACGTCCATTTTCTACACTCCTTTTGTTGGAATCTTGGGTTACAGATCATCATCTCGTGGTCCACAAGAAATTCTAACATTCTTTCACTTCGTTCATTTCTTTCTCCGAAACCATATTTTCCCATGACTCTTTCCCAAACATCATTATACATTCCCACTTTGACATTCCAATCTCCTTCAATAATTAGTAGATCTTGTTTTGGTATTGTTTCCATTGTCTCTGTCAGATCTTTGTAAAATAAGTCAATATCCGCATCTGTGCTGTTCAGATGCGAGTGGATATATCTGGACTATTGATATATTAAATGGTTTGCTTGAAATCTTGCTACTATGATTCATTCATTGACTGGTTTGTAGCCTGAGAGTGCCTCTAGCTTTTTTGTTAAGAAGGAAACCAACTCCTGCTTCGTGTTTGGTGTCATGTCCTGACCATATGATTTCACATCCATTTTTCTGTCCTGATGATGCCCGCCGCATCTCCGCCAGTCCTCACACCGATATCACTTCATTTCCTCGCGAAGTAATTCTACTTTTCCTGACATCCAAAGTGTCTTACACTCCATATTCCTATTGATAATAGTTCTGTTAGTTTCTGTTTCTGTTTCCTTTCGGTGTACCACTTTTCGATCCAACCCCGATAGCTCGATTGGTATCGCCGACCTTGTTGATCCGGGCGACCTCCGAGCCGGCATGTTGTAGCTGTTGATCGTACAGGTATCAAATAACAATCGTGTTTTTTTTTCTTTACGGTCAGAGCATCGACACTCATCTGACCTACCCTCCTCCTTTATCAGGCTTGGGACTGGCATGAGACCCCTAAGAATTCCATGGCGGCTTTTTGCTTTGCTTCTTAGCAAATCAGAATTAACTTACAGCAGATTATTCAGTGCCTTAAAGGGCTTACGTTCATCATTAAATCCCGAAACATTAATGGTTGACTTCGAGAAAGCAACTATCAACGCTTTTACTAAGATATTTACATCAACAAAATATTTATCGCCAAAATGTTGCCATTGGTTCCAAGTTACACTGTCACGCAGATGCTGAATTCAACACGAAAATTAAATGCTTCACAGCATTAGAATTTTTTCTAATGAGCGATGTTACTGATGGGTTTGTTGAATTGACGATCCGTAGCAAAAAATTATTTACGCAGCATCTCTTGTAATTTGCACAATTTTTAAATGATTTCATTATTCGCCTTAATAAAGATTTGCCTTTCTAATAATTTTATAATACTCTTCCTTTATCATCCGTTGATTATTTACAAAAATTAATGCAAAAGTTTTACGGCGGAAATGTTTACTGCGAATTTTCATAGAACCATTTTACAGTTCTTTTGAAATGACCCACGTGATAGTTCATTTCCAATAAAGAATGGGTGTTCAGAGTGGTTCACAGTTTTTTTTTTAATTTAATTTAACCTATTTTTATATGTAAAAGGTATCTCCGTATATATTAGATAACAGTCTTTGCTTTTTTTAAATATCATCTTGACCTGATAAACTTTCCGGTAGTCAAATAAGCGACGGTTTTTGTATGCTTTTTGAATTATAGTTATATAAAACTAACACTGGAGTTCGGCATACGAGTATATGCGAATAAAATGCAAATTTTTTTTTAAATAAACGAACATATTCTATAAATAGCAGTTTAATTATTTTGTATTTCAAATGCATCTGAGCTCATTTGACAGAATTTTCCAAGTTCCTTTTACTTTTGCGACTGGTCAGTTAGCTTCCTCTCTAGTTGATTTCGTGCGCAGTAGAAAATTCGTCCTTAAACTTTTCTACCAAGAACTAAGTTTTATGTACATCATGCTGGCCAAAGGTTGTAAATCTATTGTGCGTTTAGTGCCGTGGATGGACTAAGCGTTAGCTATTCCGAGAGTGTGAGAAGGACCAAAGAGTACTTTTCCAATCACTTCAAGTCTCCAATAAACAGGGTGATGATCTCACACTGGAAGACAAAACTCTTCTGAAACCAAAGACTTCGACAAACATTCATGTCCAGTAGGATTACTTCAAGTACTCTTTTCTTTCTATTGATATGCATGAGCATGACCATTTTATGTCTATCTCAAATCCCAGAAATCGCTGAAATCAAGAATTCCCTTTAAATTTTTTTGCTGATGGTAAAGTATCACAGAATCATTCCTCTTCCTCGTTCAGAAAATTTTGCTCAATCAAACTTCTACAATATTCAACAGCAGCTTCTTATATGTCATTCTATAAGCTACTGTGTAGTGCAGGAAGGATGAAATCAATTAACACATACTTTTCTATTTCTAGCAATATTTTATTTTATCCAGATTTGTAGACGAAACCTTTTTTTTTTTTTAATTTCGTTACTGAGACTGGATTTAATGTTTTGTGTTGCTTGTCTTATGCATGTGACAAACGATTTCTATTACGGGGGAGTGACTCCACTTCGCTTTCTGGAGGCCTAAAAGTAGTACAGATTCGTTTTTGATCTCTAGAATAAAGTAACTCTAATGCTAAAGAGATATTAATTATATAAATTTCAGACCAACCCAGCGGCAGAACGATATTTTGATTCTACTATAAAGGTGTACACATCTCTGGAAAATTACATGTTGAGATAAATACTGGGACAGCACTGTATTTCAAAAAATCTCAACTGAATGCATCTCAATGAATTCAGTTGAGATTTTTATGATTTTAGATATGCACTGAAGAGTAGAAAGTGGGTCAGGACCCACTTTCTACTCTTCTCATCTACTCTTCTACATCTCAATGAATTCAGTTGAGATTTTTATGATTTTAGATATGCACAGTGCATATCTAAAATCATAAATTCTATGCATATACCCAACTAGTTTATGATGAGTCAAGTAATTTGTACTCTTCTTCCTTCAGATATGACCACCAGTTCCAGTAATATCGTTTTTTGTTGTTGTTTTTTGTTTACATAAAATGGTCACAATGTGTGAAGAATTTCATTATAAAAAAACCCGTATATGCTCATATTTCTAGACACTACAACCAAGAATTTGAATCCATATTAGGAGAAACAGTTCCAAATAATTAGACTTTCGAAATCAACGTCACAACGTGTTAGAAGAAAACTTAGTGTGGAGAAAGAAACAAAAAACTCGAATTTAAGAGTGAAAAGAGTAATGAAGGCGATAGAAGATGCAGTTGAAGAAACAGTACCAGAAGAAGAAGAGAAGATCAAGAAGAAATGGATTACACAAGAAATACTGAAGTTAGTACAGGAGAAAAGAATGTTGAAGATAAGAAGGGATCCATCAGAACAAATAGAAGAGCAATATAAAAGAAAGCGTAATGAGGTGAAAAAAGCAGTCAGAATGGATAAGATGAAATGGTTAGAAGTCTAATGCAACAATATAGAACAGTACTATGGAGAGCATAAAACAAGGGAGGTATACAAAATGATCAGAACCATTAATAGAAAGGGGCAACCAAAACAGACCACAATTAAAGATGAAAAAGGCAAAGTATTGATGAATAAAGAAAAAATTGTATAGCGGTGGACAAGATACTGTAGTGAGTTATATTAAGAAAAACTAGATTCAGATAGCGTTGGGAAACTGACTGAAGAATTGAAACAGATATCACCACCAGGTAATGAGCATGATATGGACATTTTTTAAAGACATTTTTTTAAAGACTTTTTTTAAGAGGAGAGGTAGAAAAAGCAATAGGACGGCTAAAACACAGCAAGAGTCCTGGTAACGATAACATTACTGGAAAATTGATTAAATATGGTGGTGAAATGCACCAACTATGTAATATGGTATGGAAAGAAGGGAAAATGCCAGAGGAGTGGTTGAAATCAATATTAGTAACATTATACAAGAAAGGAAATAAGCTGGAATGTAAAAATTATAGAACAATTGCCTTGATAAGTCACCTTGGTAACGTGATGATGATCATATTGACAGAAAGATTGAGAACACAATTGGAAGCATACCTCGCAGAGGAGCAAGCAGGATTCAGGAAGGATAGAACTACAATTCAACAGATTTTGACAATGAGGTTAATAGCAGAGAAAGCTAGGAGAAAAAACGAAAACATATATACTTGCTTTGTTGATTTTCAGAAAGCATTTGACAGTATTAACCAGAAAGTAACATTAGAAGTTCTGGAATCCAATGGAATTGATAAAAAACTAATAGCTATATTAAAAGATGTTTATCAGAATGCAGTTGCAGCAGTTAGAATAGGTGATGATTTGGGGAAATGGTTTAAAACAAGCAGAGGCACTAGACAGGGAGACCTAATATCACCAAGCATTTTCATCGCACATTTAGAAAGAGCAATGGACAAATTGAAGGAAGATGCCAATGGAATATCAATGCATGGGATGATAATTAAAAATCTGAGATTTGCAGATGACATTGTTATTATTGAAGAAGACGAAAGAGAACTACAAAAAACACTGAAACTGTTAAATGAGGAAGGGAAGAGATTTGGACTTGTTATGAACTTGGAAAAAACAAAGACAATGGTATTTGGTGAGAAGAACATGAAACTCGAGTCATAAACTGACATATGACTTGGCTGTAAAAAAGAAATAAAGATCAAGATTGCAAAGGGAAGAACAAATCTGAAGGCCATGGATAACATCTGGAAAAGTAAAGTGATCAGCCTGCAAACAAAACTAAGAGTACTAGAAACATACATCTTCAGCGGTGTACTGTATGGATCTGAAACGTGGGTAATAAATAAGGAATCAAGAAAAAGAAATTTGGCATTTGAAAAGACTTGTTACAGGAAGACTCTAAGAATAGGATGGGTACAGAAAATCACCAATGAAGAGCTTTATCAGAAGATACAACCAAAAGGAATCTAATGCAGAAGATTATAAAACGGAAGCTGCAATTATTTGGACACATCTATAGAATGAGTGACGACCGGAAGATAACGACATTTATTTTTGGGATTTTGGATGGTTTAAACAGAAGAGGTAAACCATACAGAGAATGGATAGACGATATAAAAGACTGGTGTGAATGGGTGTACAAAAACTGAGCCACTGTGCACTGGACAAAGAAGGGGGAAGAAGATAGTGAAACAGGCATCAGACATCAACGGGCAGCGAGCCCATGGTTCGTGATGATGATGATGAATCAACGTCACAGTTGATATGATGCTCTCGAACAAAATACGGTCATCACGCATCCATCACACATACACTTGACACATCAGATCAGAAAGGTGGAATTCGTTACGTTATATCATGAACTTCCAACGCTCTGCGGACTACTCAAAATGTTCTTTACACAGGTGTAGTAATCACTGGTGATTGCCACAGTTGATGTTTGATTTAAGTCTTGTATCTACTGCAAGACTTTGTAGCTCTTTCCGTAGAATCCAACAACGACCTAGCGTGCCATCTGTCCAGTTTTGAACGGGATATTCTCATTTTTACAAAAATTATCCTCGAGTCCCAAAGACAGGTGTTGGGGATGCCAATACGTCTATTGAATTTCCAGGATGAAATGTTTTCATGTTACATTCATAAAATAAATAGCTGTTAGAAATAATGATTATTATTTATTTATTTATTATTATATTCTGGTAACTTGTAAGTCATATATGGATTTGTTTCTGTTATCAAAATGTTGGGCATTTTTCTTTTATTTCCGATAGGCTTCGGACATTCATACTAAAAATATTCCTTTTTGTGAATATGAAAACCACTGTTGATTTTTTTTTTCACTTCCTGGTTTCATACCGCTTATCATTATGAAGTAAGAAAACTTTATTATTTTTTTATTATTAAAAATTAATCCCAACTTAAATTTTAGCTTTATTTGCTATTTTTCAGTTGTTTACTTATTATTATACAATTAGCTGCTACAAACCCACCATTACTTTATATTCAATAATAGAAGGCGAACAAAGATTTCTTCTTAAATATCTAATTTTGTTCCAATTCGCATTAACTAATTTTGTAGTCAAAATAGTGAAGGGCAGGTCGTTGAAAATAATTGTTTACTTTTTTGAAAAAATGTCGAATCTCCCACGCCCATTTGGTGTCTCGTTTATTTTTTTTATGAACATTCTACACCAACCTGAATTCATGCAAAGTGAACTTGTGGCTGGTAATCTCCACATCAGAATTGCCGAGATTTCCGTAACATCTGTATGAACATGAGCACTCTATGATTGCGTGATGTCAGCATTTTGAGTTTTTCTGTATTCTTTTAAGTAAAAAAAATATTTTTGTGACATACGCTGACTTGATTGGGTTAGGATAGTCTCTGTTCTCATACAGAATGCGAGTATGGATTTCTGGAAATGTCTTCTGGTATGAGACCATCACCTAAACTCTTCAATTTGGAGATGTCAGCCTTGTATTTATATACTGTAACTGCATAAATATCCGAAATACAGAATGGTTTGAATACAAAAAGTGTTCGTAGCTTGGTACTGACGATGTCCTCTGGTTGGAAACAACTGGGTTCGAGTCCCTTCTACGACGAAGAGCCTTTATGAGTGTTGTCAGGTAAAGGTAGGTTAGTCGGTCTAAGACGGAGGTGAAAGGTTGGTTTTCCTTCTCCGAAACCTTACGTTTTAATACACAAACCGGATAGAGAGTACATGCAGTGTATGTTTTCTTCATGCCTATAATTAAGTTTTTACGAAGCCATGTTTCTTGGCCATGAGTTTAACCCGTTTAGGTGAAAATTTTGAATGCTTTATACTAAATTAAATATTGTCATTCCTTGTCACTCCCTGAACATATTGGCATATCTCGAGTATTCCTGATGTATGTCAGTTTGAGTTCGGCAGTAAAGTTAGAACAATTATACACATCAAATCATTTTAAATAACATTTCGAAAAATAAAAGTTGACTGGAAGTTCAGAATACATGATGAAATTAGTTTGAGCATAAGCGCATTATTATTATTATTATTATTATTATTATTATTATTATTATTATTATTATTATTATTATTATCATAAGTGACAATTCAACAACTCGTCGCAGGAGGGCGCTCTTCTACACCCACACCTCATCATCTACACCAGGACTTTCCAAGGCACTGCCCGCCTGTGGGTTTTGATTTTCACGAGTGAAAAAATAAAATAACAATTTGAATCGAATGGGCATTAGATATTTTGATTCTACCACTAATCGATAATCTCGATGTTGGTAATTTTATTTGGTGTTTTTACATCACTATATACCCATGTGTTTTTCAAATATTAGATGTGTCAAAGAAGCGTTCTTACACGGTTTTGTTCAAACGCGCATGCTCCGGGTGCTCACGGAGAACGTGAGCGCGCGATTAGTGCGCAATTATCCGATGGCCGCATCAATTGTGATGCGGCCCTCGGATGATTTTTTGTTTTTAATGCAGCCCTCGGATTACCTAAGGTTGGACAGCCCTGATCTACACTACCGCCATCATCCTCTAATGCAACTACCACCATCTACACAGTATGCCATCTATCACTCACTAATAATATTTTGTTTGTAAATTGTGTATTCTCAGGTCGGTTTGTCTATATGCTGGTTGGAAAAAACCGAGTTTCCGGGAGGAAAACCCGCTTCTCCGTATGACATCGTCTAATAAAATAAAATATAATTAATTTATTTATTTATAAAATATAATAAATCAATGTAAATTATTTAAATTTAATTAATTTAAATATAATAAAGCCATTAAAGTTAATAAAATATAATAAATTAATTAAAAATTAATAGAATATAATAAAACTTAAAAGTGATAAAGTTATTCAGGATTAGAAATGGAAAGTGTGATAATACCCAAAGAAAAAGCATTGGGGAACATTATTCTCATGATATTAGCCGGCCTGGTTGGCTGAGTGATTAACCTATCCGCTCTCTCCAGCTCTCGATGTTGGGAATTTTATTTGATGTTTATATATATATTTGGTTTTTATATTTGGTGTCACTATATATCCACGTGAATGATATAATCACGTAATCACAAGAAAGATATTTATTTAACCAAATATTTCGGTCTGGAAATAGCAGACCATCGTCGGTGGTATTACAAGAACAGTTTAAAAAAATATACAAGCTAGAATACTAACAATAGATCGTTGAAATTAGAACATGCCGCGTGATGTTATATCACTAAGTATGAAACGAAATATTTTGAAGTAGAAACATGATTGAATTTGCTATTAAAAAAAAAAAAAAAAATTAATGAGTAATCTTGATTAGGCTTTCCCAGATTTTTGATATAGATATGCAGTCATTACGATTCAGGTTGGGATGATGGAGCAAGGCCTCCACGCTTTCCTTGAACAAACGTTCGAACCTATAACGGGATCTATGTAAGAGGCGCGTTTTGGACCAAAGGATGCTGTGGTCAGTTTCAATCCCGTGTTGAGCCAAACCAGACTTTTCAGGTTTATTGTGAAGAATGGATGATTGATGTTCTTGGATTCTTTTTTCAAGAGAACGTCCAGTCTGTCCAAAGTAAGAGAGATCACAGTTGCAAGGAATTTGATAAACTCCAGGAAGAGATAAAGTTGAGCGTTTGTCTTTAGGAGAAGGAAAATGAGAAGACAATTTGTTAATAGGAGAATACGTAGCTGTTAAATCATATTTCTTCAAAATTCTTGCGATAGGTTCTGAAATACCGGAGATATAAGGAATAGGTACTCGACGTATTGAATCTTTGTTGTTTTGTGGAGGATTATAAGATGTAAGAAGACGTTGAATACTTTTTTCAGAAAAGCCATTGAGTTTCATGTGTTGCGGGATAGTAGAAAGTTCTTTCTGTAGATAATCAAAAGTAGAACAATTAGTTTTGGCTCTTTTGATGAGACATTTTATAATTCCTGTTTTATGACATGGATGATGGGCTGATTCTTTCAGAATATAACGACCTGTGAATGTTGGTTTCCTGTATACTGTAGTTGTAAGAATATTTGAAGATGATCGGATGAGGAGAACGTCTAAAAAAGATAACTGGTTGTTTTCTTCTAATTCCATAGTAAACTTTATGCGATGATGTAAGGAATTAATACTGTTTAAAAAGGAAGATAAAGTGTTTTTACTGTGAGGCCAAATAGCAAATATGTCATCTATATATCTTACCCAAAAATATGGTAGAGGGAAACTAGATGTGAAGAGGACTTTTTCTAAATGTTCCAAATAAAAGTTGGCTAAAGCTGGAGAAAGAGGACTTCCCATGGCTGTTCCTTCTACTTGGCTATAAAATTTGTTTTGACATATGAAATAACCAGAATGTATAACGAAATCGAATAGTTTTATAATATCTTGAGGAAAGATGTCAGCAAGTAGTTTTAAAGTTTCCTTAAGAGGTACATTGGTGTATAAAGATTCTATATCAAAACTAACCATAAGATCTGTAGGTTGTAATGAGACATCTTTTAATTTTTTTAAGAAATCTGAGGAGTTTTTTAAAAAAGAACTCGAGTTGCCAATGTAAGATTTCAGTAATTTAGCTAGATATTTGGCTATACGGTAAGTAGAAGGAACAGCCATGGGAAGTCCTCTTTCTCCAGCTTTAGCCAACTTTTATTTGGAACATTTAGAAAAAGTCCTCTTCACATCTAGTTTCCCTCTACCATATTTTTGGGTAAGATATATAGATGACATATTTGCTATTTGGCCTCACAGTAAAAACACTTTATCTTCCTTTTTAAACAGTACTAATTCCTTACATCATCGCATAAAGTTTACTATGGAATTAGAAGAAAACAACCAGTTATCTTTTTTAGACGTTCTCCTCATCCGATCATCTTCAAATATTCTTACAACTACAGTATACAGGAAACCAACATTCACAGGTCGTTATATTCTGAAAGAATCAGCCCATCATCCATGTCATAAAACAGGAATTATAAAATGTCTCATCAAAAGAGCCAAAACTAATTGTTCTACTTTTGATTATCTACAGAAAGAACTTTCTACTATCCAGCAACACATGAAACTCAATGGCTTTTCTGAAAAAAGTATTCAACGTCTTCTTACATCTTATAATCCTCCACAAAACAACAAAGATTCAATACGTCGAGTACCTATTCCTTATATCTCCGGTATTTCAGAACCTATCGCAAGAATTTTGAAGAAATATGATTTAACAGCTACGTATTCTCCTATTAACAAATTGTCTTCTCATTTTCCTTCTCCTAAAGACAAACGCTCAACTTTATCTCTTCCTGGAGTTTATCAAATTCCTTGCAACTGTGATCTCTCTTACTTTGGACAGACTGGACGTTCTCTTGAAAAAAGAATCCAAGAACATCAATCATCCATTCTTCACAATAAACCTGAAAAGTCTGGTTTGGCTCAACACGGGATTGAAACTGACCACAGCATCCTTTGGTCCAAAAACGCGCCTCTTACATAGATCCCGTTATAGGTTCGAACGTTTGTTCAAGGAAAGCGTGGAGGCCTTGCTCCATCATCCCAACCTGAATCGTAATGACTGCATATCTATATCAAAAATCTGGGAAAGCCTAATCAAGATTACTCATTAATTTTTTTTTTTTTTTTTTTTTTTTTTTTTTAATAGCAAATTCAATCATGTTTCTACTTCAAAATATTTCGTTTCATACTTAGTGATATAACATCACGCGGCATGTTCTAATTTCAACGATCTATTGTTAGTATTCTAGCTTGTATATTTTTTTAAACTGTTCTTGTAATACCACCGACGATGGTCTGCTATTTCCAGACCGAAATATTTGGTTAAATAAATATCTTTCTTGTGATTACGTGATTATATCATTCAGTCTTATGTCGCAAGTATCCTTAAAACAACATATATCCACGTGCTTTTCAAATATTACATGTGTCAAAGACGCGTCCTTACACGGTTTTGTTCCAAAGCGCATGCTCCGGGTGCTGACGGAGAACGTGAGCGCGCGATTAGTGTTGTTCGTTTGTTCAGCATTCAAGGTTGTGTCGCTGCTGCTCAACAAATTACGGCTGCGGGTTCGAATTCCGCCGTAGGCATGGATGTTTGTGATTGTCTGTGAAAATACTAGTGGTGGTGGTAATGAGCGGTAGATGGCGTTGGTATCGTTGTGGTGGAGGCAGAGGGTTGTAGAGTAGGTTCCCTCCCTCGATGAGTCCTTGGACTCCCTGGAGGTGTCACGTAATAATAATAATAATAGTAATAGCTGGGGTGGGGGAAATTGAAGTAATTTGAAAATGAGTATTTTTGATTTTAAGTATATTTTAGAATGTCCTACTCTTGGCATACATGTTAATACATATTGGCTACAATACATACAGTATATTACACTTAGCCTGCTTGAGTGTGTAATCAAACCTATCGGAAAGTCTCTAAATAGATCTAAATTTCTAAATAGCAAAATAAATAAATAAATAAATACAGTAGAATACTTTTATATCCTTAATAGTTAGAATACTTTAATAGTTTTATATCGATAAGTTTATTTGCGAGTTCTGTATACTAATGACTTTGCGCAACATATAAATCGAAGCTCGAAGTCATACCAGTTGTAGTTTAATCACTCTTTGGCTTCCTGATCACGTTCGATTTGTTGTGACCCACCATCTCATCGTTTCGCCGCTATCGCTTTTCCTCTCGGGGTGCATATGCGCTACTACATCTCCATCAGTATAGCACACTCGGCCACTTCTAGTTCGTGTGCGCTTTGTCTGATACCTGACATCACTAAATCTCCCCCCCCCTTCCCCCCATCCTATTTCCCTACCTGATGAATAGATTGGAACGGTCTTGTCGATAAACTCACGGTGGCGTGTGCCAAACGTTGAACGCAACGTACGGAAAGCACGTGCCTCGCAAAAGCCGTCGAGGTTAGGAGAGACGAAGCCCGCATCAGGGTAGTCGAGGGGGGAAAATGGTTGCCAATGCCACCCATATGACAAACTACAGTTTTAGGGAGAGCGGTTGGAGACAGAATTGGTTCTAGTGCCGAACAGGATGAAGTAGGATCTTTTCGAAATACATATCTATGAGTTTTTTGTTGACAGGCGTGATTATTGTCCCCTTCATCACAGGTAAGCGCGCAGATGTTTGTTAGTGGTTTTAATGTATTTTACAATCTAAACATATACTGTATATATTATATGTATACGTTTGTATGTATGTATGTATATGTGTGTATAGCGGTAGTTCAGATATTATGTATGTTTGTATATGTATATAAGTATAGCAGTAGTAGTGAAGCGTTTTTCCCCTTTCTTTCAAATTCTGATGCTGTAAAACGTGATACAATAATGTACCTTCAAGCCTGTGTATAGTTTCATAATACCACACAGGAAAGCAGATGTGTAATAACACGTGTTATCAACTAAAACTTCTTTACGGATTGAAACCACCTGTCCGCCATACGGTATATGTTTTTCTGAGTAATACTTTATGTAAAATATCTTAGAGGAATACAGCCTTATATTTCATTATTATAATTGTAACACATGTAGAATTTAAAAATAATCCTTTTAATGTACACACGGGATAAAGTGCTTCTATTTGTATGTACTATGAATTAAAAATCAAATTATAATCGTATTATTAATAATAATAACTGTACAACGCATTTCTAACAGTAATTATATAAACGTCAACATTCAAGGATATATACTATATGCCTTTATGATGTAAAGAGAATACTAAATGAATATTTTTTGGTCAGCTTTTAAGTTATTATTTTTATTTACCACACTGTTTTTATGTATAAAGATGAAAAAAAATTAATAATAATAATATTGTTTATTACTATTGCTATATATACATATCTTGTATGATGGTCTTTATCCGGTATCTGATCTAGACCGAAATCTAAAATTTGCATTCCTGATAAAGATCTCTTACTGTTATAATAATAACTGTTATTAACTGTAACTGTTAAATATTATTGTTGAGTTTAAAGCTGTTATGATGTAAATAGCTGATATTATATGTTGGGCATTTCCATTGATGAGTCCCAGGCATTTCTATGCAGTAATGATAATGTTGTGATAGCATTATCGTGGATGCAGTTTAATTTAATTCCATTTAAAATTTTAAAAAAATTAAAATTTCCCTAAGTTAGATATGAAATGAATTAAAACCACGATACTTCAGCTCCTAGGGTTTTTTTTTTTGAACTGAACAACTCACTGAGAATAGAAAGCAATAATATCAAGTGCTATTCAAAACAAAAACGCTAAAAACGAACGCGATAAGTTACCCTTATTAATCATATCAGTCATTTAAAATTCCATTCTCTTATCAGCAACATATGTAGACGTTTACGTAAGCAGACATGTTTGCCTCTCATGGCTGGACAAAGGAGATGAAGTAAACCATTGTCAGCTGCTGCACTGATTACCCAAACTTAGAGAAGGGGCCCTCACTACATTATATGGGAATATTATAACTAGGTAGATAATCCCAAAGTGTATGTTCAGGAACCCTGGAGGAGCTTAATTCGTCACTGGTAATTTGTAATAATCTTTACTGCATCAAGTGCGAATAATTTTCGATGATAAGTTCTTTCAAAGTTCTGAGTAATATTATAGTTCTTTTGCTTCTCACATGGTAACTAGTATGAATTATTGGTGAGGGTTTTTTCTCCTGGTTATGAAATCTCAGTATGCACTCAATAGAAAGTGTCTTTTAGAAATAGAGCTGATATGCAGAATAACTTATCACTGTGGAAGCGTTGTTGTAGATGTAATTTGAATGACAGGATAAGGACAGGACAAATAAGTCCTTTTATATGCTGCTATAATTATTACTGCCCTGGCCTAGTGGGATCAGTGGAAAATCTCTACTTTCCAACCACTGTGGTATGGATGTCTGCAAATGTCATTAGGCGGTATATAGTATGTGTGAGACTACCACACTCGTTTATTGGAGATCTGAAGTGGCTTGACAGAGTTCTGTGTTTGGCCTCTAGAGCACGTTTTCAGATTTCTAACCCCATCCTTGATTCACCACAGTCCTAGTATGCTAGAGGTTTTTAACTTTTCAGGTCATTCACATTTTTAAAAAGGTTTATTAGCGTTCTATATTTTATTAGGATCAGATTGTTTACTTTTCAGTCGAAAACTTCGTTAACAATTTAATTAAACTGTTGTATTGAGAACGAATAATAGTTTGTTATACAAGTGAATGAAAATTATCTGCAGGCATTTCTACAGAAATAAAATTATTAGTTTAGTTGTTTATTTTAAATATATATTATTGTTCTGTCTTAGATATACATTTCAAACTGTATACGTGTTATTTAATCATGCATTAGATATTATTTTTACATTGTTCACAATAGTTATGAACACAGACGAATACGTAAGAAAAATTAACAGTCTACAAAACTTTCGCTCTGTTTTCTGTTGCATTTTAAGTTTGGGAAAAACTTATTCGCCAATTTATATCTTGCCTTTTACAGGAGCCCCTTTTTTAATACCGGTGTTTTCATTTAAAAAAAAAATGATAGTAATTTTAATATTATCATTTACTAAGTATTGCTATTCCGGCCACTCACTTTGCTACTGCCCTCTATAAATAGTTTCAGTAATGTTCGTCTTTATACGAACATTCCCGAAATAATTCAGTTATGTTTAAAATTATATAAAATAATTAAAATTTAAGTCGATTTAACATATATTTTAAAACAACGTCGTATTTTCACAAAGAAAGACAATTCGCTATAAAATAAATGCGAAATACACGCATCATACTTTTTTATAATAATAAAAAAATTAAACCAATACACCTTGGTATGATATAGTTTGGGATAAATTTCTTTTTGATTTATGAACTGATTTTATTGTATAAGGAATCAAAATAAGTAGTGTAATTGATCACCCTATCAAAATTAGATTAAAATGTGAAAAGACATGTTAAAAATAAAATACATTAAAAAAAAAAAACTCTTACTCCACTCATAGTACTAATATGCTATAACTTTACAGCTTTCCGCAGGAGGGCGTCATAAAAAATTGCAGTTTCAAAACAAATTGAAATAATTTCGTATTTTTATTTAATTTTTACTTCTTTTTTTTTTTAATGGAGCTGTTATGATAACATCGATCTAATTAAATTTTTAATCTTTTTTCTTTCTTTGTAAGTCGTATCTCAAGAATAGAATACTATTTCGGAAAAATAAAATTAAATATTAAAAACACGAACTCAAAACTATATGATGTACGTCATCGACACAGACAGATGCTTGACTTCTCATCAGCTTTCCTATCTCCTCCCCTTCCCATCCGCTGTTTTTTTTTTTTTTTTTTTCAGGCTAACCCTATTTCTTTGACCCCTCTCTAATACATTGAGCCCTAGCTTAATATAATCGCTCAATATTAACCACGTGTTTGCATGTATGACGCCAACACAAACCGTTATGCGCGCGTTCCTATCAGCTGTTGCTAACAGTGCAGCTGTTCAATTAAGCGACAGTTACGGTATAGTCAGGGCCCATAACATACGGAGCGTCATTTTGAACCCGTAGGAAAGCGGTTGAATGGTTTCTCTTGACAATAGAGGGATCACATGTGTACTGCTTCGGCAGTTTTCTCATTTAAATAGCATCTGGATTTTCACAACGTATGGTCTCACTGATATGCACGTTAAAATGGACATTGGCCTTAACCACGTTTATTGAGGAAAAAAAAAAAGTTTTAATTTTGCAGAAGTATGAAGGGTACATAAATCGGAATAACTGTTGCACCAAGAACCTACTATTATTGAATATTATTCTTTTCCCATTCACATCGCTTATACATTGGATCCTGGATATTTATGAAAAGTGAACTGGATTATTTACATTTTCTCTGTCAACGTTATCTAAGACCGCTTATTCCCCCTCCCCTTAAGGAAATTTTCATTATTAGGAACATGATACTGTACCTCACATCGGACGATTAATTTTTTTATTGACGAAACTTTGGACTCTTTTGACAGAGTATTATTCAATGGAATATTTAACGTGCGTCAAAACAATAAATGTTACGAATTATTTGTTGGAGGGAAAACAAAACAACAGCAACAAAAATTATTAGTTATTATTTGCTATTATTTTATTTTATTTTATTTTATTTATTATTATTAATTAATATTTTTTAAATACGTGCTATTTTTAGTTTTCTCAGTTTTACTTTAAAATGTTCATGCCATATATCCTCTCCTTAAAAGATTTTTCCGAGGCTTTTATTCCCCAATGGGGGAGGCAAAACGCTTTTTAGCTCTAACTAACGTTTATAAATCGGGAGAACTTCTGGTCTGATGTTGAAACAACTAAGCATATGAAGTCAGTGCATTATGTCTGTTCTTATTTCGGGTTTGCTTCTTTTTTCGGGAATGAAAAACCTGAATTTCCAAAGACGTATATTCAATGTTTTTAGAGGCATCTGGGACGAGAATACTGCTGAGGCCAGTGATCCGAAATTCTAATATCGTCCTGTTTGAAACAACGTGAGTTCTACAGTCGATTTTTCGCGGTTGAAAACTGTGCCAAAGCTGGACTAACTCGGAACTGGCTAAGCCTATAACAATGATAATGTTAGACCGCCAGAAGAAAGACCTATAAGTGTTTCTTTTGTCGGTTTAGCATTAAGGTATAAGACGCGTTGTCATAAGGCCACACAAGTATACCTATGTTATAGCTCATGTTCTTGGATATTGAACAATGATTTTTATAGTGTTTGCAAATTTATTCCTTCTTGATAATTTGTTTTGATATTTCCCCCTAAATTTTTCTCAATATAATATAATTTTTTATTATTATTTCTTTTTAACTGACTGAAATTAATTTAGGCGATTCTTATGTACAAATGTCAAAATGAAATGCAACCCATAATCACTGTGTGTTTATTAATAAAGTCCAAAAACTGTTGAATATATTGGCATAATAGCTTGTACACAAGTGAACACGATGAACATGCATTTGATGTGTTGTCTACTGTACATCGAATGTTAGAAGTGCAGATATTCCAGTATTCAGGGTGATTTGAATACAGCGTGTTTTCCGTAAAAAAAAAAAAAAAAAAAATCCATAATTTGAAAATTCATCGAAAAAGCAATTAATCGAACGACAATTCGTCCAAAATGCAATTCATCGAAAAAACAATTCACCGAAAATTTTAGCTAAAATTTCATTAAATTGATCCAGTCAAAGCGGAATTACTAATATCAGTTCGAAACTTTTTTTTCGAAAATTTTGTGATAAAAGTGATCCATTTAGAACAAAAACTGAACCGTGCAGACAGCTTCTTGTACCGGCAACTTTTACTAATTCCGCTAAGTTCAGAGTTATTGTGATACATAATTTGGACACGTGATTTCTTTGTTGCCCCGAATATAGCTGAACTGAAAACTGGAAAGGTTTCAAATAGCGAATCTGAATCAGATTCGCTATTTGAAACTTTTATTCATCCCATAATAATTCTATTTGAATTGTTATGCGATGAATAAAATTCATCCCATAATAATTGCTGTATTGAAGTCGCATATTACTATTAGTAACAATAATAATAATGGAGCCTGCGTAAGCTGGGTTTTTCCTCCTGGAAACAGGCAAACCAGTTCCATGAATAAACATGAAACAATTATCGGACAAGAAAGACAATAAGAAACCTTATTGTTCTATAATTATTCCCTATTAAAGTAGTATTTCTTTCTCACTCTGCACGGTTCAGTATTTGTTCTAAATGGATCACTTTTATCATAGCATTTTCGAAAAGTTAAATTTTCGGTGAATTGTTTTTTCGATGAATTGCATTTTCGACGAATTATCGTTCTATAAATTGCCTTTTCGATGAACTCTACGGATACCAGCATTAATGTCTATAAACTTGTTTTTAACGAGAGCTTTCTCTTTTTATTACACCCGAAACGCTCCCCTTTTTAAAATTTTCATAGCGGTATTGATGCTTGACTTGTTCCAAGGGGTTCTCTATATGGTGTGAACTCTACACCATATATATGTTCAACTTCCTTACTTGTGGTTTATTATTATTATTATTATTATTATTATTATTATTATTATTATCTGAGCCCTCAGGGAGTCAAGAACTCATCGAGGGAGGGCCATAAACTACCCACATCAACTGTCTACTTTCTCTTGAATTCATTCACACTAGATGCATTCACTGTCCCTGAAGGCAAACTATCCACTCACTCACTGCTCTGTGTGAGAGAAAAACTTAGCTGTTACCTCTTTCTTGACTGCCAACAAACTTAACTACCATGTGGATGCCCTTGTGTTCTTTCCCCGTCTTACTTATAACGAAAAATTTCGTTAGACAATATCCAATAACAAACTTACAAAAGTATATAAGCCTCTATCATATCACCCCTCTTTCTCCTGTTAACCAGAGTCTGTAATCCATGTATTCGCAATCTGTCCTCAAACCGGATATAATCTCTTTGTAACTCTTCTTTTCACAATTTCCACAGCTTCTTAGACCAAACCTGCGCACAATAATCCAATTGGAGTCTTATCAAGGCCTTATAGAGGCAAAATGACTTCCTTATCCTTACATGTCAAGATTCGCTTCAACGTCGCAATTATCCTTTCAGTTGTATTTGCACCTTTTGCTATGTGACTTCATCATCAAATTCCTGAGATATAACATCATCCATACAGGATATGATAGTACCACATGAAAAATTACATCATTACTAACTTCCTATCTACAAGTTTCCTCCAAATCAGTCTGTTACCTGTCAAGACTCCAACATTATCAGATCTTATATTTCTAAGGCACTTTGTACTCTATCAATCCACCTATATCTTGGTCTTCCTCTGGGTCGTTTTCCTGCCAACCTGGCAGAGAACACTTGTTTTGCTAATCTTTCCTCGCCCATTCTGTTTAACTGACCATCCCACCTGAGATTAGCTCTGCTAACGCATTCCTGGATGTTGGCAATGTAAATTTTTTTGCGAATGTCCTCGTTTTTAATATGATATTGCCATTGATGCCATCTGTTCACGCCACTAATCTTTCTCAGGACTCTCATATCTGCGGGCTCTGGTCTTTGGTCAAGTGTTTTACTTCTGACCCAGCTCTCAGATCATAAGTTGAAATTTGCTTGAATACTGTCTTTTATACAGCTAATTTAGTGTTCCGTAATTTAGTATACAGCTGATATCTCTCTTATTCCAAAGAAATTTGTTCAATTGACTTCCCACTATACCAGTTTTGTTGATTCTATTGTCTACTTCCATATTTAATTTACCATCTTCACTAAAAATTGCCTAAGTATGTTCTCCATTCACAATGCAGTTGATATTTTCAATGTTTCTTCCTATTTTCATTGTCTTTGTCTTTTTAATGCTGACCTTCATACCATATTTATTGCAGCAGTTATTCACTTTAGTCAGGGAATCTTGCAGACTTGTAGCGGATTTATTTAGAAGTATGACATCATCCGCATAAAGCAAAGAACTGAAATTAATATTCCAGTTTTGATGTCAGGTTTAATACCACTTTTCTCCATAAGGTGATCCATATAGATAATGAATAACAGAGAGGGATAATGTACATCCTTGTCTGACACCAGATTTAATATTAAACCACTTTCCTGTACTTCCTTCAATTCTAACTGCTGACTTACAACTCAAATGAAGACTAAGTATTCTTGATATAATGCTCCATTGACACCATACAACTGTAGCATTATTTCAGACATTAAATATATTTATTGTGTTAGGGTTAGATGGCGGCACATTTGAGATGGCACCACGAGATGGCGGCACATTTGAGCCGTCTCTCTTCACTGCGTACCGCTTAATTAGCGATAGCCTTGGGCCATCTGTCTCTGATTGGGTACCAGTGGAGATTGAACTGCCCACTCAGTCTCCAAAAGTTAGATAGGGCTAAATGGCCTCGCCTACTCCCGTATATACGGGACTAAAAAGGCGTTAGCTGATTTTTTTTTTTTTTTTTTTTTTAGATCTTCATATTTCAAACAAAAATAGCCTTTATTAGGGGCGAATTTTTAGATGTTATTTTTCAGGAAATTTTTGGATACACGTCTAAGTTGATGGAAGTAATAACAAGCCACAAAGACTACTAGTGGAATATTTGTGGAGATTTAAAAGTTAGTGTATTACTAGTGGCTGTGCACGGAGGATTTACAAAACAACGCAGCATTTTGTGCTTATAGGACAGCATTGCTACGCTGATGCGCCATTTCTAGAAAATGTCAAAAAAATAAAAAATAAACAAATAAAAATTATAGCAGGAAGAAAGAAAGCATGAAACGCAAGCCACTTTGACTCCAGATGAAAGTTTCCGCCACAGTGGCCTGTTAAAGTTAATCTAATGTCTCATGTTCAGGCATAAGACAAAAATGGATCAACATTCCAGTATCCTACTGCAAGGCTTACGAAAATTTCAGAAGCCGAAATTTTTAAAAACCTTGAGAAGGGAATGAGAGGCGATACAAAAGTAATCTCTCTTATATTTTCAAAGCTTCGATTCGAGCATGGTAGAAAATTTTACATGTTACTCAGTGCAGAGTACTGGTTTCTAATTCCACCATGAGTGGCGCAGGATCAGTCACATGAGCACAGCATAAAAAATACTTCAAAATGCCTTTATAGATGTACATACGAAGAGAATCATGATTTGAATTCCTTACTACGAATGATGCAAGTCCAATGAAAATTCATGCCCATCTGAAAAAGGTGTATCGTGATGACAGTATTGGTGTGAACACAATTAAATACTGGACCAAACACTGACAGTAGTGAAACATGACAACGCTTGACCTCGCACTAGTTTGTGCACAATGAATATAATTGCAACGTTTATCTGGTATGATCTTCCCCATCTCTCCCCTAGTCTGGATACCCTCTGAAAGATGCATTCTGAGAATGCCATGTTGCGGTCACGAATAGCTGAAACAAGCTGTTCATGAAGAACTCCGACAACGACTTTTGTGGTGGATGATATTTTCTGAGGGAAAAAAAATAGGAATCCTTACTTTCGTACTGTCCCTGATAAACTAGATCTTAGTTTTGGAAAGTATTTAAAAACTCATAAAAAATGAAGAAACAGAACTAAGAAGCCTCAAAATTTCAGAGATATTGGTAATAAGTTTTGGGCAATAATAAATCTCACATATGCAGAACTAGATGATTAACTTATAAATATATATATCACTGAATATTCGCCTCATTTGTGCAGACAAGGAGAACGAATACTCCTTGTCTTCATTCTCCTTGTCTCCACTACTGCCAGGGAAATTAATACTTCCAAAAGGACACTTTAACTAAGTAACAATACATTTTTTTTTCAAGTTACTTTTAAGGTTTTAATAAGGAGTACGGTGGTCTTATACAGGGAGATGGCAATCATCTTCTACCTAAAGACTCTCTATGCTGTAGTAGAATTCAAATGCACTAATCGGAAAGCGAAATGTTTTCGTTAATTTACTCGGTCAACCAGCTCTCAAGTACTTTTAAATTTCTGTGCATATTTCATATTAAAAGAAAATATTATCACATGACACCTGTATGGAGTCCAAGAGCTCAACAAGGAAGGATACTCCACTCCCACAATCCACCTCATCCAACTTAATTGCCCATCTACACAGTAACACTATTCACCAACTGCATACATCTCATCTGTTGCCCTTTTCATTGCGAATATGTAGTAAAATATTTAGGCGCTTGAATTTTAGATGTTTATATTCAATTAACAATATACCTCCTCTCCCCCACCCCACTCCGATTGACGTTTTAGAATTTGTATCATGAACAATGTTTAGCAAGATGTTTTTGGCACACTGCTAACGAATAACTATAACGTGCTTGGGGATCCATTTTTCAAAATTATTCGCCCCAAAAATCATAAATCCACCTGGATTAATCATGACTGCAGATTCTTTGTTAACCAGTGTTACTATACTTTAATTACAATTTTACAAAATGTATTTAAATCCGTAGGCTTTTGTTATGTTAATTTAATTACATTTCGAAAGCTAACGTTGCAAAAGTTAATTATTAGTGAGGCCGTACATCCAACATCCACAACTTATATACGGGCAGGAATCACTGTCCTCATTCTGACCTAAATAATAAATAAAATAAAATAAATAAATACTATTGGTCAAAATTGTTTCTGCCAATGTCCCTCGTTATCTTCATCTAAGCCGAGTAGCGTTGATATCTTTTTTTTTTAGTTTTTATTTATCATATTTAGTTTTTTCATACCTATTCATTATATAACCTTTAATGGTTAGTAAAGTTTTGCTTTAAATAGAAGTGTACATGAACAAACACAGTCCCGTATGTAGCTCACCCTCAAAGCATTCTCTGTTCCTTTCCTAGTTGCATGTTCATTTTCTTAATTGGATTTTATTTATATATTACATAATCGCCATACAGAATACGAAAGCAACATATTACATCTACTCAGTTTATAATGTAAATGCACCGTATGGGTAACTGAATTATTATATCCGTCCAACTCTCGTGTTAAGCGATGGCAAGTACTTAATATTTCTTGACAGTTCTGTATTCTTCAATTTGAAGTAATTTTTACTCCAAAATTCTACGAAATATTACCGATTACCAAACAGAGCTTTTTTTTTTTTCTTAAAGAACAGACTGCCGTTTTAATCTAAAGCTGATATTTTACACATTGTTCTATTATCTACACTGAGCAAAACAAACTTATCACTTAGATATTTATTATTAATCAGTCGACGATGAAATGGATTTTTTTTCGAACACAAAACAAACAAAACAATATTCAAAAGGTAGCCTAATTCTAGCCCAAGTTTATTGTCTTCTGTTATTTTCGTGAAATACTTGGATTGGTTCATTTGAATACGGTTCAACTACGCCATAGTCTGCTAATTAGGGAATTATTAAATTACGTTATTTACAATAAAATTTCATAACTTATATTAACGACTTTTTATTCCCTTATAGGGAGTAGGCGATTGCAGTTTAATTCTAGAATTAAAAATTTTAGAAATTAGCCTTTACATCCCTTTTGGAGAATGCACCATTGCCACAATGAATGCAAATCACTATTAAACCTATTAAACCATGTACAATATATGTAAATGTCGTAGGAATAGATAGGATATGACGTAATGATTGACACCACAAGTAACAGTGACGACATTGTTTTGTTGGTAAGCAGTGTAGTGGGAATATCATGATGTATCGCAAGTAACAGATACGACATTAGCGCCACTTTTATGTAAAGTACTGTTTATTTATTTTTAAATGGTTTTCCTACCTACAAAAGGTTGCAAACATATAGGATTTTTAGTAGTCCACCCCACAGTACATTAAGATGGGCTACTAAAGTGAGATAATCTGGGAACCTATATAAACACACACACACACACACACACACACACACACACACACACACACACACACACACACACACACACACACACACACACACACACACACACACACACACACACACTCTTTCTCTCTCTTACACACGCACGCACACTGCAATTCAATACCGTGTGTGAACAAAGGTCAAAAGAAAGCAACTCTTGTTGATATTTTTCTTGAAGAGCTGGAGGTTGTAGTCTTTGCGGAATACTTCACGGGAAAGGTTGTTCTACAGAACCTCCAACTACATGAAATGAAAGATAAGTGATAATAGTAGGTTCGATGAGTCAACAGCTGTCAATGGATGCGTCGGGTAGCTGTTGCTCGTGTTATTGGTTAAACAGAAATGTAGGTGTGATGAATGCCAGTTCTGCTGAACAGTGCCCATTGAAGACTCAATGCTGATACTGACCGTCTGTGAAACAGTGGTTGAAGAGGGGGTTCATGAGAGAGGGATCTCATGATTAGCTGAATGGCCTTCTCGCAAGGAATATCATGCCGCACAAAAACACAAATACAGCTTCATGAGAAGGAATCATACAGATTGTAGTTTGAGCAGTTATTATGGACTGTGGTTCTTGTTGAAGTAATATGAGTTTCGGTCAAAACCAGGAGATCAATTTTAGATATCAGTGAGTGATAATGCACGTAATTTAAGTTGAAGTTTGCACGAATATAGGTAAAGTTGGTGGTGGACGGTAGATGGCGTTGATGTTAGTTGTGTGTAGTAGTAGGATGAGTAGTAGGAGACATGGTGAGGTGTGTAACGGTGTACCGTAGAGTGTCCTTTCCCCCGATGAGTCTTAGGACTCCTTGGAGGTGTCACGTATAATAATAATAATAATAATAATAATAATAATAATAATAAGGTCGATGTGAAAGCGATTTTTGTCGTGTTTTTTTTTTTTTTTAACTTTGAGGAGAGGATTTTTATTTTACTTTAAGAACAATTTGAGTATTTCTGTTGTGGCTTTTATGTCATGTTGGTGTTTAAGAAGTGAAGAGAAAAGAACAAGGAAACGCAGTGAGAGGAGATACTCTTAGACATGTCCATACAGAGAACGTGGAGTTACTACACTGCCAGATCCTCCAGGCACTACCAGATCGTGCCAGAAGGATCTGGTAGTGTAGTAAGCAGCGGGATTATGCACTAGCTGATCCTTAAATGCATTGCCATTCCGTTTTATTCCAAATGCTATCTGGCTGCCAGCTTGCGCAACTACTTTATTGCTGCATCCCCGAAATGGAG
Source organism: Typopeltis vanoorti (assembly GCF_054136105.1). NCBI lineage: Eukaryota > Metazoa > Arthropoda > Arachnida > Uropygi > Thelyphonidae > Typopeltis > Typopeltis vanoorti. The sequence goes on from NC_143552.1 coordinate 103,615,924, forward strand.
AAGCTCTGATTCTCTACAGGATGTTTGTCATGTTTTGAAGGGTATCACACCAGATTTGAAGACCGTTTAATTTAATTGCTTAATTAATTTTTTGTTTCAATCTTTACAGAATAGATCATTGCACCGTTTTACTCTAAATAAATCATCATCATCCTCAAATTTCTGCCATGTACTCTCAAGGAGTGTACAGGATATGACAGTACTACATGAAAAATTTACATCATTACTAACTTCCTATCTACAATTTTCCTCCAAATCAGTCTGTTACTTGTCAGGACTCTAACATTATCAGATCTTATACTTCTATCGTCTAAGGCACTTTGTGCCAATATATTTTTTGGCTGTAGAGGCATATATTCACGGGGTCGGTTTGCCTGCTTGCGGGATGAAAAACGCCAGCTAAACTGGCGGGAAAAAAACGACTTCCCGCGCCCAAGACTGGCTAACCTGGCTATGCCTGAGGAAAATCCTCAAATCTTCGATGGGAATCGAACCTGGGACACTCGTTCACCAGGCATATGGTTGCAATGCGCAAAGCCACTAGACTAACCGCGCGGACGCACTTTGTACCGTATCAATCCACTTATATCTTGGTCTTCCTCTAGGTCGTTTTGCTGCCAACCTGGAAGAGAACACTTGTTTTGCTAATCTTTCCTCTCCCATTATGTTTAAGTGACCATACCACCTGAGATTAGCTCTGCTAACGCATTCCTGGATGCTGACAACGTCAAGTTCTTTCCTAATAACCTGGTTTTTAATATGATATTGCCATTGATGCCATCTGTTCACGCCTCTAATCTTTTTCAGGACTCTCACATATGTGGTCTCTAGTCTTTGGTCAAGTGTTTTTTACTTTTGACCCAGCTCTCAGATCCATAAGTTAAAACTGGCTTGAACACTGTCTTGTATATAGCTAATTTAGTGTTCCGACTAATTTCTCTCTTATTTCATATGAATTTATTCAATTGACTTCCTACCACACCAGCTTTGTTGATTCTGTTGTCTATTTCCATATTTAATTTACCATCTTCAGTAAAAATCGTGCCTAAGTAACTGAAATGTTTTACTTGTTCCACAAGTAATAAATAAATAAATAAATAAAACAGGTAAATAAATCAATATATTATTATTTCCCTTTAATACAGTTATAAAAAGTTATATTTAATAAAGAAAATATTTGTTGATTTATAACTGTTTTACCACATGGTGTTAATAATGGTGAATTAGCACATGGTGCTATCACGATGTTGAGCAGATAATACGTTTTAAACAATAGAAAAAATATATTTCATGACTATGTGCTACTAAAACATCTGCGCATGCTATACACCTTTACGCCACCTTGCCGGAAAGTTAGAACAAACATAGAAGCACAGCGGTAATTGAATTTATAACTATAATTAAATAAGATATTTCCATAAATCATTATTTGTAAGAATGCTAATAATGTAAGCTAAAATTTGATATGGGAAATTTCGTATCGAAATATTAAGAGATGGACTGAGCCACGAAAGGTTCATATGGGAGGCGTTTGTTATGCGAGCTTCGTTGATAATGAATGTCTAATCCTTGCAACACACACACACACAGTTTTCCAATGCGTATTTCATCTGTATTATTTGCACACACTCCTATCTTCCAGTTGTCATTTGAGCCAACATTTACGTAATTACGCGAGAAGTCGTGATTTATGGTAGACCTAGACGCTCGCTTATAATGCTAGGAATCTCAAACTGTACTGCAGTCTTCCCCCCCCCCCCCATCCTTCTCCTCTTCTATGGATTCAGCACTGCAGACTGGCTCATTGAGTTACACCATAATACTCTTCACTAGATACAGGACATAATTTTGACTAGGCTGTCTGCAATATCTGGAAACTTGCGTAATAATCTACTAAACATTATTATCCCAAAGTAATATATTATAAGATATATTTACTGCTATTAATTCCGAACAAAGGGCTTCGTCTATACTGACTGAGCTATATACTACTACTACTACTACTACTACTAATAATAATAATAATTATTGCATTTACATTGTGATTATGCACAGGCATTCATATATAAAACACATCAAATAAAATTTTCGTAAATTCCTTTGATATCCGTTCACTAAAAAATAGTTCTGTTGCATTACTTTCTGTAAACATTTTACATACACTGGCATAGCATAAAATTCAGACCCCCCCCCTGTATAGAACCTTGTTTGGCAGTCTTTTGCACACATAGTTTTTCAACTGAATCTGAGCGATATCTTGCGTAGCAGAAATTTTTCCAAACTCGTTTTTTTTTTTTTTTCATTCAAAACAGGAATCCTGGAGGATTCCATTTCACTGGGAATAGGTATGAAATGCTAGAATGCACCTGTCACGAATTTCTGGTACCGTAGATCAAGATTCCAATTCTGATTAACAAAACATAAACATACGACAGTACCACTCCAATGGCTTGTACCGTGGAGTTCATTGCACTGGGAGATCCATTGACTTGTTTTTTGCGCCTTACACATAGCTATCAATCTTCATGGTAGTGGTGCAGTGGAAAGGGAAATTGCACCTTTTTTTCTGGTTTCCAACTGACGTGCTGCTGACACTGAAACACCCATTTTTGACAATGACCTTCGATGAGAGGAGAGAATGATTTTGGTCCTGGTACTTCAATTGTGCGAGTGGAATATATCCTCATCTGAGATAGTATTCCTGCTTCTAATATTGCATTGCGATGTCAACTATGGCAATATCACCTATCGATAAGACCATAAGAAACACTGCAGCCTTCGCTCACCACTACCTTTCACATTTCTATGCTTCTTTTTAGTTTAGTTGAAGGAGAGGTAGTTTCGCCTGTTTTGACGTGATACTGAGTACATCTTAAAAAATGTGGGACTTGAGAAACCAATAACTAGTTTTGTATCCGAGATGGAGGCACATGACGATTAAACCCTTTTAAACTCCATGATATCATTACCTATTTTTCCATGAAGAAAACTTTAAAAATCTAGGCACATTTTCCTAACTGAGCAGTGTTAATAGTACTACGTACCATGTATTTCTCTACTGCTATAGATTGGGCAAGTTCCACTCTATAATGTGGATAAATATAATTCAATCTTATGTCAATTTAAGGTTTCTTATATCTTCCCAATCTTTTTTTCTAATTTACTGTTACAGTTCGAAGTTGTCTCCGTTTCATTAAGTTATTCATGAATATATAGTAACAGCACGCTACATGTTTTTAAACTGTTTCACGCGATATGTTTAATACAGAAATGAATATTTCTATATTAAACATATCGCGCAATATTTCTGTATTTCTGTAGCACTGAATTTGTTCATCCAATGCTTCAGAAATGAACTGTGCTAGTGTGGGATGCCTTCATTAAGCGAACCTGAGAAAAAAAGACACCCTGATGTTTGCTTGAAAAACTTCACAGTAAATTTTCCATTTAGTTTGTGTTACAAAATCGTTCCTTTTTAAATTTAATTATCGTAAGAGAGAACAAAGGTTATAAAGGGGAAAAAAAGAACTCCTCTCATACTACTGTCGAGATGGTGAATTTGATTTGAAAATTTTTAATAAACTTGATTTATTATTATTATTCCATGGCGCTCCCAAGGAGTCTAAGAACTCATTGCGGGAGGCTGCTCCACAGGCTACTTGATTACAGTCATTTCCTAATAATTTCATTTCGCATTCCATTGAATAAAACTTCTGTCACAATGATTAATTACCTAGATTAATCACAGAATTAATTGTCACATCAATAGCCATTCAGACTTCGCTGAAATTGACTTTGGTGAGATTCTAGTGGGTGGTCATTTCAACAAAGTCTTCTCAGTTTCCTTTTCAGTAAGGGAGAGCGCCATGATTCGAGCCTGTCACTGTATGTATTGAACATTAAGAAGGTCTCTAGTTAGAGATCAGAAAACACACTCATCCGCTAATTCTGTAATTCTACAGAAACGTATTAGGCTTGTCAACACAATGTGTAGTTCAAATAATAATTCATTTTAAAATGTCTGTAAATTTATTAGAAATTTTAACGATATTTATTTATTATATAAAAAGATCTCTTCGAAAAGGGTTACGTGTTTAGAAAACTTAATCAGCATGAAACAATATTGCATGTTGGGAAATACCGAAGAATACTGAAATACTATAAATATCTCTTCGCTGTAATACGATGTAGACACAAATTTTCGTAATTTTATCTGTTGGTTAAACATCGAAAAAAAAATTACCCCACATTTTGAAATTAAATGTTTTATTATATTTCAGGCAGATTAATTAATAGTTACAAGAAAATAAATAATTTTTATCTTACTTTTAATCTTACACACACACACACACACACTTTAGAATAATTTTTTATAGAATTTCTGTAGAATAATTTTTATCTTACTTTTAATCTTACACACACACACACACACACACACACACACATACACACACACACACACACACACACACACACACACACACACAATGCATCACTGAACAATTGAACACGTTCATTGGGATTTAAACATCCAATTAGGTCTTTCAAAACTTTCACTGTGCACATCTAGCTTTAACACTCTCTGCATTGTGCAGTGCAATGAATTTTTATTTATTTATTTTTTAGAACAAACACACTGATGATGTCCTAAGACACTTAGGATGAAATATTTACAATTAAATAATTTTCACTGTGGTTTATACGTGTGTTTCTTCTAATTATGAACGCACCACAGGTTTCATTATTTAAAAAATATTTATTTTTTACCGTATAACCTATGTTATATGATCGCTGCAAATGATTCCAAGTATATTCTTCTTCAATGTAGGCAAAGGTCAACATACATTACCCTTTCTTTCTGTCCTCATCTACTACTAACGTGACTGCAGTTGGTGGCGTGAGTTGGATTTGTATTTCTGTTTATGTTCTACAGTCAGAATAAAGATCATTGTATGTTCTAGTCGCCGATTAAAGAAACATTTTATAGGATTTTTTAAACGGAATCCCAAATTAGTGCATCTCTAGCTCAAGTAGACTTTTTTTTTTGTTCTGGAAAATTGTATTCTAACCCGCATCTCAGAAAAATCGACGCAGAGCTCACTATTTCAGACAACAATGCAAGTGTTAGGGTTTAGGATTGCAAGATGGTGGCTGTTTTCTATCATACTTTCCCCGATGTCTCTAAAATCTACGATGGCCAGCCACGGGCTCATCGATTGGCGACATTAAGCGTGGAGAAGAGAGGGTGTCTACTGATTTCCAAAAGTTGGTTAATGGCAAAAGACCACCGCCAACTTCCTCTGGGGGATAAAAATGTGATAGAAGATTATATATATACTAACTTCTTTGATGTCAAGGCTATTTGCTCCAGTGATGCAACTCTTTTTACTAAACGCAATACTCTATGCCACACGTTTTACTTTACATCCACCTCCATCTCAAGCCAAAGATTACAGCAAAAAATTTCAATTTCTTATATCCAAAGCATTTCACTGAAAACAACCCAAAGTGGTACATAAATATCATATTCACTCTACTTCAAACCACACCAAAGGAATAATCCTTATATAAAGACATAGTTTACTTTCTCTCGTAATTAAGATTTCTCTTGTAATCCAGCACACGTGGCATTAAATGCCACGTCTGCTGGATAATTCACAATGAATAGACACAAAGAAGCGTCCTTGAAGAACATAAATACATATGCTACCACATTGTGACAATTCAGATCTAATGACCATGCTTTAGTTATTATTATTTGAAATTACAGGAAAGAAACTAAGATTATGGGGTAGTGTCTTATATCTGTTAACTAAATGTATTCGCTGAAACTCGGGAAAACCTCAGTTCTTGGAAGGGAAAAATCTCAACCTTTGCTAACTGATTTCTTCATTTGCAAAGTACTTTTTATTCTTAAGATTCTTTCTGTCCTAACGGAGTTCGAACCCAAGACTTTTTTTTTAACCACAGAGCCTTGTCGACATCGACAGAGATCAACTTTTGGACAACTTTTAGTCCAGTAAAATTAGAAGCCACGATACAAAGAAGCAAGTGCAAATCATCGGAATTTTTTTATAATCAACAGTGAAGCTACACTCTAATCAGATCCCATCACTTGATTAGCTCCGTAATTCGAAGGTCCACCTTTATTCCACAGCAAGGTACCTATCTAACTTCAGAATATGCTATATAGGATTTTGTTCTCGCTTTTTCGCTTTCTTTCTTTATTTTTTAGTTATAATGTTGAATTTATTTCTATCGTATACCTGGTTGTGATAGGATTTCTCGACTACTACACGCTGGAAGAAACAGGTTAGCTGGATATCCAGTACTTTTATTGAAGAAATGCAAGGTAAATGCATGAAAATATAAAACAAAAAGAGTATCTGCATAAACAACAAAAAATCTAGTTGCTAGCACTTTTTTTAAATCAGAAACAAAACAACGACATATATCATATAAGTGAATCTGGTTTTTAAGACTGCAATTCAAGGAAATCGTCTGTAGAGCTCCGACTATTTCACACAATAATATATAATGCTGTTGCTAGGAGCTAAGGGATGCGGTAGTTGTCTGTGGTACTTTCTCCCCTGATGCTTATGAAATCATTGATAACCTTGGGCCAAGTATCGGCCAAAAATAGAAAATCTATCTGTCTACAAAAAGACGTTAGAGGACTTATTTATTTATTTTACTTATATTTACTTAGTGTGTTACAGCTGGTGTAACAGCATCGTGGGAGGAATAGTATGGCCTCCCACGATGAGTTTCTGAGTCCCTTGAGGTCTTTCTTAATAATAATAATAATATAGATACTTTTTTGCCATTTTTACATATACTAATAAATTCATATTAATGTGACAAATGATCGTCTCTTTCTTTGATCACACAACATATTTTAGCCTTCAGACATTGAAACTCGTTGAGTATAGATCGATTCCTTTGTCTGTTATTAAGCAGCAGGTCTGTATAATGAGTGCGGACAATGAACTATTATGAATGAATTTCAGTAGCAGACATATACAATAATATATACGTCTACACAATATACGTCTACACCGAAAGAGAGTTATAGATGGCGACAATGGTCTTAAATGCATAGCAGACTAAATCTACTCGGTAAAATACGCATTTTAATATTTTGATTATTACGATTTGTGTAAAGATAACGAACTTCTCTTCAAAGTTCAGTTGTAAAACAGATTATTTCTCGTGAACATATGTATCAATTAGGTCACGGGCATGTTGCATGAAATGACCTCGAAAGATAATTACATACATACTGATTGTAAAACAGCAGTTCCATATGGGAGGGAAACTTCATTTTCATATTACTCGTTAAAAGTTGTTATAAAATAAAAATAGATTTGTTATTAGTCTTAACATTAGTGCCTATATTCTACAGAATTAAAGATGCACTTATAAATGCAATATTTATTATTATTTCTGATTTTATTTCAATAACGAAAAAAACAGATGTTTTTAGCACATAGTACGCAAACAGTAACTGATAACTACACTTAACTTAAATGGTACGTTGAACGCTTTGTTAATGTAAGTCGCAAAACGCAAACAAATGTATTATCTTTAACGAAACTTGCCTTTATGAGGAAAATGAACTTTTAAAAGAAGCACTTTAGAATTGAAAATAAATTAAGACAAATATAATTAAGTGATTGCCATTAATTTAACAAACATCTAGTTACGAAAAAACAAAACTATTAAAAAGAAACGAAGTGAATTATCGTTCAATTTTCAAATGGTAATTTTAAGACTCAGTAAAACATCAAGAATGTAATTCGGTGCTCAAATTCGACCGTAAAAAAATTAAATGAGTTTTGGAAGGATCAATAAATGATATACACTATGATTAGACAGTTTTCAACAGCTGTTTTGGGTTAGTCGATCGATATTGGTTACTGAAAATAGCGAGGTGTTCCAAAATAGGACATATGTTCTTCAACATTCATTCCAGGTGCATAACCCCTCTCGCGCGGTACAAAACCCATGCTTGCATTTCATCCATACTGCGTGGGCCTTGTTGACAACATTTATCATGCGACAACTCGGAACAGAAGTTGTTTTGTGTATACTGACTCGTCGACAAAGGCTTAAAGTGGATTCTAAAAATTCAAAATATGGCTTGCTTGTGTGTGTGTGTGTGTGTGTGTGTGTGTGTGTGTGTGTGTGTGTGTGTGTGTGTGTGTGTGTGTGTGTGTGTGTGTGTGTGTGTGTGTGTGTGAGCGTGCGTGTGCGTTTACTTCTTTAAGACGTCCTTTTCTTTTCAATATTTGAAGGATGGAATCATTAGAACAAATAGTTTTTAACCTCCGGATTGCGGATTCCATAATCACTAGTATTGTAGCATCCCCAACATTTCGTCTACTAATTGCTTTCAAAATATTATGTATAGCATTAAAAATAACGGAGGCGTATAACTCTCTCTTTACAGGCGATTCTGAAAGAACTGTTCTTCACTTTTTTTTAAAAAAATTAACGTGATGATATTGTTTTAACTTTATATACTGTGAAGGATGATAAACTACATTTAAAAAGAAACGTACTGGCTGTGATGTGAATGCATGTAGAAATCGCGAAAAATCTAAAATTTATAGTGGGTTGCTCTCATGTTTCAGTGATGTATTCTGAAATATTAAAACAGAATTATCCAATGCAAGAAAAATGTGACTTATCATTTGCTGCCTACATAAAGTTTAATTGACGTGCTCATTATGTTTTCAGTTGAATCATTAACTCTACTGCTTCGAAACCTTGTAATTATTTTTTCATTTATCATGTTTGTGTAGCTCAGAGGAATTGACGCTTGCATCCTGTGCGCTGGGCAGCCCGATAGTTCGAGTCAACTCGCCGACTGGAGGAACTTTTTCTAAGCCTTTCTTCGGCTGGTTCTCGAGTTAGTCGATCTCTGGCACGAGCTATCCGTTTTTTTTTCTCCCGGAGACTCGGGTTTTTAGCGCTGTAAACTCAAGAAAATCGACCGTAGAAAACCCACATTATTTCAGATAGTAACATATTCTGTCAGGCACCCAGAGATGGCAGCACTTGTTTGCCGGTCTCTTCATCGGTGGCCGCCTATAATTAGTGATAGACTTGAGCCAACTATCTCTGATTGGCTACCAGCGAAGACTGAACTGCCCATTCAGTCTCCAAAAGTTAGATAGGATTTAAAGGCCTCATGTACTCCCTCTAAGGGAATAAAAGGCATTAGCTTATTATTATTATTGTTGTCATGTTCATTAATTACAAACTATATTAATAATTTTAGCTTAAATGCAGTCAGAATTTAATTAATTAGTTTATTTATATTTAGGTGTTATTATTAGATAATCTCGTGTTTCAAAGAATAAAAGAAAATAAGTAATAATAAATAATATATTTTTCTTGAAATCTTCGGATTTTAACCGACCAACTCAAGAAATTCAACACTAGTATTCATTAGGGTTTAGAATCACTAGATGGTGGCAATTGTCTGCCATTCTCTCTCTCTCTCTCTCTCTCTCTCTCTCTCTCTCTCTCTCTCTCTCTCTCTCTCTGCTGATGCCTCTAAAATCATCGATAGCCGTATCCTCAACTATCCTTGATGGTTGATTGTAGAGGATTAATTGCCTGCTGATTTAAAAAAAAGTTGAAGCTAAATGAGCCTGCCTACTCCCTTTTTGAATGAAAAATATGGGAACATTAGGCGATTTATTTTTGTTTATTTTAATTATTTAATTTCAAGCAGCCCTCTTTCCAAAACACAGTGGATTCACTAATATCCAAGTCCAATGGAAAACAGATTACTATTGATCTAATAATAACTGGAATCTACTATAAGCAAAAATAAACATAATTTATTGTCCCTATCACTTGAATAAAATGTTAGCCCAAGTGTTTTATTTTCTTCTCACATTAATATGACTGATATATTTTTCAGGACAATATAACAGGATAAAGGAGGGGGAAAAGTTCATAAATACACAAAGATTGATGAAGTTCTATCATAAATAATAATGAAACTCGGAAGGAATCCATTTCCAGTGTTGTATGTGTTATATCCACTGCCAACTATTTTCCATTACTTTACATTGCTGGAAAAGTTGAGGTCGGCGGGGTTGGCCGAGTGGGTAGCGTATCCGCTTTCCAGCCAAAAGGCTACGGGTTCGAATCCCGCGGTAGGAATGGATGTTTGTGATTGTCTATGAAAATACTAGTGGTGGACGGCAGATAGCGTTGGTGCAGATGATGATGATGGTAGTTGTAGTTGGTGGAGATAGAGAGTTGTAGAGTAGGGGACCCTCCCTCGATGAGTCTTTGGGCTCCCTGAAAGTGTCACGTAATAATAATAATATTGCAGGATTAAATTAGCGATTTCAAAAAATCAGGTTATGAAATTAAGCTTCGATTCCTATTAAGATTTCCACATAGATAAATAGTATTACTAGATTCTTAACGATGACTTGCTAAGAAATTTTCTTCTTATTTAGAAGAGTTATCTAAAAGCCAGAGTACAATTCATGGCATTTTTGTCAGGTGTGATGTGTAAAGTTAAACCTAACGTTTCTTGTCTCTTATGTGATATATCACTGTGGTTGTTCACTTTTTGGATTTCATCGCTAAGGCTTGTTTAAGAGTATGTAAAGGTTGCTACATCTAAGTATTTTTTGGAAAGAATCATCTCTATCTTGGGAAGGCAGAGAATGATATATGCAAATATATGCTACTTGGGAATTCCCAAGTTACATATAAGATTTTAATTCTTTTAACACGGGTGTGAATAATAGTAGAAATTTCATGGAAGTATGGGAAGGTGGATGGTGAAAGAAAGAGAGAGAGAGAGTTCTTTTTCTGTACATAATAATGAACTACTCTTTCAGGGTAACCATTACAGATCTGTTTATTATAAATAAATAAATAAATAAATCCTCTAACAGCTTTTATTCCCAAAAGGAGTAAGTTCTAAAAAGGCAGAACTCCTTTAGCATCAGCCAAGTTTTCGAAGATTAGAGAAAGCCAGTCTCTATACTTCAGCCATCATTGACGACTAAACCCAAGATTATCAATCATGGCAAACAAGTACTCTCTTGTGGTTCTAAATTCTAACAGGTACTGTCCAACCACAGATGCCAGATTCCTGGCTGGCAGATTGTCAAGAAGAGTTAATTCATGTTGAGGGGAAGAAAGGAATAAAGTGATGTACGATTCGTCATCAACACGCGAAATCACGTGTTTTATACGTAAAATTTTCCAACTATTGTACAAGCACAATAGCTACCACTTTAAAAACTAGAATTTTCATAAAAGAAAAGCTAACTTTCCGACGTATAATAATAAACACTCGTCCCACGAAACGCATTGATTACACGATTATCGGAATGGATTCGCCTTCTGCCATGCGCAGAAGTGTTGAAGAGTCTCGTATCTGTGCTCGAACAGTGTTCTTTTTACGTTAGGACTACAAGATGAACCAGAGATGTTATATCTAAATAGTGTGAATTTTGCGTCGATTTTTGGTCTTCAGGGTTAAAAACTCTACTTTTCTGCGCCAAAGATTGACTAACTCGAAAACAACTGAAAAAGAATTTATAATAGTTTTTCTTCGTGGCAAATACCATTTCCACAGAGAACCAGAAACTTTGAAGTGATTATATGAGATATGAAATTCTTTCTTTTTTTTTTTTGTGTGTGTGTGTGTGTGTGTGTGTGTGTGTGTGTGTGTGTGTGTGTGTGTGTGTGTGTGTGTGTGTGTGTTTGCCTCTTACGAAGTATAACGTCTTATTTTTCAATATATTGATTATACGAAACCTCTCTCTCAAATGGCGGAAAAATTTAACATGAGGACTTTGGCCAGTGTGAGAATTATTTTCTGGCTTTTAGATGCCTTCTCAAAATGAGTACGTATGGAATTCGTTTTCGTTGTCTATCCTCAGCTGCGACTAGTTAAAATTTATCGAAATTCCGCATCGATTTTTTTTAGCTTTCTTAGTATTCATTTTCAGCAACAAAAATGACGAACACTTACTGTAGAAATGACATACAATGATAACTGTGACTGGATGTAATTTTATAATTTTATTTAGTAGGGCGTCCATTAAATTTATCCATTCAGCTCAAGTTTGCGAGCCTGGTTGGTTGATTGGATAGCATATTTCCCCTCCAACTAAGAGGCTGTGAGTTTGAATCTTGATGTGGGCTTGGATGTTTGTGATTATCATTGGCTTCCAATAAGATACTTCAAATACACAAAAAAAGTTCAATTTTGAGTTTAATTAGAACATTTTCATTTGCAGTGTTTGACAAAACTGTGAAAAATAATGATCATAATAATAATTACTCACAGGCAAGGTGGTATTTAATGAAAATTAAGAGACATTTTAGCGGAGACCTTAAATACATATATTTAGAATCTCTAGTAAAATATGTTGCTCAGTCTGTCCATTTCAGTAGCAAAATTGTACAGAACAACAATACATCTCTACAGTATATTATAAATAAAATAGCTTTAAATTGAGTCGTGGTAATAAATAGCAACAGATACAAGAAGCATTTATTACGAAGTGCACTTTTTATAAGGATATCTCTGATCACTACTTAATTCGTTTGTTTAAAATAATGTCTAAAATATAAATTTAATCTTCTAATGTCTTTATTTCCCAATGGAAGTAGACTAAGCTGTTTCAACCCCATTGCATTTTTTTGAAGATCAGCAGGCAGCCAGTTTCACCTTTAGCCATCATTGACCGCTGTTCCAAAGCTATCAATGACTTCACAGACATTATATGAGTACACCAAACAACATCTCACCATCTCAGTAGTTGGCGGTTCGCAATTTTTCAGGGGAAAAATTGCAAACCGCCGTAAAAATATTCAGAAAACATTCTCCTAATCGGTGACTAGAGTCGAACATGTATAACAGTTTTCTGCCCTCTAACAGGCCGAAAGAAAACGCTATTTCTACACACTCACACAAGTACAATAAATTTGTCGTTGCTCTCAAATTCAGTGATCAGTTTTATATTTTAATGATGCATGTTGATGAAGTTGGCAAAATGATTAATGGTTCATGAAGAAGAATGAAATTTAAGTGATTGTCAAAACTGGAGGCATAAATATGAAGTTAAACGACAGAGAGATTAAATGTTTCAGTTGTTATATATAATAACAAACGCATTCTGAATACATCAGTTTATGTGTGAAAGAGAAAGACAGACAGACAAACAGAGAGAGAGAGAGAGAGAGAGAGAGAGAGAGAATGCGCTCAATTACTATGGGATTGTTCTTCCTCCTTAAAAATTGTCGCTATTGGAATTTTAAAAAAATCCGAGTATCACAAATTATTGAGATGCTGACAAATACACTTATTTATTCGAAAATAAAAATCATGATGGACAGCTCTTCAGATCACATGACTTTCTTGCACTTCTGAGCAGTTGATGTTTACGCGTGAAGAGTTCTCAGTTGTATAGAAGCAACCCGAAAATGTTATTAGGTTGAGTGAAGCTCTCTTCGGACTGTTTTAGACAATACAGGGTGCTTGCGACATACAATCAACTCCGTGCACATTTCGTTGGCTGTTGCTTGTCCAAATAACGCTCCAGAATAATGGGCTTGCATCAAGCCTGTCGAGGGTAAACTCCCGCCCACTTGTCCTCTAGTGATGATGCGTTTCTCGCGTTTCCCAGGATACTACCATAGAAATAACTTCTCACGATGCTAGCAATTTCGGTGGTATTTGTCACTGAAGGGTCTATTAAACCTGCACCGAAATTCCACCCCTGTTCAAATTTACTAGTCTTTTTCTCGTAGCCACTCTGCATACCGAAGAGTGACTACTAGAAGACAGAGCCTTCTTTTATATGTATATATACAGCTAGAGAATGATCTGTATATTTCTATTTCTATCATATATTCATGCGATCGCCATGCTTTGTTTATGTATTGCACTGTCCAAACAGAAAATTTTTCAATTTTTCTGTAAAGACTCCTGTATTATTCCATCATAACTTACTAAAGGTAAACTAGTTTGCAATATTACTATATTCATCCGATAGTCTTATATTCTATACCCGATACATTATTTTATCTCAAGAAGTTAAACTTTTTTTATATAAATGAAGATACGAGAAATTATATACTTGGTTTAATCCATTATCCAAGTGGAAGCAAACAAAGTTTGTGCCTGAAGTATCTTTCAGGACTGGGGCAACTCGTGGCAAAGGTGGTATAACTTCTCATCACTTGCCTTGTTTGCTTACACTTGGATAATGGATTAAACAAAGTATATAATTTCTTAGTATCTTTAATTTATAATATAATATAACCAAGTGAAAAAGTTTTAACCCCTATCTATCGCTAATCCAGAGTATTTTAATAATAAGGGGTGACACCTTTTGGCAACTCGTATATGAAAATATGACTTCTCCATTACTTCCGCCTTAGTATCACCACCTCTGGATCTGGCTCCCACTGATGAGACTTCAATTAAGGTCGAAACCGGTCACCTTTCCCTTAATTATACATGCATAGCATTATACATATCCGCAAGGAGATGTGCTTTGCATTATGGGATACTCAGGCAAGTGATGAGAAGTTATACCATCTTTGCCACGAGTTGCCCCAGTCCTGAAAGATACTTCAGGCCCAAATTTTGTTTGCTTACACTTGGATAATGGATTAAACCAAGTATATAATTTCTTGGTATCTTTAATTTATAATATAATATAATATAACCAAGGGAAAAACTTTCAACAAGTTAAACGTTTCTTGTTCTAAATAGAAAGAATCAACTTATAAAAGAAATGCGTAAACAGTTCCACTTCTATTTCTTCCCTTCTCACTTGAGACATTGGATAACATGAAAGTACAGTGCAAGGAAGATAGATTTCGAAAAAAAGGCAATCTCCTATCAATGTATTAGCTATTTGTTAACTAGCCATGCTAGTTTTGGATATCAGACAGAAGCACAGGTTGCAGTAACACCTATTCTTTCATTCCAAAAAAAAGAGGGGGGGGAGGGTAGAATCCTTCACCAGATCTGGGTCTCTCTCTCTCTGCACGTTTCAGAGCTTTTGCCACTTGGACGTTGGCAGATAAACAATCCATGGATGTGTAAGCTTTGCAAGTATTCAGCATATGAGACCGACGATAGAAGTTTTAGTATTTTATTCGCTAATGTGAGTCGATCCAGTTTGAGATTTTCTCTAAAGACCTTTTGCTCCAAATATTCAAAATAAGATCTCGTATTTTCTCTTTTATATTTGTAAGTAATTAGAAACTCTTTAATGACTTAAAAACATTTTTTTTTTGTTTTTAAGATATGTACTGTGTAAGGAAATTGTATGACCCCCATAAGGGTGGGGCTGACAGGGCTCTAGCCTGGGGGCTCGGAATTAGGGGACCCGCCTTGTCGGGTGGCCAGTTAAGTGAGACTAACAAAAGACAAAAAGAAACTTTATAAAATATGAATGAATATGTGCCGAGAGGGACTACTAGCTTTTGCAATCGTTTCCAACCCATTATCCATCTTTTCAGACTTATGGTTACGCTTCTGAACTTCCCATTCAAAAGGATTTACTTTAGTTTTTAGTTTTCGTTCGCCCGTCTCGCTTTCTCCTCCAACACTGAACACAATTAAGGCTTGAAAAAATATTTCAGATCTTATAAAGGTATGCTAATGACAATGTTTTGGCACACAAAATATTAGCAAATATTGACAATAAGAACATTATTATTATACAAAGTAAAGGGATATTTCTTGAGGTCGAGTCCGCATTTATAACAGAATTAGTGCAAGAGTAAGCAATCGGTGTGCAACTTCAATTTTGCGAAAATTGAGAACCTACTGTAGAACCTGAACAAGATTTCAAAAGTTTCGTAATTTATCCAGTACTGGAATTCATTATAATTTTTTTTAAAAACAAGGTTTGAAGCAGCAGATAATATATGTGAATTATTCTCACCTATTTTAAATTTCCACAACCTGGACGATGGTCAACTTATCGCAAAAGCAGCAAAACTTGTGAATATGTGTGAAAACGATCTCTCAGAAGAGTTACTGAATGAAATTCTTCACCTTAAAAGTATTCATAAAATAGTTTTTGGCACAGAAACAAGTCTGGTGAGACTTTTGAAAGCAATTTATGACAAACACCTGCAAGGTATGATTGCCAATATCTGCCTCGCCATTAAACTATTTTGCACAATACCGGTTACTGTTTCTTCAGCTGAGAGATCATTCAGCAGACTGGGCAATTCATTGAAAACGTGGCAAAGAAGCACAAGTAGCCAAGAACGACTTAATCACCAAGCAATTTTGTGCATCGAAAATGATTTGGCTAAGCGAGTTGATTTTACTGACATTATTGATAAATTTGCGTCGACAAAAGCTAGAAAATATACTTTGAAGTAATTTTGAATATTATTATTAGTTTGTATTATATACATGTTGGTATTTTTTTACATAAATATTACTTTTGTGTTATCATTTAAACTAATTGATCCTAAACCTGTATAGTGCAGACTGTATAGCAATATGTTGTCCTTAACCTGAGCGACAGATTAAAGACAAAAAAAAAAGGCCCGCCATAAATCCTGGCCTGGGGGCCCGCTTCAGGATGTGGAGGCCATGGGAAATTGTTCATAAATCTTAGTTTTGAAAACCTTTTAACGATGCATCTGCAACACAGACATATTTGCAATGCAGATAGTTGCGCTTGATCCAAGTACCTGGGATTCACATCTGTGCACTCTTCTTCTTCAGGTATTAGGCCTAGTGGCCTGTTACAGAGCTATCTTTAGCCCTTCTACACCGTACCCGTCCCGAGGATAAGGTGGCTAACCCTATGTCTCCCGGTGTTCTATGTCTGTAGCTGCGTGCGAACTCTCCAATCCAAATAAAGGATATTTTTGTAATTTGTAACAGTGTCCGTAAAATAAAGGATTAGTCTTTCCATGCTGCATTTTAATTTGTGAAGATTAAACAAATATTTTTAGAAAGATACTACTGTACAAGATAAATACATTGAGGATCAAATTATTCTTATTTACTAAGTGTGTTTCTACAGTTTCTGTCGCCTTCGTTTTTACAAGTCCACTGAGAAAATAAAGTTGTAAGTTGTGCTAAGGTAGAAAATAGGATAGGCAGGACTAAGTTATTGACAGATCGAGCGAGATAACCTTAACACGGTCATCGACGTCATAGTAAAACAATCACCCGAGAGTTTATTGAACGCAATGTAAGTGAGACCAACACATTCAGTAATCCAATAAAAGCTGCATGACGAAGGTTTCATGGAGGAGAAACTGCTCACAAGCTATTGATTACAAAATATCCCTACAGATAGTTTTTTCGGAAAGTCGATATTGATGTTGGATACTGAAAAGGTATCGCGTTGTGTAATGAATCGAGGTATATTATCTTTCCTCCGATGTTTGTGATGCATCATTTAGTCGATTTTATTATATTGTCATACTAATAGAGTTAGTTAACTATTTATGGCTTTTTTTATTTTTATAAAAAGAAAGAATAGCCTCTCTTTTGATTCCACTGAATAATGTTTTAAACTTACCTCGATTATTTAGGCAACCGTGTACTTATTGCTAATATTGAATTCTCTTGCCATTTAGCTAGTAATGAATTTGCCACTACCCAGTATAATAACTTACTTATTGGAGGAACGAAGTGTTAAAAATCCGTGCCAGGGATTGAATAACTCGGGAACCGGTCGAAGAAAGGCTTAGGAAAAGTTCCTCCAGTCAGTGAATAGACTGGTGTAGAGGATGCAAGCGTCATTTCCGCTAATCTACCCAGGCTTTAGACAACAGTATGTCCAAGGCCTTAAAAAAGGAATCTCACTGAATGCTCTAAAAAGGTCATTGCTTATATAAAAAGAAAGCAAAGTTATTTAGAAAGTAAAAATCAAAAAGGATGTTTTTTTTTCTGCTAGAAGAAACTGTTTATAATCCCACAACTAAAAAAAAGCAGGTTAGAAATTTTATTTTTTTCTATTTTTTTAATTTTATTTTTCTAATTCTCGGAATTCAGTCAGTAAAATATATATATATATATATATATATATAAATGTTACATTATATATGCATTTTTATTTTAAAAACTTGGTGTCAGGCCAAATATATATTAAGAAATATATTAGGAGTATACACTCAGCAATTTTTCCTTGTGTATCCTTATCTATCACGTTTCTTACCAAGTCGTATAACCCAGAAATCTGTGCACTACTGACATTTCTGAAGCCTGTAATGCAACCTTAAACTCATACCAATGTTTTTATTTTAAATTTTAAGCGTTTTATTTATTTTTTTTTGGGGGGGGGGGGCGGTAAATAGTGCTTTGTGTGGTGATATTTGAATATTCTAGGCATGAACTAAACCTATACACGCAAATTCATAGTCATTCAGAAAAATGAAACATTCCTAGTTTTTCCCTTTGGTCAATTTTTTAAAAAAGGTTTGTTAAAAAAATCAGTTTTTCCTAACTAGAAATGTTTGGGTTTTTATTTCTCTATTCTTTGTCTGAAAAACGCATAAAACAGTGAGGGAGGGATCTTAATAAATTTCAAGTCTTTCTAATGTGCACAAAATTCCAGCAGTTGAACTAAATCATGTCTAATAAAGAAATCAGTAAAAGATAATTTAAAGAGTTACAAAATGAATAAATACATTTTTTTTAAGAATCAATTTGTATTGAATACCAGCTGTCTTCCGAAAAATATTCAATACCAGATGTTTTTTTTTTTTTTTTTTTAAATAACCTGCCAAATTTCCTTATCATAACTTCAATACATTTGAAGAAATGGCAACTAGAAACTGCTTAGCAAAATGTTCTGTTGATGTAAATATAGTAAGTACGATCTTGTTTATTTTGTTTGTGCAATTGTTTTAGCCAAGTTTGACTACGACTCTATTCCTTGATATTCTTGCAACCAGTTTTATCACTAAATAAATTAATAAATAATGTATCTCTGTTCATTTATCAGGTCTTCCAGCTGAATACGAAAGTAAGATAGTCCAATTCCTAAACACTTGTTTCGTTATGATTGGACGGCAGAAATTTTGAAATCCCTTATTTTGAAAGTGAAGCGTGGTATTTCGACCAGCTTACGTATTGATTGCATTGCGTGTTTCGCAAAATAGGTATAAACCCTCATTTCGTCTGTCTGTCTGTCTGTAGCAGGTTATTGGTTGACTTTGGTTAGACAGATTTTATTGTAATTCAATATTTGAGATCCTTACGAGAATGTATGGAGCAACTTAAATTTCATTGTTAATCAGTGGAGGCTCGTGGCTTGAAATCGCGGGGGTGCTGCAACTTTTGAAATATACATACACACTGTAAAAATTATGGTAATTATGGTAAAAATAAAAAAAAATTAAAAAATTAAACAATGAAAAAATATTGTTTATTATCGATAAAATTATAGTTTAGTATAATTCAAAATTACTTAAAAATAAAATCCATTATCATAACAATGATAAAAACATAAAAAAAAAATCATAACAATAATGCTCTAAAATAAAAACTATAACAAATGCTACGTCTTTAATTGTAATGTCCAAATATTTAAACAGACGGAGTAAACACGATAAGCACTACGAACACTCTACTACTGGAGCAAACTGCATATAAACAACAGTGGAACTGCGCGACGGACAGCGCCGCACATTACACCAATAGCTCGCATCTCACTGTGACATGCTTGCGCGCATAGCAATATGACTGTGGTAAACACTGCTAGCGTCCTTCGCCCTCCTAAGTGCTACAAGATGATTTTTATTATTATTATTTTTTATACAAAATAAGAGAATTGTATAGGATTGTTGATGATAAAATTAAATATTACACGCAAATATAAATAAATTAATAAATATATTTAAATATCGAGAAAAATTGGGGGTGCTGTAGTTCCGCAGTGCCTATGCACGAGTCGCTCCTGTTGTTAATACTAACACAATTCATAGACATGATAAAATCTACGCACGGTAAATTACGTAAGGAAAATAAATACAGTATATCGAATTCCTTATTTTCCTTAAGTAATTGAGTTATTTAATTGAGCCACTTGAATATTCCTTTCAACTGTAACAAACAATTTTTCAAAGTTAAAAACGTTTCGAAATTTTAAATATCAACATATCTCTGGTTGGTTGCAATTTAACAAAATCTGGCATTTAAGATGTGCACTGAAATACAGTATGTCCATGAGATTCGGTATTGGTTTTCAATCGGATCACTTTTATTGGTAGGACGACGCAGTACGTTCATAATGGTTGCATGGAATTTGATGACATTTAGTATTGAGGATTTCTGTTAACATTTATGAAATCGTTTCGATTTTGGATTTATTGAAATCATGAAATGGCAAAATTAGACAAAATAGCATTATCTATAGTACAGAACAGTTGTGATAACGAACAGAATCTTAATAGCAACAGCCAACAAGTCTTTGAAAAATTAAAAAAGCAAACAAACTTACGTGGGAAAAAGTTATTAGCTGTAAAATTACGCCTAAGTATCATAGGAATTTTCAGTATAACGACAATGGAACAGAAATAAAATTACAAATCAAATAATTAATTTCAAAAGCGTCACTAGGAACACAGACGGTCAGAAATGAAATTGATTCTTTTATTGTAATTTTGTTTTGTGTTCCATTATTGTTATTATAATGAAGATGCCTATGATACTTAGGCGAAAATTTTACAGCTGATAAATTTATTTCACGTCAGTTTAAGTTTTTGTCTATAAATTTTCAGTCTGTCAGTTTACGTAACTATGTTGAAGCAGCAATGATTCTATTACGAAACAGACCACTTTATGATTGTAAATATAAAACAAGGAAGGGAAGTGATTATAAACAAAGTTTAAGGAGATTAACTTCGCCTTAGATTCATTCAAAGCAAAGATAGGAAATGAGCACGTAAAAAGAGATGGATTGGGAAAGAAAACAAATTACATTGAATAGAGGAAATAAAGGAAGAACGTTTTTTCAGCATAGCCTGGAAAAACCCTTGTGACTGTGGGCTATTTCAACATCGCTTGAAATAGGTATTGACTGTTGAATACGAAACATGATTTAAAAATAAATAATACAATAGTTGTAAAACGTTTATTCCTCTAAATTATCAAGATGAGAGGGGAAAAAAATTGATTAAGCTAATATCAGGTAGAGGAACTTTGGATAATACGGAATACCATTTCGTTTTTAAAATGGTATTACATAAGGTTCTAATTTGCCTCTAGAGAAATGATGAATGAAAAATTAAGTGCAGAGGGATAAGAAAAGTAGGGATATACAGTTTCTTATAAATTGTTTTTTTAACTCCTTGGATTAACACAATGTGTCCTTTGTATGCTGCGCTGAGATGAATTTTGACTTTACATCATTAAGTTTATCAGTAGATGAGTGGGGAGTTTTGGTAGGAATGAGGATGGCCATTTCCGGAACGATCCCGGGTCCAGTGGTGTAGCTAATGCTATTGCCGCCTGGGGCGATTCCCTGAGTTTGTCGTCCCTCTCAATACACACCAAAAATACTACAGAAAATCAAAACATTCTAAAATGTTATTTTTCTTGTTTTTCTGTTAGCAAAATCGTCGATGACATTAGCGAAGTCTATTTCATAGTAATGTAGGTAATTCTTAATTTTATTTAGAAAAACACCTCTCACAACTGGCAACACTTACAGCAATTGTGAGGAAAACTCGCAGTATTACAATATTTGGAAATGAGTTCTCGAGACTATTTTAGAATTAACTGCAAAAGTTCAAAAAGGTTTAAAGTGCCGCTCGGGGCGGACCCCCCGCCTCTAGCTACGCCTCTGCCCGGGGCATAAAGGAGTCTGAAGTTTTATTTAAAAAGAAATGTGAATCAAATATCCCCATTTTTGATCTAAATATTTTAAATAAAAAAAGCGGATCTCAGTAGATGTTAATATTCCCCTTCCTTGCTTAATTTACTTTTTCTTTTAAATGAATTCTTCACATTATGGTCTTCACCTGAATAACTTTTAAGAAAAATCTTTATAGTTATGTGTGAATGATTTATTTATTCATATGGTAACCAATATATTTTATTTCCTACAGATATGGCCAACCATGACTTTATGCCACTAAAATCCGGCTGTAGGGACAACTGGTCATGGAACAGACGGGACAAGTCACACGAGGTGAGATTATATGGTCCTCGCTACCGGACAGCCCATTTTCACCCTAACTGGAGCAATGGAACGGCTGGAGTACGCGGAACGCGTGTAGTGAACAAAGGTCGATATTATTGGGAAGTGAAGGTATCTCAAAGGATCTTTGGTACGAGTATGATGTTTGGTATAGGAACTAAGAGGGCAAGACTTCATGTGGATGCATTTGTGAATATGTTAGGCGAGGATGAAGAAGGTTGGGGCTTGTCTCATAAGGGTTTACTTTGGCACAATGGAAAATGGAGACAGTATACGAAACCTTTTCGAGAAAATGAAGCTACGACTGTTGGACTTTATTTCGATGGCCAGAAAGGTACACTTGCGTATTATAAAGATGGTATTTGTCTTGGTATTGCATTTTCTGGTCTAAATATAATCCAAGACGATTTATATCCTATTGTGTGTTCCACTGCGGCAAAAACAGAAATGTATCTGGGTGTAATGCGGCGAGAGTACACTAACTTACAAGACAGATGCAGGACTGTTATACTTAAGTTTGTTAAACATGCCAGTGATATCCACAACCTGAACTTACCAAACAGAATGAAAGCCTTCTTGCTAGAGGCAGTCGACCGACCCATTGGCCAAGAGAAACACCGGAGACACTCTAGCATCTGTAGGCCGACGAATGCCTGCCTCTATGTATGACACATCGCCAATTATTTATTACATATCTTTCATACTAATAATATATACTTAACATGAAATCCACTTTTTGTAAGGACATTTTCATCTGACGTGTGCTGTAATTTATTAGGTTTTGTGGCATTTCCATAAATTAAGAGAATCTACTAG
The DNA here is from genome assembly GCF_054136105.1 of Typopeltis vanoorti. Taxonomy (NCBI): domain Eukaryota; kingdom Metazoa; phylum Arthropoda; class Arachnida; order Uropygi; family Thelyphonidae; genus Typopeltis; species Typopeltis vanoorti. The sequence continues at coordinate 103,638,933 of NC_143552.1, forward strand.
TCGTCGTTAATTCTCTGACACGGTAACAAATAAACACATTATAGTCATTTGTCTCAAGAAAGAAAATCAGAAAAATAAAGACTTATTAATATACATGTGTACATATCATGAAAATCCATATTTGAAAATAAATGTGCAGGTAAAAAAAAGTACATTAGCACAACACACTGAAAAAAATTTAATTATATACATCCCAAGATACACACAGCATAATGAGAAACAAACTTGGAAAGTAATAAACTAATTATTGAGCGCATTTTATTCTGAATATTTGGATCAATGTAAACAACACTTATATGTGTGAGAGAGGAAATGCAGTATATCAATCAAAAAGTGTAGATTAAGGTATTAGATGGAGCCTCAGTAGCTCACAGTCAGTATAGACGAAGTCCTTTGGTCAGAAAGACCTAGGTTCGATTCCCATCTATGACGTGAGGAACCTTTATCTTCTCTCTTTCGACTAAAGGTGACGTAGCCAATCTCATATGGAAGCAGAGTTTTTTTCACCAAGAAATGCAGGTTTTCCATCCCTCAGAACAGGCAAACTGTTCCTGTGAGCACACAGATCTGCAGCCATGAACACTTACAACAATGTGGACGAGATAGGGTCCTCACCACAATATCTTTCAACCATGAGTCACATCATGGATCAAGATAAAAGAAGCAATACTGATAGCGATAAAATGAGCAAATTTAAAATACCATCCATAATAACCAAAAGAAAATAAGTCAACAGTTAAAAGTAAGAATAAGAATGTTATTATAAATCCAGAACACAAGATACAAAGATGAAAGGAATCCCTAGAAGAACTGTATAATGACCACAGGCCTGGCAAACCTATCATCAGTGTTAATTCAAATAATCCATGTATACTTATAGAAGAAATAGTAAGTGTAATAAAATGATGAGATGTGATGGAATATCAGTATTGAACTTTTTTGGTATTGAACTTACATTCAATACCAAAAAGGAATAATGCAGCAGAATGTAATAATTTTAGAACAATTAGTATCATATCCCATGATTCAAAAATACTACTGAAAATAATAAAAAATAGAATCTGTTCTAGAATTAAATCTACTCTATATCTACTTTCTATATATAAAAAGATATGCCGAAATTTTAAACGTTTTTATGTCAAGTTTTTTGTCTTACCAGCTCACCAGCCTGTAACTCGGGGGGAGGCAGTACTAGTACTATATAAATAAACAGCCAAAGGATTCATGCTAGGAAAGAGTGTAACTAATGAATTAAAAACTGCTACTGAAAGATCAATAGAAATAGATAACATAATTTCACAGTTAGCCATGAAAAGTTAAAAGAAATATTAAGACCTCAGAATGATAATAGAATCAGAAAACAAATTATAAACTAAATTAATAATGAAACATTAGATATTAAAAGAGTGAAACAAGGGTGCATAGTATCCTCTATACTTTTCAATATATACAGTGAAATGATAATGAATGAATATGAAGAATATGAAATGAGAATAAAAAATAAATGGCAATAGAATTAATATTAGATTTGCAAATGGTTTAGTGTTCATAGCAAAATCAGAGTTACAAAATATGATAACTAAGTCAAAAAGACTCAGAATTATGGCCTTAGTATTAAATATGACTAAAACTAAGTACTTATTTTTTTTTACTTAGTACATGGTACTAAGAAAAATTTTGGGTATCAACAGGATTCATTCAAAATGTAAAGGCTTATAATTATTTAGGAGTAATAATTACAGAAGATGAAACAACAGTTCTGGATAGCTAAGGCAAAAGAAGCATTTTGGAATAATAAATTATGTGATGTGGTGCTATAGGAGAGCACTGAAGATTTCTTGGAATGAGGAAAAAACTAATGAAGAGATATTGAAGTTAATGGGAAACCAAAAGAGCACTCATGAAGATCTTATAAAGAGAAAGTTCAAGATTGCAGGACACATTAAGAGGATCAGCAGTGAAAATGTTGGAAATGCTGGAGGGAAAATTAGAGGGAAGTAGATCTCTTGGTAGACCAAGAACTTCATGGGTTGATGAGGTAAAGAAATGGATGGGTAACAAGAACCATTATAAGATTAAGAGAATGGCAGAGGATAAATAGCTTCTCCAATTGGGCCAACCTTCAAACTGGAGAAGCTACTTAAGAAGAAAGTATTGAATCATAAGAAATAGGCCTTTGATTTCTCATTTATATTTTATTCATGTCTAGTAATAAAAAGGGAGCTCATAATTCATAAACTCCTGAACTGCTCAGTCTGACACTGCACATAATAAATATATGCAATGTTAGTGATGTTTTAGATACAACTGTGGATGCAGATATTTTATGGGATTATATATCCACAGTGGTTATACACACTGATCTAGTCTACAAAGTATCTGTGCAACTTAAACTGAAATTAAATAGCCAAAACTGATTGTCATATGTGCAGTATTCTGTGGAATTCTAATTTAAATTTCACAAAAATTCAATTTCTGTAAAACTCAGCACTTTATGTTCTTCAATGGCCTTGCCAAGTACTACAAATATTTAATATTTGATCTTATTTCGGAACTACTAACCTGAAGATCCCTCCACTGATGAAATGGGAAGTCACTTAGTTTAAATGCTAAAAGATCAAACTGGTGTAGAATAGTGAAAACCTATGACTCATATTACTACCACTGAATGTATTTTTCAATTCAAATATTTTATCTTGTTTGTTTGGTTGGCTTTTTGTGTGTGTGTCTGTCTGTGTGAGAGAGAGAGAGAATGCTTGTATTAAATGCTAAAAGATCAAACTGGTGTAGAATAGTGAAAACCTATGACTCATATTACTACCACTGAATGTATTTCTCAATTCAAATATTTTATCTTGTTTGTTTGGTTGGCTTTTTGTGTGTGTGTCTGTCTGTGTGTGAGAGAGAGAGAATGCTTGTATATGAGGGCTTCAACTCATATAAAATCCCAATAAAACCTAGTATTCTTTGTGGTTGTTAAAACACTAACCACAAAGAATATTAGTTATACTAACACTAAATAATATTTTCTGAATTTGGCCACACATTTACTGAATACAGTGTTAGTATTATTGTACAAAAGGATAGTTTTAATCATCATTGGAATAAACATCCTGAAGATAAAGTATTGACTTACAACATCTTCAGGATGTTTATTCCAATGATGATTAAAACTATCTTTTTGTACAAGAATACATCGTTATGTTTAACTTTATTTATTTTTCTTCAGTTTTAAAATTCCATAATGCAAGATTCATGTGAAAATGTAAAAATATCCTTATAACTGAATTGATTCAATCCTTTGACAATTCTTTAAGCTTCAGTCAGACACCCCCTCCCCACCATCTTCTTGTCTTTAAGGTTGGTAATTCCTAAAATTGAAATCATTGCTAATAAAAATGCTGCTCTTAAGGGTAATTAATTTGGTCACATTTTCAGTTTTTTTTAAGTTATCAAAGAAGAAATCTGTGACATTTTTCTTGAGGAGTTGGAGGTTTGTAGTTGGGAAATATTTTATGAGAAAGGCTATTCCCAAGAGCAGAGGTAGATGGAATAACAATGTAGTCAGTCCTCAACAACCACTCATACTTACAATGGACATCTAATCAACACATTCACCAAATACCACCTTACTCTGGCAACTCATGGATCAGAATGTTTCTGCTGTTTTCAAGGCATATTATTTAAGAAATACTTTTGCTTAGGCTATTGCAGTTGCTGCTACTAAGTGTGAGAAACCCTCAGAGACTTTGGAAAGAACAGAATATCTTGCAGATGCAACATCCAGTGAGGTGGCAGCAGTGTATGGGAAGCTGGTGTTTTGCACTGCCAATAGTTTCATGCTCTATATATCATCACTGGCTGCATTAGCAGCTTCATCCACATAGTTATGCAAACTATATAAACTGAAAACACATTGAAAATAGCAAAATAAGGGAAACAATGCTGGTCTCTCTTTCTCACATATACATTTTGAGCAATTTGAGTTTGCTTAAATAGCAAAATAAGGGAAACAATGCTGGTCTCTCTTTCTCACATATACATTTTGAGCAATTTGAGTTTGCTTAAATTTGGTTTAATAATAGCTGAAGCAATTAAGCGGCCAGCAGATTGTGTCTGCTAATTTATATCTTCTCCAACCAGTTTGCAGTTTTGTGAGATGAAAAATCTGCATTTCAAGAAGGGTCTAATTTGTCTTCAGCAAAACCATTTTAAAAGGCTCCTTATATCCTTAGATGTGTAATCTTTAAATTTCACAGTGGTGTACACTTAAAAAAAAATCTTATTTTTGTAGATCAGAAACACTTCAATTTAATGTCTTTTAAGAATCGTGGTTACTACTGGCATATTTGGCCTGGATAATGTACTTGTTCTCCAATAGGCTGTAAGTTCAAATCTTGGCTTGGATAGTTTGCAAATATTTTTAAGTGGGAGATGAATTTCATCGCCTGGTTGAGACCATTGCCTTATTTATTTTATTTTTTTTTTTAATAGAGGCCTGAGATAGCTTGAAAAAATAAATCCAAAAATTATTAACAAAATAAAAAAACCTGTTAACTCACCAACAGTACTAATGTACTATACATTTACACTCTTTTATGGATGGGCATCTATTATATTAAAACAAATCCATCCATAAAATTAAAAAAAGAAATTAAACTAGAAATTGTAAAGCAAAACAATGTTTCTATTTTTTTTTATTTGTGCCATTATCTTGCCATGAAATAGGGAAAAAGTCCCAAAATAAGTGTGACATTAAAGGTCTGTAGAGCTAAAACATATGGATGGATGGATGGGTGAACTACTTGGGGGAAGGGAGAGTAGGACTAAACACTAATTTTTAAACAATATATGGCAAAAATGCAAAATTATAAATTACTTTTTTCTTCAGAAAATATTATGGTATCACTTATTACTAGAGGATCAATATGAATATAGAAATGTTTTAAACACATTAATGAACAAAAGTCAATTATGCAAAAAGCTCATGAATTTCAATGAGGCATTCAATAATTACTCATTCATGTTCCGAATACAAAGCTAATATAACAGTTATTATTAGCACATACACATAATTGTTTTTGAGAGTTTATTTTAATCCTTTATCCAAGTGTGAGCAAACAAAGTATGCACCTCAAAGTGTCTTCAGGACTGGGATAAGGTAGTACAACACCAGGCAAGCAACTCGTTGCAAAGGTGGAATAAGCTCTCATCACTCCTATCTCGGTATCTCCTATAATGCAAAGCACATCTCCTTGCAGATATGTGTAATGCTATGCATTATGGAAGGGCCACTACCCATACTGGTTTCGACCTTTATTGAGATCTCGTCAGTGGGAGCCAGGCCCAGTAGTGGAGACACCAAGGCAGAAGCAATGAGCGGTCATCCCAACCTATAGGAGTTGCCAAAGGGTGTACAACCTTATTATTAAATTACTCCAGATTCAGAGAAAGATGTTGAGAGCTTATTTTTCACTTGGCTAGACTATAATGAGTTTAGTTTAATCCTTTATCCAAGTTGGGATGACCTCTCATTGCTTCTGCCTTGGTGTCTCCACTACTGGGCCTGGCTCCCACTGACGAGACCTCAATAAAGGTCGAAACCGGTATGGGTAGTGACCCTTGCCTTAATGCATAGCATTACACATATCTGCAAGGAAATGTGCTTTGCATTATGGGAGATACTGAGATAGGAGTGATTAGAGCTTACTCCACCTTTGCAACGAGTTGCCTGGTGTTGTACTACCTTACCCCAGTCCTGAAGACACTTTCAGGTTCAAACTTTGTTTGCTAACAATTGGATAAAGGATTAAACTAAACTCATCAATGAGTTTAGTTTAATGTTCATCACAGGATGAGTCCAAAGACTCATCATGGGAGGATATCTACTATACAACTGTCTCCACCACTACACCAAACCTCTACTACCAATCATCTCCATCAACGCCCACCACCACAACTAGTATTTTTTGTCTGTAAATTGTGTGTGTTCTGAAGGGCCGATTTGTCTGTAGGTGGGATGAAAAACTCTATTTTTTATACCTCTGTATGAGATCAGCTAAATCACCTTCGATTGAAGGTGAGTTAGATAAGGTTAACAAGTAGATACTGATTAGTTCATTATAAACAGAAAATGTGTAGTGCTTCTTTTAATAATGAGGTCTGAGGGAGAAGTAGCAAAACTGCTACCAACTGACGATCTGAGACTGTGCATGTGGCATGCAGATTGGATTGGCACTGATATGAATTGAGGACAGTATATGATGTTTGCTTTACAGGAGTAATAAGCTGAGTTGAGGAAAAACACTCAGTTACTTCTATAAGAGACTGGCTGTCTTTTTTTAATACATAATACAAGGAAATACAATTCAACTCTTTGTGTTAAAGGGAACTTGTTGCTATCCTTCAATGCACAACAAGAGAAAGCTGCATTAAGTGATACAGTTTGCATCAGTTTGTGACTTATTTGATCCAAGAAGCCAAGGGTACAAGGGCAGTGTATTATGCATGTCAAATTGTTTGTTCTTTTGGCTAGTGTGCTTGTTTTGTGGGAATTAAAAAAAAAAAGTGTTTCTGGAAGGAAAAAACTTTGCTTCTTCTGTTTAAAACTCACCTTCAGTCAGAAAGACTTCAAAAGGTTCATCTCCTAGATGGGATTATTAGAACCCAGGTCTTTCCAACCATTCCATTTGTGATCGTTAAAGCTGTAGCATTTCAATGACAGTAAAGTGTGTATATTCAGTAATTTAAAACAATATTAAATAATTGAAGACTATTATAAGAACCATTAAATTCAGTGGTATGAACCAAAACTGAAATTTTGAAGAACAACAATTAGCATAATTAAGGGTATATAAGACAAAAAAAAAAAAAAAAAAAGTATGTAAGAGCTAAGCTATGTGAAGGTAATGTTTATTTTTTTTTCAGGACTGTGATATTCTTCAGGGTGCAACAGCCAAAACATAATACTACTTCTAATATCTTCAGCACATTATCCGCGACTTAAAATGCATTGCAGACACACCTTCTGGACAGTGTCTGTTGTGCTGCATAACAATCTTTTGTTTCTTCAAAATTAACGAGCTAGTGGCATGAACAGAATTTACCTATGAGTCCGTTTTTCTTAAAAAGTCCAATGGGATCCAAATATTTTAGAGGGATAGTTTAAACAATCTTTAAATTAATTACTGCTATCTACCAATGTGATATTAACTACTAATAATACTCTGACATGAGGCTCTGTTACTATGACATCTTCATTAAAATGAAAGGATATTGCTAAAGGTATTGAAAGAATGATACGGCTCTGGAAGTTATTTAGAAATATGTAGAGAAGTTCTTGCTTTATGTAAAGGAAGATTATCCAGATGGTCAGCAATTACATTCCATATAAGGAATTTTAAATATATATATATATATAATAATAAAATAAATAAAACCTACTGAAACCATTATTTCTAAACACTCAGTTTGCTTTGTGTGATATTTATTCTATTCAGATCATACACCACATTCTTGAATAACGCTTAAAAAATGAAAGGATATTGCTAAAGGTATTGAAAGAATGATACGGCCCTGGAAGTTATTTAGAAATATGTAGAGAAGTTCTTGCTTTATGTAAAGGAAGATTATCCAGATGGCCAGCAATTACATTCCGTATAAGGAATTTTAAAAATATATATATATATAATATAATAATAAAATAAATAAAACCTACTGAAACCATTATTTCCAAACACTCAGTTTGCTTTGTGTGATATTTATTCTATTCAGATCGCCACATTCTTGAATAACACTTAAAAAATGGAAGTTTGGGATAGCTATAGTGAGAATATTAAATTATCACAACCAAGTTATACCTTTTTCAGATAATCTGACTGTATCAAATGAATTTTTCAACAACTAAAAATAAAAAGTACTTTGTTCACATAATTATTGCCCCAAACTAGTTTATCTTGTTTTTTTAAGACAAAGTTGAATAAACTTCAACTTTTTCTTTAAAATATTATTTTACATTGAGAATACTGGCTCATTAATGACAAATGTAATTATTGGATAAGATAATTCAAAGACCACTTGCTGAACAATATGAAATTAGTTTGGCACACTAAATTGTATGTCTTTCATCATGAATGACAAAAGGAAATAAGTGCTAGTGAAGCTTTGAAAGACTAAAAGTATTACATTTGATGAATGAACTTCTATAATAAGACTGTCTAACAAAGCCTATACCCACACTAGAAAATAGGCTGAAAGAGGATTGAAAACAGCACAAATTTAAGAATAAGACTTCGCTTTTTATTTAGAAAAGACATTCTTAAATATAAGTTCAATCAACTTATTGTTTCAACATTTTTCAGGATTAATATTTGCTTTGCTTTTTCCTTTGCTTTTGTATTATGCATAGGTCAAACATTTTTCAAGAAAAAGTCCACTTTTAACAACATTTACTTGGAAAAAATTGAAGAAAAATACTCATTATTCAGGTAATGGAGCTAAATGAGTTTCTTAGGCTATCTCCTAAGTTAACTCCTACAAATAAACCTGTTTGTTTTTCACAAATTGGCTTAAAATCTGAAAACATTTAATTAACATTGACATGACCTGATAAAAATAAATAAAAACTGCTTCTGCAATAGCATTCTTGTACAATGAAATTATTCATTGTTAAACTCGAACACTTGAGTTAAATCTATCTAAAACAATTTGCTGCCTTAGTTGATAGAGTGGTTAACATTTCCAACTCTTCAACCAGAGGTTGCTGGTTTGAATCCTGGTATGGCCATGGATGTCTGTGATTGTCATTAGGTAGAAGGCAAATTTTAATGCCTGGTATCATACCAGCCTTGCTTACCAAAGGTTTGATAATGTTCTATTTTTGATCTCTAGAGCTGAGTTTCCAGGTATATGAAAAATACGAATAAATAATATACTGTATATATATATATATAGGTTTACAACCTTTTGTTGACGGAAGACACATTAAAAATGTAAATATAATTAGTTTTTGATTTTTTTTTTAATGAGAGTAAGTACATGTTAGTATAAGTATTGAGAGAAAAGTGTCATCATTGTAAATTTCTGCCCATGAAACCAGCCTGTGCTCATCATGTGCAGACAACTGATGTGGTTTGCATGTCATGCACATTTGTGTACAGCCATTAGGTGAAGTTATTGTTTACAGACTGCCTATTCATTAGCCAGAACATGTTCACAAAATTACAGTCCTCTAATCAACAGTGGGATCTGGTATTCTTACAATCTTGATTTATGTGAAGATGCATTTTACAGTGACTGTTAATGTCACTTTGCCATTGAAGAATAGGAAAGTGTGCCTGGAATAAGGAATTAGTGTCATTGGCCCCTTCACTAAAATTGTACGAAATAAAATAAAAACTACAGAAATTGTCCAGGGCAGATATGACAAGTGGGGCATTTTAAAGAAATTTCTGCATATTTTGCAGTTACCATATACTGACAAAGTTCATCCATATCACTAGTAATTATATAGGAGAGTTCAAGCTGCTATAATAATAATAAACTCTAAGAATTCACTTCTGGGAAGAAGCAAAAGTAATTTTTTTTTTTTTTTTGTAATTTTCATCATATTTTGTTACAAGCAATACAAGGTTGCCTTGTTTAATTGCTAAACTACAATACATAACCCAAAAGCAACTCTGAGTGAAGTTACTTTGATCATGAACAATTTCACTCTACAAGTATGCTATTGCAGAAGTGCCTTTTTATGATTTTCATAAAATGCTTTGTTTTATCCTCCTGGAATCTAATTACATTGCGATCAAAAATAACTTGAGTATTATTTTTGTTCCAAATAAATTCTGATCATTTTCCCCAACCAGGAAAGGACAAAAAAAAAAAAAAAAAAAAAAAGCACTTTTCACATTACTGCATTTCTCCTTTTGAGAGATTGTTAATTTCTATTCATGCCTAGCATGTCAACATGTATGCGTGCGCAGGCACGCACACATAGATTACCATTGTTTTTCCTGTTAAAATCTACACATACTTCTACTAGCTCAAACCTGCTCAAAACCAAATGGCTGTGTTTATTAGTAAAATTTTTGGAATCAAGCAGAATGACATCCAAAGAAGAAAGTGCCCTCTCCCTTGTGACTATGTGCAGATAATGGTGATAATTGTGAAAAATAAAACTACTGCAAAAAACATATAGAAAGGCTTGCATAAATTATTTAACTGACATTATTTTATGGTGAATGGATATATACTGTATATATACACACACACGACTGTGCATTCTTCATTTTTCTCCTTTTTCTTGTTTTAGGTGAAAAATGATCAGTTTCTGATAGTGGCATCTGGAATTCCATTAACAGGCAAAAGAAAGAAAGAAAGAAAGAAAAATAAAAATCAATAGCATAGGGAACAATTCAACATCAATTGTAGACTTCAAAAACAAAGCAGGAAAGCAGGAGAAAGGTTCTGAAATAAAAATTTTTTTTTGAGCTAAGCCTATGACATAAAACTGATCAATTCAAATAATTACAGGTCTGCTAATATCTGCCATGCACAAGTAAACAATACCCAATTGTTAATTTAAGCAAATATACTAACAAGGCAATAGTCAATTAAGTCTGCCAATAAAGTGAGTTAATTAATTTTCCTACCCAGCATATAGCACCTCATGATCAATAGCACAGGTTAGATATGTTTTTATATACATTTAATTCTGTATGGTGATGAAATGGTTTTGACAATATTGTGTCACACACAGAATTCCTTTTACTAATGATTCATGAACATATATTTTATTAGAAACACACACAAAAAATAAATATTTAATGGTATTTCTAATCTTCTGTCTTAGGTATGAGTCAGAGGAGATTCCAAAAAGTTTGAATAATGTTATCCTTAATACAGATTTTAAAAAGGGAGAGAATATTAAAAATTACCACCTTATCAGTCTCCATTCAACAATATGCAAATTTTACAAAAATCATTAGCAACAGAATACAAAATAAACTAGATTTTTGTTGAAGGTTTTTTCACTTGGTTATACTATAATCCTTTATCCAAATGTAAGCAAACAAAGTTTGCATTTGAAGTAACTTTACAGCTGGGCTAGAGGCTAATGGTTTCACGTCCCTTGCCTTAGTATCCCATAATGCAAAGCACATATCCTTATGGACATATACAATGCTATGCATTATGGGAAGGGTCATTACCCAGATGGAAGTCATATTTCTATATACAACTAGTCAAAAGGTTACTAAAATGCTCAGGATTGAAGTATTTAGTAAGACAGATGTTGAAATTTTTTTTCACTTCATTATACTATAAATTAAAGATGCCAAGAAATTATATTCTTCATGACTTCTATATTATTATTATTATTATTAAGAGAGACATCCAGGGAGTCAGGGACTCATCCAGGGATACCACATACTACACACACTAGCTATCATACTTATTCTTGAATTCATTCACACTGCTTGACCACACGACATCCAATGGCAATTCATTCCAATCACAGACCACCCTATGAAAGAAAAATGTAGCCCACATCCCCTTCTCAGCAGAATTCATTATTAGCTTCCAAGAATGATCTTTTGTCCTTTCCCCACCCTCCATAAAATGAAAAATTCCATCAACTGAAATCGATGACCCTTTGATAAGTTTATACATCTGAATGATACCACCCTTCTTTCTCTTGTGTCTGCAGTCTACAAATTCTCAATTTGTATTCATAATCAGTATTCCACAATCTGGATATCATTCTAACACTCTCCTTTGCACTCTCTCCACTGTATCAGAATCACAAATGAAATCATACCTGTGCACAATAGTCCAAGTGAGGTCTTATCAAGGCCTTCTAAAGAGGCAAAATGACACCATTTGCTTTACATATTAAAGTTTGTTTCAGCATTGCAATTATCTTTTGAGTTGTATGTGTGCAATCTTTGCTGCATGGCCCACCATCATTCTGTAAGTATTGCATATCAACAGCATTCCTGATTACCCTACCTATCTTTGCATCATCAGCAAATAGCTGCATGTCACATGTCAAATCCTTCCCAATGTCATTAATGTACAGATTGAATAACATCACGTACCCAAGACTGATCCTTGTCGTACACCACTTGTTACCTTAAATCTTGCAGACTTACATCCCATATATACCACTTTTTCATGTCAGTCAACCATCCTCTTATCCATGCTAATATTCTTTATTAGCTCTTATCCATGCAAAATCATTTGGATTTTGGGAGCAAAATCCAAAAGTATCATGGTATATCCATTCCCCTTGTCTAACTCAGTGATAACATTATAGAATGTGAGCAAGTTTCTAAAACATGACCTTCCCTTAGTAAACCCATGCTGTTCATTGCAAAGTAGATTCATTGTCAACCCATTTCTGAATGCTAGCGCTAACTATTTTTTTCCAAAATCTTCACCATCGCTCCTGATATACTGATTGGTCGATAGTTGGATACATCGGTCTTTGCACAACCTGTGTGTGCAATGGGATTGCCATACATTCTTTCCATTCCTGCAGAATCTTTCCTGTTCTGAGACTCAAATTATATAGCTTGGTCACAGGAATAGCAAGTCCAGCTACACTTTCTTTTAGCACTTATGCTGATATCCCATCAGTCCTTGTTGTTGAATTCTTATTCAGTTTGTGCAACAGCTCTAAGAGATCTTCTCCATACACCCATGTTTCTTCAGAAGAGATAACAGCTAACTCAATGTTGCATTCACCAGTGATGTGCTTTGTTGATAGCTTTTAACAAAATGGGCACTTATTAGGTGAACAACCTCTTGCGCATCTGTCACCCTCGCAGATGCAGAGGAGGTTGTTTGATTGCTAACGACAACCCAGAATTCTCATGGGTTGTCTTTAGCTTGCAGAGCCAGTTTCTTTTCTTACTCAGACTTAGCTCTCCGTACAACAGTTGTAACTCTTCTAGCCCAGTGGTCTCCAAACGTTTTTGATTGAGTACCCCCAAGACAGAAAAAATAAATAGCACGTACCCCCAATTGATTGAGCAAAAATCTATTGTAATGAGTATTATAAAGAGGAAATATGCCTTGTATCATCATATAATTAAAAATGCTAGATATTTTTACACATTATTTTTATTATTAACAGCTTACAAACATATTTATTACAATATTTAATGTGAACAATGGCCTTGAATTTCTTTCATAATTTCTTGAAATTGTGGTTTAATGGCTTCTGATGCAGCGATACGTTGCTTCTTTAAATTATCTGCAATGATTTTTATACGTCTACCAATAGTATTTGCTGATAAGGGAATACATTTTGGCTTATCTGTATATTCTTTTCCATGGATTATTTCTACCATTTTCGTGGCAGTTGGGAGTACTAGTGTTTCCCCAATGGTGCGTGGCTTTTGGTCTTTTGCAATTAAGAATGCAACCTCAAGAGATGCCTCCAAATATTTATCGTTAATTTTAGTGAATTTTTTTAAGTTGTTGGATTGAGAATTACATGTCTTCAAACATCATTCAAAGAATTGTAAAGATTTGTGTTCATGTTCAGGATGTTTCGTTTTTAAGCATCTTACTAATAATGATGGTTTCATACTTCCATCGCATAGCGTCTCATGGAACAATACACATGTAGGACGAGGTTCATTGTTGATTATTGTCGATGTAAATCCCTATTTCAAGTAGTCTTCTTGATAATTTCAAACTTTCTTGGGCAAGGTTTTGTTAAGTTTCAGATTAATGTTTTTATCACTTCATTTGACTGATAATGAACTTGTCTGAATAGAAGAATCAATCCTATCTTTTCCTTGTTTGTCTGATGTAGAAGTACTATCATAATTATCTTCAATTCACGGTTTCTTTGGAGGAAATTTTTTTAACCATTTATCTATTTTGTGAGGGTTAATTTGTAAAATTTAAATATAATTCATTTACTATTGATAATATCAAACACTTTTAAAAAATGTAAGCAATTTTGATAATATTAATTCACTATTTCTAGTGTAAACTTAAAAGTAAGCACAAAAAGGCATTGGGATTGTACAGAAACAATATATACTAAAAAATCGTTAAACTTACTACTAATAGTCAAATAATTAATACGACTGTGGTGTGATCTGTAGATAGCAGGATAACTAAGCAATTTTCCTTCTCTAGTTGGACTTGTCAACACTAGGATGCTCTACAAACAATGGCAATGATAAGAAGTAAGAGATTTACTTCCTAGTTTTAAAAAACAAGATAGCTTTGCAATGGATGATTATGTGTGCAAAGTTTCCCAATGTGTGCTACTCGCCAATTTAAGTTTACAGGATCTTTATAACGTCTTTGTCTATATTAGATATATGTTTAATTGATGAAAGAAAGTAATATTCTTTATCTTTAATTACTTAATTTTTTCCTATCAATATAAAACTTTTTTTGACGTACTCCCTGGGGTATGCGTACCACACTTTGGAGACCACTGTTCTAGCCTGCTGCTTATAATTTCCATAACAGACATCATCCTTGTGTAGATGGTATTTCTTTCACATCATCCATTTCTTATGAATTTCTTGCTTAATAAGATTACACATCCATTTGACTTTCACCCCATTTACTCTTCAAACTCTCGGGACACATTGTGATATTGTATAATTTAAGTATTTTTTAAATGCTTCCCATGTACTGTTGATGTTCTTCCATTCCAACAACCAATACCATTCCGCTGACCTCGGCATACTGATCAGTTGGTCATAATTTCCAGCTTTGTAGTTCAGCATGCAACTTTTTCTGAATAGAACATTCATAAATATATAGAGGCTAATAGCTTCACATCACGTGCTTTAGTATCCCATAATGTAAAGCACATATCCTTATGATATGTATAATACTATACATTATGGGAAAGATCACTACTCAGATTGGTTTCACCTTTATTGAGATCTTATCAGTGGGAGCCAGACCTCAATAAAGGTCCAAACCAATCTGGGTAGTGACCCTTCCCATAATGTATAACATTATGTGTCCATGAGGATATGTGCTTTGCATTATGGGATACTAAGGCAAGTGATGTGAAGATATTAGCATCTATATACAAGTAGCCCAGTTGTGAAGTTACTTCATGTGCAAACTTTGTTTGTTTTTCCTTTATCACTTGGATAAAGGATTAAAGATGCTCAAGAATATAATTTCTTGAGCATCTTTAATTTAATTTATAGTATAATCAAGTGAAAAAAACTTTCAACATCCATCTCATCCAGAGTATTTTAGTAACCTTTTGATTACTTGGGCTCCCACTGATAAGACCTCAATAAAGGTCAAAACCAATCTAGGTAGTGATCCTTCCCATAATGTATAGCACTATACATATCAATAAGAATAGAAATATGACTTCTGCATTACTTCAACCATGGTATCATTTTTGGGTCTGGCTCCCACTGATGAAACTTCAATAAAGGTCGAAACAGGTCTGGGTAGTTACCCTTCCTATAATGCACAGCATTATAAATGTCCATAATTATATGCATTAAACCACCTGCACTGGATTACTGGCTGATTTATAACCTAATCTCACCCTTGGAGACAAACTCCTCAGCACCTACCTCTCCAGTGTCTAGTCTTCAGCCCTCCTCCCTTCCTTTACCCAAATGTTGCCACAACTGATAATTCAGTTAAAAATGAAATGTTCCATCAGAAACATGTCTACTAAAAGAAAGTGTCTCTCGGTTCACAAAAAAGTCAAAATTTTTGGTGAGTTAGAATGTGGTGCAAAAAACTTGAAGTGTGTAAAAAGCTTTCTTGGTCCTCTTCATCAGTATCAACATTGCAAAAGAATAAAGAGGTTTCCATATCAGCAGCAGAAAATAACATGACCGAGAGAAAAAATTTTTAAAAAGTGCAAACTTACAAATGTTGAAGCACTGTTTCAATGGTTCAGTACACAAAAAACTGCTGATTCTCAATACATGGTACAATCTTGAAGACCTGAGCAGAAAATCTGTTAAACAATTTGGTGGATGCAATGATTTGGTATGTAACAATGGCTGGCTGGATTGATTTAAAAACCAACATAATGACAGTATGTCTGTCTGTTTTTAAAAGACATTGAAATCATGTTTATTATTAATTACTTTTTTTTTTAATTATGGAGAAATAAACTGTTTGGCATTAAGTGTGTGGTTTTAAAATTATGGACAAATAAATTATGTTTAATAATAAGTGTACTATAGTAGTTTATACAAGTGCATATTCAAGCAAATATCTAGGTATCTAGATGCAATCTAGGTATGTAATCATATACCTAGTTATTATATATAAAGTTATTGGGAATTTAAAAAGGAGTTAAATATAACTCATCCCTGATATAGTGAGCAATGGTTATGATGAGAAAATTTTGTCAGTCCCTTGGTGCTTGTCATAGCAGAGTTCAACCATATATCTATATCTTCTCCTCCTGACATTTCCTTCTGGTCTTTCCTGACACAAGTATGTCACATTCACATCTAAAGTGACTGGTGTGCTTTTCTGCAGGTATTTCATATTCTTCTCACCTTTGTAGAGAGAAGCTGGAATGCCAGCTACTAATCCTACAAAGCATCACATTTTTTTCACCGATGAGTTTTTCTCAGCTGACATGTTGATTACATTAAAGGGAGATTATGAAATAAAGATATATTTTTGCAGCATGATTTCATACAAAGTTTAATGAAGAATGATACACGAAGTTACATACACACACAAATATGATCTCAAAGTTGATTTTCACGTGGAAACTTGCTAAGAAAACACAGAACTTTTTGTTGTACATACACAGTTTGCATGACTTCTAATATTCCAGACATCCAAAGTTTTCACTCATGGGTGTGTGTGAACGGCAGGTCTTATTATAACAATCTATTTGCATTTTATAAGGTGACAATGAAAAATGCAACATTCATATGCAGCAATATTCTTAGACTTTGCAAGCGAATTTGATAGATTACTTCAAGACAGGTTGGTGTACATGTGGCAGATGATGTCAGATTGGTAAGATGCACTGGATGCTCTCTGAATGACACAAGCAAGTTGTATGTGAGAACAATGTCTCAAGATAAGAGATAATAGTGGTGTGCTACTAGGATCTTTTCTTGGCTGCTTGCCATTTAACTGATTTATGAATGATATTTCATATAGACAGAATGGGAATCTTCAATGTCTGCTGATTATGTACAGCTGAAGAGAATTATAAGCAGCACTGCTAATGTTAATTCCCTACAGGAAATTTTGAATACTTTTTGCTTGCAAGTAGTTTTAATAAGCACAAAGTACTGCACTTGTTAAAAGCACAACATTTTGCAGAGATAAGGCCATGAACTGTAGTAATGGAAATGTACTTTAGGAAGTGATTCGAAATTTGACAAAGATAGTTGACAGGGGACTTGAAGGTTAGAGGAAACATTGTAAGACTGCACTGCTGCTGTGATAAAAGAAGGATATGGTTATGCCACTATATAAAGCATTAGCCAGACCACACATGAACTACTGTGCTCAGATCTAGTCACCAAGATTTCATTGTGATGGTCCAGAGACAAGTGCCCAAGGCAACATAAGGTCTCTGAAATTATGGTAATGAAAGGAGATTAAAGGAATGTAAATTAATGTTTAAGTTAGTGAAAATTTTATCACATTAATACAGAAAAAGATTATAAAAAAAAAAAAAGAGCAGATGGTGAGATTGGAAGAACAAGAAGTCATTCCTGAAAGTAGTGTAAAGGTGTAGTGAATAAGGGTGTGAATAGTAGAATTTTTACATTGAGAACTGTAGTTGAGTGGAACATGTTACCAGAATGCATGTTGAGGATTTTAAAGCTCAATATGATATGCTGGTTAATGAGTGGGCATCCCATAATGTCTGCTGACTGATGGAGGTTGATGTGATAATAATCAGGACTTATCTATGTCTGCAATCACACTGGAAGTGTCATGTTCAGAACTACTATCTTCTCTTCATAGATGTTTGAAAAACTAATAAATGCATGTTTTTTGTTATTCATATGCAGCAATATTCTTAGACTTTGTGAATATTCTTAGACAAAGGAATTTGATCAATCACTTCAAGACAGGTTGGTGTACATGCTGCAGAAGATGTCAGATTAAGATGCATTGGATGCTCTCTGAAAGACACAAGCAGGTCGTGAGAGCAGTGTCTCAAATAATAAAGATAACAGTAGTGTGCCCCTAAGAACGAGGCAAGCAAGCCATTATTCATTTGCTTAGCTGAAAAGCAAATGCCACATATTCTAGCAACCAAACCTATCAACAACTAATAAAATCTTAATTAATCCTATCCTCTTCTACAAATTGGTGTAGAGGATGGAAAAAAAAAATGAAGTTTGCAATTTCTGAATGATTGTCTGATATGGTTCTAGTAGTTTAATTTGTGCTAGAATGGCTTTCTGGGCATCTTCTCAGATAATCCTGAGAAAGTACTATTAACATTTTCCCCATTTAAGATTTAGTTTATTCAGGTACTGAAGGTTTGTAAAGAAATATTCTATTTCAAAAGCAATGGAATGTCCATCGATAAAATTTCTGCAAAGTACTACAATTCAAACATTAGCCCTTGTATATATTAGATCTAAAGCTAATACAGTGCCTACACAAAAATAAGTGGGAGAAGAAACTCATTTTTCACAATGAAATAGATTGACTAACCTTTAAAACCACATCTAGAAGTCAAAGTTGCAAATTTAATCAGACAGATTCTGGACTACTAGTTCCAAATAATACCTTAAGGTATTTGGGACATATGCTTCACTCTTCATCTTCTTCTGATCTCCAGAATATTTACATGGATTCAACAACATTTAGTTCAGAAGATAATACTGATATGTCATGGCCAGCACACAGTGATCTGAACCATTTATCAGCTAAATAGACAGCTGAGCGTTATCCCAAATGATTCCAACAGGTGGGATAGTGCTATCATTATATGGTGTACACAGATAGGGTTTAACAGATACACTTGAAGGGGTTTCATGAACATTAAGAACAAAACATTACAGCATATTATTAAGTCCATTGCAAGTTTGAAATGTGGTAGCAATTTTATCGCTTCTTGCCATTTCCAGGTGATACACTCTAGATGAAGACTCTTGGAAGTCATTAACAACACTAGTAACTCACAAGAAAATCATTAATGCATCATGGCTTTTATGTACAGTGATGAGTAACATGTAAATTATCCAAATAAAGCATACCATGAGACTGTAAATAAAGCAGTTTCCATGAGATTGTTTTGTTTGGTCACTGTACTTTAATTCTCTTAAAAAAATTATTATTATTATTAAGAGAGACCTACAGGGAATCAGGGACTCATCGAGGGAGGCCATATACTACACGTGCCAGCTATCATACTTATTCTTGAATTCATTCACAGCACTTGCATTCACAACATCCAATGGCAATCCATTCCAATCATGCACCACCCTAGGAGAGAAAAATCTAGCCCACATCCCCTTCTCAGTGAAATTCATTCTTAGCTTACAAGGATGATCTCTTGTCCTTTTCCCACCTCCATAAAATGAAAAATTCCATCAACTGAAATCCTGTATGACCCTTTGAGAAGTTTGCAAGTCTCAATCATATCACCCCTTTTTCTCCTGTTTGCTAGTGTCTGCAGTCTACAAATTCTCAATCTGTCTTCATAATCAATTCTCCACAATCCTGATATCATTTTTAATGCTCTCCCCAATACATCAGAATCACAACAGAAACCAGGAGACAAGAACTGTGCACATTAGTCCAAGTGAGGTCTTAACACCATATAAAGAGGCAAAATGATCTCATCATTACATGTGAATGGTCATTTCAGCATTGCAATTATCTTTTGAGGTGTATTTGCAATCTTTGCTACAAGGCCCCTGAACTTCAACTTCCTATCTACTAACACTCCAAGATCCCTTGACTCATCAGTTTTTTCAAGCATAATCTCACCAATATTATATGACACTGGATATCTCATCGTGCCGAAGTGCACGACTTTATATTTACTAACATTGAACTGACATCAGTTTTCCCATGCCCACAATTCCAGACCATTCAAATCATTCTGCAAGTACTGCATATCAGCAGCATTCCTGATTACCCTACCTATCCCTGCATCATCAGCAAATAGCTGTATGTCACCTTGTTAAATCTTTCCCAACATCATTAATGTATAGATTGAATAACACTGGGCAAAGCACTGTTCTTTGTGTTACACGAATGGTTAGTTTAAATCTTGCAGACTCACATCCCCTATATACGACTTTTTCATATGTCAGTCAGCCATCCTCTTATCCATGCTAATATTCTATAATCCAAACCCATATTCTCCAATTTATGCAACAGTCTGCCATGCTGTATTCTGTCAAAAGCTATAGCAAAATCCAAAAGTATCATTGTATATCCATTCCCCTTGTCTAGTTCAATGGTAACATTGTTACAGAATGTGAGCAAGTTGCTAAAACTTGCTCACGTTACCTTTCCTTAGTAGACCTATGTTCCTCATTGCAAAGTAGTGATTCACTGTCAATCCATTTCTGAATGTGAGCCCTAACGATTTTTCCAAAATCTTCACCACCACTCCTGAAATACTAATTGGTCGATAGTTGGATACATCAGTCTTTGCACCACCCTTATGCAATGAAATTACCATACATTATTTCCATTTCTGCAGAATCTTCCCTGTTCTGAGACTCATATTAAATAGCGTTGTCAAAAGAATAGCCAGTTCAGCTGAACACTCTGTTAGCACAAGTGCTGATATCCCATTAGTCCCTATTGCTGAATTCTTATACAGTTTGTGCATCAGCTCTAATACCTCGTCCACCTGAATTTCTTCATCCAGAGAAAAGGTAGCA
Organism: Typopeltis vanoorti; assembly: GCF_054136105.1. Taxonomy (NCBI): domain Eukaryota; kingdom Metazoa; phylum Arthropoda; class Arachnida; order Uropygi; family Thelyphonidae; genus Typopeltis; species Typopeltis vanoorti. The sequence continues at coordinate 103,659,791 of NC_143552.1, forward strand.
GGGAGCTCAATGTTGCGTACACCAGGTTGATAGCTTTTAACAAAATGGGCACTCATTAGTTGAACAACCTATTCTGCATCTGTAACCCTCACACCATCTGCAGTTAGAAGAGTTATTCTTTCATATTCATTCTTTCTTTTACTTGCAGCATATCAAGAGAATTCTTGTGAGTTGTCCTTAGCATGCAGAGCCAGTTTCTTTTCATGCTCTGACTTTCCATACAACAGTTGTGACTCTTCTAGCTTGCTGCTTATAATTTTCATAATGCACATGGTATTCCATCAAATGGATGTGTAATAAGATTACACATCCATTTGACTCCTATCCTATTTATTTTTTGAACTCTGGGGACACACTGTGATATTGCATCATTTAAGTATTGTTTAAATGCTTCCCATGCGCTGTTGATATTTTTCCCATCCATTAACCGATCCCATTACATTGAATCAGTATACTCGTCAGTTGGTAATAATTTCCTGCTTTGTAGTTCAGCATGTAACCTTTTCTGAATGGAACATTAACTAACTTAGTCACTTCCCAAGTGAGTACCGCATGAACACTTGTCATCAACCAGAGGCAGAATAGTTACATCTTTAACTGAAACACCCTCTTACACTATAATCAAATCGAACATTCTTGACCTTGAATTCCTTCTTTCACATGCTGTTTGAGGAAGTTGTCCTGCAAGAGCTCAATGAATGCATTTTCATTCTTCTCATGGGATTCTACTGCTATCCAATCAATTTGGATAATTAAAGTCTTTCATTATGATTACTATTTGTGCTCATCTTGTCTATTGGGTGATGCATTTCTTCACCACTAGAAACCAATCCACCAGGTTGTAACGGCACTCCACTATGTAATTGATCTTGTTAGATTCCACCTCACACCAGATGGCTTCAAACTCTTTGCCACATGAAATACTGCTAGTAGCAGTGCTACAATCATAAGTCTCAACTCTAACTGGATTCAAATCATCCGATATCATTAGCAGTACAGACCCTCCTATCCTCCCTATAAATAGTGTTCCCTTTATTCTCAATACCAGTTAGTATGTCTGATTCTGATAGGAAGGTCTCACTAATGCCTACAATCTGAGGTTCCAACATACTGATTAAGGCAACAAACTCTATCCCTTTGTTTCTGATACTCCTAGCATTTGTATAGAGACAATAATCCATCTGCATGTTCTTTTGTATACTCTTGTCTGCAGTCTGCATGACACAGTTGGGCAACTTGCAGAACTCTATTCTTCTAGAGTGCCTTATACATGCAGACATCTTTGCACACATTTGATGGGTCCGAACTGGATGAATACAAAGTCAAAATCATTCTCTCCTTGTCAACATTTCCATGACAAAGCCCATTCCCGTCATTAACACAGTTATATAACACTGTCGCTCTTACACTCACATTTTCACCCTTCCTGCCTTTATAATTTAGTTTTTCTAGACTCCTGATACCAAATGCATTCAGGTGTAGGCTGTCCCTCTTATACAAATCCAATTTTCCTTCAAATTCACTCACTCCACACATCCAAAAATCACATCTATTCCTTCTACATTGCTTACGCATCAAATCATTTGCCATCATAGCCCTTCTTCTTAATTCACTTTTATCATAGAGGTGAAATACTGATGTTTCTCACTCTTCACACTCACCTCTTCCAACAACCTTTTCATGTCCTCTCTCATACTGAACTTATCGCAAGTTAAGTTGTTAGTAAGATCTCATTTACTTTTCTTTTCTGTTTTTGAATTGCTTCCTTTATATTTTTAATTTTCACTCTGGAAAAACATGAAGTTATAACTCGCTCATCAATAGAATGTTTTACTATAGAGTCACTGTACCAAATAACTTCTTTCTTTTTACTAACAACGTCACTTACCTGATTTCCGTTACTTCCTGACTTACCTTTTTATTACTAAATCCAATATATATACAATCTTTCTTATAGATATACAGCGCAATATTTCTCAAAGATGAAATAAAAACTGATATGAAATAACAGTCCAATGAATTTAAAAAAATCATAGTAGTAAAGCATCTAATTTCAGTCACTGCAGGGTATGTTATAGTGACTATAGTTATTGTCAATGACTGTAGGCAGGTATTATATAGCAGTATATAATAATTGTGGTCAAGTTTTAATGTCAGTAGTATTAAAATGTTGTGCTAATGTTTAATAAATTATGAACAAAAACTTATCAGGCTAGTGACACTTTTTTTTTAAAGCTCTCACTTGAAAATATGCAATAATAGCTTAATGTCTTATTTGTGCTTTACAAAAAAAGTGGCATTTCTATTTTTTCATTTAATCATTAAATACTGGGTATTAAAATAACTGTAGTAATAAATTAAAGTGATTGTCCAATTCAAAAATTTTCAAATAAGTATTCTATTGAATACAGAGAGAGAGAGAGAGAAAGAGAACTATATATACATTTCTATGGACATATAATTTATAGAAGTCCAAAAATATGGAAATTACAAAAGGGTTCAATATGGTAGTTTTGTTTAATTTAAGACCATGAAATATTTTTAATACTGTGCATGGAAGAAAGGAGAAAAATGTAGATAGTATTCACATGTGAACTCCATATCACTGATTAAAGAACTGGCTAATATTTAAAAGCAACACCTCATCATGTCTGAGCAACAAAATGCCCTGAATGAGTAAAGAATTAATTTTCTGACAATATGTTCATTTAATGACATTTAGTTTAAATTGTCCCTCTATTATTATTTTGGTTAATTCTATTTTGATGCATGTATGGTACTGTAGTTAAAATGTATGTATTCAGGCTGTTGATATATTGAATACAAAAGCTCAGTAGATAATGAATAATTATTGCATATTAATTATAAACTATAAATATTAATCAATCCAAATAAGACTTAGTAAATATCGCATTACATTACTATATCCACTTGAAAAGGATTTTGCCATTAATATAATCATAATTTAGTTTCCATGACTATATTTAACAATGCAATTTATTATGCTATAGCTGCTACCTGTAGTAAATAGTATAAATACCTAGCACCATCAATTTCTCCAACTGTTTTTTTTTTTTTTTTTTTTTAAATGCGAGTTCAAACCATGAAAGGTTGGAAATCTATAGCACATTAATACTAAGAGTGATCATATCGGGGTTACACCATCCTCGAATCTTCCTTTGACCTAAACAGAGTATCTTTAAAGCCACTGCAGGCATTTGAAAAAAGAATGATAGTTGTCTTATACCAGGTGATAATCATTATCAATAACTACCTCTTGAACCACCTTAAATAAGTGCTGTAACAAATTTGGCATGAAAAATTAGAAATAAAAAGACAGACTATGAAAATAGATAGGAATGCAGAAACATTGAAAACCAGCTACATTCTGAACAGAGAACCTATAGAACAAGTAAAACGTTTCAACTATTTTGGTAAAGATGGCAAATTAAATATGCAAACAGACAGAATTAGAAAAGCTGGTATGGTAGGAAGTCAGCTGAATAAATTTTATGGAATAAGAGAGGAATTAGTTAAAATACTAAACTAAGTGTATACAAGACAGTGTTTACACCAATTTTAACTTATGGATCTGAGAGCTGGGTTAGAAATAAAACACTTGATCAAAGACTGGAGACCGCAGATATGCAAGTTTTGAGAAAGATTAGAGGCATAAATAGATGCATCCATGGCAGAATCGCATTCAAAATGACAATATTAGGAAAGAACTTGCCATTCAGGAATATGTTAGCAGAGCTAATTTCAGGTGGTTATGGTCACTTTAACTGAATGAGAGAGGAAGGATTAGCAAAACGACTGTTCTTTGCCAGGAAAAAAACATCCAGAAGAAAACCAAGATGGTTATGACTTGATTCAGTAAAAAGTGCCATAGAAGACAGAAATATAAGATCTGATAATGTTGCAGTCTTGTCTGATAACAGATTTGGAGGAAAACTTGATTGGAAGTTAGTAATGATGTAACTTTTTCATGTATGACAATAATATCCTGTCTCTCTACCCCCCCCTCCCGAAGGGTATTTGATGATGATATAAAATCATGAAGAAAACAATTGTGATAACTGCAAAAAAGAAAATGTTCATGCATCAAAATCAAATATTCTGAATGAAAGTAATGAGCATGAGCAATTCATTTATTATAATGTCAATGTTAAACAGTACATTTATAATTATTTGGGTTTAAATGAAATATAACTTCCTCTAAAAATTGCCTTTGAGTGATGGGAAGGAGATATGCTGGCGTTATTACTAAAATTTTAAAAGGATATAAATATACAGAAAGTTTGGGAAATACTGTATTATGTATATTCCTGAGAGTGAATGTCACATGCTCATCATCATCAAATTCCACATTTACCCCCAAGGGGTGTACAGGATAAAATTTACATCATTACTAACTTTCTATCTACAATTTTCCTCCAAATCAATCTATTACCTGTCAAGGCTCAACATTGTCACATCTTATATATCTATCTATCTCCTAAGGCACTTTTATCCGCATCAATTCAATCCACCTACATCTTGGTCTTCCTCTGGATCTTTTTTCCTGCCAACCTGCCAGAGAACACTTGTTTTCTAATCTTATCTCTCCCATTCTGTTTAAGTGACCATACCACCTGAGATTAGCTCTGGTAATCAAATATTCTGAATGAAAGTAATGAGCATGGTATGGTCACTTCCTGGATGCTAACAATGTCAAGCTCTTTCCTAATATCCTCGTTTATAATATGATATTGCCATTGATGCCATCTGTTCACGACCCCTAATCCTTCTCAGGATTCTCATATCTGCAATCTCTAGTCTTTGGTCAAGTGTTTTACTTCTAACCCAGCTCTCAGATCCATAAGTTAAAACAGATTTGAACCCTGTCTTGTATACAGCTAATTTAGTGTTTTGACTAATTTCTCTCTTATTCCATATAAATTTATTCAGTCGACTTCCTACCATATCAGCTTCGTTGATTCTGTTGTCTATTTCCATATTTAATATACCATCTTCATTAAAAATCGTGCCTAAGTAGCTGAAATGTTTTACTTGTTCTATAAGTTCTCCATTCACAATGCAGTTGATATTTTCAATGCTTCTGCCTGTTTTCATTGTCTTCGTCTTGTTATTGCTGACCTTCATACCATATCTATTACAACAGTTATTTAATTTAGTCAGGGAATCCTGCAGACTTGTAGTGGATTTATTTAGAAGTATAACATCATCTAGATAAAGCAAAGAGCTCACATTAACATCTCAAATTTTGATATCAGATTTAATACCACTTTCCTTCATACTGTGATCCATATAGATAATTAATAACAGAGGGGATAATGTACATCCTTGTCTGACACCAAATTTAACATTAACCATCTTCCTGTACTTCTTTCAATTCCAACTGCTGAGTTGCAAGTCAAATTAAAGACTAAGTATTGCTCGATATATAATGCCCCACTAACACCATACAACTATTCAAAATGTAGCATTTTGAATAGCTTCTCTCTTGGCACCTTGTCATATGCTTTTTTCCAGATCTTGTTATATTCCCATGATTTCTCAACTATTTGTCGTAAAGTGAAAATGCGATCCTGACAGGCTCTATTTGTCCTGAATCCAGCTTGTACTTCACCAAGCTTCTCTTCCACAATCCTTCTCAACCGTTTCTCAAGTATACGTGCACAAATCTTACCAGGAACACTCAGTAGAGAAATACCTCTGTAATTCTCGCATTCAGTTTTATTTCCCTTTTTATATATGGGTACTATGAAAGCTCTACTCCAATCATCTAGAATTCATCCCTCTGCAATATGCAGTGCAGCAACTATAAGACTTTTATACCTCCATACTTGAGCATTTCTGGTTGAATATCATCTACTCCTGCTGCCTTTTCACATTTCAAGCCGTTGATGGCTTTTTATATTTCATGTATGAATAGGTATTCCTGATTGCATGCCTGGTCAGTGTTTTTTTATCACTGTGCTGTCATCACTGCCAGTTTCATTTAGCAACTTTTTGAAGTAATTAATCCATACTTCAAGGATATCTTTTTTTTCCAGCACTCTTTCCTCCATTTCTAAGCTTTAACAACCTCCAGAATATCTTGCCACCTTCTTGATATTTATTTCTATGTTCTTACCAAAGTGCTCCCATAGCTTTTGTTTAGCTAGTTTTACACAGTGTTTAGCTTTCTTACATTTATCTCTGTATTCTCTAAGAGCACAAGCTGACTTATTTCCCAGGAACTTTTGATTTGCTCTCTTCTTTTCTTTCACTGTCTCTTTAACTTCCTGTGTCCACCATGGAGTTCTGATTTTTTTATCCTTACAGACAACCTCATCACATGCCTCTCTGACTGAATCAATCAGTGTTTTCTTCAGGGCTTCCCACTGAATCTCAAACTCTTTCATTTTTTTCTTCAATCATGTTTGTGTATTTCAGTCTGCAATGCACATCTGAGAGCTGCTCACCTTTTATTCGCTTTAACACATTTTTGCATTTTCTTCTTTTCAATATGAAATTCAATTTTATCCTGCTTAAGACTAAATGCTGATCATTTCCAATTTCAAATCCTCTGTACACTCTAGCATCCTGCACCAGAGAGAAAACATCACTATCAACAATAAAACAGTCAACGAGACTTATTCCTTGCGTCTTCTCTCCATGTGAATTTGGGCACATTTTTATGTTGAAACATGGTGTTAGTAATAATCAGTCCATGTCCTGAGCAGAAATCCAACCGGTATTTGCCATTATTATTAGCTTTGCTCTTTTCTCCAAATTTTCCCAAAATATTTTTGTATGTCTGACAATCATTTCCTACTCTATTTAGATTTGCAACTAAAGACCAACTTTTCATTTTTCATTGTGTCAGTTGCTTTCTCTAAAGCCTCAAAAAATTCCCCCACTTCTACCTCAGCAGATCCTTCTGTGGGACGATAGGCACAAATAAGTCTCATTGTCCAGTTCCCCATTCTGATATTTCCCACATCACTCTATTTAATATTGCCTGCCATTCAAGAAGATTGGCCTTGTATTTAGTGTTGAATACTATGGCTACTCCTTTTCCTTGATTGTCACTGGCTGAATATAACATTTTGTATTTATTGCTCAGAAAGATCTCACCTTTTTTGTTTTTCAGTCATATATCGATCTGATACTTATCCAATTCCTCAACTAGCTCCATTTCTTTGCCATTCAGGCTTCTTATGTTGATATACCGATCTTGAACTCTGGTGATATTGAGTTGGGGTGTGTTTTAAGGTTTGTTCTAGTAGGCTGACTTTTCACTGTTTGCCCTGGTTTCCTGAAATTAACAACAGGGGACCTTGTTTAACTGGGCAACGCCCCAGCTGGCATGAAATTCTGTCATGTTGTACCATCATTTAATATTTTGGTTTAAGCGAATAAGAATACAATTTGGTCGGCTAAATCCCAAATTGTCAGCCCATCCTCGTTCGTTCAGCATCCAGGTAGATACTTAACAGAGTGCACCACGAGAAGGTGAGGATTGGACATTAGGTCAGAAGCACTGGTAAGTTCTCTGCATTCTTTTAAAGGCTATGTGGAGGGCTTTGACCCTTAAATACCCAGTCACATGCTCATGTGAATAATTTTAATTCATATCATAAGATATCACTTCCACTATCAAATTCCTGATATGATAGTGGAAGTGATACCCTTCAAGAAATGTACAGAATATTATTCTAGTACAACATAAAAAGTTCACATTATGATAACTTTCCTCTTAATTAGCCTAAAGATATCCAAAAATATCTTTATCTTCAGTTTTCATGTCAACTTTTATCATCTGTGATTCCTTTTTTTTTTTTTTTTTTTTTTTTTTTTGATTACAGTTTTTGTACTACTTCAGTTTATTTTCCCCCTTCAATAACATGGCATACTTGTGTTTCATTTTAAAACTTTTGTACATATTTTTCTTTTCAATTCTAATTATTTTTATCTTGAAGTTCTGAAACAGCATGAGCATATTGCTGTTAACAATGAGGTTTATTTGTTGTGTTCTTCTCTTCATATGAATTTTTGCACTTGTTTTATGTTGGATCATAGTCTTAATGATGAGTAGTCCATGTCCTGAAGACAAATTCAGCATGCTTAGTATTCTTATTAGTTTTTCTGTTTTCTCCAAATTTTCTCATCCATATATCTGGTAACAGAGGACTTGAACTCAATTCTAGCAAGACAAAGATCATGGTTCTCAAAGGAAAAACAAACAGAGAAGCTCTTGAGAAACAAGTGTACCTTAATGGAGAAAGAATTGAGGAAGTCAGCAAGTTTGAGTACCTGGGATCCATTATTAATGTGAAGAATTGCTGTACAGAAGATGTCAGAAAAAGGTTAGGAATGTCTAAAATCTGGAAGGATGGATCTATCTCCATGGGAACAAAGTTGAGGATTTTAGATGCAGTGTTTTTCCAACAGCGACTTATGGATGCGAGACTTGGAACCTAAAGAAGTCAGATAAGAAACAGATATCTGTTTTTGAGATGTGGTGTTACAGAAGGCTGTTGAGGATATCATATACTGAAAGGCGTACAAATGAATGGGTGTTAGAAAAGATTAGTAGAACTTTAAGGCTCCTTAAGGATACTGACAGAAGAAAGTTAAAATATTTTGGACACACAAAAAGGATGGAAGGAGGACTTCTCAGAACAGTAATAGAAGGTAAAGTTCCTGGAAAAAGAGGCAGGGGTAGACCATCAATGAGATGGATGGATGGCGTGTGTGAAGTGACTGATCTTCAGAGAGTTGAGGCTACCAGAAAAGCAAACAACAGGACTACATGGCGAGGCCTGGTGTGGAACATCACCGAGTATCAGAGTGACCATACGGCATCTGTAGATGCCCGGTGAACATAGAGATATCTGGTATTCATTTCCTACTCTGCTATTAGATACTTCCTTCTATTTCATGTTAGTAGCCTTTTTTCTAATTATTCAAAAAATTCCTCATTTCTTCTGTAGCAAGAGATCTACGTCTAAGAGATTAAATATGTGGCTTATTATCATCTCTTCACAATTCAATTTTAAACTAACAAAAAAAAATGTTCTTTTTTATCATCATCAAATTCCTGACATGTATCCTCAAGGATTGTACAGGATATTACAATAGTACTACATGTAACATTACATTGTTACTAACTTCCTATTAACAATTTTCCTCCAAATCAATCTGTTATCTGTCAAAACTCCAACATTATCAGATCTTATATTTCTGTCTTCTAAAGAACTTTTTACTTTATCAATCTAATACTGTTCACAGTTGAATGGCTCCCTTTTTATATATTTCTTCAAGAGTCTAAGCCTGCAAATCTTCAAATCTGATGCTAAGCTCTTCTCATTCTCAATTTCCATCCATTTGTAGTACTTGTACAACCACATCTTGAATACTGGATTACTAAATAAAACCAAAGTTAAATATACTGAACAAAATATTTAACTTTGTGGACATTAATTTATATTGAGTTACTTTAACTCTGTAATGACAGTGCACTTAGGTTGGACAATGCATTAGTATGAATCTCATCTAGCATGTGACGCTGCTAAGATCCTTTATAAGGTATTTTTAGCTAAAGGTGAGTTGGCCAATTCCAAGAGAGTAATTGGCAAAAGAATACATGCAACCGACAAACACAGCAAATAGGATTAACCACCCTATCACAGCATTAATTGGTTTTTATGAGGTGGAGTTACTTGATCATAATAGGCCAGTGAGTTTAACAAGGGGAAAATGAGAATACTTGGATGTTTATGTTATTGAGATATATCTCCTACCTAATGGAGATGTTATATCACAATAACAAAAACTATGTTCATATTTTATTACTGATACTATAACAAATGCTATTATAGCAAATCTATCATTAGCAAAAATTCCCAAGAATATCCTCAATAGACACAATGTTGTTTTAAAGGAAATTTACTATAACAAACCATTCCTATGGTACCCATGAATTTAAAATAGTCAGGAAAGTGTATATGTTGGTAGTAGTATGAATATGAGTTAACATTTCCTATAGTTGAAATATGAAAAGGTATAATGCAGACAGCCATAAGAGAAGTATCTACTATGAATGAAAGAGTATAATATTAGAGGATTATCAGGCAAACTGTTATATAATAGAAATTATGAAGATCTTTAAATTTACAATTTATAGTAAATCCTTACCCAACCCGCCTACAGCTATCATATTATGATCAATGGTGAAAAAAATTGAGGTATATAAAAAATCCATGGTATATCACATAAAAAAAATAATTTTTTCTATAAAACATATTCCACTGAAATCTCTTACTCTACCATAGAAAAAGATAAAGTTAACAGCACTGGTTCCCATTTATGTTCCAAAATGGGTAGTATTTCATTTATGGGGGGGGAAAAATGGATAAACTTCCAAAGGGGATAGAATACATATACACAGATTTCTATATCAGTAGCAACACTAAAATGCCAGCAGTTTTAAATGAACTGAAGTCAATAAATAGAGAAATAAGTCAGCATTAGATAGTATTGCTGCTGGTTAATTCTTTCAATTAAGTTAGCTGCAATAATGTTATTAACATTTTTCCCTTTAAGACAAAAAAAAAAAAAAAAAAAGAGTGGAGAGAGGCTGGATAACTTTTTTTTTTAAGAAAATCATATACTTCATTGAATGACTACATGTATTCAAATAAAATGCATAAAATAAATGTCTCATTACTATTTATAGTAATAGGACAGCAATAATGAAAGTGGCCAGAAAAATATTGAATCTAATCATGGTATTGGATTTCTGAATTAAAACGTTGTTACAAAATGTAATGCAGATTCTTTTATCTTTTTATTTCTCCATCACATGAAGTATTTAAAAATGTTCTAAGAAAAACATATACATGAATTATCAGTAGCCTTAAGACGAAATTTTATCTTGTTTCTTTTGAAGTGCTTCTGCCATGAAGAGTTTGCCTAAATTCTGAGTAGAAAATTGGGAAATCTGTTGGCAATAGCTATTAATCTGACCAGATATAAGAAGAGCATCTAGTCGAGGTGGAGGAGGAATTGGCTTAAAGAGTTTATTGATATCATCCTCTGGAAGTGGCGTTTCTTTTTTTGCCTCACGCATAGCATTCTCTTGAGCCTGGGAAGACAAAAAAAAAAAGTGCTGTTATATACATTGTATATAAGCAATGGTATTTATTCATAAAGTTTAAGTTTTCTTTTATGTTTAATACTGCTATATTTCCTTTTAAGGAGAATTATTTATCAAGTATTTACAATTAAACTTCTCACTAAAATTTAACTAAGATATATATATATATATTGACATCATCATCAAATTCCTGCCGTGTACCCTCACAAGGGGGGGGGGGTGTACAGGATATGACTACATGAAATATCTACATCATTACTAACTCCTATCTACAATTTCCCTCCAAATCAGTCTGTTACTTGTCAAGACTCCAACATTATCAGATCTTAGATTTCTATTGTCTAAGGCACTTTGTACCGTATCAATCCATCTACATCTTGGTCTTCCTCTGTGTCATTTTCCTGCCAACCTGGCAGAGAATACTTGTTTTGCTAATCTTTCCTCTCCCATTCTGATTAAGTGACCATACCACCTGAGATTAGCTCTGCTAACACATTCCTGGATGGTGACAATGTCAAGTTCTTTCTTAATATTCTCATTTATAATATGATATTGCCATTGATGTCATCTGTTCACGCCCTAATCCTTCTCAGGATTCTCATATCTGCAGTCTCTAGTCTTTGGTTAAGTTTTACTTCTGACCCAGCTCTCAGATCCATAAATTAAAACTGGTTTGAACACTGTCTTGTATACAGCTCATTTAGTGTTCCGACTAATTTCTCTCCTATTCCATATGAATTTATTCAATTGACTTCCTACCATACCAGCTTTGTTGATTCGTTTGTCTATATCCATATTTAATTTACCACCTTCACTAAAAATCGTGCCTAAGTAGCTGAAATGTTTCACTTGTTCCACATGTTCTCCGTTAATAATGCAGTTGGCATTTTCAACAATTCTGCCTATTTTCATTGTCTTTGTCTTTTTATTGCTGACCTTCATACCATATCTATTACAACAGTTATTCAATTTAGTCAGGGAATCTTGCAGACTTCTAGCAGATTTATTTAGAAGTATAACATCATCCGCATAAAGCAAAGATCTGACATTAACATCTCCAATTTCGATATCATGTTTAATACCACTTTCCTTCATAATGTGATCCACATAGATAATGAATAACAGAGGGGATAATGTACATCCTTGTCTCACACCAGATTTAACATAAACCATCTTCCTGTACTTCTTTCAATTCTAACTGCTGAGTTGCAACTCAAATAAAGACTAAGTAGTGCTTGATATAATGCCCCATTGACACCATATAACAGCAGTGTATTGAATAGCTTCTCTCTTGGCACCTTGTCATATGCCTTTTCCAAATCGACAAAACTTAAATACAGATCTTTGTTATATTCCCATGCTTTCTCGACTATTTGTTGTAAAGTGAAGATCTGATCCTGACAGCCTCTATTTGGCCTGAATCGAGCTTGTTCACCAAGCTTTTCTTCCACAATTCTTCTCAACCGTTTCTCAAGTATACTTGCATAAATCTTACCAGGAACACTCAGTAGGGACATACCTCTGTAATTCTGACATTCAGATTTTGTGAATTAAAGCCCAAATTTAACTATATTCAATATTCCTAAATAAATAAAACCAGCATGAAATAAATTATTATTATTATTATTATTAAGAGAGACCTCCAGGGAGTTAGGGACTCATCGAGGGGAGGCCATATACTACACACACACCAGCTTGAATTCATTTACACTGCTTGCACTCACAACATCCAATGGCAATCCATTCCAATCATGCACCACCCTATGAGAGAAAAATCTAGCCCTCATCCCTTCTTAGCAGCATTCATTCTCAGATTTCAAGGATGCCCTCTTGTCCTTTCCCCACCCTCCATAAATTGAAAAATTCCATCAACTGACATCCTGTATGCCCTTTCAGAAGTTTGTGATTCTCAATCATATCACTCCTCTGTCTCCTGTTGCTAGTGTCTGCAGTCCACAAATTCTCAATCTGTTTTCACAATCAGTATTCTGCAATCCTGATATTTTTGACAATCTTTCTCCACTGTAGCAGAATCACCAAAGAAACCAGACCAGACCTACATGCAATAGTCCAAGCTAGGTCTTATGAAGGCCTTATAAAGAGGCAAAATGCCTTCCTTATTTTACATGTCAAGGTTTGTTTCAGCATTGCATTGTTCTCTGGGTTGTATTTATAATTTTTGCTATATGACCCCTGAACTTCAACTAAAACCACAAGATCCCTAGCCTGATCAGTTTCTTCTAGCATAATCCCACCAATATAATATGACATTGGATATCTAATCACACCAAAGAGTTACATTTATTAACATTGAACTGACAGCCATATTCACATGCCCATAACTCCAGCCTATTCAAATCATTTTGCAAGAACTGATCAGCAGCACTCTTGATTACCCTACCTATCTTTGATAGCATTTAGCAAAATGCTTACTCATTAACGTACAGAGTGAATAACGATGGACCAAAGACTGATCCTTGAGGCACACTACTAGTTACACTGAATCTTGCAGACTCATCCATTCCCACACGTACAACTTTTTGATATCTGTTAGTCAGCCATCCTCTTAACCACGCTAACATTTTATAATCCAAACCCATATTCTCCAATTTACGCAACAGTCTACCATGCTGTATTCTGTCCAAAGCCTCAGCAAAATCCAAAAGTATCAATGGTGTATCCATTCCCCTTGTCTAACTCGAGCAGGTTGCTGAAACATGACCTTCTCTTAGCAAACCCATGCTGTTCATTGCAAAGTAGAGATTCTCTGTCAACTCATTTCTGAATGCAAGTCCTAACCAACTTTTCCACAATCTTCACCATCACTCCTGAGATACTGATTGATCAATAGTTGAATACATCAGTCTTTGCTCCATCCTTGTGCAACGTTCTGAGACTCAAATTATAGGCAGTTCAGCTGAACACTCTTTTAGCATCCATGCTGATATCCCATCAGTTCCTATTGTAGAATTCTTATTCAGTTTTGTGCAACAACTCTAGTACTTTCTCCTTATACAGTGAAGAAGTAGTGGCGATTTCAATATTGCATATACCAAGCTGATAGCATTTAACAAAATGCCTACTCATTAGTTGAACAATCACTTCTGCATCAATCACCCACATACCATCTGCATTCAGTACAGTTATTCTTTCAAATTCATTCATTCTTTTATTTGCAGCATAATAATAGAATTCTTTTGGTTTGTCTTTAACTTGCAGAGTCAGTTTCTTTTCAGACCCTAAGTTAGCTTTCTGTACAATATTTGTGACACTTCTGCTTATAATTATCATAACTGACACCATCCTTATGCACACGGTATTCAACATCTTTTTCTTATGAATCTTTTGCTTCATTAGATTACACATCAATTTCACTCCAAGTATTTATTCTTCAAACTCTAGAGGCATATTCTGATATCACATCATTTAAGTATTTTTTAAACACTTCCCATGCATTGTCAATATCTTTTCATAACACCTGTCATTTTATTTAGTTTGAAAATTTTCCTATATAAAAAATTTACTAGCAGAAATGGTTAATGTAATTTATGAAGTGGAGGGGCATTAAAGGAAATTTTATGCTTTTTTTTAAAATCCTACTAAACAATAGCATGAAAAACCAGCCAGTAATCATAATGAAGTTGCTAGGTTTAAATAATATCATCAATAAGGAAACACCAAATAAGCAAAGTATGTTAAACTACATATCAGCACAGGCTGAGAGCAAACCTCTATTAATGGGTAGCAAGTGCAATAAATGAGAATTAAAATATCTGAAATTATCGATGGACCATGGGTTAAAGTCTGCAAGAAAAATATTTTTCACTCATTCAAAATAAATAATAATAAAATCTAAAATTATGTAAAACGAACAATGCATAATGCAAATAATGAGTAAAATCATAATCATAATAAATTTTACCCTTTTCTGTAGATGCTGATGCTTTGTCTGCTGCTGCTTGAGAAGTTGTCTTTGAAAGTTTGTAAGTTTATTTGTTTCTTGACTAATTGTATCTACACATTCCATCATAGCTTGTAAATTCTTCTCTAGGACTGACCTAATAAAATAAGAATTAGACTAAAGTATATGATATTACATTATTTTTTTAAAATTCACTAGTGAGTCAAATTAGCAAAATCCAAAAGTATCAATGGTGTATCCATTCCCCTTGTCTAACTCGACAAGGGGAATGGATACACCTATAAACTAAGTAGAAAGTGAAGTTACTTCAAATGTCTAATGTTCAACATGACTTCATAGACATTACATTAGACAATTAAAAAGAATTGCATGCAAAAGGCCAGTAATGGTCATGATTATCATTATCCCATTAATCTGTATTGCCATTTAAACTAACAGTATTCAAAACAAAATGTTATATTCAGGCAATGACAATCAAGGAAAAGAAGGAGTAGCCATAGTATTCAACACAAAATACGAGGCTAATCTTCTTGAATGGCAGTCAGTCTCAAGTAGAGTAATGTGGGCAAATATGAGAATGGGGAACTGGACAATGAGACTTATTTGTACCTATGGTCCCACAGAAGGTTCTACTAAGGTAGAAGTGGGGGAATTTTTTGAGGCTTTAGAAAAAGCAACTGACACAATGAAAAATGAAAAGTTGGTCCTTGTTGGGGATCTAAATAGCAGAGTAGGAAATGATTGTGAGACATACAAAAATATTTTGGGAAAATTTGGAGAAAAGAGCAAAGCTAATAATAATGCAAATATCTGTTGGATTTCTGCTCAGGACATGGAATGGTTATTACTAACACCATGTTCCAACATAAAAATGTGCACAAATTCACATGGAGAGAAGAGGCTAGGAATAAGAAAAGTCTCATTGACTATGTTATTGTTGATAGTGATGTTTTCTCCCTGGTGCAGGACACCAGAGTGTACAGAGGATTTGAAATTGGAAGTGATCACTATTTAGTCTTGAGCAGGATAAAATTGAATTTCATATTGAAAAGAATAACATGTAAGAAAGTTTTAAAGCGAATAAAAGTTGAGCAGCTCTCAGATGTGAGCTGTAGACTAAAATACACAAAGATTATTGAAGGAAAAATGAAAGAGTTTGAGAACAGGAATCAAACCTTGGAGATTCATTGGCAAACTCTGAAGAAAACATTGATTGATTCTGCCAGAGAGGCATGTAGTGAGGTTGTTTGTAAGGATAAAAAAATCAGAACGCCCTGGTGGACACAGGAGGTTAAAGAGGCAGTGAAGGAAAAGAAGAAAGCATATCAAAAGTTCCTGGCAAATAAGTCAGCTTGTGCTCTTAGAGAATATAGAGACAAATGCAAGAATGCTAAACACTGTGTAAAACTAGCTAAACAAAAGTCATGGGAGGACTTTGGCAAGAATATAGAAAATAAATATCAAGAAGGTAGCAAAATATTCTGGAGGTTGTTGAAGAAGCTTAAGAATGGAGGAAAGAGTGCTATAAAAGGAATTAGAGATGAAAAAGGTGACATGAAAACGGGAGAAAAAGATATCCTTGAAGTATGGAGTAATTACTTTGAAAAACTGCTAAATGAAACAAGCAGTGATGACAGCACAGTGGTAAAAAACACTGACCAGGCATGCAGTCAGGAATACATATCCATACTTGAAGTAGAAAAAGCCATCAAAGGCTTGAAATGTGGAAAGGCAGCAGGAGTAGATGATATTCGACCAGAAATGCTGAAGTATGGTGGTATAAGAGTCTTACAGTGGCTGCACTGCATAGTTCAGAAAGCCTGGACAGAGGGACGAATTCCCGATGATTGGAGTAGAGCTCTCATAGTACCCATATATAAAAAGGGAAATAAAACTGCATGTGAGAATTACAGAGGTATTTCCCTACTGAGTGTTCCTGACAAGATCTATGCAAGTATACTTGAGAAACAGTTGAGAAGAATTGTGGAAGAAAAGCTTGGTAACAAATAGTCGAGAAAGCATGGGAATATAACAAAGATCTGTATTTAAGTTTTGTCGATCTGGAAAAGGCATATGACAAGGTGCCAAGAGAGAAGCTATTCAATACGCTGCAGTTATATGGTATCAATAGGACATTATATCAAGCAATACTTAGTCTTTATTTGAGTTGCAAGTCAGCAGTTAGAATTGAAGGAAGTACAGGAAGATGGTTTAATGTTAAATCTGGTGTGAGACAAGGATGTACATTATCCCCTCTGTTATTCATTATCTATATGGATCGCATTATGAAGGAAAGTGGTATTAAACATGATATCGAAATTGGAGATGTTAATGTCAGCTCTTTGCTTTATGCAGATGATGTTATACTTCTAAATAAATCCGCTACAAGTCTGCAAGATTCTCTGACTAAATTGAATAGCTCTTGTAATAGATATGGTATGAAGGTCAGCAATAAAAAGACAAAGACAATGAAAATAGGCAGAATCATTGAAAATGTCAACTGTGTTGTGAATGGAGAACCTGTGGAACAAGTAAAACATTTCAGCTATTTAGGCACGATTTTTACTGAAGATGGTAAATTAAATATAGAAATAGACAACAGAATCAGCAAAGCTGGTATGGTGGGAAGTCAATTGAATAAATTCATATGGAATAAGAGAGAAATTAGTCGGAACACTAAATTAGCTGTATACAAGACAGTGTTCAAACCAGTTTTAACTTATGGATCTGAGAGCTGGGTCAGAAGTAAAACACTTGACCAAAGACTAGAGACTTCAGATATGAGAGTTCTGAGAAAGATTATAGGCGTGAACAGATGGCATCAATGGCAGTATTATATTAAAAAGGAGGATATTAGGAAAGAACTTGACATTGTCAGCATCCAGGAATGCGTTAGCAGAGCTAATCTCAGGTGGTATGGGCACTTAAACAGAATGGGCGAGGAAAGATTAGCAAAACAAGTGTTCTCTGCCAGGTTGGCAGGAAAACGACCGAGAGGAAGACCAAGATATAGGTGGATTGATACGGTACAAAGTGCTTTAGACGATAGAAATATAAGAGCTGATAATATTGGAGTGTTGACAAGTAACAGACTGATTTGGAGGAAAATTGTAGATAGGAAATTAATAATGATGTAATTACTTAAATTAAGGGGATATTAAATATCGCATAGTTTTAAAACCGAATAAGAAACTCAAAGATCGGAATCAGAGAGTTTCTTGCCGAATATAGTAAACTATAAAGTATCGGCGACACTAGCGTTAGCCAATGCAAGTGATCCTAGTACGTAGTACAATACCGGCATAACTCGTTGCAAAGGTGGAGGAAGTTCAGATCGCTATTCTTAGGTATTTTCCATAATGTAAAAACACATTTCCTAGGAAATGTATGCTGTTATTACATTATGGAGGGAGGTCACTACCCAGACCGGTTTCAGCCTTTTTTGAGGCTTCATCAGTGAGTAGCTAGACCTAATACCAAAGTGTATAGTGAAAAGAACTTATGTACTCTGCGAACGAGTTTTCCAAACAGGTGCAACCATTAAGTTACTTAAGTATAAAGAGCTAATAAGCTTCATTTCGGCAATGAAAACATTACTTAAATTAAGTCCTGGTCACAGCTCCATAACACCAATGCTACTTTAAAGGAAATTCATAACAGCAAACTATTCCTTTGGTATCTGCTAAAAGTTAACTATAACAAGAGTTTTGATAGAAACTCAGTAAAAAACTATAGATGGGAGGGATGGGAGCAGTGGAATTAAATTTTTTTCATGTAGTACTATCATATCCTGTACACCTCTTGAGGGTACATGGCAGGAATTTAATGATGATGATGATGATGTATTCAAAACAGCTTGAGCAATTCTTTGAACAGATATTTAGATCAGTGGATATGTAGATTTACCCCCCCCCCCCCACACACACTCATCCCCAGTGTCTTTTTTGATCTGCTACAACAGTTCATTCAGCAAAACCAAAAAAATATTTTTCTTCAAAGTTTTAAGCCTGAAAAAGAATGACTTACTAATAAAAGGAAAAGAAATATTACGATTATGCTAAATTCTTATTAATATAGAAAATGGCATGATAGTGAACTTACTAAGAGTGCTGCTTACCAAACTGCTAAGAGTCCTGGTCATAGCTCCACAACACCAATGCTACTTTAAAGGAAATTCATAACAGCAAACTATTCCTTTGGTATCTGCTAAAAGTTAACTATAACAAGAGTTTTGATAGAAACTCAGTAAAAAACTAGAGATGGGAGGGATGGGGGCAGTAGAATTGCACATACTGATTCTTAAATAGGTTTACTAAGGATGTGACTCATATGGGAGACTTTGAAATTTAGTTTTTCGATTACATCTCTAAAGTTCAAATGAATATTTTTGGAAGAGAACAGATTTTTCTTAGTCTTTCATCTATATCATTTGCCAGAAAGGCATTTGTTTATATACTGTCTAAAGTGTAAATGAAACAGGATTCAATGGCTAGTGTTCTGCAAGGGCATATTTTTGTACAAGATGGTGCAGAGAATCACCATAACAATTAACAGCATGTATATTTTTTATAAATTAAAAAAAAGAAATGAAGGATTTCTCTCAATACTATCACATCCAGAAATAACAGATGGGTTATTTTCAAACAGAATAAGAAAAGCATTCTGTTTAGGGTTTTAAGGTGCAAGGACAACATGGTCGAACCATGCCAGTAAAGTTCAAAGCAGTTAAAAGGTAAAAAATAACTTGATGGTTTCAACCTTTGAGATCTCATCAGTAGGAGCCAGATCCAAGAAGATACCAAGGTTAAATTAATACAGAAGTCAAATTTCCCATATACAATATGGTCTATATATGGTGAAAAAACAATTTTCTGTACATGTTTAAAAACAAATGAAACGCATCGCAAGCCTCATAAAATCTGCCCGAGTGTATAGGACTCGGACAGATTATGAATACAACTGAAATAATTCCTGCACACATTGATGAAATGACAGCAGTCAATTACAACATGACTGATGGTTAGTTCAGTACTCCAGAACACAAATACAAGCATGTCATCACTCCTCAATGCAGAGCCAAGTAAGAACAACTTCCCCTTTATGGACCCTGCATAAATGGATTATTTAATTTTACACAATTTAATTCCAGTCTTGATTCAATAGAGATTACTGGTATCTCTATTCCATGATGACTGCCAGTGGAATAAAAGTTTGTCTCATGGTCAGCCTGTAATCAGTGTAAAGGGCAGATGGTGGAAGCCTGAGAAAGAAGCTGACCTTGCTGCAGTATCTATACAACCTCATTTTCCTTAATCTCAACAGGGCTGGAATCCAATAGAAGAATACATCCAAGTGTAGCTTCCATAACTGAGAGAGAACATGTTGGATTTGAGAGAACATTACATGTTTCAGCAATTTTAGACTTATCGCCTATGGGGAAGTAACTCTCTGAATCTGTGTGTATATATATATATATATATATATATATATACACATATATCTTTCTACTTTTTTGGTAGCTATATACAATATTATGTAGTTCACCACAAACTCTATAGCATATGGATCAGCAGTAAAGTTGTTACATTCTAGTGGGATCTGAGCAGATATTGTGCTATCTGAAAAGACAGCAAAAGATCCTAATAGTGCCTCTAAATTTGAATTGTCAGTCTAAACATGCAAAAAATCATGCTTGAAAGAACTGCTGGTAGACAACATGAGGGATGCAAAATTTAGGTAACTTTCAGAAAGAAAACTTATTAATGCATTGTAAGCAAACAAAGTGTGTGTGCAAAGTAACTTCTCGACTGGGCTACTTGTATATAGAGGCTAATGGCTTCACATCACTTGCTTTAGTATCCCATAATGAAAAGCACATATCCTTATGGACATGTATAATGCTATGCATTATGGGAAGACTTACCACATAAACTGGTTTCGATCTTTACTGAGGTCTCATCCGTTGGAGCCACACCTCAATAAAGTGTAATTATATACAAGTTGCCCAGTCCTGAAGTTACTTCAGGCACAAACTTTGTTTACTTACACTTGAATAAAGGATTAATCCAAAAATATAATTTCTTGGCATCTTTAATTTATAGTATAACTAAGCAGAAAAACTTTCAACAAAAACCAACCTAGGCAGGTCATGGGCCTTAAAGGTATTTAAGTACCTCTGATTATTTAATTATTTTTACATTCTGTTGTTGTCTTCTGGCTTTAATCACCAACTATTTCTCCTTCTCTAACCCACCCACAGGGGCATTACGAAACAAAAAGATGGTTTGAAGTCTAGTTTATTTTCATACACTATTTCTCAACATAATCTTCCTCTCTTTCTTCATTGCATAACAAGTTTTTCAAAGCCACCATAGAATTCCAAAAACAACCTAAAATTCTTTAGGTTGTTTTTGGAATTATTTTCTCACCTTTGCTTTGACCTGTATATCATTCAAAATGCATCCTCTCGAGATAAGTCTTCAATGTAGGAAATTATCAGAAGTCTGATAAAGCAAAGCCACAACTCTGTTCTTTTTAATGGCTATCAAAGATTACATTCAAAGTCGATTGTGGAACATCCTCCTTGCAACCTGGATTTGGTTCTGCTGGATTTCTGGTTATTTCCTAAACTAAAGATGGATTTCAAGTATGAATGTTGAAAATGACATAGGTCAAAGGTAAAGTTGAGAAAATATTCTGAAAAGAATACGAAGTTTTACCAGAAAAGCTTAGAAAAACTTGTTATGAAGTGGAGAAAGCATACTGAAGGGAAAGATATTATGTTATTAACCTGTATGAAAATAGAGACTTCAAAGTATCCCCTATGGCCTGCCTGCTAAGAAACAATTTCCAGTAGCATTTGTTAGACATAAAATTGATAGAATTCAATAATTACTTCATCTAACTTATGTTTTTTGTAAAGATTATTATTAAGGATCCCTCTCATCAAATTTTAATAAAATCTCTCAAGGGGCTGAAGGTTTCAATCACAGTTGGTCTCCATGTTAGGTACTGTTAGAAGTTTTTTTCACTTGTTCAAAATGCATCCTCAAAATGGTTAGACTATAATAAATTTAGTTTAATCCTTTATCCAAGTGTAAGCAAACAAAGTTTGTGCCTTAAGTATCTTCAGGACTGAGGCAACTCATGGTAAAGGTGGACCAAGTTCTCATCACTACTTGTCTTAGTATCTCCCATAATGCAAAGCACATCTCCTTGCGGACATGTATAATACTATGCATTAAGGAAAGTCTGGCTCCCAGACTTTCCTTAATGTCTGACAATTTCCTGAAAGTCTGACAAGACCTCAATAAAGGTCGAAACCAGTCTGGGTAGTGGTGCTTCCCTTCATAGCATTATGCATGTCCACAAGGCGATGTGCTTTGCATTATGGGAGATACTAAGACAAGGAGTGATGAGAGCTTGGTCCATCTTTACCACGGTTGCCTCAGTCCAGAAGATACTTCGGGCACAAACTTTGTTTGCTTACACTTGGATAAAGGATGAAACTAATTTTATTATAGTCTAACCAAGGGATAAAACTTCCAACATCTTTCTCTAAATCCAGAGTAATTTAATAATAAGGTGAGACACCTTTTGGCAACTCGTATAGGTAAATATGACTTCTCCATTGCTTACACCTTAGTATCACCACCTCTGGGCCTGGCTCCCACTGACGGGACCTCAATAAAGGTTGAAACCAGTCAGGATAGTGGCCCTTCCCTTAATGCATAGCATTAAACATGTTCGCAAGGAGATAGATGTGGTTTGCATTATGGGAGATACTAAGACAAGGAGTGATGAGAGAGCTTGATCCATCTTTACCACGAGTTGCCTCAGTCCTGAAGATACTTCAGGTGCAAACTTTGTTTGCTTACACTTGGATAAAGGATTAAACTAAATTTATTATATGTTAGGTACTCTTTCATACTTTGCATTATGTACTATAGGATGTTGAAGTATTTGAAACAAGATGTTTCAAACAGCAGCATCTGGTTTTTGAGGACCCGAAATACTGTGCATAAAAAAATGTCAGTACTGCTAAAAATACTACATGGTAATAAAGCAATATTTTTACTACAGAAAGAAATCAATTACAATATGTAAAACAATTTCTATCTTCAATTTAAGAAATAACCAGGTCACAAGGGGACAAGTACAGGCTGCAGGGAGCATGTTCCACAATCCTCCCTGCAGCCTGACAAGATAGCAAATTTTCAGTATGTTTTGAGAAAAAGTTTAGTTACTTACGCAGTTCCCATATCTAAAAATTGTTTCCCTTCATCTTCTGGAACAAGATCTGCCAATTCACATAATAATGAATTAATAAGATGTGAATTTCGTATAATCACAGGCACTTCTTCAAACAGATTTTCATATGAAATACGCAGATTCTTCAAGCTTAAGGAAGGAAAAATAAAAATAAATAAATAAATAAATAAATATATATATTAATAGAAATATGCAGACATGTTGCATTTAATAACCACATTTTCATAAATTCAAACTATCTACTGAACTGGAAAATGCCATAGAAAGGTCCATTTTACTCGTAAATGAAGAATATGACTTTTGCACTCATTTAGAATTATCTCCACTGGTCTAACTCCCACTGATGAGACCTGAATAAACTTCGAAACCAGTCTGGGCAGTGACTCTTCCCATTATGCACATTATATACATGTCCAAAAGGAAATTTACTGTGCATTATAGGATATTAAGGCAATTGATTAAAACAAGAAACATAATTTGTCTAGTATAATTAACTGGATAGATCAGGAATGCAACTAATGGGTTAATGTTGGAGTTACATCAGTTAATGTTTTGTGTAGCCAAGATCTATGATGTTATAGAGAGGAGACTTCCACATATCAGAAATTAATTCTTTGTTCTGGTTAAGAGTACCATATAAGCAAATCACCTGTTGACTCCTGGAGTTAACAGGTGATTTGATCACACACTCCAGTCAATGTTGATCACACATTATGAATAATACTGTCTGATCAATGAAAAGTTAACAGCTGAGTTTCTGTTAAATTTTAAAAATAAGAATATGAGATAGAGTTAAGCAACAAGAGTATCAATTTTTTTTGTCATCAATTTTTCATTTTCAATTTGGGAAATAGTTTTTCAAAACGTGACAAAAATATGTCAACCAAAGTTCTCACAGGCATTGCAAGATTTTTTTTTTTAACAGTTACAAAAACATCATTGAAATATAAAAAAAAAAATTATGAAATATATATATATATATATATATATATATAATCCATCATCAGGCATGATTTTTAGTGAAGATGGTAAATTAAACATGGAAATAGACAACAGAATCAACAAAGCTGGTATGGTAGGAAGTCAACTGAATAAATTTATATGGAATAAGAGAGAAATTAGTCAAAACACTATCTGTATACAAGACAGTGTTCAAACCAATTTTAACTTATGGATCTGAGAGCTGGGTCAGAAGCAAAACACTTGACCAAAGACTAGAGACCACAGATATGAGCCCTGAGAAAGATTAGGGGCATGAACAGATGGCAATATCATATTAAAAACGAGGACATTAGGAAAGAACTTGACATTGTCAGCATCCAGGATTGTGTTAGCAGAACTAATCTCAGGTGGTATGGTCACTTAAACAGAATGGGAGATGAAAGATTAACAAACCAAGTGTTCTTTGCCAGGAAAAAGATCCAGAGGAAGACCAAGATATAGGTGGATTGATACAGTAAAAAGTGCCTTAGAAGACAGAAATATAAGATCTGATAATATTGAAGTCTTGACAGGTAACAGACTGATTTGGAGGAAAATTGTAGATAGAAAGTTAGTAATGATGTAGATTTTTCATGTAGTACTATCATATCCTGTACACCCCTTGAGGGTGTATACCAGGAATTTGATGATGATGATGTTAATCCCTCTGTATAATGTCCCATTTAAACCATATAATAGTAAGGTTTAGAATAACTGTTTTCTTGGAACCTTATCATATGACTTTTCCAGATGTAGAAATTTTAAATACAGATCCTTGTTCTATTCCCATGATTTCTAAACTGTTTGTCTTAAAGCAAAAAATCTGATCTTCACAAACCTATTATTTGGCTTGAATCCAGATTCTTCACTAAGTCTCTCTTCTACAATTTTAACTTTTTCTCAAGTACACTTTAATCTTTCTCACCAGGAACATTCAATAATTACATTTATCTGCAATTCTGATACTGCTTTATTTCTCTTTTTATAGATGGACAATGAGAGCTATTCCTATCAGATGGATTTTGACCTTCCAACCAGACTGACTGAATTATGCAGTTCAGCTAATGCAAAACCACCCCAAATAACCATGAAAGAATGGTCCATTTGGTAATACCTTACTTTTCAGTTCATTTTGAGTGCAACATGAAATGCTCCAAATCAATGCCAGCCTGATTCGCCAAGAGGATAATACCACTCTACACTCGAACATAAAGGTTTGAATATGCCCATCTACAGGTTGGAGAGGAATGGATGTTTGTGGAAATATTTATGTGGTAGATGACTTTCAATATCAGGTGTGAAATCATTATCCTTACTTTCTATTCTTTCTCTTTTTTTTTGTTAAATTAAATGAAGACAGCTACGAGTGAATTAAATGATAGTTTAATAAATCCAGTATTTCATCTCCTGCTAGATAGACATCAGCAGATGCAATATAAGAATTGTAACATGTGCATAAGCAACACAAGTGGAAATGGCTAAATCTAAAGCACCATTGGGAAGGAGGTCTAAGAATTAGTTTCTTATATCCTGAGTAGTTTCACATAACTATATTAATTCAGATTGCACTGATTTTTAAGATCTCCTGGTTCCAAAAATAAGTCCCCTCACAGTTATACTTACACAGTGGGGTACAATATATTTTTCCATTTGATTCGGTGCAGGGTATCTATGGCATGCTCAGCTAGACCTGACTGACATTTGCAGAACAGGAAGATGAATTATACCAACCTGCTCAGTTTAAAATCAAATTCTGCTCCCCACATCTATTCTGCTATGTGAGTAGATTGTCATTCATAGTAGGCTTACTGCAAATAAAGGTCGAAAGGTAGAAACCTATCTGAGTATTGGCCCCTCCCATAATGCATAGCATTATACACACTTGAAGGGATGTGTGTTTTGCATTATAGGATACTAAGGCAATTAGTGTGAAGTCATTGGCCTCCAAGCAGCCTGGTCATGAAGATACTCCACATGCAAACTTTACTTGTTATGCTTTGATAAAGGATTAAACAAGAATATAAATTCTTGGCATCTTTAATTTAATTTAGAACCAAGTGAAAAAAACTTTCAACTAATTTGATCCACTATCCTAGAGGAATCTGTCAAATGTCTTGCTCATGTAGTTTATAATAGTTAAATGGGAAAGATAGCAATTATCTGCTTATACGAACATCCAGGTTATGCAAGATATCAAAACCTGACAAATCAGTTCTTGTCCATCATGCCATTTCTTAGCGTCACAGGGTTCACTGGAGCAAAATTACTCCTCCTATAGTACTTTAGTAATGTGGATATTTTGAGATAGGAGGAACTTCTTCATCTTAGCTCTTAAAACCTGTTCACTGTATTCTTTGGGAAGCACTTAAGAAGAGAGGTGGGTCCAGAGTGCAGCAGCAGAAGTCATGTAAGAGGAAGAGAGACTTGTTCTATGAGTTTAGAGTTGAGCTGTGAAGAGTGTTGGCTGGCAGTTGAATGTGTTTCAATGTATTTGGTAACTGGATGGGGGGGGGGGGAATAGTGATTCTAATGAATATTTATAATGGAAATATTTATAGAAGATGCATGCAACAGAAATGAAACACCTGTGCGAATGTAGGTAGAATAATAACAGAAAAGTCATTTAAGACAGCAGTCAGACAGATTGTCTGACTGCTGTCTTCTATATTGAATATTTTTAGAGGGCTATTAGGGGAACCACCCCAAATGTGGGAGCAATTCTTGATGAATATATAGTGTTGCAATTTGTACAAGGTTATAGCAAAGTAATAGCAGTTCAGAAGTAAAGCAATTCTTTGAGTAAAAGAGGAATCCTAATTTTTTTGGATGCTGAAGCGGCAACAGTTGTAATGTGTTTATAAAGAGCAAGATTGCAAGAATTTTTTTCTTTTTTTTGGGGGGGGGGGATAAGGCAGAATTGTGTTTGGCAAACAGTGCAATTGATAAGGTTAGCTGAGCCCCCATCAAAGAATAGTTTGAAGATTGGAATTAGAGGTTGCAAAGGTTGTTGCTTTCTATATTATTGTAGTGTGTGTGTGTATATAGTGCAAGATTTATAAAGTGAAAAGGAGGAATGTAGTATACTGTTGTTGGTTAATGTAGTGGATTGCGGTTAACTGAAGCAGGTCAATGATATGCAGCAGGAAGAGGGTAGGTGAGAGGACAGAACCTTGCAGAATCATAGCATTACTGATAGAGGACAAGCAATCAACCACCATCATGTGCAATGCATACCCAGACAGAAACCTGGCTACCTAATTGCAGAAGTCATGGGACAGACCAAATGATGGGAGCGTACTCAATACTTTTAGGCCATACCCAGTTGAAAGCCTTGGAGATATAAAGAGAAACCATTTGAGATTTGGAAATTATTTCCATGGTACATGACGAGCATATAAGCTATTGATCAGCACTGGCAAAATCCATACCAGTGGTAATTTATTAGATGAGTATCTGCAAGGCAATGCAGGAGTTGGGTGTTTATGGTTATGTTACTCTGGAAAGAGATTGCAGTGAGAGATATATATATATATATATTTCTGTGGTTACCACCCACGAAAAGTTATTACTAAACCTATAGTACATTCGTAACGTGAGTGGACTAAGGATTTTTTTCTCCCCATTTTTGTCAATTATATATACAGTGGTGCCTCGTAGTTCGTATTTAATTCGTTCCAGAAACCCGTTCGAACTATATATCGTTTGAAGTCCGAATCAAGATTTTACATAAGAAATAATAGAAAGCGAAATAATCCGTTCCCATATCCAAAAAAATTTCAATATTTTTATTTTTTATTTTATCTATTTAAGGTTTTTTAATGTTAATTATTACAACATAAAAATAACAGTGAAGAATATTTTTTTAATATAAAAATCAAAGATGAAAATAATGCTCCCGTTGTTAAGTGTCTTCTTTCTGCTTCTTAGCTGGAGTTGAGAATGCTGATTCACGTTCTCTTTTTTCTGCAGAGAAGAATCTATCTAATGTTGTTTGGTGCTAACGATTTTCTTTGATATTTTTAAAATAACCCATCACGCTGTCATCGAATAAGTTGATATTCCTGGTCACTACTGTCGTATTAGGGTGCCATTTTTCCACAATAGCCTGTGTTCTAACCCAAACAGAGAACAATTCTTGAATTGGAAATGCATCCTTTGGCATCCTTCTCTTCCAATAAAAAATTTCTTTTTCCACTTCTTTTTGTTGTTGATCGTGAAGATGTTGAAGTTCTGTGCTGAGTTCGGTTTTATGATCATCTATTAACTCCTCTACATCCTTGTCACTCACCTCTAATCCCATAGCTTTATCCAAAGATATAATTTCATTTACAACAGACTCTTCTTCACAGCTTACTACTTCACTGACTGAAATACAATCTGGCCAGAGTTTTTTTCAAGCAGAAATCATTGTTTTAATAGAAACTTCTTTCCATGCCTTATTGATAATCCTTAAGCAATGAAGAATGTTGTAATGCTCTTTCCAAAATTTGTGTGTTGAGGCTTGAGTGCTGTGAAGAATTCATGTAGGAGGTTTAATGGAATATTATCAGCACTGAGAAAGGATTAAAAACGATTTTAATACTTCAAATATTTCGTTTCTGTCACAGACATAACATCAGGGATTACAAAAAAAACCTTTTGTAACAACACACACACAAATATAATACAATAGTAAGTGAAACTAAAGTCTTATCTAGGTGGTGTGCCTTCTATGGGCATTAGCAGGTGGCCTAGGATGTAAAGAGGGATCTTTGATAATAATTGTTTCCCAAATTTTGGGAAGTTTAATGCAACCGTATTTGTTAAAATTCGGTTGATTCCTAAGTGCAGATGCAGATTCAAAGAATAGTCTTTCTTTTTTGAATTTACTATGGTGGAGCATGGTGGTTTTTTTCCAGGAGATCCTGTAGGTTGTATCCAAAACATGGTCTGCAAGGTCAGATTGACCATAATCGTGATTGCAGATGTATGACTTATGTTCTTCTAACCAGATAGTTGCTGATCTGCCTGTCTGTCCGAAGTAAGCCAGTTTACAGGCACAAGGTACTCTATATACTCCAGGCACTGAGAGAGAAGGGGAGCTGGTCTTTGGTGGAATGGATAAAGGTAGCAAGTTTACGGTGAGGCTTAAAAGCTGTATGGAGGTTGTGCTTTTTTAATGATCTCGCTATTTATTCTGAAGTACCACAGATGTAAGGCATGGTGATGGCATTTCTGAAGTCCTTCTGAAGAGATGGTCAGGGAATAAGGAAGGAATTGATTATTTTTTTAATTCTGTAGTCACTGTAGCCATTGGAAAGGAAGGTGTTGTGTATGTGTTTGATTGAAAGGGCAGTTTCACTGGAACAAAGATTGTGGGCTCTATTGGTGAGAGTTTTAATAATGCCATATTGCTGAAAGAGGTGGTGGTGGTGGTGGTTGGAGAGTTTGTGAATGCATCTGCCTGTAAGAGTAGGTTTTCTATATACAAAGAAAGGTTACCATTAGGAAGGCATATTAGTAAGGTGTCTAGGAAGGGTCCTAGACACCTTAGTAACACGCCTTCCTAATGGTAACCTTTCTTTCTCTGTATTTTCAGTACTGATCTCAGGTGTGCGTTTCTTAAGTTCACTATGCAGATGTTTGGCTTTCTCACAAATAATTCTCTCAGTAATAAAGTCACAATGTAATCGTTTCTCGTTTATCCACACTAAAAGGAGTTTTTCCATCTCTTCAATAACATGTGATCTCCTGGAGGTCAATGTTGTCACACCTTTAGCAACATTTGCTGCTTTTATTGCTTCCTTATTCTTAAGAACGCTACTTATCATTGACTTTGACATTTTAAACATCGTCACCAGATCCGTCAAACGTGTACCGCTTTCATGTTTCATGATAATTTCTGTTTTCATCTCAATTGTCGATACTACAACTTTTCTTTTAGGTTTTGTTCTTTCTACATTCTTGGATGCCATGGGCAATAAAAAAAAAAATGCCAAAATCAGTTAAAAATTCTCTACACAAACATATCGTGTAATGACTTGGCTGTGTAAAGTAAGTGATAATGCAAAGCGGACTGAGACAGACAGACACTGCACCGGCACAGGGAAGTGACTGAGGGAAATTAGTGGGGGAGAAGCATGCCCAATGGCATGCCGAAACTGTCTAATGCTATATGACTCTGAGTTCCTGGACTATAGTTCGAACTTAGAAATGCCGTTCGAACTGCAAATCAAATTTCTTGCGTTCTCAAGCATTTGAACTCTGGAACGTTTGAAGTACGAGGCATCACTATATATTTTTTATAATTTTTTTATTTATTTTTACTTTTTCAGCCATTTCAGGTCTCCAATAAGTGGGACAGCGTCTCACACTGAGTGATGAAATTCATCTTCCACCTAACGACATTCACAAACATCCATGCCCACAGCAGGATTCGAACCCGTGACCTGTTGGTTGGAGAGAGGATATGCTAACCACTCGGGCAACCAGGCCAGCAAGATTGGAAAGTAGTTTGATGGTGAAGATTTATTCTTAGGAATGGGCTAATTTCCAGAGCATACCAGTGGAATAAGAGAATATAAAGAGGCAACACAGAAGAGGAGTGCAAATCTTAAGGACAACTGGAAGAATGCCATCAGGACCAGGGAACTTTTTGGTGCCTAAACTGGACAAAATATTTCTAATGACTTTCTGAGGGGAGAGCAATGGGTTCTCCACTTTCTTCACTACTGGCCAACTTCTTCATGGAGACCTTCGAAGAAAAATCCTAAACTCTGCTCTACATAAACACATTGTCTGGCTGCTATGTAGATGACATGTTCTTTATTTGGTCACATATCTTGGAGATGCTCAACATTTTGTGTTGGAGAGAAGATTATTGCATTCTAAATACATACCAGAGAAGTCTGCAATTACACATTTATTCCAATATCTTACAAAGACATGTGGTCAGAGCAAGAGATCATTAATTGTTTGCATGTGCTGGATCCTTTCTTGGTTTTAGGATGGCAATGACAATTGCCTTATGCCAAGAGTCCTGAAAATCTTCCTCTGAAAGTATTCTGTTGTACAGTATGAGAAGGAGATCCATGGAAGATGTTTTATTATTAAGAGAGATCTCCAGGGAGTCAGGGACTCATCAAGGGAGGCCATATACTACACAAACACCAGCTATCACACTTATTCTTGAATTCATTCACACTGCTTGCACTCACAACATCCAATCCATTCCAATCATACACCACCCCATGAGAAAAAAATCTAGCTCTCACCTCCTTCTTAGCAGCATTCATTCTCAGCTTCTAAGGATGCCCTCTTGTCCTTTTCCCACCCTCCATAAATTGACATCCTGTATACCCTTTCAGAAATTTGTAAGTCTCAATCATATCACCTCTGTCTCCTGTTTGCTCCGCAGTCTACAAATTCTCAATCTGTTTTCAAAATCAGTATTCCATAATTCTGATATCATTTTTAACACTCTCCTTTGAAATCTCTCCAAAATATCAGAATCACATCAGAAACCAGAAGACCAGACCTGCACACAACAGTCCAAGTGAGGTCTTATATCATGGCCTTGTAAAGAGGCAAAATGACATCCTTATCTTTACATGTGAACATTCGTTTCAGCATTGCAATTATTTTTTGAGTTGTATTTGCAATCTTTGCTACATGGCCCCTAAATTTCAACGTCCTATCTACTAACATGCCAAGATCCCAATCCTCATCAGTTTCTTCAAACATAATCCCACCAATATAATATGACATTAGATATCTAATCATGCCGAAGTGAATGATTTTACTTTACTGACATCCATTCATCAGCCCATTCAAATCATTCTGCAAGTACTGCATATCAGCAGCATTCCTGATTACCCTACCAATCTTTGTATCATCAGCAAATAGCTGTATGTCATTAAAATCCTTCCAAATATCATTAATGTATAGACTGAATAACAGTAGACCAAGTCATCATCCCTGTGGTACACCACTGGTTACCTTAAATCTTGCACTCACATCCCCCATATACCACTTTTTGATATCTGTCAGTCAGCCATCCATGCTAATATTTTATAACCCAAATCCATTTTCTCCAATTTATGCAGTCTACCATGCTGTATTCTATCAAAAGCCTTACTAAAATCCAAAAGTATCATGGTGTATTCATTCCCCTTGTCTAGTTCAATAGTAACAATGTTATAGAATGTGAGCAAGTTGCTAAAAGATGACCTTCCCTTAGTAAATCCATGTTGCTCATTGCAGAGTAGAGATTCTCTGTCAACAAATTTCTGAATGTGAGCCCTAATCAAATTTTCCAAGATCTTCACCACCACTCCTGAGATACTAACTGGACAAGAGTTGGATACATCGGTCTTTGCACCACTCTTATGCAATGGAATTACCATACATTCTTTCCATTCCTGCACAATCTTCCCTGTTCTGAGACTCATATTAAACAACCTTGGCAAAGGAATAGCCAGTTCAGCTGAACACTTAACACACGTGCTGATATCACATCAGTCCTTATTGCTGAATTCTTATTCAGTTTATGTAGCAGTTCTAATACCTCGTACTCATACATTTGAGTTTCTTCATCCAGTGAAAAGGTAACAGTAAGCTCAATGTTGTGTACACCAGGTTGATAGCTTTTAACAAAATGGGCACTCATTAGTTGAACAACCTATTCTGCATCTGTAATCCTCACGGCATCTGCAGTTAGAGTTATTCTTTCATATTCATTCTTTGTTTTACTTGCAGCACATCAATAGAATTATTGTGGGTTGTCTTCAGCATGCAGAGCCAGTTTCTTTTCATACAACAGTTGTGACTAATCTAGCCTGCTGCTTATAATTTTCATAATGCACATGGCATTCCTTCCACAACATCCTTTTCTTACGAATTTCTTGTTTAATAAGATTACACATCCATTTGACTCCTACTCTCGGGACAATCTGATATCGCATAATTTAAGTATAGGTTTAAATGCTTCCCATGAACTGTTGATATTCTTTCCCATCCATCAACCGATCCCATTCCACTGAACTCAGTATAGTCCTCAGTTGGTCGTAATTTCCTGCTTTGTAGTTCAGCATGTAACCTTTTCTGAATGGAACATTCGTAAACTCAGTCACTTTACAAGTGAGTACTGCATGATCACTGTCAGCAACCAGAGGCAGAATAGTTACATCTTTAACTGAAACACCCTCTTACACTATAATCAAATCTAACATTCTTTGATCTAGAATTCCTTCTGTCACATGCTGTTTGAGGAAGTTGTCCTGCAACAGCTCAATGAATGCATTTTCATTCTTCTCATATTTTACTGCTACCCAATCAATATTTGGATAATTAAAGTCTCCCTTTATGATTACTCTTTTTGCGCTTGTCTATTTGGAGATGCATTTTTTCATCACTAGCAACCAATCCACTAGGTCTGTAACAACACACCACTATGTAATTGATCTTGTTTGATTCCACCTCATACCAGATGGCTTCAAACTCACTGCCACATGAAATACTGTTAATAGTAGTACTACAATCATGTCTCAACACTAACTGGATTCAAGTCACCCGATATCATTAGCAGCATGCCCCTCCTCTCCTATCCTTCCTAAAATAGTGTGCCCTTTACACTCGATACCAGTTAATGTGTCTGATTTATCATCTCATAATGGATGTCATTTCTCTTGTTGCACTTTCGATATTAAAAATTGAGGAAGATATGAGGCTATTGCTGTCATTCTAGCAAAATTTTCCCTAAAGTGTCAACAATAGATTGCCAACATTTTGTTGAAATGTTTTTGCCCTGTTATATAGGGTTTTTATAATCCCATAATGTTGGGAGGGGGAGGAGGAATGTGCTGGTGAATGTATATATCTGTATATGTGGGTTTTCTGTAAATGGAGAACACCAAGGATCCATCAGGATGGCATGTAACCAACCTGATGGATCCTTAACACATCTATAACCTGTTTAAGGATCCATCAGGTTAGTTACATGCTGGCCTGATGGATCCTTGACATTCTCCATTTACAGAAAACCCACACACATACAGGTAGATACATTCACCAGCTGGCACCCCCCCCCCAACAATATGGGATTATAAAAACCCTATATAACAGGGCAACATTTACCAGTTCTGACAGCATTACCCTAACTACTGAACTTGATCACATTCTCAACACTTACTTAGGCAATGGCTACAATCTCCCCCCCTCACAAAATAAAATCCTGTAACTACATCCCCCCCCATTTCAAAGCAAAGATTACTAAAAATCTATCAACATTCCACATATCCAGGACACATGCAAAAAGTTAACAAAAATCCCATGGAAATGCAACCTTACAACCACTTATAGACTGTAATAATAAATTTAGTTTAATCCTTTATCCAAGTGTGAGCAAACAAAGTTTGCGCCTGAAAGTATCTTCAGGACTGGGTTAAGGTGGTACTACACCAGGGCAACTCGTTGCAAAGGTGGAGCAAGCTACCAACACTCCTATCCTAGTATCTCCCATAATGCAAAACACATCTCCTTGCGGATATGTCTAATGTTATGCATTAAGGGAAGGGCCACTACCCAGACCGGTTTCAACCTTTATTGAGGTCTCTTCAGTGGGAGCCAGGCCCAAGTCGAGATATCAGGAAGAAGCATTAGCAGGTCATCTCCACCTATAGGAATTGCCAATTGGTGTGCCACCCTTTTTTAATAAATTACTCTGGATTTAGAGAAAGATGTTGAAAGTTTATTTTCCACTTGGTTAGAGTATAATAAATTTAGTTTAATCCTTTATCCAAGTGTGAGCAAACAAAGTTTGCGCCTGAAAGTATCTTCAGGACTGGGTTAAGGTGGTACTACACCAGGGCAACTCGTTGCAAAGGTGGAGCAAGCTACCAACACTCCTAT
The DNA here is from genome assembly GCF_054136105.1 of Typopeltis vanoorti. Lineage (NCBI taxonomy): Eukaryota > Metazoa > Arthropoda > Arachnida > Uropygi > Thelyphonidae > Typopeltis > Typopeltis vanoorti. Next base: position 103,695,001 of record NC_143552.1, read on the forward strand.
CCTAGTATCTCCCATAATGCAAAACACATCTCCTTGCGGATATGTCTAATGTTATGCATTAAGGGAAGGGCCACTACCCAGACCGGTTTCGACCTTTATTGAGGTCTCTTCAGTGGGAGCCAGGCCCAAGTCGAGATATCAGGAAGAAGCATTTGCAACGAGTTGCCCTGGTGTAGTACCACCTTAACCCAGTCCTGAAGATACTTTCAGGCGCAAACTTTGTTTGCTCACACTTGGATAAAGGATTAAACTAAATTTATTATACTCTAACCAAGTGGAAAATAAACTTTCAACATCTTTCTCTAAATCCAGAGTAATTTATTAAAAAAAGGGTGGCACACCAATTGGCAATTCCTATAGGTGGAGATGACCTGCTAATGCTTCTTCCTGATATCTCGACTTGGGCCTGGCTCCCACTGAAGAGACCTCAATAAAGGTCGAAACCGGTCTGGGTAGTGACCCTTCCCTTAATGCATAACATTAGACATATCCGCAAGGAGATGTGTTTTGCATTATGGGAGATACTAGGATAGGAGTGTTGGTAGCTTTCTCCACCTTTGCAACGAGTTGCCCTGGTGTAGTACCACCTTAACCCAGTCCTGAAGATACTTTCAGGCGCAAACTTTGTTTGCTCACACTTGGATAAAGGATTAAACTAAATTTATTATACTCTAACCAAGTGGAAAATAAACTTTCAACACTTATAGACTGCATAAAAAATTGGCATCCCTTATCTGTTCCACCCAAGACCAGCCACATTCCTTAGATCTACCAGGTCCCCTGCAGTTGCAAACTGTCCTATTATGGCCAAACAGCCAATATCAGAATTTCTGAACATAAGGACTACATCTGGTCCCACCATTACAGCCACTGAGGACTTGCTGATCATGTTTTAGACATCCACCACAGGATATGCTGGAAGAAACACACTCTATTAAACCACAACAAATAAAGATATGAGAGGCTATTCCTTGAATCCGCCTCAGCCTCTGAGAAACTTTCCAAACCTCAAATTTGGGTGCATGAGATTACTCCAAATTTTGGAAACACTCATCCTCAGATCTTCAGCCCAATGGCCAAGAGCACCCAATCTCACCAACTAAGGAGTGTCATTTAGGGCTCTAGGCCTGACTTTGGTTGCCTTTCTTCAGCCTCATTTGCCCAGTGTTAGTATCTGTGTGCACATAATGTTTTGATCCCTGACGATGGCAATGTAACATTGCCAAAATATAGGAAAGTATTAATTAAAGTTAATATAATTAATATTTTAGCATATGTTGTTATTTCCTGAAAAATAGTAGTTAGAAAGCACAATCAGATAAGATAAGAGACATTATATAGGCATTGAAATATTCAAATGGCAATGCGCAGATCATATTGCAAGAAGTAACACTCATAAATGGACAAAGTTGATATCAGAATGGTATCCCAGATATGGAAAGAGCTATAGGAAGACCAAAAAGATGGTGGGAGGATGAGATTAAAAGAGATGGCTGGATAACTACTTCTAATGCTAGAGACAGAATTATTTCTGTTCCTATCTTCTCATAAAATGTTTAGCAATTCAATCAATGATGAAATGCTTACAAGGGCTATCTAAACAATCTCTAATTTAAATGAACTCCAACAAAGCAAGCATCATTTGGTTCCTCCAAATGTCACCTAGCCTAGACCTCCTATGTTGAAAAAAACAGAGGGAAATCCATGTTTTTCTCTTATTTCAGTAATATGATCAGTTTGTCTATAATGCTTTGAGAATAGAAATTCCATAATGATTGTTATCTGGGTGTGATTTTTTTATTATATTTTAGAACTTCACAAGTTCTGATTCTCAGACCAAATAATGTTGTCTATTAGAGCTAATTCTCGGTAATGAATGAAGTCAATCTCTATCACCCATACCCCATAGAAAACCTATAAAAGAAGGGTTTTCCATAAAGAGAAGCTTAAATGCAAGATCATTAGAAGCATAACAATAATGAGCAGTCTAAAAACAGTAAAATATTACTGGTTTCCTTCTTAACAGTGAACTTTATTCTTTGATGAATGCCATTAATGTTTCTGAGTAATGTTAAGACCTTTCTGAGGATGGCATACAGCAAATATACTATCAATCAACTGCTACCAACAATCGGGTCCAGGAGATCCTATAATGGTCCTCCTCTATTTTCTTGTTTTTGGCAACCTAAATAACAAGAAATGCAATGTACATACTGCTGAAATAAAATTGAGTCTAGATGACTATGCCTAATCTTTGCTGTAACCAAATGATGTTACTTAATCACAGTTCTTGCAATGTATTATTTAAAGAGTGATGCATAGAGCTTCTTCAATGAGTAAATCTTGATAAGAAAACAATTTATGCTGAAGAAAGAAAATGTGCTAACCTTACTGAAACAGAAGCATTTCAAATGGATATTTTTTGTAACGTAATATTTATCTTCAGGTCATATTGTTGTCGACATCATCTATGTGTATCAATCATGTTGTAAACTGCATGCTATTAACTATTTTTAATGGCTATATTAGTGATCTGAAGAAGCTAGCCATTAATGCTTAACGAAATATTAGCAGAAATAATTGATTACTAATATTAGCCAATGTCACAATTCTTTCAGTAAGTACAACATAACAAGTCTTCCTTCGTGTTACTATTTGTAAGTCCTTATATGTCATTCTTATCTTTTAAAAAAAAAAAAAAACTTAAAATGAATGTGCTACCAGGCTAATCTGAGTAAACTGAGTAAATGAGCCCCTTTGGCAGACAAGAGCATGTCACTGATTAACATAAAGCAGTTACTATACTGGCATAATGCCAGTATAGTAACTGGCATTACGTTGCCAAAGAGCAGATGTGTTGCACTTCATTTTTGCTGTTATCTTATTTCACCTTCCATTTTATTAATACTGCACAGTAAGTGATGTTAATAAAAAGAAACATGATAATGAAAATGAAGAATAAACATTTAAACATTTGTATAACATAAGTGATTTCTTTAAAATCAAGCAAATTATAATAATAAAGACTATGTTTCATTAATTTGGATAAATAATCATTGTTTAAAAATAAGCTATTTTTTTGTTGACCTTTATTTCACATTAGAATTACTATACTCAAATTTCATTGTCGGGAAGGAATACAACCTGTTTTTAACAAATACATTTGTTAATAAATAAATAAATAACAAATAGCAGAAATAAATTCCCACTTTAAAAGTTTTCATTGTACAAGTTTGTGCTAGGAATGAATGAATTTGTAAAGTCAGGAACTACCTGTTTATATCCATGGGAATACATGCAGTGACAGCACAATATTTCATGACCAGTTGTTCTTTCTTATAATTTTCTTCAGTATTCTCATATGTGTCGTCTTTGATTCATGATTTAAATGTTTTATTTCTAAATGAATTCTGTGATCAGATCCATATGCTAAAACTGTGGAACCATCATAGCTGATTTTTCTTATACCATATCAATTTATTCAACTGCTTTCATATTATACCAGACTTATTTCATTTGCTGTTTCTATATTTAATTTGAAAAGTTCACTAAAAATTATGCTTAAATAACTAAAGGTATAACCTGCTCAAACAGATCAAAGATCAGGAGACAAGAGTAATGAAAAAATACCGCATTTGCCAGCATATAAGATGCACCCCCTTTTTTGTACACATTTTTTAGGAGAAAAACTTTATCACTGAACATTATAATGAATTTACAGTATTTCAAATATAAAGTAATAAGTAGGTCTATTTTCAACAAATACCTAATCTAACTAGGAAAGAGTACCCACCTTTTAATCTTCTTAGTCAAAATGGCTTATGAATATAGACATCTAAAGGTTGAAGCTAACTAGTTAGACTTCCTGGAAGTACAGCTAACTGAGTTTTCAATTCTTGAATTTATTTTTAACATCTTCTGTTCTGTGAGAACGAAACTGATCCCATACTAGCAGGGCAGGCTTCTTCAATAGCCAGGGCACCTAGATCAAATTTTATCTATTCATAACTTCATTCCTCCTCCATCCATCCAGCCTTTTGCATGAACATGTACAAACACTCCTTTAAGCAGTTTTTCTTTGGGTAGCGTCTTCCTTTTAAAAATCAACAATGGCAGCAATTTTGTCCCATCAGCTCAGCAGGATAAAACAACCATGTAGTGAGTTTTTTCGTGCCCCAAAGTTTTAACAGTAACACTTTTTGTGTCCTTGGAATCTACAGTTTTGTTTGAGGGCATATCAAAAGTCAGCAAAACCTCGTGCATGTTTCCTATTTGCGCAAGTTCAAAATTTTCTCGTTTTCTTGCGTTAATGACGAATCGATGAAATTCAATAATTTTTTCTTCATTATTCAGCTGGCATCTTTTGTGATATTTTTGTTTTAGTCCACATACATAGTCGGTTTCTCTTCACGAATCTTGAACACCATGATGTTGATCCAGTAAAGTTGGCGACCACTCTGTTAGTGTGGCTATCGCTTTCGCTTGATGAATAATCATTTTTGTAGACACTGAAAGTCCCGCTTTTCTGTGGTCTAAAATCTAACTATTCAGTTCTGTCCAATTTGCAGTTTCACTTCATAGTTTATGTTTACTGCGAGTTGCTTTTTTTTAGCTCCTCTTCCTGATTCCACCAAATTCTTATCATTTTCTCAGTTGGGGGTGGCCTTAATTCCTCTCTGCAGCCCTGTTTCCATGTTCTTTAGCATACGCAATCACACATAGCTTCTATGCAATATTGTAGCAATGCCGACGTTTTTCAGCCATAATTTGCCAAGAAATTTAGAGAAAATTTAATGGCAGAAATTTATCACCAGTCACAATAACCGCGACAACAACTGGAAAGTTTAAACGATCATCGATGACAGCACATGCGCATCCACTGAACTCTACATAACTGGAATACTCTCATACACCGCAAGGAAGCAAGAAAGAAATCGTGTAACTCAGAACAGAGAAAATTTCCAGAAATGAAAGTAATAAAAAACTGAGTATCAGTGTATAAGGGTGAGTATCACCCTATTTTTCAGACCTATTTTCAAAGAAAAAAGTGCATCTTATACACTGCCAAATATGATAAATAAATAAATACAGGGAGTGAACAGTTGGTATTACTGGTAGAATCATATAAACAAAAAATGAGATATTAGAAAGAACTTGACATCATTAGCTTTCAAGAACGTATAAGCACAATTAATCTAAGATGGAATAGTTACTTAAATAAAAAGGAAAGATTAGGAAAACTGCTATCTGATAAGTAAAAAATCTTAAAGACCAAGAATTGTGTAAAGTGATAGTAGTAGCATCTTAAAGGCAAAATGTAAGACTGACAACACTGGAGACTTAACATATAAGATTAATTTTGAAGGAAGTTAATAATAGGAAGCTAGTAACAATGTAAATTATGCAGTACTATAGTATCTTATACATCACTTAAAGGAACAATATCAGGAAATTATAATAAACGTTATTTAAGAAATTTAAATAAAATCATTACTGGTCAGGGGTAAATTCTCCTTCTTTATATAGCTTCATTGCTGCATTAGTCAAGCGACATACTTTCAATGATAGGAATCCTCTAGATGTTCGAAATGGATCTGTAATTGACAGCCAATTAAAACAGATAAAACATCTCACTAATCAGATCTCTGCTCAGCAGAAAAGAAACAGAAATTAATGAAAAATTGATTACACAAAAGAGTACAATTACATATTTTTATTTATTTTCAAAGATACCTGAAATATATAAAAATGACTCAGATTATTCAGGTACATAGATAGCATATACATTGAAAATGAAGCTTTTAAACTTTTGCACATTACATTTTTATAGTGATAAAATGCATACCATTGGGATTCTTTCCTACTCCCCACCATGTTTAAGTTTTTTTTTTTGTTTTTTTTAATGTGGTTCACACCGATGAAAGATTTTAGCAAACCTATAGCACATTTGTACTGTGGATGGACTAAAGGATTTCTTTTGCCCCCCCCCCTTTTTTTTTAAATATATATTTTATTTTATTAATTTTTTTAAATTTTCACCTACTCCAGAAGCCAAACATGGAACTTATCTTCATGCCTCCAAAAAGTGAGGCAGTTTCACACACTGGGTGATCAAGTCCATCTCTTATCTAAAGACAATCACAAACATCATGGTGGGGAGTAGAAAAGGATCCCAATATTATGCATTCTATCACTATAAAAATGTAATGTGCAAAAGTTTAAAAGCTCCATTTTCATGCAGATATATATGGTATCCATGGCAGGATTCAAACCCAGAGCAGTTTCACTAATTATATTTAAAAATATTTTCACTTACTTATCTTTGCTTACTTGAAAATGCAAGTTACTCCTTTGAAACCCCCATTAAAAGATGCTCTTTATTTCATATAGAACAACAATATTTCACTCATAAATAAGAAAAAAAAACATATAGTTGTGAGCAGATAATAGTGGCTGAAAATCCAGCACAACCAAAAATCAAAATTATGGGTCTTCATTTTGTACATTTGCAAAACTTCACAAAGCAATGGATGTGGATTGTACAAAAGAGAAGAGATAGCCTATGAAAACTGCAACAAATTAGTAACACTTTTGGTAGCAGTTTTCTTTTATGTGCATGCAAATGAAAAGTTGAATGGAATGCAACTCTGCTGTATGACTGCAATCAAGTGGGATGTGACTGGATGTAATAAGGTTCAGGAAAAACAGCAACACAAACAAGATATGGTTTAGATCTTGAACCATGAATACAAATGGGCAGGAATTCGGAGTGGGCTGCTATGTGCACATAAAACAACTTCAGGTAGATGGAGTATGAGACTTCTGTAGCTAAAACAGAAGTTGCAGGATGGAGTGCAAACCTGCCTTGGAGAAATGTTTTAATGTCTAGTGTTTGCAACATTGCCAACATTTATACTAATAGCCTGCATGATCTCTTTCACATGGGACATTTGGTATTTGAATGTATAATATTGAACTTCCTAATGTAGCAAAAATGTATTATTGGATATTCTGCAAGAGACTTTGTTTTTAGAACATAATTAAGACAATCGTTCCCTTCAAAGCATCACAGCGGGTTTGTCTGCTTTGACACAAGACTTTGAAGGCAACTAATGCAAAAAAAAGCACTAGTAACTGTTTATATAACCTGATGATGGATATGATCCAAGCATAGGAGTGTGCTCTCTCTCTCTCTTTTGTAGAACTGTAAACTTCATACCCATAATCAAGCTTTGATCAAACAAGTAAATGATAAAGGCAAAGCAATGAGCATCGATCTATTCCACATTCTATAGAGGATAGACTGCAAAGGATATTCAATGCTCTTTTGCACTTTTCTCTAAGTTGATGAATGTGGGCAAGGAATGTAAACTCACTGTCAAGAAGAGTTCAAGAACTTGGGTTCTACTGCTGCTACTGGAATACTAGCCTATCTCATAATTCTGGATCTGGGTGAAGAGTATGTTTTTGACAGAAGTGTATGCAGATTTTTTTTTTTTCTGCTGAAAACTTAAATCCATTACTAAAAGCCTAGAAAGAGATGTTATCAACTTGTTGTTATCAAATTATTGAAGTTGCCTTTCAATAACCTTCATAGTACAAGAATGACAGTATATTTTGAAGTCATCTACATATAATGCATTGCCTATGGTGGTAGAAAGTTGTTCAGTAATTGAGTTCATTTGAAACAAAGAGAATCATCCTTTAGACAGAGCCCTGGGGAATACACTGTTCTTGATGATATGGCCAAGATAGGATAGACAAAGTTTTTAATAAATATAGAAGAAAATTAATAACACTGAAACCTGATATCCCTATTTCAGGAATGTATCTCTAATAGTCCAACATTGAAATGATATCTATCAAACACACATTTTATGTTGGAGAGAAGATTTGCATTCTAAATACATACCAGAGAAGTCTGCTATTACCCATTTATTCCAATATCTTACATTGACAGATGGTCAGAGCAACAGATCTCAATTGTTTTCATGTGCTTGATCCTTTCTCAGTTTTAGGATAACAATGACAATGGACTTATAACAAGAGTCCTGAAAGTATTCTGCTGTACAGTATGAGGAGATCCATAGAAGATGTTTCATCATCTCATGATGGATGTCATTTCTCTTGTTGCACTTTCAATATTAAAAATTTAAGAAGATATGAGGCTATTGCTGAGATTCTAACAAAATTTTCCTCAAAGTATCGACAATAGCTTTAGGTTCAGCAATAACACCATCACACTCCGAGACACACAAACGGTGTGTCTATATATCTACCTTTCATTTTCCAAATTTTATTCCATACAATTTTTGCACTACTTCTTTGATTAATTGATAATGTAAATTGGATCCAAGATTGTTGACTTGAACATTTCACATAACATGCTTTGGCCTGAGCATGTTTAAAAGATATTAGATTTGATGTGGTAGGGTATCTACGAAATATACCCCATCCTCTGTTTATGTCTTTTTTAAATGCTTGACACTCTGGATTCTACCACAATTTTGGATAGAGTGGGAATCGAGATGATGTTTTTGGAATTGCAGCTGTTGCTGCCTGTGACATACTTCACTGATAGGTGTTTGACTGACTGCTTCAGCATTAAATTTTGCAAGATGGGAAAAGCATTCCAGACTATTCCATTTTCCACATGGGCATCCAGGTAGAAGAACATGGTTCCTGTGAAGACAGTACTAATAACAGGAAAATGATTGCTTGCATAGATATTTTCTTTGACATCCCACAAGTAGTGAAAACATGGCAGGGAAGCAGATTGTAAGATCTATTGCAGAATATGAGCAGGTAGGCATATGAAAGAAGGTATTGACTATTGTTAAGAAGGTAGAGGTCATGATTGCACAGAACATTCGCTCAATGATACAACATTGCCTATTTGTGCTAGCACTATCTCACAGGATGTAGCACACATTCAAGTTTAAAGGCAGTTGCAATATAAGATTATCAAGTTTGATCTTGTTTCACTAATAACGCAGTGGTCAATAAATGGAACATACTGCAATAAGAAACCCCACAGACAGGCAAATTACTACTGCTTCGAGAACAGTATATTAAGCTCGATATCACAGAAAAGACTATGATTGCACATTAGGATAGCTGCTAAAACAGAAGCAGGACATCTCCATTTCTTCCCTTATGAACAACAGTGAAATTCCTTAAAAGATGGGTTCCTCATTGGATTTTAAATATGTTTTTTGCTGACAGAAAAAACATAAAGGTTTGTGTTTCCACAGCAGAATCCTGATATCATCAATATTTTGGTGAAACTCATGACATTTTCCTACTATTTTTTAGGCTTATATTTATCTACTGATTTAGGTAAGTATAAATGGTCAGTGTTCATCTCTTCCTCTGGAAAAATGTTGAATTTATTATCTGATGTGTCAGGATCATTTGGAGAGTTTAGTTTACTTTTGGTGGATACAGACATTCAATTTTTCTACAGGAGTGTCTGGCAGTTTATCCTTCAATGATATCCTTTCCGTAATATTCTTAAGTGGGTACTCATTACACATGGGATCATTTTTGGAGTTGCCACAGAGAAGCACTTACAATCATGTTCAATTATCAGATGGTGGAATAGACATAAGTTTGAGCTGCTGTTGATATTTTCTTTTGTCACCTCAGCATAAAAGGATTTCAGGGATGATGTAGTGGCAGCTAGCTTGCTTTTTGCATCCTCATATGATATATTTTGTTATATTTTTAATCTTTTGTATTTCTTTTTCATCCTTCAACTGCTGACATGCAAGAGAATAGATGGATGATTTTCCTAATAGTTGACACATTTAGCTTTCTTTGCAGAGTAAAATTGATTATCATGCTCTTTACTACCACACTGAGCACAGGTGGTAGAGCCATGACAGCAGTTTGGGCATGTCCATATTTCTGACATTTAAAGCATCTCAGTACAACTGCAATGTTGAAGCAGACATTGACATATGGATAAGGAAGCAATTTAGCTTCTTTATAAGGAATTCATATGACCACTTGAACTAATGTGCACAGATTTGATCTCCTGGATGCTAAGAAGATAAAGAGGTTGTGGAAAAAGAGCAGAGTTGCAAAGATGATATCAGACTTACAGAATATAGATTTATAAAGACAGAGTATGCGGACAGCAGATACTGATAATGAGAAATAGAAGGATGATATAAGAGAGGTCTATAAACTTCTGAAAGGGTGTTTTATGATATCAGTTGATGAAATTTTTGCAAGTAAGCAAAAAGGACAAAGGGCGTTAAGTTTGTGCACATTAAGAAACAGAAGAGAACTGCATTTTTCTCTCACAGAGTAGTTAGTGTATCTAGTGTAAATGAGTTTAAGAGAAGGCATGACAGCTGGTGTGTGGGCAGCATATGGCCTCCCCTGAGTATGACTCTCTGAAGGCCTCCAATAATAATTTCAACTGGAATGTTTTAATGACAAAATGCAACTATGTCTACAGTATATACACACACACACATACATCAAAACTAACTCTAGGTTCAACCATATATAACAAATGGTGTCACTAATCAAGAATGCTACTCCAAAAACCTTTTAATGACTGTTTGTCTTTTCTTTGCTTTCTCTGTTTTGCTTCTAAAAGTTCAGTGGGATTACATAAATATGTTAGGAATGATACTTTTAATGAAGAGTAAGAAAAACATGGAAAAAAAGTAAGACCAATTCTCTTCAGCTTCCTACTTTATTTGATGACAAAAAACATTCATGTAAAAGAAATTAACTCTAAGATACAATTTAAAAAATTGAGTTTAACTAGAATTTACAATGGGAATTGCATTAAACATATTTATATCAAATGTCTATGTATATTTCTTCTCTTCCCAAACTATGTTCATAATAATACCTTCAGGTGGCATGTAGCATAGCAATAACAAATACTTACCATAAATTAGAACAACTGATTCCTCAATGGAACTTTGATAATTATACTGGGAATCTAACAATGGTCTGTTGAAGAAGCTTCCAAAATGAGCACTCTGATACCATCCTACATGAAGATGGTCAACATTCACATGACGAAGATGTCTCATCATTTCCATCTGGTATTCCACTAGAAATAATTGAATAAAATTTATTATTTTTTTTTTCTGTTGAAAGGAGAAAAAATAATTAACTTAGAAATTAAATTATTCAGCTTATAAGCTGTATTTTGTACAAAATATATTTTTATTTATAACAACAAATACAAAACTTTATACACAAGCTTCTGTGTTGCTGGTTGGAATATCGGAATATAGTTATCTATTTGAAGGCATAAAGGAGCAAGAATGATCCTTGAAAAAATCATGATGTTACAACACTTCATTATTCATAGAGCATAAGAAATCAGTTTCATGCAGAAATCATTCATTTGATTTAATTTCCTTCTCAAAACAGAATATACGGACAAGTTGAAGGGACTGCAACAGGGAGTCCACACTCTCACTCCCACCAACTATTATCTAGAAGAAACCTTTTTCTCATCCACACATCCTCAAGCCTTCATTTTGGGTATGCTATATAGATTATGTTTTTGCAATCTGACCCCATAAATCAAATATGTTACCTGCCTTTCTAGCAAGAAAACAATCTCTATCCAAAAACTAATTTCACAATGGAAATAGATTATTAGAACATATCTTCGATTCCTATAATCCAAGCTCAAACAACAATAAAACAGTATGAAGAGTTCCTAACCCATACATTTTTGGAACCAATCTGTCTCTCTTAAAAAGTATAATCTAGTGTATATATTTATTTCTGTCACCAAACTATTAGCATATCTCATCTTCTAAAGATAAACAATCCCCTCTCACTATTCTTGGCACCTACCAAGTTCCATGTGACTGCCACCTTTCTTACTTCAGACAAACTGGATGTTCAGTGGAGAAAAGGATACAAGAACACTAATCTTCCATAATTAATAGGAAAAGTGGGAACTCCAGTCATGGACAACATGGAATAGATACCAAACACAATATCATATGGTCTGAAACACGCTTACTGCATCTGAACCTAAATCGGAATGACTGCCTCTCACTATCGAAGATATGGGAGAGTCTTATTCTAACCATACATCATTGATAATACTGTTTCCTCAGTTATTTATTTGCATTGTTTTATGTATGACATTGCACAACTCTTACCCTTTGAAATAATTCACTGTTGGTTTTCTACTTTGTATTCAATTGCCTAATGATGACCTGTAGCTTTCATGATGAAACATATGGCTTTTAAATAAAATATATTACCCAATCATTTCCTCATTTTATCATGGTAATTTATGAATTTATAGCACAAGTATTGCCAGCAAAGGTTGGGTGATTGGTAGACCCTCTGCTACTAATGGCCCACGAAAAAAGTTAAGCAAGTTTGAGCATGGTTAGTAGTTGGAAGATCATCGAATGATCTTCCAACTATTCGATGTTGTTGGCATACTCTCCCTCGATGAGTCTTTGGACTCCCTGGAGGTGTCACATAATAATAATAATAATAATAAAACAAACTGCGGAATTGGACAATGAAACAAATTTGTGCTTAAGGGTCAAAGCTGTATAACCGAGAGGAGACCTCCACATTGCCTTTAAAGGAATGCGGAGAACCGACCAGGGCTTCTGACCTAATGTCCAATCCTCACCTTCTCATGGTGCACTCTGTTAAGTATCTACCTGGATACTGAATGAACGAGGATGGGCTGGAAATTTGGGATTCAGCCGACCAAATTGTATTCTTATTGGTTAAACCAAAATAAAAAATGATGGTAGAACATGACAAAATTTCATGCCGGCTGGGGCGTCGCCCGGTTAAACAAGGGCCCCCGTTGTTTTCGCCAGGGAACCAGGGCGAACGGCGAAAAGTCAGCTACTGGAACAAATCTGAAAACAAACCCCAATTCAACATCACCAGAGTTAAAGATCGGTACTATCAACGTAAGAAGCCTGAATGATAAAATGGAGCTAGCTGAGGAATTAGATAAGTACCAGATCGATATAATAGGGGTGACTGAAATAAAAAAGACCAAAACTGGTGAGATCTTTCTGAGCAATAAATACAAAATGTTATATTCAGGCAATGACAATCAAGGAAAAGAAGGAGTAGCCATAGTATTAAACACAAAATACGAGGCTAATCGTCTTGAATGGCAGTCAGTCTCAAGTAGAGTAATGTGGGCAAATATCAGAATGGGAAACTGGACAATGAGACTTATTTGTGCCTATGGTCCCACAGAAGGTTCTACTAAGGTAGAAGTAGAGGAATTTTTTGAGGCTTTAGAAAAAGCAAACTGACACAATGAAAAATGAAAAGTTGGTCCTTGTTGGGGATCTAAATAGCAGAGTAGGAAATGATTGTGAGACATACAAAAATATTTTGGGAAAATTTGGAGAAAACAGCAGAGCTAATAATAATGGCAAATATCTGTTGGATTTCTGCTCAGGACATGGACTGGTTATCACTAACACCATGTTCCAACATAAAAATGTGCAAAAATTCACATGGAGAGAAGAGGCTAGGAATAAGAAAAGTCTCATTGACTATGTTATTGTTGATAGTGATGTTTTCTCCCTGGTGCAGGACACCAGAGTGTACAGAGGATTTGAAATTGGAAGTGATCACTATTTAGTCTTGAGCAAGATAAAATTGAATTTCATATTGAAAAGAATAACATGTAAGAAAGTTTTAAAGTGAATAAAAGTTGAGCAGCTCTCAGATGTGAACTGTAGACTAAAATACACAAAGATTATTGAAGAAAAAATGAGAGTTTGAGAACAGGAATCAAACCTTGGAGATTCAGTGGCAAACTCTGAAGAAAACATTGATTGATTCAGCCAGAGAGGCATGTGGTGAGGTTGTCTGTAAGGATAAAAAAATCAGAACTTCCTGGTGGACACATGAAGTTAAAGAGGCAGTGAAGGAAAAGAAGAAAGCATATCAAAAGTTCCTGGCAAATAAGTCAGCTTGTGCTCTTAGAGAATACAGAGACAAATGCAAGAATGCTAAACACTGTGTAAAACTAGCTAAACAAAAGTCATGGGAAGACTTTGGCAAGAATATAGAAAATAAATATCAAGAAGGTGACAAAATATTCTGGAGGTTGTTGAAGCTTAGGAATGGAGGAAAGAGTGCTGTAAAAGGAGTTAGAGATGATAAAGGTGACATGAAAACAGGAGGAAAAGATATCCTTGAAGTATGGAGTAATTACTTTGAAAAACTGCTAAATGAAACAAGCAGTGATGACAGCATAGTGGTAAAAAAACACTGACCAGGCATGCAGTCAGGAATACATATCCATACTTGAAGTAGTAAGATTGTGTAGCTCAGTGGATGTGGCGTTTGCACACCACGGTGCTTTGGTGCAGGAAGGAAGACTTGGTTTCGTGTCTAGTCGGCGACTAGAGGAAATTTTTTTAAGCCTTTTTTCGACCGGTTCCTGAGTTAGTCGATCTCTGGCATGGGCAAGCGGGTTTTTCGTCCCGTAAACTCAAGAAAATCGACCGTAGAACCCACATTATTTCAGACATTAAATATATTGTGTTAGCGACCACAAGATGGCGGCACATTTGAGCCGTCTCTCTTCACTGTGTACCGATTAATTAGTGATAGCCTTGGGCCATCTATCTCTGATTGGTACCAGTGGAGAATGAACTGCCCACTCAGTCTCCAAAAGTTAGATAGGGCTAAATGGCCTCACCTACTTCCCGTATACAGGAATAAAAAGGCGTTAGATGATTTTTTTTTTTTTACTTGAAGTAGAAAAAGCCATCAAAGGCTTGAAATGTGGAAAGGCAGCAGAAGTAGATGATATTCGACCAGAAATGCTGAAGTATGGTGGTATAAGAGTCTTACAGTGGCTGCACTGCATAGTTCAGAAAGCCTGGACAGAGGGACGAATTCCCGATGATTGGAGTAGAGTTCTCATAGTACATATATATATATAAAGGGAAATAAAACTGCATGTGAGAATTATAGAGGTATTTCCCTACTGAGCCCTGGTAAGATCTATGCAACTATACTTGAGAAATGGTTGAGAAGAATTGTGGAAGAAAAGCTTGGTGAAGAACAAGCTGGATTCAGGCCAAATAGAGGCTGTCAGGATCAGATCTTCACTTTACGACAAATAGTCGAGAAAGCATGGGAATATAACAAAGATCTGTATTTAAGTTTTGTTGATTTGGAAAAGGCATATGACAAGGTGCCAAGAGAGAAGCTATTCAATACACTGCTGTTATATGGTGTCAATGTGGCATTATATCAAGCACTACTTAGTCTTTGAGTTGCAACTCAGCAGTTAGAATTGAAAGAAGTACAGGAAGATGGTTTAATGTTAAATCTGGTGTGAGACAAGGATGTACATTATCCCCTCTGTTATTCATTATCTATATGGATCACATTATGAAGGAAAGTGGTATTAAACATGATATCGAAATTGGAGATGTTAATGTCAGATCTTTGCTTTATGCGGATGATGTTATACTTCTAAATAAATCTGCTAGAAGTCTGCAAGATTCCCTGACTAAATTGAATAACTGTTGTAATAGATATGGTATGAAGGTCAGCAATAAAAAGACAAAGACAATGAAAATAGGCAGAATTGTTGAAAATGCCAACTGCATTATTAACGGAGAACCTGTGGAACAAGTGAAACATTTCAGCTACTTAGGCACGATTTTTAGTGAAGATGGTAAATTAAATATGGATATAGACAAACGAATCAACAAAGCTGGTATGGTAGGAAGTCAATTGAATAAATTCATATGGAATAGGAGAGAAATTAGTCGGAACACTAAATGAGCTGTATACAAGACAGTGTTCAAACCAGTTTTAACTTATGGATCTGAGAGCTGGGTCAGAAGTAAAACTTAACCAAAGACTAGAGACTGCAGATATGAGAATCCTGAGAAGGATTTGGGCGTGAACAGATGGCATCAATGGAAATATCATATTATAAATGAGAAGATTAAGAAAGAACTTGACATTGTCACCATCCAGGAATGTGTTAGCAGAGCTAATCTCCGGTGGTATGGTCACTTAAACAGAATGGGAGAGGAAAGATAAGCAAAACAAGTGTTCTCTGCCAGGTTGGCAGCAAAACGACCCAGAGGAAGACCAAGATATAGGTGGATTGATACGGTACAAAGTGCCTTAGACGATAGAAATATAAGATCTGATAATGTTGGAGTCTTGACAAGTAACAGACTGATTTGGAGGAAAAATGTAGATAGGAAATTAATAATGATGTAATTTTTTTCATGTAGTACTATCATATCCTGTACACCCCTTGAGGGTACATGGCAGGAATTTGATGATGACAAATTTTTTTGTTGAAAGTTTATTTTTCTCTTGGTTAGAGTATAATAAATTTAGTTTAATCCTTTATCCAAGTGTGAGCAAACTTTGTTTGCTCACACCATTTGGCAACTGCTATAGGTAGAGATGACCTGCTAATGCTTCTGCCTGGTATCTCCACTTGGGCCTGGCTCCCACTGAAGAGACCTCAATAAAGGTCGAAACTAGTCTGGGTAGTGGCGTTCCCTTAATGCATAACATTAGACATATCCGCAAGTAGATGTGTTTTGCATTATAGGAGATACTGAGATAGGAGTGTTGGTAGCTTGCTCCACCTTTGCAAGGAGTCGCCCTGGTGTTGCACCACCTTACCCCAGTCCTGAAGATACTTTCAGGTGCAAACTTTGTTTGCTCACACTTGGATAAAGGATTAAACTAAATTTATTATACTCTAACCAAGTGAAAAATAAGCTTTCAACATCTCTCTCTAAATCCAGAGTAATTTATTAAAAAGGGTGGCACACCATTTAGCAACTCCTATAGGTAGAGATGACCTGCTAGTGCTTCTGCCTGGTATCTCCACTTGGGCCTGGCTCCCACTGAAGAGACCTCAATAAAGGTCGAAACTAGTCTGGGTAGTGGCCTTCCCTTAATGCATAACATTAGACATATCCGCAAGGAGATGTGTTTTGCATTATAGGAGATATTGAGATAGGAGTGTTTGTAGCTTGCTCCACCTTTGCAAGGAGTTGCCCTGGTGTTGTACCACCTTACCCCAGTCCTGAAGATACTTTCAGGTGCAAACTTTGTTTGCTCACACTTGGATAAAGGATTAAACTAAATTTATTATATTATAAAGACGACAAATTTGTGCCTATGGTCTGAGTGATTCTGGAATGAGAAGAATTTTTATTCTTATAAGTGAGCTTTAGTAATTCAGTATGACCCTTTTGAATCGGTTTATCATAACTAGATAAACAGTTATGTTTATCTAGTTATGATGTACACACACAAAAAATATTAGCGAATCTAATTCAAACAAAAACAAAGCTAGTGAACTTAAAAAATCTACAGATGTGAACATGAAACCTTGAAATCTGAAAAAGGAAACAATTGGCTGATATTGAATGCCTATTTAATGTCATGATCAATTGTGAATTGGAATTTATAATCAGTAAGGAGAAATACTATGAGATTGTAAAGCATGCATAAGCAAGCCTTATGCATGCTTTACAATCGAGGTAAAATTACCTCGATTGTGAAGAAACTGCTGAAGTAGTTTGCAGAGAAACATGAAAAGATCTGTGAGAAGATGTGGACCATATTTATTGATCTAAAAATCTAAGATTCAAATATGCACACATTGGCATTTAAAGCAAGTTAATTTTTCATTTTGGTTTTTTTTTTTAAATTAAAGTGTAATTTACAGTTTTATCCCAAATGCAATAAACTCAAAGATTAGGTTAGGACCACTCTGACCTTATGATTTTTCAAGCCACAAGAAAGAGGCTATAATTACATCCAGAAGGACCAAGGATGAAGAAATGGGAGGAGTAAATCCTGTGGGCACTATCAACATTTGATGTTGTCACTCTGAAAAAGATGAAAACTAGGCTAAACAACACGGAATGCAACAAGTTTATTTCAAAGTGACAACATCAAATGTAGTGCCCACAGGATTTAAAAGACTTCAAAAAAATAAAATAAAAATGAAAATTGAAGTGTATTTTGAAATTGAAAACTTACACAGTTTTACAAAACACAAAATAAAACAAAAAGAACAAATAACTTGTATGCATAAAAAAGTGAAAAAAAATAAAGAGGATCTTCTGTTCAAAAGGATATATATCCTAGAATATTTGGAGAAAAATATTAAAAACCTAGCTTCAGACAATAAAGAGGATCTAAAAACTTAAATGAGATGAAACAGATTGCCCTTGACTTCCAAATGAAAAAATAAGAAAAGCACTTAAAAAAATTAAAGAAAAATAAAACACTAGATCCAGATTTGTTACAAATTAAATATTAAAAAATGTAAGAGGGGATGCTTAAGGGTCAAAGCTGTATAACTGAGAGGAGACTGCCACATAGCCTTTAAAGGAATGTGGAGAACTGACAAGAGCAAATGAGCTAATATCCAATCCTCACACCTTCTCATGGTGTACCCTGTTAGGATCTACCTAGATGCTGAACGAATAAGGATGGGCTGGCAATTTTGGATTTAGCTGACCAAATTATATTCTTACTGACTTAAACCAAATGTAAAATGATGGTACAACATGACAGAATTTCATGCTGGTTGGGGGGGGGGGGAGCAGTTATCATAGTACCCATATATAAAAAGGGAAGGATTAAAACTGAATGTGAGAATTACAAAGGTATTTTCCTACTGAGTGTTCCTGGTAAGATTTATGCAAGTATACTTGAAAAACATTTGAGAAGGATTGTAGAAGGGAAGCTTGTTGAAGCACAAGCTGGATTCAGGCCAAATAGAGGATGTCAAGATCAGATTTTCACTTTATGACAAATAATTGAGAAAGCGTAGGAATATAACAAGATCTGTATTTAAGTTTTGTACACCTGCAAAAGGCATATGGCAAGGTGCCAAGAGAAAAGCTATTCAAAATGCTACAGTTATATGGTGTCAATGGGACATCGTATCAAGCAATGCTGTCTTTATTTGAGTTGTAAGTCAGCAGGTAGAATTGAAGTACAGGAAGATAGTTTGATATTAAATCTGATGTCAGACAAGGATGTACATTATCCTCTCTGTTATTTATTATCTATATGGATCACATGAAGGAAAGTGGTATTAAACCTGATATCAAAAGTGGAGATGTTGATCTCAGTTCCAGTACAAGTCTGCAAGATTCTCTTATTAAACTGACTAACTGTTGTAATAAATATGGTATGAAAACTAGCAATAACAAGACAAAGATAATGAAAATAGGCAGAAACACTGAAAATATCAACTGCATTGTGAATGAAAAATCTATAGAATAAGTAAAACATTTCAGCTACCCAGGCAAAATTTTTAGTGAAGATGGTAAATTAAATATGGAAATAGACAACAGAATCAACAGTCGATATGGTAGGAAGTAATTGAATAAATTTATATATGGAATAAGAGAGAAATTAGTCAAAACTCTAAATGAGTTGCATACAAGACGGTGTTCAAACCAATTTCAACTTATGGATCTCTGAGAGCTAGGTTAGAAATAAAACACTTGACTCATGTAAGAAGTATGCTCAACTGTGGACACTCAGATATAAGGGTCCTGAGAAAGATTAGGGGTGTGAATAGATGGTATCAATGGCAATATCATATTAAAAATGGGGATATTACGAAAGAACTTGACATTGTTAGCATCCAGGAATGTGTTAGTAGAGTTAATCTCAGATGGTATGATCATTTAAACAGAATGGGAGAGGAAAGATTAGCAAAACAAGTGTTCTCTGCTAAGCTGGCAGGAAAAAGACCCAGATGAAGACCAAGATGTAGTGGATTGATAGATAATAGATAGATTTATATATCTGAGAGGTCTAATTACTTTTGGAAAATGTGAATGTGAACAAGAAATAAAATGCAAATAGCCAAAACAGCTTACTTAACAAGAAACAAACACTAAGAGAAAAGTCAATATAAATAAAAGAGTATAATTGTTCTTGAATGCAGCAGGTGGGTGGTTGTCCAATGTATATTCTAGAGAAAGAGAAAATGCAATTTTTAGGGCATGATCTAAGTTAAAAAACAAGAAAAAAAATGCTTACATCATAGGAAGACTACAGAGAAAAAGCTGACCAAAAAGACATCACTATATAAAGGACACAGAACAGTGGACAGGCAAAAGTACCATCCAGATCATAATATAAATTTAAACTTCCGATATCATCCAGATCTTGAGAGATGCAAAAGATAGTATAAGTGGAAAATCATGGCCACCAACCTCTGGATCAGGGACAGCACCTGAATGAACAAATTTACAGTTGTTTATTTTAACATACATTTTCTTGAAAAAGGGTCTAAACCATTTTTTTTTTTTTTTTTTACATTTTCGCTTTTAGAACATCATCTTTATTATGTATCATTACAGCAGCAACAATGCATGCAGAGATTAGTGTTGCATCAAAAGCAAACCTTCCCTAGATGAAGGGAATGCCAACTAGACCTTAGGTGGTAGATGATTTGTTGCCTGGTGAAACACCACCACCACCACCATTACAAGTATATGGTTGCTATTGCCAGGTCTTGTCTCTAGAGAATGATTTCTGGTTTCTGTTCTCACCCTTTCTTCTTGCATGCAGTGCAGGAAGAAAGGGTGAGAACTCCTCGATTTGAGACTACAGCAGTAAAGCAGTTTTCACAGGGCTGGCTGCAAGACAGCACACAAGACTGAACCTGTGGAAACTGTTTTACTGCTTTTCAACTAACAAATAATCCTGCTGCTGATGCTTTCTCTGCCAGGGTGTGCACTTGGAGGGGGTCTGTTAAGTTTCACAAATACTCCACTAACATGAAAGACAAAGGATAAAACATTAGTATCACTGTGGTTAACCCCCCCCCCCAAAAAAAAACCAACAAATCGATTTCTAAAACTTGCAAAAACACACACACCCTCCATCAAAAAATCCCACAAAACAACAAAACTTGTAAAAAATTTAAGAAATATGAGCTGATGATGCACAATATACAGTCTCTCATGTCTACTCAATCCTGCCTTCTAGTAGTGTGATCTGTTTCTACTAAAGGGTCTCTGGCAACAATGAGTATTCCTGCTGAAAAGGGATACCTTCCTAGTTGGAATAAATGCTAGTTAGTCCTAGTGGGTAGATGACTTTCACTGGCCAGTGAAATACCCACTTTGCTTATTGGGGACTTGAAGTGTTTACTCCCAAGTTTGGTTCCTAGAGCAAGGTTTTCAGTTTCTCTTCTTCCCAACTTTCGACATGTAGCATGAGTGATACCCTTTGAGGGCATGATAAACATACTGTAGGAATCCAGCATCCCTATTCTGAGGGTACAGCAGTAAAGCAGTTCTGCAGGATGGTCACCAGTTAGGGTACAGGACCAAAACAGATGGTAACGTGTTTTTTTAATAGATTTCGTGATCAACTCACACAATCTCACTGCAAGGTCATGCCTGGAGGGAGGTATGCAGGAGGGCTTTGTCAAGGCCATGTTGTGGTTTGGAGACTAGATGCTCTCTGTATGGGCTATATGTTCAAGAGTATTTTCTCTCAATGAATGTTTCCCATCTCATTTTCTCTTCACCTTTAGTAATATTAAACATGAAACTAAGTCTAAAGTATAGTGTAGAAGTAAGAAAGCAGTTATACTAAAAAACAAACCTCCCTCCAAAATTAAAAACTCAAAAACCCCATAAAAAATCTTTCATATTTACTTTATCAAGATCAGTCAACAGTGACTTCAATAACATGCATCAATATCTTCAGTCATCCAAATCTGATATTTCTGACTGAATCTCAAAATTTTTACTAAATCAACCACAGTTCATCTTAACTGTCCACATTGCACCCTGTATGACTCCTTCCACCATAAGGGAGGTGACTGCTTTTGTGATTTCTGATGTTCCTTGTCAAAGGATGCCTAACCTAGAATCTCACCTTTTTGACCTGCTGTGGTTTGAAATTTCTTTATCATAGTTTGTTAATTCATTCATTTGCTGCCTCTGCTGTACTAACAATTTTGAAAATCATTCTGATCTCTTTGACTTCCAATTTTCAAGGCTCTCACTGTGTAGAATTTATGGAGACAAAATACATGTGTTAGATCAATTACATAAAATTTAGAAAATAACACCTGAGGTTTCAACCTCTATATCAAAGTTATCATCAAGAAAACATACTTATGAACACAACAAGCTACATGATATACAAAAGTAAGATAAATCTGACTAATTTGTTAATCATTTACGCTAGATTGACCTCCGTTAGAAAAGAAAATTAAATAATATATATATATATTTAATTTAATTCTATTTAATTCTCCTACTACCACACTACTATCATCAATGCCATCTACTGCTCTCAACAACAAGAATATTTTTTGTCTGTAAATTGTATATGTTCTGAAGGCTGTGCAGGATGAAAAACTCAAGTTTCTGGGAGGAAAAAACCCTGCCACCACCATATGAGATCGGCTAACTCACCTTCAATTGAAAAGGCAAAAGTCCTATAAGGAATCCCCTCGTAATGATGAGAATTGAACCCAGGAATATAATAATATATAGATAATAAAAAAATTACAGTGGAATTATAAATGCATCTCTACAATCCTGTTATCATAAGGTTTTCTTATGTTGGAGTTCTGCCATCATATTCTGGATTTTATACTGGTTGCAGATGGGTCTTCCAGATTCTTGGAATTGCTAATCCATCATTCTTGTTGACTGGGATGATGGTCTTATCATCATCCCTTAAAATTCAGGTCAAACTTCCCTGAATTTTCTTTCAAATCAGGTTGTGGTGAGGTGTAGGGAGATTTTATGTCTTTCCACTTAATTCTGTGACATGTTTAGAGTGCATGGTCAGACAGGCCTAATGAACAGTTACTCTGGATCAGAGATAGTTGTTAAAAGTTTATCCACTTGGTTATACTATAAATTAAAGATGTCAAGAAATTTTATTCTTGGTATAATCCTTTATCCAAGTGTAAGCAAACCAAGTTTGTACCTGAAGTATTTTCAGGATAGGTCAACTCATATATAGAGGCTAATGACTTCACATCATTTGCCTTAGAATTCCCATAATGCAAAGCATGCATCCTTACAGATACATATACTGGTATGCATTATGGGAAGGGTCACTATCCAGAACGGCTTCAACCTTTATTCAGGTCGCATCACTGGGAGCCAGACCCAGAGGTAATACCAAGGTTGAAGCAATGCATAAGTCCCATTTCCATATACGAGTATGTCACACCTTATTATTAAAATACTCTGGATAAGAGATAGTTGTTGGAAGTTTTTTCACTTGATCATACTATAAATTAAAGAAGCCTAGAAATTTTATTCTCGGTTTAATCTATGTCAATACATGTTCGTAAGGATATGTGATTTGCATTATGGGATACTAAGGCAAGTGATGTGAAATTAGCCTCTATATACAAGTTGCCCTGTCCTGAAAATATACTTCAGGCACAAACTTTGTTTGCTTACACTTGGATAAAGCCAAGAATAAAGAATAAAATTTCTTGGCATCTTTAATTTATAGTATAACCAAGAGGAAAAACTTCCAACAACTATCTCTAATACAGAGTATTTTAATAATAAGGTGTGACACTTTTGGCTACTCATATTTGGAAATATGACTTCTGCATTACTTCAAACTTAGTATCACCTCTGGATCTGGCTGCCACTAATGATACCTCAATAAAGATTGCATTCAGTCTGGGTAGTGACCCTTCCCATAATGCATAACATTATACATGTCTGTAAGGATATGATGAGAAGTCATTAGTCTCTATATACAAGTTGCTCTGTCCTGAAACTTCAGGTGCAAACTTTGTTTGCTTACACTTGGATAAAGGATTAAACCAAGAATAAAATTTCTTGGCATCTTTAATTTATAGTTACTTACTCTATATAAATCCCACATCCAACAAGAATTGGAATACTGCTGTCATGTTTGGAATGGTGCACCCAAGACTTTCCTAAAAATTCTTGCTATTCAGAAAAGCCATCCTTATGGTACAGATATGTAACATAAGGATGGCTTGAGAACATAGTAACCATTAGCTAGTTTGGGTAAAAGGGACTACCCATTGATGATGTTTTCACAGTTTAGCATGGATCCTGTACAGACCTACAAGAGTTCATGAATAAGATCAGCAAATTTCACCATTGTATCCAGTTCATTCTTGAGTTAGAAGAGAACAATTGGATTGCCTTTTTAGATCTATTATTTTGTCAACCAACTGGTAGCCTTCACTACTCAGTATTCGGAAAGAAAACACATATTGGACTTTACATTCATCCTCTTTCACACCATTATAACTGTCAAAAATCTGGTTTCATTAAGACCTTAGTACATCGAGCACACCTTGCTCCACTGAATTGCTGCTCTCCCAAGAAATAAATCACATCAAGCCCATCTTCCTTACTAATGGTTTTACAAAATAACATGTCAACAAGATGATAATTATAGTTTCCTTGTTATGTGCCTCTCATCAAATAGTGATACAGAGGTGGTCTGTCATGTAACCATTCCTTATGTTAAAGGTATTATAGATGTAGCCAAACTACTTATATCCATTACTTAGATACAAGTGTCTTTCCATCCTATCAACAGGATTTCTACTTTTCCAGGCTCAGATAAAGATAAACTTTTGCCTTTAGCCCAACCCTGGAGTGTATCAAATTCCTTGCCAGTCTGAATTGTCATATTTCAGCCAAACAGATAGACCCGCAGCTGTGTGTGTGTGTGTGTGTGTGTTGCGAATATTTAGACTTCATTAAGTGTTCCATTAGCCAGAACAAATGGGACTTGCGGAGCACACTATCACAGTCAGATAGAGTTCTTTGAAAAAAAAATTAAGGTTCTCCATAAAAGTAATAATCTGTTATAATATAATGTAATGCAAGATAACTAAATACAGTCAAACATTTTTCTAATTAAAAAAAAAATGATGCAACAGATTTAATGGCTATATGACATCATTAAATAAATTTAATGAATAGAAGCTGAAAATTGTATGTAAAACATGCATACCTGCATATTTTTTTTTGTGTGTGTTTATTTTTTCCATGAATTCTCTGAATGATGCTTATCTGTATGGGGGGGGGGGTTATAGCGAGATGCAAGGAACTATCTCCGTTCATTGATTGAGCAGTACAAGAACAGACTGCTATAATGCAGCATGGTGCTCATGGGACTATACGAGGACTGTATGTTTTGTGACACTCATCTTCCAAGTTTTCCTATGTATATCAAGATGTTTCATGCTTGTACATGCACAACTACCATTTAGACATGCAAAACTGAGTTATCATATCAACTTCTAGTCATTACATTCATTTAATCACATGCACACACAATTATAAAAATAAAGTTAGAAAAGATTAGAAGATTTAAAAAGTGCTTTCTCCCACAAATCAAGTTAGGAGAATGCAGTCAAGTTTCACAAGTTTCTTTATAAAGGCATTCTATGAAGAATGCAACTTTTATGCACTCTTGTCTTGTTTCAATAAACTGTTTACTGCAGATAGCATGTTCAGCAAGTCCAGACTGTTCAGGCTCAATGATATTTAACATAAATTTATTGTCTATGTAGAGGACGGTATTGCTTGCTTGTTTTGCTTTGTATTAAATAATTTGTATTTATTTTTCTGCAATGTTTTCTCTTAATACTGCTGTTTTCTTTTTAACTGTGTTTTATGTTATATGATGTTCTGCATTATACCCCCCCTCCTTGAAATTTTCTGTTTCCTTAGTGTTCTGTCATCTGCTTAGTATGCTGTGACACCACTGAAGTGAATGGATGTAGCATCAGAGAGAAGCCTCTCTCTCTCTCTCTCTCTCTGAGACTTGTACAGGTACTCTGTTTTGTGACACTCATCTTCAAAGTTTACTCCTATCCACATAAAGATGTTTTGCATTAAAAACACTTGTACATGCAAAACTGAGTTGTTATTCATCACTTTACCTCAACTGGCATCCTCTACAGCAACTACAGCAAACCTAAACTTTCTTGAGTGCATAATACATGATGCCTTCTAAAACAATCTACTCCAACTGACTCCCAATCTGGTACACAGTTTTTCTAATGACAGCACACGGTATTCCTCTTTTTGATTTGACAAACCTTGCAAAGCACAAATCACCACAACCTACAAAACTTTAACTTATCTTAAAGGTCAGATTTAAGATTTAACCTTAAATCTGACCTTTAAAACATTAATCAATGAGGTTTAGATATCCTGGTCAATTTGAATGCTAGTAAAACATAGCCCTACATTTCTTCCCACAAAAAGGAACCCT
This sequence comes from Typopeltis vanoorti, assembly GCF_054136105.1. Lineage (NCBI taxonomy): Eukaryota > Metazoa > Arthropoda > Arachnida > Uropygi > Thelyphonidae > Typopeltis > Typopeltis vanoorti. The sequence goes on from NC_143552.1 coordinate 103,721,293, forward strand.
TTTCTTCAAATTTTACTCTTGACAATACCAGATTCTAGACCCAAATCTCTCTCTCTCTCTCTTGGATCGAACAAATCACAAATACTGCCCCCTCTGCATTCAAAAAGTTGTTTTCTCTCTCTCTCTCTCTCAAGGCATTACTTTAACTCTCCAAACAGCAAACCCTATGCAAATCACAAACCCACCCAAACACTGAATACTGCTCACATCTAGGGTGATGTCCATAAGAGTTGCCTAAAAATACCAGATTCTATAAAGAAAGGAGCAGTTAGACAGATTGATGATCCCTCTCTCACTAATACACTCCACTCACTTTCACACAAGGATGTTCAGTTTCCATAGCCTGTATTTTCTATAAATACTCCTATGGCTGTTCATCAAAATAAGCAGCAATAATTCATCCCACCCTCTTACAAATCCATCAAAAAGTGTGCAACAACCAATCAACATCCTCTCACAGTTCAACCACAAACCCACAGAACAAAGTTCTCCTCTTTTTCTATCCCTTCCACTGCTGCCATCTGGAACAATTCCACCACAAGTTCCTTATTGCCAATCCATGGTACTAGTGTACTATACGTTGACCACCTTCTTGTGGATTGGTTCTCTATTACACACACACAATTAAAAAAAAAGGAACACGTGCACTTTTATTAAGTCTGATATCTTAGGCTAAAAGGTAGCCAACCTGACCGGGAATCTCTTTCATATGATCTTTGCTTCTTTGGCTGAAGATTTTGTCTCATTTTTGTTGTCCTCTTCATTTCCTGCATTTATTGGTCTCCTAATTCTGAGACTATACTGGCCTTTCAGATCATTTTTCTCTGAAATTGGACCACATACAATGTAATTACCAGAACAGTGAGATAATCTTCCTTGGATATTTCATTGCCCACAATTCCAAATGGAATCCACCTCTAACAGACCAAGCCAGAAGAGAAGCTAAATTCTTTTAATCAGGTTAATGATCAAACACAAACTGTTAACTTACCTGCCAGAATTCCACATAATCCATATCATTCTCCCAACAATCTGGACCTATTTTTAACCACCTCGTCCTCCAAATATACAGCTGACATTAAATTTCCTCTTAAACACTGACCACAACTTCGTCAAAACCAATCTCTGTCTCGTATCCTATAGCCCTACAATGGTGGCAATTAGGATGTTCTTCAAGATATCTATGACTCATCCATTGTCTGATTAATTCTTCTACCTTCCCAAGAATAATAAAATTATTCTTGCTGGAATGAGTGCTTTTATTTCCCATTCCATTCGAAATTCCAGACCCTTATGTAAGCCTTGGTTTTATAACAAATGTGCTAAAGAAGTCCAAGCTAAAAATGTGGCATACATTCAAAGGTTTAAAAAAAAAATGTACATAGCTTGCCTCCTGCTTGAATGCCAAATCTAGCTTTCTGGTTTCTTGTCAAGGCTGGGTAAAACTTCTGCCCTATTCCCACCCTCTTGGAACAATGGCAACATCTAAGATAAGGCATCAGTCTTCTCCAACTCCAAGACAAATCTACCCCTGATTTCAGAAAACAATCTCAGTATGCCTCCTTTGATCTTTCATTAGGACAATTCGGCCTCGATATTGTTAAATCCCTTGCTCAGATGTATCTTTTTAGTTGTATTAAGGACTTGTGCTCCAGAACTAACACTCATCCTATATTGCTTTTACAAGTGCTCCAACTCACCTAGCATTTATATAACAACATAATACAAGCTTTTATCCAGTCTACTCCTATAAAGGAGATAGAAGTCAGCCATCAAACTACTATCCCATTCCACTCACCTCAATACTTTCAAAAGTGATGGAGCTCATAAACAACCAGCTTCTTTATTACTACACCCATCCAATGTTTAATTAGTGATCATCACAATATGGATTCTGCCATTCTTGTTCTACAGCAGAACTCACTAACCTCAGTCATTGCTGGATATGAGCAGTGGAAATATTTGATTGTGGTTGCTCATCTGGCATCATGGGCTTTCCAAACTGTCATCTTATGGTCTGTTTCCTACCCAATCAAGAGTGGACTGTCAGCTTTTCTTCTGTATGTTCACTGTATTGTGGTGGATGATCCCTTCCCTCTCATTTGATTTTTCCATCAACGCCAGAGTAACTAAGGTGCTATGCCCTCACCAACACCTTCCCTATACAATCACTCTCACTACTGTCTAATCCTATTCACAGCTTTGCTAATGGCAGTACACACCATTCCTCTTCATTGTTCACAAAAGCTTGTGGCACCTAGATGACTCAAGCTTCAAGATCTCCTATGGCTAATGCTTTAAACACCAATATTTAGCTATTTTCAAGTGAGGTGAAGATAATTTAGTAAACTTTAAATGTACCAAAATATATAATCCTGCCTAATTCTCTCTCACTTTTGATAACATCATGCTCACATCTACCAAGACAAGAGATATTTTCTCTTCTTGAATTGACTTTCACATCTAGCCTATAGCTGATTCAGCTTCCCCAAAAAAGCTTGGTAATCTTTTTTGTTCTAAGGCTACTTCTCTTGTGATCCATTCCTAACACTTTATAAATCCTAAATAAGCCACTCATGATTAGGTGAGATTTTTACAATGCCTTTTGAACTTCAACTCTAGGTCCACTATAATCCTTAAATCCTTGGCTTTTCAGTTTCTCATAGTACAGGGAGTTGAAGTTCAAAGGACATAGTCCAAAAGAGGTATGACAGGCAGTGTGTGTGTAACAGTGTTGGTATTTATGGTGAGTAGGGACTCTAAGGAGATGCCTGGTTAATAATAAATTGCGATCTCTTTCACAGGCTACAAAATCTTGAAATGCACAGTAATCCATTTGCCTACAATTGGAGTAATGTCCCATTTTATAGTAATAACTATAAAAGTATAAGAAACTATGTTTGTAAGAAATCTTAACAGCAGTCGCTTAACTTCTTAACAATAATGGTGGTAAATTAGCTATAGTATAATGCCAAACCTTCATCAAAATCTTCATCATCAGTATGCCTTGGAAAAGGGAAACAATTTGTTATTTCCAAACGATTATCAACACCTAATCCAAGTAAAACTCCTTGTGCAACATCAACAATACCAGCTCCTTCTTCTTGGCAGTGTTTAATTATCTTCAGCACAACCTAAAAGACAGGAAATGTTAATGGTTGCTTTCATTTTAATTTTATGTAATTATTATGTAATAGCATAAATGCTATTACATAACATGAACAAAAAAAAAAAAGTCTAGAATCTTGAACTAGCAGTTGTTTATAGTAAATAAGGAATAACTAATGTTACCTACCATGTGAATCACTTTGTCAGCTGTCAGTAAATTTTTACCATATCAAATATTTAAATAGTTAGCACTTTCTAGCCTACTATGTATTTTTGTTGTTTAACCTAAACTGCTACTAAATACACAGAATTGCATATTCTGCTGATATTAAATATCTACAATGTGCTAATTCTAGAGAATCAGGAGATTGCCTAAACTCAAATTTAAATCATTCAGGTTTTTTCCACCACCCACACTTCAATTCAAATCTCATATCAAGATATAAAAGGCAGAATACACTAGTTTTAAAACAGCTAGAAAGGACAGAAAAGCTGCCTATATCAGTTACAACGAGATATACAAAACTCACAAAAAGACAATGGACATGGAAATGCAAAGGAAAGGATGAAATTATTGATATTTGTAAATGGAGTTTATTAATAATTCATTTGACTGGGTTCTGGAGTAGCAACCATGGTAGAGTGCATCTGGTTGCAGCCACCATCTGGTTACTGCAGTTCTCTAAAGACAATGAATTAAGAATAAATAACACATTCTACCAACATACAGAAAATTATTAAATAGCATGGACATAACCTTAGGAAACTTATCCACAATATAATATGTAATAACAAATAGAAACATACCTAAAGAGAATTGATTTCCAAGTTCTAACATCAGCTGATACAGGAACTTTCCAAAAAAAGTTACCTGCAGATTAATAAGATTAAAGGTACGACAAACACCTTTAGGGTGTTTTTCGTACTATATCAATGGAGAATAAAAGAGTAATTTAACAAACACAGAGTGTTAGGAAGAAAAGGGTTGAGTTGCCTTGGTGAATACATTGTATCATAAGGTTGTTGGCATTAGTGACACCTGGTTCTCAAGTCAGATATAGTAACTGGAATCTAGGATAAAGGATATAGTATTTGTAGGAAGGACAGAAGAGAGAGGAGGAGGGGTTACCACATAACAGATGTTAAGTCCAGTTAAGGATAGAAACTCATGTAGACAATAATAATGTTCCATGCAGAAGCGAGTTTAAATCCAGTGTGAAGTGGAAGCTGAGAGGATGAAATATACGGTGGCCATAAACCTGGCAGTTCAGTTGCTGGGGACAACAATGAAATGGATTACCAAATTACAATGATGGGTATTAAATGAGTAATCATTATGGATGACAAATTATTCAAACATTGATTGGGTAATAGAGAAAACTCATGATAAGAATGAAGAATTTATTGAGCTGTTGCAAGACAACTTTCAAAACACATGTGAAAGAAGGAATTCAAGATTAGAATGTCATGTCGGATCTGATCACAGCATCGGAAGTGGTCTCAGTTAAGGATGTGACTGTTTTTCCATCCACTGATGCCAGCAATCATGGTGTAGTGACCTAGGAAGTAGCAAAGTATATTGATGTTCAAATTAGGAAAGGTTACATGCTCAATTACAAAAATTGAAAAATTATGACAAATTCAGGAGAATATCATCTGATTCCATGGTATCAGTTACTGAATGGGAAGCTTTGTAAAGATGCAGTATCTGAATGTGTCTTTAGGGCCTGATAACAAATAGAGGGGGAGAGAAATGGATATGCAACCTTATTAAGCAAGAGATCTAAAAGAAGAAAATGATGGGGAGGAATATTGTAAGAATAAGGATGAAAGAAGTTAGTAAATATGTAAAGGGCAAGCTAGAAAAGTTACAAGTATTGTATTAAAAGCTAAATCAGAGTATGAAAAGAAATCAGCTCTAAGGGTGACCTAAAAGAATTTTATAATTATAATGCAAGAGAGAATGAATGAATGTGGAAGAATAACTTTATTGAATGCAGACTTTTGTGTCAAAAGCAGATGCATCTGTTCAAATAATGATGTGCTCACTTTGCTGAAATCTATCAATCTGGTGTACATAACATGGCATACAGCACATTGGATGAAGAGATAGTTGTGCAGAAGAAGGTTCTAGAGCTGTTGCATAATCTAAATAAGAATTCAGCAAAAGGGGAGGAGATATCAGTATATATATTAAGGGAATGTTCAGCCAAATTAGTCAGGCCCCTGACTTTTGTATACTATTATTAGTTACATAATTTAAATTAAGAGATGCAACATCAGTCTATACAAAGCTGAACCTAATAAGAACATGCCAAACAGGATCCAATTGTTTGTGAAATTTATGCAAATATTTTGGTTTAATTATACTGAACTGCATCAAAACAAACTGCAAAGGCATTCATAAGTGAATTCAATTGACATTTAATGATTTAAAAAATATTTTCAATTAAATAAGTGAGACTATGCACACATCAGCATCGGTTCCTGACAAAAGAAATTTCTATTCATTGCTACAGCTGAAACTTACTGACTATGGGTTGTGCTAGAACAGTGGCACACCCAGAGGGGGAGGGGGGGGGGGCAAGGAACCCTGTCCCCCCAAAGAAAAAAAAAAAACACAAAAAACACTAGAAAAATTTCCAAAAATCTTTTCCTAATTAAAATTCATTTTTTTATTTATGTTGTGTAGTGTCTTCTATTTCTATATTACTTGTGAATTAGCGATCATTGCAGATGCTCATCATAGATCATATGCATAGTGCGTATTCGCAAATCATCTACTCAATTGCACCCCCCCCCCAAGATTAAACCCTGAGTTCGCTACTGCGCTAGAGTTATATGACCACTTAGCATAGATGTACTTATTGCACAGTGCCATATGTCTCTTTTGAAATTAAAGTAATCCATCGATTATCTGTGGGAAACTGTGCTGGCAATGTTTTAGGTGTCGGCCAACATACTAACACATTCAGTTAACTGAGAATTTGGTTATTTGAGGATCAGATAATTCAGAGATCACTGTATATGCAATCTTCATTCAGTGATAGAAAAGGATTTTCCTGTTTTAGTACTCTGTCAGCTTTTCTAAAAACTGTTTTTCACAAAATATTTTATATTTTAAATAAATAAATGAACAAGTGAATAAGTGTAGCAAAAGTCAGGAACAGCAAATGTGGTATAATCGTGGTGAATGATGCAGCAGAGAGTAATAAGACAGAGGAAGATGCAAAAGACAGTGGAACAGTAGAAGAATGAAGGCAGAATGGTAAAGAAACTAGTAAAGATATGAACACAAAAGAATTGGTAAGGTTGAGGAACAAATTGGGGAGCGTATGATAGAACATTTAAAGAAAAGAATAGTAGTTAGAAGTGTAAGAAGGAAGGTGTCAGCAGTAAATTAGTCAAAAAGATGAATGACTGCAGTAGAATGATGGGAAGTGTGCTATATAGGCACTTGATGGTGAAAGATGTGTAAATGAAGCAGGTGTCAAAAGTATGTCTGAGAGGAACAATGAAAAGAAGACTAAAAGAGACAGTAGAGAGGAGATGAAATATACTGGTAAAAATAAAATGATCTGTCTATAGCAACACTTACAAATCCTACTTTCTCATTCATACTTCCTCACAAATTATTTTATGTGAGATTAATCTCACATTCTCTGATCAGATAGAGATAAAAAATCAATAACTGACTACTTGATAGACAATAATAAAATTAATAAAGCAAAATTAATAAAGAAGTTAGAGGTTACGGTATCAATTCAGATCATCATTTAGTAATTGGAAATATAACAATACCACCAAACTGGGTATAGAAAAGGTAATGAATATGTAAATAAAATAAATCTCTTACTACAAACAGAAAACAAGAATGCATATCAAGGAAGCAAATAAACACTTAAGAACAGAATGGAAAAATGTAACACTACTTATACATAAAGTAGCAGAAAAAAAGTCTAGGAAAATAAAATGGAAGAGAAAACAAGAACTGAAAAGAATATAATTGAAGATAAAAAAAAAAAAAAACTGCATGCACCACATGGCTTACAACAAGAAAACTGGAAGATGAAATAGAATAAAAGAGGAAAAGATCAACAGCAAAAAGAGAAAGAGAAACTTCACAGAAAAAATTAGAATAATTATATTGACAAATTAGTAAAAAGGTATTAGCTTATGGCCCTGGCCCTCTCTCTCTCTGATACTTTATGTAAAAAAAGTCTCATGACCTGGTAGGCGGTATGATCCACTTCACTGAATGTGATGTTATTATAGCAAAGCTACCAAGCGGAAGATTAAGAACCATAACGCACCACCTTGCAAAATAAAAGGAACTGTTATGCAGATTTTTAGTGGGCTATATTTTTTGTGCTTTTCTTTGGTGTGGTTTTTGAAGTTACTAAATGATCTGTCAATTATACCTGTGACATCACTTCCAGCAAAGGGCTCATAGGGCAGGTGTATTTTTTTTTTTTTTTGCTCAGAGAACAACAGGCAAGCAGCTGGGTGATTTTGAGCTGAAGCAGATGTGCTGTGGGAGATGGCAGCCATGGTGAGTTGGGTGGGTGGTGTGTTTCAAGTTGGGGAAATAGCATGGTAGTGCCCCAGTGACATTACCTCGACGATGTGCATACAGGAGGTGACTGTTTTTTTAGGTGGTGCACAGTCTATTGGCGGGTGTACCCTAGTCTCCGAGGGTCACAGGCCAGAGGTGTTTGGTTTTTGTTGGCCACAGTGTTTGTGGTATTGGTTTTTTCTATGTTTTTTGTTTGTATTGGGGAAGTGATTTGTTTTGTTTGATGGCTGCGAAGCCCTCGGAGAGCTAACCTGAGCATTTAAAGGCAAATGAACAAATTACTACCCAACACAAACAAAAAAACACCAAAACACTATAAACACACCAGTACTCTTCCAGATTTGATGTTTTCTGTTCATTTGAAGCAAACTATGTAGTGTCATAGTCCCCCCTCCCCAGATTAGTTTTGTGGTGGTGAAACCACAATGTCAAGTCAATTAGCATCTAAGCAGATATGCTTCTGCTTACCTTGATGCCTAAGATGGTATGCAATCAGTTGGTATTCACTAGAATGTGTAAGTAATAACAGCTAATATTTCCACACCAAGAGAAATGGCACATTGCACATTTACAGAAATTTGATGTAAGATGAAGAAATACTAGCTGTGACATCCTCAACAATGACTACATTTAGCAATCACTGTAATAGAAGAATATACAGAATGCAATATAATTTATTAGTTTTTACTGTCCAACAGCAAGAATAATGATAAGTTTTTCAAGTTAATGTTCACATTTTTATTACTATAAATGTGCATAATGTACAATGCAAAGCATAGTTAGAAATAAACCTAGAGAACATTTAATTTCTTTGCTGCAAGGAAAAATGAATGCATAATGTACACAATGCAAAGCATAGTAAGAAATAAACCTAGAGAACATTTAATTTCTTTGCTGCAAGGAAAAATAGATGAACTGTGTAATTATTTGAAGTTAGTGAATAACTGATCATGGTTTGAACAAGAAACACATGACCACTGTTATTTAATATCTATATGGATGAATTAGTAAAACAGAAGAAAAATATAAAACCAGCATTTAAACTATATCACTGAACTATACTTAATATCTTTTTGTTTGCAGATGACCAAATAATCAGAGCAAGAAGTGAAGATGAACTCCAAAAATCAATATACTAAACACAAGTGCAAAAAAATTTGAAATGCAAATAACAGCCAAAACAAAAATCATAGCTTTTAAAGGGCCATTCCCAGTAGAAGTAAAATCATGATTGAAAATAAGATTTTAGAACAAATTAACTGCTTCAAATATCTTAGATGTGCTGTATCATATGCAAAATAAGCTGACATTGACAACAAAATTTCAAATTTTCTAAAGGTAACAGGAATGATCAATAATATTTTCAAACCTAACCAAGTTCAAAAGCATACAAAAATAAGAGTTAATAAAGTTTTAGCAAGACCTTCTCTACTGTACAGAAGTGAATCATGGACCATAAAAACTGCAGGAAAAAAAAAAAGAATAAAAACTGGTGAAATAAAATTTCTACAAAGGGCAGCAGGTGAACCAAAATTATGTAATTTTATTTTGAAAATCAGCATGGAACTCCTAAGGCACATTTTTGACAAGTGAATAATTTCGTGAAAATCGGCAATTCATTGGCCATTAAAATTCTCCAGATCTGACAGCTCTTGACTTCTTCCTATGGGGTTATCTGAAGAAAAATTGAGTGAACAAGCCTTAGATAATCTAACAGCCGAAGTTGAACATTTGTGCAGAAAACAGGATACTCCAGAAACACTGACAGCTATCAAGGAACAAGCCTCAGAAAGGGCCTGTCTTTGTGAAGCCAAAATGGGAGGCATTTACATGATGCCAAATAAAAAAAAAAAAAATCTCCAGGGTCTGTATTTCATTATAACAAAATAAATAAAAATAAATAACAACAACAATAATAATAATAATTATTATTATTATCCATGTCTCCATGGAGTCAAAAGACTCATTGTGAGAGGTTGTTCTTAGGAAACACAAAGTTTATCATCCCACTCCTTGAACTCATTGACTGTTCTTGCTCTAACCACTCTCCACGCAAAGAATCCACTCCTCACCCGCTTGCTCACAGCCTCCTTTTGTAACTTCCACGGATGGCCTCCTTGTCATCACTCCTTCCCGCCATTCCACCAAGTGAAAATACTCCCCAATGTCTACCCTGTAACTGCCTTTCAACAGTTTAAAAGTCTCGATCATATCACCTCTCTTTCTTCTATCCACCAAACTCTGCAGTAAACATTCTCTCAGTCAAGCTTCGTAACTGACATTGTAGAGTCCTGAAACCATCTTTGTTATCAGCCTCTGTACCCTTTCCACAGTTAATTTATACCCTTCAAATTATGGGGGAACAAATTTGAGAACAATAGTCTAAGTGTGGTCTGATCAGGATCTTATGCAATGGAAGCGTCCATCTCAGTACTGCAGCAATCTTCTGGGTTACCTTCACCACTTTTGCAATATGCTCCCTGAATTTCAGTTTTCTATCAATCACCACCCCCCAGATCTCTTCTCTCCCCTACTTCCTCCAGTATAGCTCCTCCAATCGAGTATGCATCCTCCCATCGATGGATCCCAAACTTCAAGACTTTACATTTTGCTGCATTAAACGGACACCCCCATTCATTTGCCCATCTGTCTAGTTTATTCAAATCCTCTTGCAGGGCTGCCACATCTGCACTATTACTTATAACCCTTCCCAGGCGTTACATCTTCCACAAACAACTGAATATCCCCTTGCAATCCATTGACAATGTCATTGATATAAAGGTTGAAGAATACAGATCCCAATACTGAGCCCTGTGGAAATCCTGAATCCATTTGACTAACCTGATATTTAAACCCATGTGCTGCAACTTAAATATCAGCTTATCATGTGGCACCTGGTCAAACGCCTTTGCAAAATCCAAAATAATGGCAGTATATGCCTTACCCTCATCAACTGCTCTTATCACTTTATTATAAAAGGCAATCATATTACTAAAGCAAGAGCGCCCAACAAATCCATGTTGATTCTCACAGATAACATTACCCTCATCTGTCCAACATTGTATATAGTCCCTCACTAATTTCTCCAAGACCTTAACTACTGATGATACACAAACTGACCTATAATTAGACAATTCCAGTCTGCTACCGCCCTTGTGCAGCGGAACTATCTTACCTTCCTTCCATCCTTGGGTACCATTCCCACAGCCAGACTTGCAATGAAAAGCCAGATCAACAGTGCTGTCCGTTCTTTAGCACGTTCTCTCAAAACCCATGGTGAAATACCATCCAGTCCCACAGCTTTACTGGTATACAGAGTACCTCAGGAACACACTCTCCTCTTCCATCTATAAACCCTGAACCTGCCCTATCCCTCTAGTATTAAAACCTTCTCCAGGATGAAATACTCCAATAAAGTGCTCATTGAACAACTCCACTATGTCCTCTGCATCAGTCACTCTATTCAAATTTTTATCTCACTGTCGACTTCTAAATCTAATTGCCTGGCAAGGTTGACAACTTCTTCGATTACCTCAGCAACTTGATCAGTTTCTGGCAACATTTCCGTTTCGCATTTAAAAAAGGATGGACAATGTATAACAGCTTGCCCACTTGATCACGACTTCACTAATATAGATAGGTATATCATCGTGTACTGATACCATAATAAACAAAACAGTCTGCTTTTCTTGGTAAACCAACAAAGAATGTATAATGTTATCAAAACCAATATTATTATATGGCTGTGAAACATGGACAACAAGAGATAAGAAAAGAATCATTGCAGTAGAAATTAAATAAGTAAAACCCCAAAGTTATGTGGTAGGTGGGACCAACAAAAAGCACGTAAGTCGGGGTATAATTTTGCATGTAATTTATATATATAAACATACAAAATATTAGTTAATTGGGACCAAAGGTTTACAAAAACGCCTATATTTTTTAAGAAATACTGTATAAACATAATTGTAGTTTTTTGTACATAAAAAAAAAAAGTTATTTCAATGTCTTCATAAAATCTAATAGATTTGTCTGATGGCACAATGTCTTTTTCTTGTCACACAAAATTTCTTCATAGCAAGCCAATGATTTTTTATTCCTTGCCTTGTGGCTACAATTCGTTCCTCGTTAGAATCTATGTCCTCCAAAATCTGTAAATCTTTCTTAATTAAGCTGAGACCTTCTCTTAATTTTGCAATTGTCATGTGCTTTTCTGGTAGAACTGGATCTGAGGTTTCGGTCTCTTCAGTAGTGATTTCATGCATCTCTATGAGCTCGTCGATTGTAAGCTCCTTGTTATGTGAGTCTAACAGCTCGCTGACATCTTCACTGTTGACTTCTAAATCTAATTGCCTGGCAAGGTTGACAACTTCTTCTATTGCCTCAGCAACTTGATCAGTTTCTGGCAACATTTCCATTTTGCATTTAAAAAAGGATGGACAAAGTTTTTTCCAGACACCATTCAAGTTTTTTTGGAAAATTTCACCCCAAGAATCTCCGATAATCCTTACAGCATCTAAAACATTAAACTGTTTCCAAAAACTCTTTAACAGACAGTTGCTCATTTTGCCTCATAGCTTCATTCAGACTGGCAAATGAACGCTGTGTGTAGTACGCTTTGAATGTTTTGATAACTCCTTGGTCCATCAGTTGAAGTAAGCTGGTTGTATTTAGAGGCAAGAAAACAACTTTTACATGTGGATCAAAATCAATTAAAGTTGCAGGAGGGTGACCAGGTGCATTATCAATAACGAGCATAACTTTAAACAGAATTATTTTAAACTGGCAATACTGTTCAACTTCAGGTGTGAAGTGGTGACCAAACCAGTCTTCAAAAATAGAAGCTGTCACCCAAGCTTTAGAATTTGACTTCCAAATCACTGGCAAGCCAGCTTTAGATTTTTTTTAAGACCTCTTGGATTTTCGGATCAATAAATTAAGAGAAGTTTTAACTTGCAATCACCAGCTGCATTTCCACCAAGCATTACTGTCAACCGGTCTTTGGAAGCCTTTGGAAGAAATAACGTTTCCTCGCCTTAAAGCCAGGAAATGTTATTTCTTCATGTGCGATGAAAGTTCTCTTAGGCACCTTTTTTCCAGAACAAGCCGGTCTCGTCTACATTAAATATGGTTTGACTGCTATAGCTACCTTCCTCAATGATAGCCTTAAGTGTCTCAGGAAAAGAAGACGTAACCTCTTTATCAGCGCTTTCCACCTCTCCACGATGCTGCGCCTGTTAAGTGTTTTTAAATTGGTTGAACTGGCCATGAAATTTTGTTCTTTGGCCGCTTCTACTTTTAGCCTCTCAAAAATCAGCTTGGCTTGGCTACATATTGTCATTTGATCAACTGGACAAATTTTTTACTCTCACTTGATTATCATGCCACAATTTAAGCATCGTTTCCATCTCACCAATAATCCCATGACGTTAACGAATTATGCTTGAATTCAACGATTGGGAATTTTTCACAGCAGCGAGAATTCTTTCTTTATCTTTTATGATTGTTCTTACTGGATTCCTGTAGAACGAACTTCTTTGCTAGCTCACAAATTTTCATTCCGCCTTCAAAATCCTTAATTATGTTGAGTTTTGTTTCCAAAGTCAATGTTTTTCTTTTCTTGCTAGCTGTAGAAGAATCGGGCTTGCTTCTTTTGGATGACATTATTATTTTTTATGTGATAAAATTTTTATCAAGAACATAACATTAAACAATCGCAAGGTTTGTAGGCTATAAAAATTGTGTATGAATGGAGACTGCGTGAAACATATTAGTGCTTGTTCACAACATTTGTGACACTGGCCGAATGCAGCTGGTACTGGAAAGATACGACTAGTGGTGAGGCGTGAAGCAGGACGAGAATACGTACATATAAGAAACCGCGTAACTCCGGATTCACGTAAGTCAGTGTATTACTATATACAAGATACAAATAAATAAATAATAATAATAAATAAAGAACCAAATGGAAAGGACATCTAGAATGAATGACAATGATAAAATACACAGGAAGATGATGAACTACAAACCAAAGGGTTGGAGAAACAAGCAGATTGATGAAATGCTGGGATGAGACCAAAATTAGCCACCAGGCCTAGATTCGTAAAAGGGGAAAGAAGACTTTTATACACACAGTTTAGCTTTCTTACATTTTTTCTCTCACTCTTTCTCTCTCGTGGGCACCTACTCTTTTACTGTTCATCGATGACCTATTTATCTTCTTGAGTCCACTATTGGATTTCTAATTTTTTTTATCCTTAAAAACAACTTAACTTGACTACGTCTTCCTTGCTTAATCAATCAATGTATTCTTTGGATTTTTAAACTGAGTTTCCAAAGTTTGGTTATTATTTTCAAACTCTTATTTTTTTTTCCTTGAATAATAGTTGTATATTTGGGTTTACAGTTCACCTCTGAATGCTGCTCAACTGTTGAAGCTTTCATAAAAAATAAGTCACTGAGGTATGACTACCCCTTATTAAATGCTTTCCCCTCATAAGTACCCCATTCCTTAATTTTGTCTTTAACCAACTTGCCAAATATCTCGAATGACTACTCCTGAAATGCTAACTGGTTGATACTTTGTTACTTCTGTCCTTGCACCTCCTTTATGCAATGGAACTATTTTCCCCTCCTTTCCACTCCCTTGTGACTCTACCAGAGCTGATATTCAAACCCAGCCAAAGGTACTACCAATTCCCTAGTACATTTTCATAATATATAAGCAGATATCCATCCAAACCCACAGCTATATTCTCATCAAGGTTATGTAATATCCTACATACCTCAACTTCCACATCAACCTCTCTTACATCTATTACTGAAATATCTCACTCACCTGGATGATACACCCTCACTCTTACAAAGTAATCAATTAATAATTCAACTATTTCATCTAGTTCAGTCACCTCCCAACCATCTGCATTCATCAAAATTATTCTATCACAGTCATTCTTACTTTTACCTGTCACATACCAAAAGAACTCTTTTGGATTATCCTTGCAGGCCTTTTTTTTTTTTTTTTTTAAACTTCTGTTTATTGGCATGTTATCACTCCAAGCAATATCTCTTAAGTTTCTCATAATCACTAGTTCTACTTCTATACATAACCCCTCTTCATTGAAAATTTCATATGTTCAGCCACTACTTCCCAAGTCAAAACTAAACAACTGTATACTTGCCAACTGGCAGCAATGTAGCCATCTTATTTACAGAGAAATCCATTGATGTAATCACTAAGTCCGGCACTCTCGATTACCTAGTAACTTTTATCACATCACATGCTGCCTTTATTATTCCTCACTAATTATTCTATAACCCAATAAATGAGTCTCCATAAATAATAATTACCTGTCCTCTACTTACCGAGTTTATTTGCTGATACATATCATACAGTAACTAACTAAATATTTTGTTCTGTTAGCATCTATCTCGCATCAGATGCTTTTCATCTTACTAACCTGTTGAACTAACCTGTCGTCAGATTATCAGAAGACACAGATATATGATCTACTATCATCGCACCGACCATTAACTGAGATAACTCTATAACAATTACTGCATCACCAGGTGCAATCCCTCTACCATCACTAAAGTTTGTATAGATGGAAATACATTCTGAGTTGTACCAGGGCAGACACTTGAATGAGCAAGAAAAGCCCAAATTAGTTGATAAGCACTGGTAACTCAGGCCTCCTTTCATCAGAGACATAACTTCCTAATATCATTAAGCACTTTTGGCATGTCCGGCTCACTGATCTTTGGTTTCACCTTCAGATCTTATACTCTATAAATATGCATTGGATACTCTGCAATTTATAGAGTAATTGTTGTTATAAAATATATCTCTGAACTTACAATTTCTAAATTTAGCACTACTAACTAAACCTAATGATCAAGTATAATTATTTATTTAAAAAAAAAAAAAAAATTGAAATTCAGCAATTTCCAAAACGCTTCCAAAATCCAATCCACAAGAGAATCGCAACAGATTAATGAATTTACTTCAAGGAACTCAAGATGCTACTGATCAATCACAAACGATTTTATGCCACAGCTGCTCCGAAACAACAGTAAGTGGGGATAAAAAAAAAAAAAAAAAAAGTACTGAATAACTACAACAATACATGTTATAGAGTAAAGGAGTTTTTTTTAAACAAAGAAACATATGTTTACACATGATGATATGTACATCCACAACTATCGGTGGAATCGTGATCAAATAAAGCATTAATGACAGTTACGTGCTCAAAACAGGCACTCTGTCTTTAAGACAGGTTTCTTAGCGCATGTGAGAGTTCTCTGTCATCTTGGAGAACAAGGGTTGGGACATCTGTTGAACCTCGTTCAACGGATGTGTGGTGGGTCATGATGGAATACCCATTCCTTCAATATACCCTAGCGCTACCAACTCCGTAATAATACTAGAGGGCTACATGGTGTGTAGTGTTTGTAGAGAGCTCCTGAACAGATAAGTATTATTTTAAGTAATAATTGATAAATTTGCTTGAATCTTATGTTTATTTACTTTTCGTATCTTAGCGTGTCTGTGATTTTTGTGTCTTTTCTGAGTTATTTCAATTAGTAATTTGATAGATATGATTATAAGCAGCACATGGCGCTGATAAGAAGGAATAAAATGGCATCCAAATCGCCATCTTTGTCCAAAAATTTGAATATAAAGGATTTTATTCAGTGTACCGTTTGTGAAATGTATGCTTTGAGGAGAGCGGTTGGAGTCTGGTTAGACAATGATAGTGGAGTGAATGTGTGCAGAAGGTGTAAGGAATGCGAGGATTTAAAGTGTGTTTCAGGTCGTGGGAGTGATATCGTTGTTAAAAGTGAGAATGTAGAAAATAGTGATATTTGCGAGGTAGAACCAGATACCTGTGAGAGTGGCATTGAAAGTGTGAATGAAGGTATAAATACAGAACGAATGAATGAATTAACGGATAATAAAAATGATGAGACAGATACAATGAGTGAGATCGCATGGTTACGCGGAGCGATACACAGGGCAAATCGGCTAGCTGGAGCGTTGGCAAAAATGCTTACTGAGCATACCAACTAATAAACGGCAAAAGTATGATAGCGAGTGTAAACAAAATGAAAGAGTGGGTGTTGTACGGAGATTCTTTAGTAAGAGGTGTGATAGATGAGAGGTTGACAATATCGTACCAACCTGGTGCGAACGTTAAGGATGTAAGTGAGTCAATTAGAATGCAAAAGCAGGGGGTGAAAGAATTGATAGTAGTAGCAGGAACAAATGATTTGAAAGGAGACAAAATGGCTATGAGAGAGGATTTGAAGGAATTACTTGAGGTAGCAAAAGAGAAGAGTAAGAGAGAGCTAGGATGGCGAATCTGTTGACGCAGTATGACAGTGAAGAGTATAGAAGGAGGGCCAAAATTGCTGAGTTCGATGGGCAAAAGGATTTATAAGATGAATAGTTTACATTTGAATGGATTTGGTGTAGGGAGACTTGAAAAGGTGTTGTTGAATTAAGTGGAAGTGGATGTGTAGAATCAGGGAAACTAGAGTTACTAAAGGGAGGGGGAGTAGATATGCAGACTTTAGGGAGACAGTAGTGTATGAATGTGTGTAATATGCCCGAACAAGTACGAAGGACAACAAATCAGAATGGGATAGTTAGTATAAGGCATCAAAATAGGGATGGGACAAATGGGCTTCCAAAATTCATGTATACTAATGCCAGAAGTATTAGGAACAAGAAAGAAGATGTTTTGGCCTTGGTTGGCACTTCCAGGCCACAGGTTATTGGCATTAGTGAAACATGGCTGACAGAAGATGACATAGCTAGTGGGATTGAATGTGAGGGGTATGGTGTGTTCAGGAGTGACAGGGAATAATAAAATGGAGGGAAGAGTGTTATTGATGATAGCTGATGAGCTGCAGCCAAGGAGAATAGTAGTGGAACTGCAGGATAGAGAAAACAGCACATTTGAGGCTATTCGGTGTGAGATTGAGACTAGCAGAACAAAATATACAGTTGGGTGCTGCTATAGACCAGGTGATGGAATAGATGAATAGATGGGAGAGATAGTATGCATAAGCAAATAGAAGAAATGAATGGAAGGAGGGTAATTATTATGGGAGATTTCAACTATGGTAACATTGATTGGAAGGAGGAGAGGACACATAGGAGGAAGGAATTGGATTTTATGCGGTTATTAAGAGATAACTATCTGCGACAGCATGTAATGGAAAATACTAGGGGTCAGAGAGTGCTTGACCTAGTAATTACATCTGAGAATTTGGCTGTAACGAATATGACCACGTTGCCACCAATTGGTGAGAGTGATCATAGGGTCTTGACTTGGGAGGTGGCTAAAGGTGTGGAATTTACAAGACAAGGTACATGTGGAATTATCAGGCTAGAAAGTATGACAAGCTTAGGAGTTTGATTGGTTCAGTGCCATGGCATGCACAACTGCAAGGGCTGGATGTTGATAGTGCATGGGAGGCGGTTAAGATGTGCTTGCAGGAGGCAATGGCTGACTATATACCTAGA
The DNA here is from genome assembly GCF_054136105.1 of Typopeltis vanoorti. Lineage (NCBI taxonomy): Eukaryota > Metazoa > Arthropoda > Arachnida > Uropygi > Thelyphonidae > Typopeltis > Typopeltis vanoorti. The sequence goes on from NC_143552.1 coordinate 103,739,508, forward strand.
GTCCGAAAAATAAATCAAGTAGGGGTTAAATGGATGAATAACACCATTAACCTTGAGCTGCAAAAAAAAAAAGAAACAACTGTGGAGGGAATTTAAGGAGAAAGGTGACTGGCAGGCACATGAACAGTATAAAGCGCAGGCCAGAAGGATATTCTGGCCTGTGCTTTATTTGGGATTCTCTTTAGCCATGCAGGCTAAAGAGAATCCCAAACAGTTTTTTCGATATGTTGCAAGTAAAAGAAAAATGTATATGGCAGAATGATTTTAAAGAATGCGAATGGTAGGGAGGTAATAACCGAATCAGTTGATATAGTGGAATTACTGAGCAAGCACTTTGCAACAGTATATCATCCAGGTGGTGACATTGCAGGAATAAATGAACCAATAGCTTATACAGGAATTGTGGTGAATGAAGTGGAAGTGAATAGTCTATTACAAAACCTCAATGTCAATACATCTGTGGGATTGGATGGTACGAGAAGTGGCTAAAGAATTGTCAGTGTCCACCATTTTGTTTAATTTGAGTCTCGTGTCTGGGTTAGTCCCGATGGGGTGGAAAGAGGAGAAAATAGTTCCACTGCATAAAGGAGGTTCCTAGACTGCTGTTTTAAATTACTGACTGTTCAACATATCAGGAATCGTTGTCAAGGTCTTGGAGAAAATAGTCAAGAGGAAAATACAGGATTGGATAGATGAAAATGGGATACTGTATGGGGGACAGCATGGGTTTGTGAAGGGGTAGATCATGCCTCAGTAACTTGCTCACGTTTTATAACAGAGTGACGGCTGATCTGGATAAGGGTAATGGATTTACAGTGATTCTACTGGACCTTGCTAAGGCCTTTGACAGGATACCACTTGGAATTTTAATCAGTGAACTGCAGCATATGGGGATGGATATAGGGTTGGTGATATGGATAAGAGGGTGGTTGATGGAGAGATATCAGAGAGTGGTTTATTCAGGAGTAGAGTTCAAAATACGGCCTGTGACTAATGGTGTGGCACAGGGTTCTGTTCTTGGACCACTACTGTTAAATTTGTTCATTAACGATATAGGAAAGGATCTAAGAGGAAGTGTTCATTTGTTTGCTAATGATGCGAAGTTGGGTAGAGCAATAGTGAGTGCACAGGATGTCAAAATTTTGCAGGATGATTTGGATAGTTTGGAGGACAGGAGAATGGATGTCAATTTAATGTGGCAAAGTGTAAGGTTGTGCATTTTGGGGTGAAAAGATTAGCAGCAGTATATCACATTGGTAGGGCATATTGCAAAAGTGGCTAAATCAGCCCATCAAATCACTTGGTTGCTGAAAAATACTTTAACAAGCAGAGACAAACAGGTTATTGTATCGAGCCTTGATAAGACCTCATCTAGACTACTGTGCCCAGATATGGGCGCCAGGGTTTCTTTCTGATGGGGAGGAGGTGGAGAGGATCCAGAGACGAGTGACCAAGATGATAGCAGGTCTATGGAATGAACCTTATGAGAACAGGTTGAAGATTTGTGGGCTGCAGAAATTGGTTGATAGGCAGAAAAGGGGTGATATGATTGAGCCATTCAAATTACTGAAGGGTTTCTATAAGATTAATTCAGAAGATATTTTTGAGCATAAGACCCGTGGTGGGAGGACTAGGGCCATACATGGAAGCTGGGCAAGAGTGTAGTTAGCAAGGGTGTTAGAGCTAGGTTTTTTCTTGGAGAGTGGTGAACGAGTGGAATAAGCTGCCAGAGTCTATTGTGGGTACCATGACAGTGAATGAGTTCAAGGCAAGGTATGATAGATACTGTGTGAATGCCAAATAGTTGTTCTTGACATGATGTTAGGGCCTCCCTCGATGAGTCTATCGACTCCTTGGAGTTGCCTGTAATAATAATAATAATAAATGTAATGGCATAGACTGCATGTGTTCTTTTATTAATGTGCTTGCAGTCGAACAACATATCTCATACCATGTGTACTGAAGGGAGTGCAAAAGTACAGGAATGTTAGTGTTACAAAGTTTTGTAATAAACTCATTATTTTTTCCTCAACATGGTTTTATCCTTCAACTTTTTTTTTTTTTTTTGTAATAATGTTACAAAGGAAGGGGGATCTTAATTTAATATTTTTGGGGAAATATAACGCAGAGGAAAGTAATGCAAATATTGACCACTGATGTGTGAAAGAACAACAAAAGTGAAAAATTTCCCTTTTGGAGTAGTGGTTTACTTAATTTATCAATATTTAGGAAATCAATAAATTTCAAGACTAAGGTTGTCAAATTTTATAACTGTCAAAATAATCACATTTGTAATTTATATAATTTAAAATATAAATGATTAGCGTGGCGAATAAGAATTCTTTTTTCAATAGGCTGTTTCTTATATATTCTGGGAAAGGCTTCTAAAAGGTATTTTCAAATAACAGGTATGGTTTCAAAAGCATTTTCTGCTATTGTCCCTAACTTATAAATTCACTAGTAATGAGTTAATATTCTACTGAGCTGCAAATAACATAACCGAGTTGTTACTTGAACAGTATTCCCGAATCATGTGGTGCACCTAATCGAAAACGAAGCGTTTAATTCACCTATATCTTTCATTTCTTCAATATTCATAATTTTTCATTACAACATAACCATATGTATGCAAGATCAACACGTGTAACTCTAGCTTCTTACATGTTGTCGTGCAATATTTCATTATAAATTTACACGACTTAGTACTTACCAAACCATCTATTTGAACATAATCAAAAGGACACTCAGAAGTTTCATTAGTTGTCGTTGCCATCGCAATTTATTATAAGCCTTTTAAAAAACGAAATGCCTTAATCTTCCGATTGACGCACACCAGAGACAACTACCGCCCTCTACCAATTTTTAACAAATTCAATAGGCATAAGATTTTGCTTCGAAACTAATAAAACGTTCGTGAGAGTATTCGATGTGGCACATCACCTAGCATCGGATTGACCATACGGCATTTGTGGATGTCCAATGAACAGATGATGATGAGCGTATTCGAGAGTACAGATCGCAATCACCATGGTCTTGCACTACTTAAGACGAAACATTTGCGATCTTCTGATCCAAGTGTGAAGACTAAATAAAGCCAAAATTGTTTTATCCCTCAACTTTTTTTTTATAATAATGTTACAAAGGAAGGTGGATCTTAAATACAATTTTATTTGAGGAAATATAACACAGAGGAAAGTAATGCTAATATTGACCAATAATGTGTGAAAGAACAACAAAAAAAAAGTGGAGAATTTCACTTTTTAATAAATTTAAGAAATTAATCCTTCAACTAAAAAAAAAAAAGAAAAGCATTTCTCTGGCATTTCAAGTTCCTTGGTATTGGATGAGAGTTTTCGCTCTCTTAAGGTTTCTGCCTGGTCTCTGAAGAGAACCAACTAGTTCAAGACAGCTATATGGGCAGTAAAACGTCATCAAAATGGACCAATAAAAAGAGATTATATATATATATATATATATATTCTTGCGCGGCGTCTATGACTTTTAAGTAGTCCACACTAAGGCAACTCGTGAGTGCCGAGGAATGAGTTCACGCTAGCTCTCTGGTCAACGTATGAAACTTTCATAGTTTCGGCTTTGAAATAATGCTGGATCTAAGGTCCACTTTGCTTATGTAATAAAACCAAATGCTTTTTACCTGCGTGGTATAAAATAATGATGGATATTTATTATTCTTTCTTTTAACACATTTCATTCCAGTGAAGGCTCTTTTCTTCATTAAACGCAAATTTAATTTCAGGTTCGATTAATTTAAGCAGCACCCATTCTAGGTCTACATTTACTACACAATATTTATAGATTAGTCGTTTTATGCACTGCAATAGCTTTCAACCAGCTACAAAAATTAAAAAAAAAACTGATTTTATTTACTCATTACTAGTATTATCGTTTTCTATTAAAATTAAAATCTTATTAGCATTTGCTGCTTTGTTTGACTATAAAATTACAAATAACAGGGGTAATGAAGTTGATTATCGTTTCATTTAATAAAATATAAACATTTTTTCTGAAAAAAATTTCAAATTAATTTTAAAAATAGAACACACACAATCTGTCAATAATTATTCGGACACCCCTGTTATTCGTAGTTCTGGAACATTCCAGGTTGGTTAATAACATAAAAACCGATGTACAGATAGCAGGAAGCAGTATTCCATCGTAGCAGTTGAATACAGTGGAATGACAACACGAGGTGAACTCAGTAACTTCGAGAGAGAGAAGAGACAGGTGTCATCCTGGGATGTCACATGAAATGTTCATAGGTGCCATTGCCACTCAACTGGAGCATCCAAAATCAACGGTTGGCAATGTGATCAACAAATGAATACGTTCAGGAACCACTAGTGTAGGAAAACACGCAGGACGGCCGCCGAAAATGATTGATAAGGTCATTTTCGGCGTAGGGTGTTAAAACGGGTGCCACGCAAACACTGGCTACAATCGGCACAGACCATCTGTGCCGATTGTAGCCAGTTACAGTCTTACAGACATGGTAAGAAATGAACTCCATTTACTGGGTATCCACGGAAGAGGAGTGGCACAAAAGCCAAACATCACAACACAAACAAGGCGGCTCATTTGGCCTAGTGCAAAGAATGTGTGAACTGAACAATTGACCAATGGAAAACGGTACTCTGGGGTGATGAATCAAGGTTCACCAGTTTCCAGTCTGATTGCAGGATGTGGGTATGGAGGCAGCCTGATGAACCATTTTTACCACAGTGTGTTGTGTCCACAGTAAAGTTTGGGGTGGAGGAAGAGTGATAGTGTGGGACACATTCAGCTGGTTTGGAATGGGACCACTGTTCATTGTCCGTGGTTTCATGAAGGAAGCTCAGTATTCTGGATAAACCTTGATATTCTGGATAATCAGGTGCTGCCTGCACTGTGGAGTATTTATGGAACAAACCAGTGTTATTATCAAGATAGCAATGCCCCATGCCACAAAGCTGAAAGAGTTATTGAATGACATGAAGAGATAGGTGTTAAACGATTGCCCTGACCTGCATAGAGTTCTGACCTTAACTCCATCGGACACCTTTGGAACAAACTGGAGTGGCGATTGAGGTCCACAACAGCATGTCCTCGATCTGTCGCTGAACTCAGTGTTGCTTTGATGGAGGAATGAAGATAAATTCTACTTTGGCTTTGCTCACTTCCTGCACCCTCAAAGGGTACAGGAAGTGAGCAAAGCCAAAGGCGTACATTTCCGATATAAGCTACAGGAGTTATGGAATGTTATATATATAGTCGTTTAACACCATCTTGATATTGGCACAGACCATCATTGTCAAATAATGAAGATCGTATAAATCTTGATTTATACGATCTTCATTATTTGACATCAATGGAATTACAGGCTATACAATTTAAATGGGTGTAATATCATCTACATTTTATACCTACACTTCTACATCATTAATGATGCTTGTGGTGAGATTTAATTAACATGATATCGTTCTGTGTAAGTTGGAAAATAGAAGTGACCTTTGCATCCTCTGCGCTACGCCACCCGAAGAATGACCCAAGTTCGATTCTAGTCACTATGAGAGGAACTTTATGTAAGCTTTTCTTCGACCGATTCCGGAGTTTGCCGATCTCTGCCATGGCCAGGCGGATGTTTTTCTCCCGGAAACTTAGGTTTTTCGTCCCATAAAATCAAGAAAATTGGCAGCAAAACTCACATTATTTCAGACAACATATTGTGTAAAATAATGTGTTAGGGTTAGAGACCAAGAGATTGCAACACTTGTCAGTCGTCTCTTCATCAAATGTGCTGCTTATAATTTGTGATAGACTTGGCCAAGCTATCACTGCCTGCCGGTGGAGATTGAACTTTCCCTAGGTCTCCAAAAGAGAGGGCTTAAACGTCCACCCTTAGTCCCTATATGGGAATCCAACGCGTTAGTTTTTTTTTTTTTTTTTTTTGGTATCAGTGATGAAAAACTTGAATTATCCAAAAACATTTGCTTTTGATTCTGGAAGGCTCTTGTCGTGATTAATCAGCAATGCAATTTAATTTGCATTGCTGATTAATCACGACAACGGTTTTTTTGTCTTCAACATTAATTGAATATTATGTGTGGTGTGGAATATGTGGATGTGTGGAGTGAGTTTGATGGGCGAAAGGATCTATATAAGATGGATGGCTTGCATTTGAATGGCTATGGTGTAAGAAGACTTGAGAAAATGTTGCTGAATGTAGTGGATGTGCAAATTCAGGGAAACTAGATTTGTTAGGGGGGGGGAGTAGAGATACAGTCCTTATGGGGGCAGTTGAATGTAAGAATGAATATAATATGCCAGAGCAAATAAGGACAACAAATCTGAGTGGGATAGTTAATATAAGGCATCAAGGTAGGGTTGGGGCTAATGGGGGTCTTAAATTCATGTACACTAATACTAGGAGTATTAGGAACAAGAAGGAAGAGTTTTTGGCCATGGTTGGCACTTCCAGACCACAGGTTATAGGTATTAGTGAAACATGGCTGACTGTAGATGATAAAACTAGTGGGATTGAATGTGATGGGTATAGTGTGTTCAGGAATGATAGAGAGAATAAAATGGGGGGAGGAGTACTGCTGATGATAGCTGATGAGCTCCAGCCAAGGAGAATAGAAGTTGAATTGCAGGATAGAGAAAAGAGCACATTTGAGGCCATTTGGTGTGAGATTGTGGCTAGCAGAACTAAATATACAATTGGGTGCTGCTATAGACCAGGTGATGGAAAAGATGGTGGTGACAGTATGCACAAGCAAATAGAAGAAATGGGTGGAAGGAGGGTGATTATTATGGGAGATTTCAACTATGGTCGCATTGATTGGAGTGAGGAGAGGACACACGGGAGGAAGGAACTGGATTTTATGCGGTTATTAAGGGATAACTATCTGCGACAGCATGTAATGGAAAATACTAGGGGTCAGAGAATGCTTGACCTAGTAATTACATCTGAGGATTTGGCTGTAACAAATATGACCACATTGCCACCAATCGGTGAGAGTGATCATAGGGTCTTAACTTGGGAGGTGGCTAAAGGTGTAGAATTTTCAATTAAGACAGGGTACATGTGGAATTATCAGGCTGGAAAGTATGACAAGCTTAGGAGTTTGATTGGTTCAGTGCCATGGCATGTACAACTGCAAGGACTAGAAGTTGATAGTGCATGGGAGGTAGTTAAGAAGTGCTTGCATGAAGCAATGGCTGACTGTATACCTAGAGTCCGAATAATAAATCAAGTAGGGGTTAAATGGATGAATAACACCATTAAGCTAGAGTTGCAAAAAAAAGAAACAACTATGGAGGGAATTTAAGGAGAAGGGTGACCGGCAGGCACATGAACGGTATAAAGCGCAGGCCAGAAGGGTAACGAGTGTGGTAAGAAAAGCAAAAAAGGATTACGAAAGAACATTGGCCATGCAGGCTAAAGAGAATCCTAAACAGTTTTTTAGATATGTAGCAAGTAAAAGGAAAAATGTACATGGCAGATTGATTTTAAAGAATGCAGATGGTAGGGAGGTAACTGAATCAGTTGAGATAGTTGAGTTACTGAGTGAGCACTTTGCAAAAGTATATCATCCAGGTGGTGACATTGCAGACACGAATAAACCAGTAGATTATACGGGAATTGTGGTTAATGAAGTGGAGGTGAGTAGTCTATTTCATTACCTCAATGTCAATACATCTGTGGGATTGGATGGTATACCAGCTCGTGTTGTACGAGAAGCAGCTAAAGAATTGTCAGTACCCTTGACCATTTTGTTTAATTTGAGTCTCGGGTCTGGGTTAGTCCCGAGGGGAAAATAGTTCCACTGCATAAAGGTGGTTCCAAGACTGCTGTTGTAAATTACCGACCGATTAGCATATCAGGAATCATTGTCAAGGTCTTAGAGAAAATAGTCAAGAGGAAAATACAAGATTGTATACAAGAAAATGGGATACTGTATCGGGGACAGCATGGTTTTGTGAAGGGTAGGTCATGCCTCAGTAACTTGCTCACGTATTATAACACAGTGACGGCTGAACTGGATAAGGGTAATGGGTTTACGGTGATTCTACTGGACCTTGCCAAGGCCTTTGACAGGATTCCACATGGAATTCTAATCAGTAAATTGCAGCATATGGGAATGGACATAGGGTTGGTGAGATGGATAGGAGGGTGGTTGACGGAGAGATATCAGAGAGTGGTTTACTCGGGAGTAGAGTCCACAAGACAGCCTGTGACTAGTGGTGTGCCACAAGGATCTGTTCTTGGACCACTGCTGTTTAATTTGTTCATAAATGATATAGGAAATGATCTGAGAGGAACAGTTCATTTGTTTGCGGATGATGCGAAGTTGGGTAGGGCAATAGTGAATGCAGATGACGTCAAAATTTTGCAGGATGATTTGGATAGATTGGAGGTCTGGGCTAAGGAGAATGGATGTCAGTTTAATGTGGCAAAATGTAAGGTTATGCATTTTGGGGTGAAAAGATTGGCGGCAGTTTACTGCATTGGTGGAACTCTGCTCCAGGAAATTGATGAGGCACGAGATTTAGGAGTGTTGGTAGATAAGGAATTGAAATTTAGGGGACACATTGCAAAAGTGACCAAAACAGCTCATCAAATCACTTGGTTTCTGAAGAATACGTTGACAAGCAGAGACAAGCAGGTTATTGTTACTCTGTATCGAGCCTTGATAAGACCCTATCTAGACTACTGTGCTCAGATTTGGTCACCTAGGTTTCTTCTTGATGGGGATGAGGTGGAGAGGATCCAGAGGCGAGTGACCAAGATGATAGCAGGTCTGTGGAATGAACCGTATGAGAACAGGTTGAGGATTTGTGGGTTGCAAAAATTGGTTGATAGGCGGAGGAGGGGAGATATGATTGAGACATTCAAATTACTGAAGGGTTTCTATAAAATTAATTCAGAAGATATTTTTGAGAACAGGGCTGGTTGTGGGAGGACTAGGGGACATCCATGGAAACTGGGCAAAAGTGTGGTTAGTAAAGGTGATAGAGCTGGGTTCTTTACTTTTAGAGTGGTGAATGAGTGGAATGCGCTCCCTGAGTCTGTGGTGGATGCTGTGACAGTGAATGAGTTTAAGGCGAGGTATGATAGATACTGTATGAATGTCAAATAGTTGTGATGAATATGATTTGGGGCCTCCCTCGATGAGTCTAATGACTCCCTGGAGTTGCCCGTAATAATAGTAATAATAGTAATAAAAGACTGTATTCCCGCATTTCAGAAAATCGACCATATAAGCGACATATTTTGACAGAATAATACGATTTAGGATTAATAATGTAACATTTGCTTTAGTGTTTCTTCAAGTATGCAGTCATTCTGGTGGCAGTAGCTGACAGCCATGTACTGGCCTACCAGCCGATCATATACTTACTGTAACCAGTAGAAATGAACTCAACATTTCTACTGAAAGTGAAAAGTGGAGGAAGCTACCTATGGATTTTCAAAAGTTAGAACTAAAGAGTTCTAGATGCTTCTTTTGTGGAATGAAAAGGCGTTACATTGTTTATTTATTTATTTTGAACCAAATTTCGAAATATTTGCATCTAGAACGTTTCAGGAGAAAGTTCCTCTAGTCGGCGACTAGAATTGAATCTATGTCTAACTTCGAGCAACTAAGCGCAGAGGGAGCAATCGACACTTTCACTGAGCTACACAGGCCTTTATTATAGAATTCTATTTCATAAAACAGATTTATATTCATGTTCGTCTAAATGATGATTTAAAATAATTGCAATAATGATGTTTCTGAGTACATCGATCTTGATCGCTGAAAAGTAGATTTTTCCTTCTGGAAACTCGGGATTTTGATTTTAACCTCGAATTTCAGATATAGGCCACAAAAACGTCTGTGCAGTATAATTGGAAGAACAGTGGAGCATAGCGTCATTCGATTGGAAAGACCCTGAGTCGGTTCTCGTTCTGACGAAAGGAATCTTTATATGAGATTTTTTTTTTTAATTGAACGTGAGTTAGTGTATCTCATGGGAATGTAGAAGAATTCTTCTCAGAGAAACTCGCGTATTTCAGCTCACATGCAGGCAAATCGGCCATGCAAACACAATTTACAGACAAAAAAAAAAAAAACACTGGTGGTAATGATGGTGAGTGGTGGTAGCTGGCATTATATGTTGTAATCAGTATCGTACTTACACTTTTCCCGAGACGGGCGGGGTCCGAGGCGCTAGAGTGCTCCAGGGCCCCACCTCATTGTTTGGGGCCTATAAATTGGCCCTAATATTTTGTGGCCCCAACTAGAGTCTCGTGCGCCTGTGCATAACTTCGGCCCTGGTTATAATGGTGGTAGTGCCATTGTGTATGACTGAACGATTAAGTAGGGACGATGGTAAATTTTATGTAGTAGAGGTGTGCACCTTCCCACAGTGATTCCTTGGACTCCTCGGAGGTATACAGCAATAACAGCAATAATGAAAATAATCGAAGTCACACTCTTGCAGATAATAATATGATTGTTAAGGTTTAGAGCCAAGAGATGATGACAGTTTTCTGGCGTACTTTTTCTACCAGAAACCTTGATTCGTTGCTAGCTTGAGTGCACTATCAGTAACAACTAGCCTACCTGTCTTCAAAAAAAAAAAAAAAAAAGTGGTCTGTTAGGGCTAAAGAAAAACTCCACATACTACCCTTGTGGAATCAAATAGTTAGAGGATTCTTTTACTCATCATATACACAATGTTGAATTGATGACTCCTTTGATGACCCCAAACCACAAAACCCTCAAAAGAAACCATTTGGAGTTAAGGATTCCAGTTGCGTTGAAATTAAAAACAAACAAATTAATCTTCTTTCAGCCTTCAATTTTGAAAATACTGTTTATAGGAACAATCATATTCACTACGTCATTATTGGTAGGGAAATTTATTTTTACTGGCAAATTGAAGATTTACAGGCAAATGACAAAAGTATGGCAGACAAGTAAATTTTTCTTACGATTCTAATTGTACTGTTTTGCAGAATTAAAAAAAAAAAGTTTCTGGAAAATTCTAATTACTGGATCAGAGATCACTAAGTAATTAAAAAAAGCAGACAAAGAAAAATTTCTTGGGTTAGTAGCCAGAGGAAATATATAATAGTCTTTATTCTGTGGATCTACAGTCGTGGAAATTTCCAGGGGACCACATTGCTTCACCTGACTGTTATAAATTCAAATTAATAATTAAATTCACTATGTCTTTTATACCCTAAACCGAGTAGGTGGGTAGTTTCTCTCCGTTACACCCCAACCAATCAGTGGCATAGCTAGAGCTTTTGCATCTGGGGCAGTCCCTGAGTTTGCCGTCATTCTCAATACACACCAAAAATACTACAAAAAATCAAAACGACGTATAGGAAAGAAATTAAAACACTATGTTTATTTTTGAAGTAAAACTTTAATTTCAACATTCTAAAATGTTATTTTTCTTGCTTTTCTGTTAGCAAAATCGTCAGTGACATTGTCGAAGTCTATTTCATAGTAATGTAGGTAATTCTTAATCAATTTTATTTAGAAAAACTTCTCTCACAACTAGTAACACTTACAGCAATTGTGAGGAAAATTCGTAGTAGTATTACAACATTTGGAACTGAGTTCTTGAGTCTGTATTTTAGAATTAACTGGAAAGTTCAAAAAGGTTCAAAGTGTCGCCCAGGGCGAATCACCCTTCTCTGCACCCCCCCATCCCTAGCTACACCATTGCACCCAACTAAGTTTTGTCATTGAAAATAGACCAGTAGTCACTCTCCATATTTTCTTCTTCATCCCATGGTTTTGGTAGGTATGTGTGCACCAGCGACCATTTGAGTATCTTTGATTTACAAACCGTTATTCCAGATCGAGGAATTATCCCTTTGCCTATAGTACATTTTGCATATAAATTGCAAGTGTTTTCATGGCTAGATTGCCTGCTTTCTGATAAAAAAAGCCCGAGTTTATTGAGAAAACTTTTCGACCTTCATATGAGATACTGGCTAACTCACCTTCACATGAAAAACTCTGATAAAGGTTTTTTAAGTCCTAGGTGGGATTCGAACTTAAATATTTCCACCCAAGGGTCGAAAACGTCTGAGCTATGGAGTTTTCATCTTTCCCTTAATCGTTTAGCATTTATTTATAGGGAGCACAAACTAGATCAGTTTTTTGAGATTCGTGGAAAAACACCCTACTTTCCATGCCAAAGATCGAGTAACTCCGGAAGAGGCAGAAGAAAAGCCTAAAACCCTCCTTTACTCTGTAGCCAAAAATCGAACTTCCAAATAGTTCTTTAGACAGTCTAGTGTAATAGACAAAAATGCCATATCAGCAGGGATACAGAAGCACATTATTACAATCCACTATCACTTTGCTTATTGGAGCCTAAAGCGAAATGTATAGTGTATGATTTATTCCTTAAGTAGGATTTCCAGCTTATCTAATCCTTATTCCACATATACACACTATACGAAATGTATTTCATGATTCCATTCTTTCATGAGTGAAACTGACATAAAAATGGGACTAGGAATGTGAGGTGATGACAGTGGTCTGTCATTTACAAAATAAAAAGTATAAAGTTTAATACACATTAATATCCATATTATATTATATTATATTATACTGACTACAATATACAATACCGAATACGAAACAATTAACAAAGAATATGCATTTCAATGTTATACATTCACTTTTCTCTGTGTACACCATTTAGAGATTGTACTAATCGTCTACACTAGTACGATGAAGATAAGAAAACAATGATAAACTGATTTGTAAAAAGTGCTGCTTATCCCATTTGATTAATATACATGAACAGAAGATTATATTTATTTTTTAAATTATATAGTTAAAAATACTCTAATGCCTTTTATCTCCAAGAGAGAGCAGATGCAGTGGCATCAGCTTATCTAACTTTTGAAAACTAATTTGAGTTGAGTTAAACTAAGTTGAGCTGTTTTATAGATTTAGAACTGAATTCAGGTTTTAAGGATTTGCGTTTTGCACTACGGATACTGATATAATGAATATAGACCATATTCAATTCTTCATAAAGCGACGTTTCCAGTTTAAATTTTCATCATCAATGACTGAGAATTGCAGCATTTTATATTATTTTATAATCCATCATTGCACAGGTCATGCGGAAGTGGTGCAGTTTATTTCGGAAATAGGATTATTCATCTTTCAAAACAAGCATACTATGGACCATAGACGTAACTAGCAAAGACATAATACACCGGCTTATGCCAATCTGCTAACCAGTGATTGCACAGGAGGTACATTCTTTATCTATGAACTCGTATACTCGTAAGTGCATGGCGGCAAGTACTATATTCTTATAATATCCGATGATTTTTTAATCTTCACACAAAAACTTAAATTGGGATGCATCACAGGATTCTGATCTATGAAAGTAGTGAGACATTGAACATCTCACTAAATTATGAGATTAGTGTATTTAGCAAAGTTTTGTCTTTCACTTTATACAAACTTGATACTTAAACTTATGCATTAATCTCTAAACATTAGTTGATTGGTTTCATTTAAGTGGTTTTATTTGTATTAATGTTCATTAACTGCACAGATTTGTCAGTTTTAAAAGGGAAGAACACTTTTTGGTGGGAAACCCATCTCGGTATTTCAGTCCAGTTATTCACCTTGAAGATGAATAACTGGACTCAGAAGATGGAACTGTGCTTCCTCAACAACTGTAGTCTTTGCACTTGCACTGTTTTCGGAAACTGAGTTCATCTTTACTCTTCAAGAACTCACTCCAAACAGCGTGATTTTTTACTGTAAATATAAGATATATTTACAGACATTTACACTCCTCAGCCAGCTTATGACAATTTTAATTTTCAAAGTGAAAAAAACGAAAACTGTAAAATGTTTTTAAAATTTCAAATGAAGCACTAATTTCAGTGTAATTTCCATGTCAAGTTATTTCTGATGTTCACAGATGTTAACTTATTCATTTGTTTAATTTAACTCCCCAGCGTGTAATATTAGGGATGGAAACATATCATGATTTTTTTCCCTCTCTATGGCATGTTTCCTCATGAAAGGTTGGACTCTGTAGTAATAAGCTCAGTTAGATAATACGAAACCTACGCTCGAGACCAAACGTGGTATTTTTTTTCAATCTCCTTTGGTTCTCCAATTAAGAGCGTGGTGGTCTCACACTGGCGTTGAAAATCATTATCACCAAGATGCTTTCACAAACAAATCAGTAGCACAAAATGGAATTCAAGCCCAAAACCAGCCTGTTGGTTGCAAAATAGGAAGTTATTCACTAGGTCACCACAATGATGATTGTAGTAATTTAGAATGTGGTAGTGGCAAAAGCAACAGAAAGTGAATATGATAATCCCTCTAAACATATGAAAACGCGAGTAACGGTTGGTGAAAACTAATGTATGGGACAATGGCATACCCGCGAACCGGCATATTTCTTCTTCTTTCGTTCCTTCTATGTCTGTTTTCTGAACAGCCCTCTCACTTATAATTTAAAAGGACTACAATCTCAGCTGTTCAAGAGGAACTATAGTTCCCCCCCCCTCCCATTTCTCTCTCTCTTATCAGATTGATTTTTTATAAACCCTGATAACATACCTATAAATAATGGTATAAACAGTTAGTGAGAAACAAAAAGATTTCCTTCAAATCAAAATCAAAAGTTCATCATTCCAACCCCTAACATAAGAAATTCTAGCTAAGAAACAGGAATGTCTTTAGACACTAATTTGATTATTACATATTGTTATTAAAATGATTAAAATGTTTCTTGTAATTTAATGTTTCGATCATAAAATTCTTTCACACGGTGAATTTTAGATTAAATGTGGATTTAGCTGCTGCACTGCTTAATAACTGCGAAGCGAGAACTCTCCATCTTTATTTGCATACAGTGGCTTGTTCCCTTTCATTCATTCATTTTCCTCACATGTACTCGTGATTACTTTAAATTACGATAGCTTACTATAAATAATCGAAATGAAATCAAATAAACAAATAAATGTCAAAGCTAGCTCAAAACAAAGAACAAGGAAATCGAATGACAGAGAAGGCAACCGAGCAACTTAGCGAGGACATAAAGTGGTCGCTCGTGTGCAGTGACTTCGTGGATCATGAGCGAGTGTTGAAATGTTACTGCGCACAGATTCATTTGAATGTATCTAGTGTAATAGATAAAAATGCAGATATAACAGAAAGGTAAGTATCAGGGGCGACTCGTGCATAGGTATTACGGAACTACAGCACCCCTAATTTTTCTCGATATATAAATATATTTATTAATTTATTTATATTTGCTTGTAATATTTAATTTTATCAATAAAGAGCCAAGAGGCTGTTTTTCGGCGACGTAAATTAAGTTTAAGGGGATAATAAATCCCTCATTATTTCAAAGTCGAAGATCTTATTCGGCTTTGAAATAATGAGCGATTTATTATCCCCTTAAACTTAATTTAATTTTATCATCAACAATCCTATATAATTCTCTTATTTTGTGTGAAAAATGATAAAAATCCATCTTGTAGCACTTAGGAGGGCGAAGGACGCTAGCAGCACTGTGTTTACCGCAGTGCCATATTGCTACAAGCATGTACGCACATCATAGTGAGATGCGAGCTATTAGCATAATGCAGCACTGTCCATCACGCAGTTCCACTGTTGTTTATATGCAGTTTGCGCCAGTAGTAGTGTTCGTTGTGGTTATCGTGTTCACTCCGTCTCTTTATATATTTGGACATTACAATTAAAGACATAACATTTGTTATAGTTTTTATTTTAGAACATTATTGGGGTTATGATAATGGATTTTATTTTTAAGTAATTTTGAATTATACTAAACTGTCTAATTTTATCGATAATAAACAATATTGTTTCATGTTTAATTTTTTTTTTTTAATTTTTATCATAATTTGTGTACGTATATTTGGAAAGTTGCAGCATCCCAAGCTTTCAAGCCACGAGTCGCCACTGGTAAGTATTATTTTCTTTTAGTGTGTTAGTAGTCATTCAATATTGGTTACGATCCACAAGGGATTTACGATTCACAGCTAACCAACTCTGACCTAAATATTTTCAGGAAAATGACGGTAAAAAACTGCATCCCGAAGCTCATAATTTGATGAAAGTGTGCAACTTAAAATAAATAATCTTCCTACCATCCCTTATACCAGACTGCGCTTGGAGGGAGGACGAATAGTAATATATGAAAAAAGGAGACACCATTAAGATCATGTTAGCAATAAAAATGCTTTTTTTTGGTTAGAAGGAAATGGGTTCGAATCCCTTCCATTAGGCAAAAATTTATCTGTCAGTATCATATGGAGGTAGGAAAGATTTTTTTTTTCTCCCGAAAACCAAGATTCTTTATTCAGCAAACTAGCCAGAATGTTACGCGTAGTTTACGAACATAATACACTTTCTCAGTAATTTTAAACAACCTCCCATTCAGGGAGGTTGTTTTTCTCTAACATATCATTACTATGTAAAACAATATAAGCAATTACAATAACTTTGCAAAAAAAAAAAAACCTCACAAAAACTATAATACAGTAAGAAACAGTAACACTGCGAAACTCTTCCATAAGTAACTTAGAACCATACATGATCCTAGCATGGTGTTCACTTCAACCAACACCATCACTTTTAGCAATCCAAGTCTATCCTTCTGTTCCTAAATGCGTCTCTAACAGCGGCCACTACATTACTGTTCAGTACTACGTTTCAGCTATCGGTATGACTACTTCAGAGATAATAATAATAATTGACATTTGTATGTGCTGACATCGATACATTGGCAGAAATGCCAAAATCTTAACAAACTCCCCTTTCCACATTCTCTAATAAAACCATTCATTTTCCTTAAATTTATCTGCTGTATCTCCTTCTTCTTTCTCAAGCGTCAGATGACGAATTGAGTCCCCTATGAACAAATCTTTGGCGTCTGGTTCTATCTCTAGCCATTTCTGTCATCATCATCATCATCATCATCATCTCTCTCTCTCTCTCTGAAGGTCAATAATTGTGACCTTTTCCTCAAAGGCTGTAGCCAAATTCTTTTTGGTCTACCTCTTGATCGTCTTCCTCCATTGATTCCATTCAAGAATATATTTGGTAATCTTTGAAAGGACATTCTCTGGAGGTGCCCGGATCATCTTAATTGCTGTTTATGAATTATATCTATAGTATCTCCTCTGTGGTTTAATTTTAACTAATTTGTTTTGTGTTCTGACGAGTGAGTCTTATTTACTTTTCTTAAGCATTTCATTTCGAATGCTCTGATTTTCTGTATTTCTTTCTGATTGATTGTTCACGTCTCAGCTCCATACGTTGCGTAGGTATAAAATGGTTTTATAGAGTTTTAGTTTGAGGCTTTTTGAACTGCTGTTATTTTTCCATATTTTGTTTAATTTATTCATATTCGACCATCCTTTGTTCTGTATTTTATGTTTCTGCGCTATCCAGGTTGTGAGTAGTGAGATTGCCAAGATATATAAATTGCTTTACTTGTTCAAGTATATGATTTTCTAAATTTATTTAATTTTTTCCTAATTTATTCCTTCTCTCTTTCATGTTTTAGTTTGACTAGATTGATTTTCATTCCAAAAGTTTTGCACTCTTCATTGAAACATTTTGTTGTATTTTCCAATTGTTCTTTAGATTCTGCAATAATAATAATATCGTCTGCATATTTAATATGGTTGATATTCGTGCCATTTATGTAGACCTGGTTCTTCAGCTATGGATTTTCATATTTCTTCGAGAGATAGTAAATAAATCTGGTGAGAGTGCGCAACCCTGAATAACTATTTTTTTCTATTTTGAATTTGTTTTTATTTGATTAAATTTGACAGTTGCTTTGGTATCTTTATAATAATTCGTAATAAAGGTATGTAGTTCTGAATCTAACGTCACATAGATTTTAAAATATTCATCATTTTACTCCTGGCAATAGAATCAAATGGTTATTTGAAGTCAATAAAACTCCAGTGTATAGATAAGTTTTATGCCCAGTATCTACCACTGCTGCTCTTGTATCTATAACTCTTGAAACATTGCAAATTTCTATGAATCATTTCAGCGTTACATATCTGTATTCTTATTTTTCTGCAATCAAATTTCGATCAGTGAGATGATGTTCTTAGCTAATTAAATTTCTATAACTCAGAATGGCTTTTCCAGTTTTACAGATCTCATTTGAAAACATTCCAAAGTATTTCTAAACGATAGTACAATGCAAGCTATTCACAATAATACTAGTCAGTCCTCATATTTCTTCAAACATTTCTGTAAGAAAATACCTCGATAGTGCAGCACCTGACCCATTTGGTAGTGCAAACTGAGGCAACTCATAGTAAGAGTGGAGCAAGCTCCAATCACTATTCTTGGTATTTACCCATAATGTGAACTTAGCTCCTAGAAGCTGTATTCCTGTTCTATTATGAGAGAAGGTAATACAGCTAGTAATACAGTTCCTAGGAGCAAAGTTCACATTATGGGTAAATACCAAGAATAGTGATTGGAGCTTGCTCCACCCTTACTATGAGTTGCCTCAGTTTGCACTACCAAATGGGTCAGGTGCTGCACTATCCAGGTATTTGCTTACACTTGGAATCGCCGAACTTTATATAGTTTCTACTATATTCGGCATGAAACTCTTTGAGTTTCTGATTCGGCTAAGAAACGATATGGGATGTAATATCCCTTAACTTAAACAAGTCACATGTCGCCGAATTGAAGCCTTTGGCTCTTCATATAATTAGTAATTTCTGTAAGTTAATGTTGAAAGTTAATGTCTGTTAAATTCTGTAAGTTAATGTCTGTAAGTTAAATTCTGTAAGTCAAAGTTAACGTTGGAAGTAAGTTAATGTTAATATCTTTCATAATGTTGGAAGAAATGTTGGAACAACATTTCTTCCGACATTATGAAAGGGTTCTAATCAACAATTATTCCACGTATACTGTTTGTTCTAGTCTTCCTAGTGGCAAGAGGAAGAATGCAATACCTCCTTCTACGAAATGTATTTCCTTTCCTATTTTGTTTTTGTGTCCTTGGATACCACAATGATGATGCTAAGTTATTGAGATTATACTGCTGTTTCTATTCTGTAAAACATTTGCTCTTATCAAGTTGCAGTTCTTGTAACTTGATAATAGCAGTTTCCATTCCTCATTTCACTCAAAATCCATGAACTGCCTACTCTTTAGTTTTTCAACGAGTGTGCCAATAAAACGGTTCAAGATATTCGAACTTCTTTCAGCCTATACAGAGGCTCACGATAAGGGGAACTACGAAAATTGCACACACACACACACACACACACACACACACACACACACACACACACACACACACACACACACACACACACACACACACACACACACACACACACACACACACACACACACACACACACACACACACACACACACACACACACACACACACACACACACACACACACAAATTTGAAAGTGAAGGTATTGTACTGTAATACTGCGTATGTGTTCTATTTTATCTCCTTTTAATATTAGGATTTTATTAAATTTGTAGAGCATATCTTTGTCATTCATCATTATTATTTGTGTGGTGTCATTTTTGTTCTATATAGATGGAAAACTATCCATTTCTAAATAACAGTTTGTTTAACGTATCTAGAACATAAAAACTCCTGGTAGCTTTTGCATAGTGATTGTCGTATTTATATATGAAGTAGACTGTTAATTGAGATCTTGTTATCAGGTTTGCAAATTGTTATTTCTGTAGTTATCAGTAAAGTAATGTTTTAATGTAATGACAAAGCTGTTTTCCTACGTTCTGTCATCGTAATGTACAAGGATACATTACGATGTATCCTTGTACATACGATGTACTCTGTTTATTCTTAAGTGATTTTTTGCCATTCATACGGAACATTATTAATAATAATAATAATATTATTATTATTATTTGTTAATATGCTTACTTGTTAATATGCTAAATTTGAAATCTACGTAGATGACATATGCTGTTACTGAGCTCAGGAAGGTATTATTATTATTAGTAGTAGCACTTGACACCTCTAAGGAGTCCAAAGACTTGTCGTGAGAGGGCGCACTACTCCATTGCACAACTCACCGTTTCCTCTGCTTAACCATCCGACTACACAACACAACGACGCTACTACCATCGACACACACACACACACACACAACGCTATCTACCGCCCACTATTACCAATACTATTTTGGTTTTGCATAATAATTCTGCACAATACCTTTTAAGTAGGTGAAAATTTAAACCATAATCTAGAGAATTTGTTCACGGTTATCCAGAGTTTATTTTGTAGATAGCTATGTATCTGTTTCAGTTCATATCTGTAGAGAGATGGATTCCATTGTATCCTAATGCTTTACTTTCGTGATATATGTATTTTTACTGTGTACAGGACTGGAAATATAATTGTGAGATACTTAATGTCAATGGAGTGTATCTGTGTGTTGCTGAATATCATTCACTTTTGTTATCGGAATTTAGATGTATCGAGTTTAGGGTAAATAAACTCAGAACACCAAAATTAGTCATAACATCAACATCATGCTGTATACTTACGAAGTTTGTGCTTATATTCTTATGAACGGATACTGTGGTATCGTCAGCATATAGGAAAGGTCTTAATTGTTAGTAAGAGCTTTCTAAAATATTTTACTAATTTGGGCGGATTGGAAAGACCTTAGTTATTAATAAGCTCTTTTCAATATGCTTACGACGAAGCACTGGCTGATGTCTGCATTTACATATATTGTCTAATGCCTATATATACGCTAATATGTAATGCATATAAATTAGCCAGTGTGTAATGCATATAAATTGGTTAACGTCATGCGTGTAAAGGATAAATAGACTGAGGAAACAGCAACTCCTTGTGATCTCAGTAGGTTACTGATGCCATTGTTATGCTGGCTGATTTTACAAGTATGACATGTTTTATTTTTCTTAGGAATCTTTAAACCACGAGTGTAAAGGGATATCTATTCCGACATGTGTTGGATTTTCTGATGTGTTTTCTCCAGGAGTCGAACGCGTAGGATAAACGATAAAAAAATAATTACATATAATATCTATAAGGGCTGTAAAATTGTCAAGAGTAGCTGATCTCTTTGTTTTTGGAAGGTATACTGCTCTTTCGAAACGGCGTGAAGTTCTTTTGTAGATATGGAAAGTGCGTCAAGTACAATGCAGTGATTTTATTGATGACCAGTAATGCAACTAGCAGTCGATAGTTGTTTAGTTTGCTGCTGTAGTATGTCCAAGAGTTTTCGGGATCTTACTCTATCGCATTGAAATACATGTTATAATACTCTCGAAGAATGTAGATTTCACTGAACACCAAATTTCTGGTGTTCTTCCAATAAGCAGGGATCATTCTGTATTTTTCATATACTCTTCCTTTCTGGCAAATGAAATATTTTGAATTTATCAGTTGATTTCACGATCACCATCATGCATATATGAGTAAGTAATTTAATACCACCCAAGACCAGCTTAAATGAGGTGGAAACTGTTTAAGCAAAAAGAATTGGAAGGGTTAATGTGGATTTTTATTTAAATATATTTATATGAGCATAATATCCACAGAAGATAGGAATGCAGCACTTAAGTACCATAGGCAAGGGACATTATCTGTCCCTTGCCCATGAATTGCTATAGAAACCTTTTTTTTTTTTTTTTTTCCAAGCCGCTTCAGTTTCCTCGATATTGTAGGACAGTGGTGGTCGTATATAAATCGATAAAAATGATGTATCACCTGAAATAAGTAGAAACATGTATGATAGTTTACTCTTTGACTTACAGGTGGCACTTAGGGTTTGTCTGAAGCGTATTTGAATTTGGTAATAAATAAAGAAGCGAAAAATCTCGAGTAATTGCTTTATTTTTGACAAAGAAACTGATATTTATACTGATAAATAGGAACTCCAGGGTAAAAAAAAGGAAATAAAGAAGAAATAAATAGGAAAAAAAGAAAGGAACCCTTTGTTTTTTTACTTATATTAAGCAAAAAAAAAAAAAAAAGGGGTAGATGTTTCAGAGAATTTTCAAAAGCAATTTTGCGAGCTCTTTGGTTGGTCCAATGCGAATATCGTCTTTGCTCTGCAATGAACAGAACGTGGGTTCGATCCAATGACATTAATGCTTAAGATCACTTTAAGGGGAAGATGAACTTTCATCATTCGGCGTGAACCACCACCACCATCCTACTTAATGGAGCCATTTAATTCATTGAAAAAGTTCCATGCTTGCTCTATCTCTATAGCAGGATTAACGAAGTACCTAATACACATTCGTATAGCGAGTACTAACATGCTGTAGGTCTATTGATATAATAGTAAAAAAAAAAATTTTTTTTGTCTTTGTTTTGTTTTGTTTTGCTAATCCAAATTGCCTTTCGTGAGTAGATCGGCATAAAACCTACATATTTTTCTCCATTATAATTTTATTTTTAATTGTGTACGCATTTGCTTTTATTTGTTTTTAATTCCCCTCGGGTAGTTTATATCGTTACATTCACGTGTAATAACAAGCCAGATACTCATAGACCCTTAAGATCAACAACCTGCCAAATATGTCCACAGGAACCATACTTTTAGGATAAGACGGTTAGTTATGATAAATGTATATGATCTCCTGGGTGGTTTTTCTTCGGGAAAAAAAAAATCCAAATTTTCTGGAGGGGAAACTCTATCACATGTGTAGGAGACTGGTGAACTCGCCTTCAACTAAATAACTCTGATAAAGTTTTTTTTACGTTCAGTACGAGATTCGAAATCAGGTCTTTCCAACCAAAGGACATCGAAACCGATTAAACTATAGTGGCTTTACATTCAGCGTTGTTAATACATTTACAAGTAAATAACATGTGTTTTATCATTTCAGTATAATACAATAAATATACAATTTGATAAAAACATACCATGCTTTTAATGAAATTTCTGGCATATTATTTAACCCTTAGAGAGTAAATAAGATGCTATGATAGCAATACACGAAAAGTTTATTATTACTAATATCCTGTCGACAATTTTCCTCCAAATTAGTCTGATCTTATATTTCGATCTTCTAAGACACTTCTTCTTTGTCTTCCTATCATTCTGGCATAAAATATCTGCTTCGCTAGCCTTTCCTTTCAAATTTTCTTTAACCTTAACATCTAAAATTTGCCCTACTCACACATTCCTGAATGCTAAAAATGTTAGCATCCTTCATAATCCTTCATTTTTAATATGATTCTGCCCTGTTTACTCTCCTATTTTTTCTCAAAACTCGTGTGATTTCCAGTTAGATCAACTGTTTAATTTCTAATACAGCTCTTGCATAAATAAGTTAATTTATTTAGTCAGTTCATTTAGTGCTTTCAACGTACCCATGTTTCACATCTCCAACTTTTTATTGCGGATTTTCATAACAAGTTTGTTATAGAAATCACTGAATTTAGTTCAATAATCTTTCAGACTTATACTAAATTTATTTAAACGTATAACATCATCGGCATAAAATTAAGACCTGAGATTAATATCTCCAGTTTTGATGTCAGACCTAATGCCACTTTCTTTCATAATGGGATTCATACAGATGATGATTAACAGGAGACTGTGCAACGTTGTCCTACGCTTGATTTTTTTTTTTTATCAAACTGTCCTCCCTGCCTCCTTCAATTGTAACTTAGTAATAAATGTGATATCTAGTTTACATCATATAATTGTAATGTCTTGAACATCTTTCCTCTTGGCATCTTGTCATATTCCTTTTCTAGATTAATAAAACTTAAAAACATGTCCTTGTTATATTGCCATGATTTTATAACTATCTTGAAAATCCGATCCTGACAACGAGAAATCTTGGAGAGGAACTTGTTTTTCTTCCACAGTTTTACATAGCCGAATTTTAATTATACTTGAATAAATTTTATATTTGGAGCGTTCAATAGGAAAATTCCTTCCTAATAATTATATTCATTTTATATTCATTTTTATAGATGGGTACAGTGATAGCTCTACTCCCAGCATTCGGAAATCAATCTTATGAATCATGGAATGCCATCATTGTACTACTTTTATGTCTCCATATTTAAATATTTCTCGTAATATCATCTACTTCTAAATTTTAGGTTTCTGATGGATTTTTCTACTTGAAATATTGGTATGAAACTCCTGATTGCATACCTATTGAATATTTTCTACCACTGATCTGTCACTTTATATTTCATTTAGCAATCTTTCAAAATAATTATTTCAAACATCTAGAATATTTTTGTTTTCAATAGGAAAATTCCTTCCTAATAATTATATTCATTTTTATAGATGGGTACAGTGATAGCTCTACTCCCAGCATTCGGAAATCAATCTTATGAATAATGGAATGCCATCATTGTACTACTTTTATGTCTCCATATTTAAATATTTCTCGTAATATCATCTACTTCTAAATTTTAGGTTTCTGATGGATTTTTCTACTTGAAATATTGGTATGAAACTCCTGATTGCATACCTATTGAATATTTTCTACCACTGATCTGTCACTTTATATTTCATTTAGCAATCTTTCAAAATAATTATTTCAAACATCTAGAATATTTTTGTTTTCAGTTTTCCCGTCATGGTTGTCATCTCTGATTCCTTTTTTTACAGTAATCTTTTCTTTACTTCAAAGCTTTTTTAACATCGTGGAGAGGAGTTACCTATTTTCTTGATATTTATCTTCTAGTTTTAACCGACTAGCTAGTAAGAACTTTTTATTCTTGTAGTCAACTTGACTAAGTGCCTCTCTTTAGCTAAATCACAATTTCCCCCCTCCCCCCCATATTTTTTTGCTACCGAATCTTCAAATTTTAGTTCTTGTTTTCCAATACTTTCATTGTTTTTCTTGACTAATATTGGTATGTGTGAGTCTACAGTCCACCTCTGAATGCTGCTAGACTTTGATTGTTTTAAGAACTTTCTTACATGCTTTTCGCTTCAGTATGACATTCAAAATACCTGTTTTCCAACACAGATGGTGAGTTCGAAGCCCGTTGTAGGCATGGATGTTTGTGATTGTCTTTAGTGGGAGGGGAAAGATGAATCTCATTGACTGACGTGAGACCACCGTCACCGGAGACATGACGTGGTTTAAAGAAAGTTTCATGTTCGGTTTCTAGAGCAGGGTTTTCGTACTAAAAACAATGAAAATTCAAAAAGTAAAAAGTAATGAAATCCTTACCCTGCCTATGGTGTTAACGTGCTACAGATTTACAACCTTTCGTGAATGGGAGTCACATAAAGAAACAGTCTTGCTCAAAACTAATTATGATAATATTCATATTATTATAAATCATAAATCATATCAAATATAATACTGATTTTCATTCTCTGGTATGATTTAAACCAGCTGTTCACGTCATTCTTTTATAACCTAATTTGTCTAAGGTTTTAGTAGAAACACAGATTATTGTTACCGGCCTGTACTTGTCTGGATTAAAGTAATTTTCTTTCTTTGTTTTTATGAACCGAAAAAAATGATTCCCTGTTTTAGGATGCCCGGATGTCTTTATCGATTTAGAGATTACATGAATAACTAAATAGTGGTGATAGAATGCCAGTCTTATCTTTAATAATGTTGGAAGGGATCTCATCAAAATCTCGAAGAAGCGTTGCTCAGCTAGTGGATAATATGAGAATTTTTTTTTGTGAAAATGATCTGAAAAAACACAAAGGAAATTATTGTTGACATGAAGTGATCAATATTCTGGCGTAATTATGTATTATAACGATTATACTAATGCTAAATACTAATTGTATTTCTGAACTGTGTTTGTGTTTGCGCGCGCGTGCACTTTAGGCACTGAAAACTTTCTCTTCACTCTCTCTCCCCTAGGTCATATTTTATTTTTTTTATAGTGGGAAATGCTGATGGAATTTTAATAGAGAATTAAAATATAATAATAATCATGTATTTATTATAATCATCCCTAAATTATATATTAAACAGAAACAGAAATTATACAATAATGATGTCTGATTCTCCAAATGATTAGCTTCTCATTTTAGAGAGTGATGAATATTGATTTAATGCACGGTATTTAATAAAAATCGATTTGATGCAGGCGAAGACACATTAGACAAATATTGTATTTATTGTCATTTGATTGTTATGCAATCTTGAGTCATACGATATCACAGCTGCCACTGCTATTTTTTTGGTATATTTATATCGCAAAACTTTCTCTCAAGAGGCCATAAGATAACTTAAAATTATGAAAATCTTCATAATAAAAAATTAGTATCTTCTAATTTTAATTTTTTTCTGCGTAATTACATCCATTACTCTTTTATTATTAGCCATGACTAATTGCTTTCCAATGGTAAGTGAAATTTCTTGCTGTTTCTGTAATAGTGCGTAATTCGGGTGTTGCGTATTTTAATGTCATTCTTATCATCTCAAAGTGTGGTGTGCGGCCCGCCAATCAGCAGCGTGGTTTTCCCCGTGGGCCGCGAGAGAATTTTATTAGTAAATAAATACAGTTTTTTTTTTTAAATCTTAGTTTGTAACTTATCAGATATAGTTTAATATTAAATATCATATTAATTCAAAAGGATTTTTTTTTTTTACATTATTCGTTTAATTTCAGTAGGATAATGTGCATAATATTTTGCCACATGTAAATCTCAACATGCAAGTGTATAATGGTGCATAAATTCAGCCACTTGTGTCGCCACAGTATGCTGAAAAAATGTTAAAGAAATTCTATCCTAATTTTCCACAGAAATATATTACCACTGAGTTTTGCTTTGCCCAAGTGGTCGCAGCCAGAAAAGTTTGAGAAACCCTGTCTTATAGGATTCAAACGCTTCTAGTAGTTTCCGTTGTAACACAACTGGATATCACAATTCAATCTAACTGAACATACAATGATATTATGGCTGAAAATATAAATGGGGAAAATATGATGATTCTGAAATTTATCCCGAATAATTCTAATTTGATCAAGATCTTAAATCAACAATACGAGAGTGTGTGTGGACATTGATCTTCATGAAATGGTAAATGTGGTATAAAATTCTATTTATTTCAATCCTAATGCCAAGTAACATTTTATAGGAATGTATACCAATCATAAGTTAGAAAAAAATAAGCAGCAAAAACAAGTGTAAACTAACCTGACAATTCTCAGATTTTAAATAACCATGATTCAGTCTCGTCGATCAATTTAAGCTACACTAAATAGACTTTCACCACACTTTCGTTGATTGCGTTGATAAGTAAAAGCAGACATTCGATTAGAACAGTTAGAATGACTAATAAAGTTTTTGATATAATTTCGATTAACTTCGTCTATCGGACTTGAATGATAACTAGCCATCAAGATTTCTATATATGGATAAAGCTACAAATTATCTATTTAATTTTTTGTTGCTTTTTTTAAATTTTTTTTCAAAAAGACTTTTTAGTTTCTCAAACAGTAATTTTTTTTTATTTTTTAAGAAAAAGCACAGAAGATTAAAATTATTTCTACTTAAATGAAAATTGTATTTCCGTCATCTGAATATTTTATATGGTGGTATCATTTACTCATTGAGCTCAAATAATAATTTATGTAGCAACTTACGAACATTGACGTTTCACTAAGTAGCCTAGTACCTGTAGTAAACATCCCTTTTCTTCCTAACCAGATGAGGAGTGCGCTCGGCGAACAATGATGTAGTGCAACGGCCTGGAATTGGGATAGGCAGTGCCTTACCTCCGTAGCGAAATCGTATCTTCACACTTAAAAGGTCAGGTTAGTGTTTGGCCGCTGACCGACTGTGAGTGAAATGATGATAAATATAAAAGCATTTTAAGGATTTACATCTCCGTTGGATTAATTTAAATAGGGGAAGGATACGGATTGGGAACACATTTAAAGAAAATTCTACATTAATGAGGCCATCCCTGGAATTGATATAAAGAGGTTGTGAGCAAGGCAGTCAGGAGTAAACCTATGAAATTGGAAAGTGGGGGGGGGGGGTTGAATTCATTGCAGTATGAAGTGTTGCGAATTCGGTAGATTTTAAAGCAAAACGTGGTAGATATTATATTTATTACTTCCTTCGCTATAATTACCTCCGATTATGAACTTTTTTTTTTTTTTTTTTTTGGAAATCGGTGGGCAATCACCGTCATCTGTCATTATTATCGAAGAAGAATGCATTTTCACGTTATGCAAGAAGGGGGAAACGATGTCCTTAATCCTAACTGGCATTTATATTTAATTTTCAATAGCAATTCTAGCCGGCCTGGTTGGCCGAGTGGTTAGCGTGTCCTCTTTCTAGCGAAGAGGTGGGAGCTCGTGGGCTCGAATCCCGCCATGGGCATGGATGTTTGTGTTTATCCTACACACTTTGTGTGGAAAGGGAATCTGCGACCCTACCACTTATTCTATCAGAAGACAGCATTGCCAAAACCATGTGAGGTACGGCAGTGACCATACGGTGTCTATGTGTGTATGTGTGCGTGCGTGCGTGCTCGAACATTCTCAGGTTCGTTTTGTTGAGTAACTGCATTAAAAAATCCTATTTTCCTTCTTCTGGGAGGAAAACACACACACATTGTCTAATCCAAAATTCTGATAATTTTGAAATTATCAGCAAACTTCAGTTAAGGGTTAAGGACCAGAAGTTTGTCACTAGAATCGAATCTATAAAAGTCTGTCTTCTGCACACCTAAGGTGATGAAATTAACAATGATGATACCCACGCTTATTTTTTGTGATAACAATAAAATGTGAAATTAATACTCTACCATGCACCTGTAAAGTCCTTATAAGGGCTGATGTTCTAAACGGAATTCAAACAGAAGCCCTTTTTACCGAAGAAAAACGACATAGGGCGTATTGTGGGTGCCTATCTGGCTACGATTTTGAAAACAGCAGAGTTGATTGGTTTCTCAAAAGGAAAGATATCCTAAATGTTTAATCGGTGGAAAAATAACCACATTGTTGTCTAAGAGGCGTAACTGTGGTCCTAAGGAACGAAATAGCCGTCATCTGAGAGAGAAGGCTTCAGACAAACAGAAACTTCGTGTGTGCAGTACTTGACCGAAGGATTTAATGAAGTCTGTTCCCGACGCATATCTCACCGAACTATGCGCAGAGAATTGAAAAGGGTCGGTACTGGCAGTTGCATGCCCATACCGAAGTCACTGATTTCTACGAAGAACCGGAAAGTTCGTTTATAGCGGTCTCAGAAACACTCTGACTGGACACTGGAAGACTAGAAAGAACAAGTCATATAGAGCCCATGAAGCAATGAACCCAGCTTGCCTTGTAAACACAACTCAAGGTTCTGGAGGTTATATCATGATATGGGGGAATGTTTTCCAAGTAATATCTGAACATTGTTGCCGATCGAGTCCATCCTGTAATCTTGACTTTTTATCCAGCAGCAGGTGACGGTTGTTTCATGGACGATAGTGCCACTGTCCATCGCGCAAGAATTGTTCAGCAGTGGTTCACTGAACACGAGAGACTTCCACCATCTTCTCTGGCCACCACAAACACCGGATCTGAAACCCTATTGAGAATTTATGGGACAAGCAGAAAAACAGGTTGGGGAGCAAAGTCCTCTTCCGTCTATGGCAAACCGCACATGCGCTGTAATTCGTACTAAAGGAGGTCCAACACAGTATAAAATAAACGTTTCTAATTCAGTGGCCGATAGTATATGTATGAGGGTAAACCAGAATCTAAAAGCTTATATACAGCATGTCGAAACCTGATTTGCATGTGAACAAACTTGGGAAGTGTTTCCGTAGTAGCGTATTCAATTACGACAACCGGAGAAACTTTGACTCGAATTCCCCCCTTTTATTTATTTATTATAACTAAACAAGTTCAAATGTCTTCTCAGTTCCTATATTCATTGTTTCCAATACCATCTAAGCGTGTATAGTTCTCCTTTTCTATTGCACCTTTACTGAACAATTTACTGTTAACACAACATTCTGATGAGATGGGAGGTCCCACCCTTCCAGAATGATAGAAGAAATATTAGTACAGTATGGTGAAAAGTGTATCAGTGAAAGAACGAGTGTACAAGTGGGTGGGAAAAAGTTTAAAACAGAAACGGATAATATTAGAGTAAAGGGTTGCTCTCAGAAGGTTTTACATGAAATTCTCTTTCATTAGAATAGTCCATCTCATTCAGCCTGTGTAATCACTGAAACAATTCAAGAACTCAGTTTGACATTCTTTCTCACCCACCTTACATCTTTAACTGTTCCTGGTAATAAATATCCATCGCCTTTGTGGGAACTCTAAAAGAAAGCATAACGCACACAAAAATATTATCAGAGATATTTCAGAAAATTAAGTAACATTGCATCAATTCATCTTTTCTTTCGCCCTTCACAAAGATATCGTGTTCAGGGAGATTGAATAGGTGAAGAGAGTATGCATCGGATGTTTCCTCATACCACCACAAGATGGTATAACACTAGAGTTATACGGTCCACACCATTAATCACAAGATGGGAAGACGACTGGAAAACTGATCACATGATCCGATTTTTGCTTGTTAGGGGAACAACACCAGCAACAATGAACCTCCATCTCTATACACCTCTGGCATAAACAATGTGAAAAATACTTTGCTTCGGGCGGAAAACATACTCAACATGGTCAAGAATATTTGTCGCTCAGATTATACTAAGAAGGCACTCATTAATTGAGTAAAATTGCATAACAGTTTCACATTTTTAGTTTGATTATTTTCAAAGTTGATCACTTTCAAAGTTGATTATTATCTATACATACTATTTGCTTTATATACGTGTGGATATGTATATACAGAAAATAATAATAAATTCATTTAGATTAG
Source organism: Typopeltis vanoorti (assembly GCF_054136105.1). Taxonomy (NCBI): domain Eukaryota; kingdom Metazoa; phylum Arthropoda; class Arachnida; order Uropygi; family Thelyphonidae; genus Typopeltis; species Typopeltis vanoorti. The sequence continues at coordinate 103,770,392 of NC_143552.1, forward strand.
CTTAGATTAGATTTAATCTTTTAAAAAACATCCAAGTAAAGAAATCACATGTATAAATCAGCAATAGTTAGTCTGGGTTACAAAATGTAAAATTTTATGCCAATCAACATACAGAGCATAATAATGCAGTATATAAAGAGTAATAGGACAATGAGCAACAACGTGTACGAAATAAAAAATAAATACACTAATTAGGAGACTAAATATCAAATAATTAACTATGGTGGTATTTGTTAAATGTATACACTTATTCTAAACAAATTATAAATATTCTTATAGAAGTTAAAGTATTCTGTGATCAGATTCCTGTATTCGTTTATGTTGGCTTCGTTTCTTATTAAGATGGATAGACTATTAATAATTAATAGAATATTAATAATTTATGTGTTTATTTAATTCGTATGAGATATAACGGCCCTGAACCCCTTTTACGTGGAGATAGGGCACCATCTCAGTTCCCTCCCCTCCCTAATTTTATCCGGACGCGGGACCGACATAGCTGACGAATCAGGTCTTAAGTATTCCTAACTGTAATCCATGTGTGTTCACGGGTCCGGTTTCCGGACCAGAAATAATAGAGAACATGGAACTTTTTCCAAGTCATTACATACGTGTAATAATATGTTGGGCAGTAGCACTGAGTAGAGGAAAGAAGATAACATGTTTGAGGTGAGGATTGAACTCGCGATCTTCAGATTATGAGAGACTAACACGCTGCCTCAAGATGGTATAAAACTGGAATCGCTATCCAAGTAATCAAACTGTTAATTGTTATTATACCTTATCCTATCGTATCCTATCCTATTCCCTCAGCCATACGGCTGGTGGGGGCAACTATATGTTACCATACTAGGGAGATGATTAAGAGCAAGGTGGTTTCCCGTTGCCTTCCTTGCCGTACTATATCCTATGACTGTAGCCTGTGTGTTCACGGGTCCGGTTTGTCTGCTTGCGGGATGGAAAACCCCAGATAAACTGGTGGAAAAAACCCTGCTATCCACGCCCAAGACCGACTAACTTGGCTATGGCTGAGGAAAATCCTTAAGCTCCTATGGCTGAGGAGAATCTTAGTGGCTTTGCGAAGCACGAAGCCACTAGGTTAACCGCGCGGACTGTTCTTATATGCTATTGTTAAAATCACTCAAGTCACTTCATGATATTTCTCTGACTTCTGGGTAGCATAAAACAGAGTCGTTTGTCATTATCATCATCATCGGTTGCTATCTGATAGTAATCTTCCTTCCAGATAAGGACAGAAATACAGATTTTTAATAAAAGCGAACTATATAAATCACATTTTTTATTCATAATGGTTTCATATACTTATATTTTTCAGGTTGTTAACATCATAATGTGATATGGAAGCAGCTGTAGATGCCTTTATAACTCACTGATGTAGTTACAATATGACAGTGCGCTGATAACTGTGGATGTGATGACTTCGAATTGATACAATATCTGTTTCCTCATCAATATCTGGTAAGGGAACAGATAAAAGAATAAAAAGATGATGGGCTGGTATTCTTAAACTTTAAGATATAACAAAATCTAGATGTATATACCTCAATGGAATTGGATGAGGAAGGATTGGCAGAACCTCTGATATGATCGTTTAATTTGAATTTTAACTCTGGAAAAGTGTCAAAAAAGTAGAAAGATGGTTCATTGAAAACGTCTGGTTAAAAATTAAAGACCAGTTAATATTTCTAAAGGGGTCAGCCTCGAAAGAGTTGATGCTGGAAATCGGAAATGGGTTGAATGTCATAGAGAACTTTATGGGAAAAAATATAGCTTCGTTGTAGAGAAATATTTTCTCTTCAACTAATCTGCCAACATTTTACAATAAAGTGGCAACTGAGTTAGATAAGGGCAGTAGCTTCATAGTGATATTACTAGACCTTATAAAAATCTTTGACATCCTATCGCATTTGTAGTCTTCAGTATAAATTAGAATAGTTGAGAATGAACAGTAAACTGGTGCTATGGTCAAGAAATCGACTTGTTTGTTACATACCAAAGACTAGTATGTGAAGGAATAGAATCAAAGAGAGTAAAAATCACCACAGAAACCATAAAGTTTTGTTCTTGAGGCTCTGTTGTTTAATTTGTATATTAATATAAAAAATATAATATGTCACTATATAATTTGTCTATCAATGTAGAGCACTCTACTCATGGAAACTAAAGGGCTTCCATCCCGAAAAACTGGCAAATTGGTCGGAAGAACACACAAACTTTACAGACCATAACATACTGACTTGAGCCTTAGTGAATTAATTCAATCAAAGCCGTGCATTATATCGGTGACACAGTACACTAAGAGAGTGAGGGAGGAATAAACTTGGAATATACTTGTAAAAGTAAACAGGTAATTGGTGCAGGTGATGTATTGACAAGGTGGGAAAAAAGACGCCGCAAAGAAACAACTGTTAAGTTGTTGAGAAGGAGGAGGACAAGTAGAGATAAGGAAGTTATTTTTCCTCTTTATATGGCCTTGATCCGTCTGCATCCGAACCCGGAACTGAGATGATATCAGGGTTACGGAATGTTGATTATGAATTTAGATTAGGGGATTGTGGGTTGAAATAATTTTGAAAATAGGCAGACAAGAAGGGATAACAGAGATATAATTTTGGGATTTTTCATACATGTTAAGAAGTGAAAAAACTGAGGGATTTCCCTGAAAGTTGAATAAAAGTGTGGTTCGACAGGAGAGTGAGGAACAAATTTTTGTAGTAGTAAATGCGAAGTATATGTTACTGATTAAGGGATATCAAACTCCTCTAAACGGCAACAAACAATGAGTGAAATGGCCGAGCCTTCCTCGATAAGTATTCAAATAATCATACTAATATACACATCCACCTGACTGCATATTCCGTGTGTTCATCAGGTGCGCAATATAAAGCAATAAGGCAATAGTAATATTAAACTGAACACAGGAAATGCAGCGGGGTTAACATCCCAAATAGGCATAAACGTAAAATAAGTGCTCTGCAACAAGAAATGCCCAATATATATTTTTTTCTTTTAGAAACTGCAAAACAACTATAAAGCATTTACCAGAAGAAACAAGTGAATTGGAAAATAACAGAATTAAGATTAATCTAATTGGGAATGATTATACATTCATGTTCATAGAAACCGCATCACCTGCTGTAACCGTGTGTTTTTGTTAATTAAATTTGAATGCCTAATTGAAAATGGATAATAACACAATAATTGTCACAAATAATGAAGAAGGTAACATAATATTGTTTATTTTTGATTAATATTTGGCTCTTTTCAGTACAAGATGCGACATAATTAGAAAATTGCAACAAATTTGCAAATATTTCAAAATGGAGTGGATAATGATATTTTCACTGGAAAAACAAATATCAGTATCAAACTTTAGTTCAACTACCCAGTTTTACTAACATTCAAAGGTAAAAATTCAATTTTCGCTGCATCGTGGGTCTTTCTTTTGCCTTTATTACAGTTTGGCACCAGTGGGACATTAACAAAATGAATTTCCTGATGGATGCAACTGTCAGTTCATGGTTTTCCATTCCCCTCATAATGGCTTCTTGGATTCTCGAAGCGTTTTCGGCTTCTTGTGTGTTTCAGTCTCCATTTGGTACCAACCACAAATTCTCAGTAGGATTGAGATCTAGGGTTGTTTCCTGGCCATGATAGTCACTGAATCGAGTGTTTGAGCCACTTATTAACTTCAATAAAAATTAAAGATTAAACATGTGTATGATAAACCAAATGAAAATGACCATTTAACTACTAAAAACTATATTTATGTAAGGTGATGCGGTTTCTTTGGACATGGGTGTATAATCGAATTGTCACCAAACCACACAGCAGTTATCACAATTATCAATTCAGGAAATGAATTACCAATCTCATCATATAAAGACTAACACTTTTGCAAAGAATAAACTTCGGCAAGCCACGTATCTCAGACCAATGTTTGGCGGTATAAAACATTGCACAACACACAAAAAAAATAACTATTGTGAGAAAGAAAGCGACGTAATCCGACAACTCACGTTTTTCTAAACAGATGAATGAGGTGTAATTTGTCTAAACCCAACGAAGCATTAACGATAACTATATACTGCAACTCGTAATGACTGAAACGATGATTTAATACAGAATTTAGTTTTTTCTTTCTTTAGTACTCTGGAAGGGAAAAAAAGCATACTTTAAGTACTGTTAAGTGTCCTTTGAATTTTTATCCAAGCAAAAAATCAATCAGAACTTAACCAAATTTTAAAAGTAAAAAAACTCTCTCTTCCTCCCTTTATCACGAAGCAAGGCGTAAATTTACCCTTCCAATTAATGCAGAGACAATGCAGACTTTGAATATCATAAATGCCTCATAAACATATTAATTCCCCCGAAAAGGAAGTAAACTCAGTCGGTTTCGACGATGTCATTCCAATTTATCTCTCCAACCTGGACGTGAAGATCATTCCTTCCCTGCTGCATAGCACGTAATGAAATTTGATATTTAGTCATTTCAAAGTTGCGCCATTTTAAGTTGGAATCCTTTATGGATTTTTAGGATATTTTTTGGACATATTTAAAAAAAAAGACACGTTTAGTTAATAATGATTGTTTGCAGACTCACACCAACTAGTGTGGCACAGATAAACCAATTTCTTCCTTGTGCTTTCTCCAGCTAGTTCCATGAGTGCTCTTTGACTGACCTGGCATTCAGCCGTTCTTATGAAGTATTTCCCAAGGAGTGCAACCACTATATGTTCAAATAAATAAATAAAAATAAAAATAAAATAAATCAATTTAAAAGAATATTAGAGTCTTTCTCTCTTAATCCCTCCTCACACGTTGAACATTTGTTATAGGTTTGTGAAATATTTCATATGTGCGAAATGACATAAAAAACATCACCGATCAATAAGGAAATGACTGCATAATCGTCGAAAGATATTTTGAAATATGAATATTAGGCAATTTTGTTTGCCTAACTATATTATTAAAACAAAGATCCATCTATGGCGACAAATGAAAAAGTACCCAAATCTTTTGTTAGTAAAATTAAACTATTACCTCCTGTTGGAATCGGAGCCGAATATGAATACACAATCACCTCCCCCCCCTCTCGAAAAAAATGCCTTCTGAATAATCCGTTTTGGTTCTGGTATTTCGAATTATAAAATATACAATAATCAGGAAGGCGTTGTATAATTCAAATAAATATATAATTATTTTATCAGATAATTTATGAAATATTTCTTCTAGATTATTATTATTATTATTATTATTATTATTATTATTACTTTACGTCTCGAAAAAAAAGGGATTCATCGTGGGAGGGCACTCTACTCCGCTAGACATCTACCGTCTCCCCTGTTCTATAACTTAAATCTCCAACTACACACCAGACAAAAAGTTGTATATGGGGGATGTGAATCTGCAAGATTCAAAGTAACCAGTAGTGGGCCTCAAGGAGTGGGCTTCTTGGTCTACTGTTATTTAATCTGTATATTAATGGCATTTGGAAGGATGAACATGCAATATGCAGCTATTTGCAAATGATGCAAAAATGGGTAGGGTAATCAGGAGTGCTACTGACACGCAGTACTTGCAGAATGATTTGAATAGGGTGGAATTGTAGGCATGTGAAAATGGCTACCAGTTCATTGTTCATAAATGTAAGTTCAGGATTATGCTAGAAAAAACTGATCAGGCTATGAATCTTGGAATTTTAGCAGGCCGTAAGTTGAAGTTCAAAGCAAAAATTGTAAATACAACTCAGAGAATAATTGCAACGCTGAAACGAAACTTGACATATACCTCTTTACAAGGCCTTGATAAGACCTCACTTGGACTATTGTGCAGATCTGGTCTTCTGGCTTTCCTTGATGATTATGATGCAGTGGAGAGAGAGAGAGAGAGAGAGAGAGAGAGAGAGAGAGAGAGAGAGAGAGAGAGAGAGAGAGAGTGCAAAGGAGAGTGTTAAAATGATATCAGGATTGTGGAATATTGATTATGACGACAGATTGAAAATTTGTAGGCTGCAGACACTAGTATTGAAGACTAGCAAACAGGAGAAAGAGAGGTGATATGATCGAGATTTGCAAACTTCTGAAAAGACAGTAGTAGAAAGAAGTAGGAAAAGGGAAAGAAGTAGGAATAGGAAAAGTATCAGAAGTAGGAAAGCCATATTTTTTGCATACATGCCAATGTATGCAAAAAATATGGCTTTCCTACTTCTGATAACTGGTGGCAGCATAAAATAAAGACAGTATTGAAACACGAAACCGCAAATATTCTCTGGGACTTTAGAATTCAAACTGATGGGCGCGAACACAATAGACCTGACATCACAATTATCGAACATCGACAAGTTTGGATTATTGATATCTCTGTACCCAGTGATAACAACATTAACAGCAAAAAATTTGAAAAAAAAAAAAACTAAATATCGAGATTGGACAATCGAAGTTTGCCGGCTGAGGCTTAAACACACTAAAGTCATCTTAATAGTTATCGGTGCACTTGGTGCAATGAATTTCTTGACTTGGTGTCAAGAAATCTATCCAACTATTTACAAGAATTAAACATCAAAGTGACCACATATGATCTACAAAAAACGGCCTAACTGGGAACAGTGCATATTTCACGACACTACCTGACAGACTATTCTTAGATTCTTGGGCAGAATCTGAATTACTTTGTATCACCAGTCAAGTTGTTGTTTGAAAGATATCTTGCTTTGACTGTGTATCAATTATGTGAATAAAGTAATAATAAATAAATAAATAAATAAATAAATACCTTTGTCTGTGCTGCTATCGGATAACTTAGGAACACTGAAAAAAAAAAAAGGTTGGAAAAATGTTCCTCTCGTCAACGAGTAGAATCAAACCCATAACGTCTTTCTGCTGGTAATGTAGCACTATGGTGACAGATGTAATTTTCATACGTTACGAGTCTTTCCATTTCCACAATAAAATTCGTTCTTTCAGAGTTAGTTCCAAAGCCAAATGAGTTTAAAAAATGTTAAATGAAAGAATAAGCAAGTGGCGAAGCAAATTTAATTTTGAAATTTAATTAAAAAACTAATAATACTTTTTATTAAAACAACAACTATTTGTTAGTGAAGTCTCATTCTTAGTTTAGTTTGTAGCACCTGTAAAGCTCTTTTTCCAGGAACTTTACCTTCTGTTACTATTCTGAGAAGTCTTCCTATCTTTTCAATGTGCCCAACGTATTTCAAATATGTTTTGTCAATATCCTTAAGGAGCCTTAAAGTTCTACCGATCCTTTCTATCCGTTTGTCTGCCTTTCAGTATATGATATCCTGAACAGCCTTCTGTAACACCACATCTCAAAAGCAGTTATTCTTTTCTTATCTGATTTCTTTAGTTTCCAATTCTCACATCCATAAGTCGCTGTTTGTAAAAACAGCTGCATCCAAAATCTTCAAGTTTTTTCCTGTTGAGAAAGATTCATTCTTACATATTTTAGACAAGTCTCTGACTGTTGTTTTAGCCATTCCTAATCTTCTTCTGACGTCTTGTAAACAGGAAGTCTTTACCAGCTACTCAAGCTTGCTGACGTACTCAATTCTTTCTCCATTAAGGTACACTGTTTCGCAGGGGTTTCCTTGTCTGTATTTGCTTTGAGAACCGTAATCTTTGTCTTTCTTGCTAGGATTGAACTGAAGTTCTCTGTTCTTACTAATCTCGTTAACTTTGTGAAGAATTTGTCCTAGTTCTTCCCTGTCATTACAAAGGAATACTGAATCATCAGCGTACCTTAGATTACTGATCAATCTACCACCTAACCTAATCCCTGTCTTAAGTCCATCAAATGCTACAAGTATGATGTTCTCGGCATACTCGTAGTTACTAAACAGGTGAGGAGAAAGTAGGCATCCTTACCCTAAATCCCTTTTCAACCTAAAGCCAACCAATGAATCCAAATCCTGTTCTTAGCGTGGCTTCTTGATACAAGTTAGCTATCAACCTGATAGCTAACTTGTGTTTAGGAAAACCCATTATTTTCATTACTTCCCACAGTTTCACACGCTGAACACTGAAAAGCTTTAGGGTAGCCTCTGATCTCTGGTATACCCTTACCTTTCCTAAAACCCTCTTGTTCCTCAGGCATCTCTGCCTCAACTTTGGCCTCAATCCTATTTAGAATTATCTTTAATAAGATCTTGCTTGCATGAGAGATTAAACTAATAGTTTCCCAGTTATTGTAATCCTTCATAGGAGGGTTTTTGAAAATTGTTAAAATTTCCAATAGACGGTGACGCAGTTCATTCATTCATTCATACCAGTGTTGGCATGTATCATCTTTTTCATGATCACTGGAAAAAGTTTAGCCATGTGCAATGCGTGGTTCTCGTTTGGTAAACATTTAAAATGACCGTTTTCCCATTTTTCATAAAAATGGAGAAAAACGAGAATAACGAGTTTCGTGCAGTGTCCATCGAAGATGAAGCGCGTTCCTGACGCCCGACTGAGGTCACTACAAAGGAAATGATTGGCAAAATCCATGATATCGTCATGGAAGACCGCCGATTGAAAATGCATTAGATTGCTTAGACTGCACATGAAAAAGCTGTGTACGCGATGGGTGCCGGGATTGTTGACTGTCGATCAAAAACGCATGCGAAAAGATATTTCAACGCAGTATTTGGCGATGTTTAATTTCAATTCACAGGATTTTTTGCGTCGATTCATGACTGTAGACGAAACTTGGATTTACCACTACGCACCTAAGTCCAAGCAGCAGTAAAATCAGTGGACAATGCCTGGTGAAAGAGCAAAAAAAAGGCGAAGACCGTTTTGTCAGTTGGGAAGGTGATGGGCACTGTTTTTTGGGATTCCCAAGGAATTATCATGATAGACTACATGGAAAAGGGTAAGACAATAACAGGAGTCTATTATGCGTCATTGTCGAAGCGTTTAAAAGAAGAACTGAAGAAAAAACGGCCACGATTGCCGCGCAAAAAAAGTGCTCTTTTATCAAGATAATGCACCGTCCCAAAAATCGGCCGTCGCAATGGCAAAATTGCATGAATTGAGGTCGAATTGGTTCCACGTCCACCGTATTCTCCGGACTTGACCCCATGTGAATTCTCTTTGTTCCCAAACTTAAAAATTTGGCTCGGTGGAAAAAAAATTTTCTTCAAACGAGGATGTCATCAAGGCTGTCAATGATTATTTTGCACAATTTGGCAAATCGTACTTTTTAGATGGGATGAAAAAATTGGAAACTCGCTGGACCAAATGTGTAGACCTCAATGGAGACTATGCTGAGAAATAAAGGTGATTTTTTCCAAAAAAAATGTGTTTAACTTATTTAGAAGTTAAATAACTTATTACCAAACTTTTCAAACAACCCTCGTATCCCTTCTGAGGCAGTAGTATGAAACCGACTTCTTCCAGTCTCTAGGCCATGATCCTGTCTTCCATATCCATGTAACTAATCAATGAATGCACTCTTATCCCTCCACTCCCTATGGCTTTAATGAACTCTGGTGGGATTCCATCTGCACTCGGGACCTTATTGTTGTTAAGCTGCTTAACTGATCTTTCAACCTCATGCCTAATTGGAGGAGGTTAAAAAATCGAAATTTTTCTGGGGGGGGGCTTCTCCAAATTTTTCCTTATCCTCTCTACTATACAGTTTCTCACAGTATTCTTTCAATCTGTTTTGATTTCCAGCTCTTCTATTTGTACTGCTCCATTCCGGTCTTCCATGACATTCAATTATGGCTTAAACTTGTGTTTTATGACACGAACTACACTGAACATCCTTTTATGTAATCTCTGTTTAATCTCTTATATTCTTCAGTCCAACCGCCCTCTTTCGATTAGATCTCATGCTGAATCTGATATCCATGGGTTTCTCGGTTTTCTAATTGGGCAGAGATACTTCTTGGCTGTATTCTGTATTATAACCTTGGCTCCTTCCCAAAGCATTTCGAATGCGTTCTCCTCACTAGTCTCCAAAAGATCATCCAACCGAGTTGATGCTTCTTCTCTGAATCCACTTGGAATTATTCTGACATTCAGTCTAATTGGACGCCTGATTTGGATTATTTCGGAGTCTTAGTCTTACTTTGTCTTCAGTTCTCTAGTCGATTCCAGTTGTTGACTAGAGGGACTTTTTTTTCTAGGTTATTCCTCCCTTTTTTTCTTCGCTAGTCCCTAATTTACTCGATGTCTGAGATGGGCAAGTAGATTTTTTCCTTTTATAAACTCGGATTTTAACCTTATCTCGAAAAACTCAACTGTAAGAAAGCACGCTGTTTTAAACAAAAATGAGTTATGGTTGATGATCACAAGTTGATAAAAATTCTTTGCCATATTTTTAACGCAATGATTTCAAAGTTAGCTGTAGCGTGAGATCAGTTACTGGTGACAGCGAAGGGCAGAAACAGACTGCCTACCAATTTCCAAAAGTAGCTTAGGACTATAAGAACTCCATTGATTCTAATTCGATATCTTGTATTTTTTATATACCTTTATACTTATACATTTATATACTTAATTATTTATGTAAAATGCCGTTCCTTTAATCTTTATACTTGAACTTTCTTCATATAAATTTTTGTAACTCACCCTCTATTTAAACCTCTATGCCAGTTTGATTTGAAAGAAACCGAATAATAGAAGCCTAATGCTCTCCTAATCTCTCACTTCATTTTAACTATTTCATCACAAATTTTTCCCGAATTTTGACTTCCAAATTTAACTTGAACTTGTGAAATACAGGTACCGCGTAAGCCATCAAGCTCGCGTGGCATACGAGAAAATACGATATTATATTTGTAACTGTGGTTGTTCTCCTGCTAGAGTCTATTTTGGATCAGGAAAATTTCAGATTTCCGAAATGATAATAATAATATAATGTTTCATATTATTATTATTATCATTATTATTTATTGTTCTAAAGAATTTATTTTAAGCATTTAAAGGTTTATATAATATCTGAGAATAATCATTTTAAAAACGTACTTTATAAACCTTGATATTAACAGGGAGAATAGTGAAGCAAAATAACATGTTTATATAATTTATTATTATCTATTTGATCTTTAAATAAGATGACCGAAGAGGTAATACATGAATAAATAAGTAAAAAAGTGTTCCGGAAATAATTATCAGCAAATACAAATTTAGTAATGGAAAATCTAAATAAAAGAAGGAACAATATCATCCCTTTGTTATATTTTGTATGTACTTAACGTGTTTTGCTTATTTCAGGAAGTTATTTTTAGCAGTCATATTTATTTAACAAACAGCAAGTTAATTATTGTTATTTTAAAAACCATTGTTTTCATATGGTTTGATGGTTTTTATTTTATTTTGTACAGCTGAATAATCCTGTTTATATGAAGTTAAGATTCTCTTTTCTGGTATAACAATTTCAACAGCATATCTCAATCATAATTTCAGAAAAATGGCACCTTGCCAATAGCATTGTACTGACACAATGTTGTAGAATCGCATGGGTTAGTAAATTCTATGTGCAGAAAATAGTATACGGATATTTTATCGTATATTATGAAAGCTGCTTTTTGGTTGTTTTGCAATATGGATAATACATAATGTAATATTCTAATGAAGTGTTCCATAATCAATTATTCTTGATAAGAAATTATTAATTAAAAATTATTAATTATCAAGTTATTAATTTAAACTTCAGACGATGCATAGCGATGTTAAATAATTAACATGTTCTTTCTATCCCAGTGAGAAGTTTTTTGGTTGGAAACGACTGGGGTTCGATTCTCGTCGAACCCCAGTCGCTTCCCCAGCGGCACATAATAATAATAATAATAATAATAAGATAACTATTTATATGTATATTTTTTAACGTTATCAAGCAATTAAATAATTAAATCGGTATTAAGAAAACATAAACCATCTTTTCCTATGTACTTATTAGTTTCGTATCTCTCGTTAGCAGTTATAGATTATTTGCTAATTACTAATTAAATCGCCCATTCTAGGGAAAAATATAATTAAATCATGTCAAATATTCGTATAGGTGGCTAATATCAATAAATCATGAATTCTTCTTATATTCCTTTTAAATTTATTTTTGGTAATGTGTACTATTTAACTGAAACCAGTTTATATATATAATCCCAGACATTTTATATTTTAAAAAGTGGATAATTACATAATATGCCTATAGTAAAAAAAGATAAACTTTTCACATATGATAATGCGTCCTGACATAGTTTTTAATAATACTGATATTATGGCAACATTAGTAATATTTTAAATATCTAACAAAACATTATTAAGTGCTTTCAGTATGTGGCAGCTAGAGTTTTAATTTATCAAATTTTAAAACTAAATCAATAGAGGGGAAATTTTAATATACTTTTCAAAATTTACGTGTTTTAATGGTTTGTGATTGCGAAATGAAAATTAAAAAAAATTCTGGTATCTAGGCTCTCTCTCTCTCTCTCTCTCTCTCTCTCAATCACACATTTTGTAGGCCCTCTCTTCTACCCTTTAGGCTCTCTCTCTCTCTCTCTCTCTCTTTGATCTATCCAAACAACACTTATAGTGGAACTCAACCAATCATATACTGCATAGATCTTTCCTTATTTTTCCTGTAATATTCTGCGCGTGCACACTTGTGGCCTTCGCGTGATCAGGATGCTAGTAAAAACACAGCTCTCATGCTTTTAGTGATGGCTCAAGGTTACCGGAAAATCCCGTGAAAAGACAGAAGTCAACTGGCTTCTGGTGCCGCAGCTATAGGGAAGACAGTTACCAAAACCAGTTTTGCTTTTAATATGAGCCCGGTCTGGAAGCAAAGCAAAATGCGTTACATACACACATACACGCACGCACGCACACACACACATATACACGCATGGACTTCTCACGCCCCATGAGGCGTGTCCTAGTGGCATATAATCATTGGAAATTATACCTTGCCTGAGGTAATTTTTTTAGAAAAAAAAATCATAACACAAATTTTAATTCGCAGTCAGTTTCATTTCTCGAGTGAAAAAAAAACAAGTTGCCCATCTTGGCTTTTTAACACCCTTTACGTCACTATATAATTTATGACTGCAAGTAGGTAGGTTGAAAATTAAAGAAAAAATTATAGCAAAGTCCGCTCTTCGTTTGGTTGTAATTCATATTTAGCAGTGACTGTTATTATTACTTATATTGTACTTGCTGTGATTGCTTAAGTTCGATGAAATTCTGCACAATGCATTCAAACAATTCAGGTAAATCTCCCCGTCGATAAGCACGTAAATCGTACCGACTCACAGTAACAGTGCATAATCATTTCTATAAATCAGTTCATATATGCATTAAGTCTTTTGAAGTTCTTAGTCATTAGTGATAAGTGTCGATGTAAATTGTAAATTAAGGCTACAATATTCTTATGATCCGACATTGAATATTGAAGCTCATAGCTAAAAGCGTAAAATCTAAACAAACTAATACTTCGGCATTTTACAGAAAAGTAAATTACAAAAAATCAGCCAGCATTATTCATAAAGTGAAAAATGCAAAAATAGAATGAAATTTGTAAACTATTTATTGCATTTATTATTTGGATTATTTCTTCTCACAACCGCCAGAGTGACCGAATAAAATTTGAAAACTATTTTTCACTTATAATATCACATTCTTCCATTTTACAACCGCTAGAGGGAAGAAATGTCAGCCAAACGATTTGTATACTATGATGGCAATCTCCAAGTGTTTCTCAAAATGTTAACTTTCTTTTTTAAGTGGAGTATAGAATCGGAATTAAAAACTAACTAAAGTTTTTTATAAGACTATTTCAGAATATTGTACATTATTTACGTTGTCTAAGAGGATTTTAACAGCAGTTGTTCATAACCGAAAGAGTAAGTATATAACAGTTTGAATGTTAACTAATTATAAAAGAAATTTCAGCAAAGTTACTCAGTAACTAATGTGAGAATAGCACAAGATGAAATATTTCATATTCAGCAACATACATATTTCAATATAACTGCATAATATGTGATTCATTTTAATTAATGTTAAATTTTTTTATTTATTTTAATTTTAATTAATTTGGTAATTCAAAATTAGTTACTAGATTAAATTTGAATCTGGTAATTCAAACCAGATTCAATTTTGTTTTTAGGAAAATACAAAAATATTGTTTCGACAAATATTTCATTAATTTTAACAACTTATTTTAAGCTACGAATGATGTCATACCCTCAATTCGCTAGGACTTCTTCCTATCTTCATTTCATTATAAAACCCACAACTTTTGGTTATTTGTAGATGTTATATTTTTTCTGAGTTTGTGTTCTATAAACTACTATATGTTTTTAAAATAGTTCGAACGGTGTTCATGGCATCGTAAGGGAATTATTGTTCCTCCCGTCTGAGACGAAAGGAACATTAGTTTATTTTGTTATTTATTATTTTTTAATTTTAATTTAATTTTTTAATTTTAAATTTATGTGGATAGGTTTCTGCAATTTGGTCGCGTTTCTACTCCCGCAAATGTTTTTAGAAAGTGGTAATGAATTTATCGCTCAGTGTGAAATCACTATTTTGTTTAACAGCTGTTTGAAGTGGTTTAAAAACTTCCCTTGTTCGATTTCTTTAAATCTGAAGCATACTATTTCTGGATTAAACAACCCTTGGTTCATCCACAACATTAATGTGCAATAGGTTTACAACTATTTAGTGGGTGAGATTCATATAAACAACAACAAAAAGTAAACCATGGAGAGTCGGTGGTAGGATTTTTCTTCCTGAAAATATTTAAACCAGTCAAATAACACTTGAACTATATGCATCGTGATCTACTATGGATAAAGTGATAGTAACCTTATCATATCATCTGTTTGTACAAGGGGAGTACGGGGTATGGAACAACAACATAATTTAAGTTAAATGTTAATCAAGGAACATGGTAGAAGAATTTTTTTGAATATTTTTAAATCCTTTCAGAGAGAGAGAGAGAGAGAGAGAGAGAGAGAGAGAGAGAACTAGCTCGTTAACTCTTTAAATGGTGCTTCTAAAATACGATAACACTTATGTAAATGGCTTATTCTAATATAAATCCATGTATGACAACTTAAGTTGATTTTTTTGCACGTGTAACACAGAAGAAATCAGTGTCATGTAACTTTAAATGAGGAAATGAGGTTGCATTGGGTTGTTTTTAATAACGGCCGAAGTGGCTAAGACCATGAGGCAAATATTTGGCAACTGCGTATGTTCTTCTGGAAAGGTTGCCTGTTGTGGCGGATGAACATCTCGAATATCCGTGAGGACAAACTCTGTCATCTTCGCACGAGACCAGCTAACTCACTTTCACTTGAAAATACCTTATAAAGTTATGATGGTATTCAAACCCCATTGTCCTTTCCATCCAAAGGACAGCGTTCTATGCACATCGTTATCGTTTGGCTGTGGCTTGTTGGCTGGGTTCTCCGGAAGAATCTAAGTACATGACCGGCTTGAACACGCAAGTAGATCGTACTTTTCTGTCGTCATGAAGATCAGGACTATGCCATGCACGCAGCCTAATGAGCTGGTACGTTGTTGGGCACTGCTACTCCGATTTATCTATCTTCTTTGATAGTGGCTGCTCGTCTTGAACATTTATCCTGGAGTTAGCATTATAATCAGCCAAACATGTTTCCACGATATAGCATTTGCGGCATTTATTTCTACCAACTGAAGAGGAATTTCTTCCAGTACTTACCATTAACATGCAGAAAGGAGATCGTGCTGCACACCTTTACTTATGACTTTTTGTTTCATTTGTCTTGTATCTTGATATTGTTGCCATAGCTTACAACTATGCCATCAATATCAAGATGTGATGTCAATATCGTTCATGTGATGTAATTCAGCTTTTCTATTAGGAAATGGGGGATGCGAAGTCCTTCACATATTTAATACTCTCCAATTCAGAGAAAATTTGTACTTTACAAATTGTGAAAGAAGAATCGCACCTTAATTTCTGGCAAATATAATTTTGCCATCGACTATTTCTTTATCAGTGCACGATGTGCTGGAAAATCTACTTTCTTAACCTCCGTGGCACGTGTAGCATAACATCACTCATCTTTTATTAGTAATAAGAATGGAAAAGTTATTTGCATATCATATGGAGTGCGTTTTATAATTGCGAAATATCAATTTTGATTGCGAAATGTGTGCTCCACAGCGTGATTCGCACTGCTGAACAATGTGATTATCTCTGTTGTTTGCTGCTTACAATGTTGCTAACAGAGCAGTAATGTGCAATAGGATTAGAATGGCTAAGTATGAATTTCTATCATAAATATCACTTTGTAGTTTTTATTACAAAATGTCTACTGTAAACCTGTTCCATCTACATTCAGCTCTTTCTTTCCCAAATTGCAAAAATACCCTCTGTGGTAATATATGGGTAATGAGTAAATAACAAAGTGTATATAAAGAGCTAACGAAAAAAAAGATGGTGATTACATTGTAAATGGAACAACACTCGAGAAGTATGGAAATATATTGGAATCGGTATGTATTATAATATGCGAACAGAATACATGTACCAGCTAATGCTGAATGATGGAAAATGAGAATGTTCAACAACCTCGAAACTAGTTGCGAGAGGAAAGATGCGATGCATTACTGGGAATCGTATCCAACTATTCGCAGAATGACGTTTATATTTATGATTGCATCAATGCACAAAATATTGGAAAATCAAATTCATTAATGTTTACCTATTTAATACATAAATCCAGGCAGAGCCTAGTTCAGACATCGGTGACAGCGTAAGCGTACATGACTTGCTAATATTATCGTTTAAACGAGGGGATAATCAACAATGCTGAATGTACACAGTCGTTTTGCACAGCGAAGTTGAGAGAGAGAGAGAGAGATCAAATACTACTTCAGCTCTTCCAGGTGTTTCATATGCTATATTTTTTAAACTAGGCACACAAACGTGTGCAGCTTGTAAGTTTGTAAAAGACCTCAGATTATCGCTGAAGAAACTCATTAACAAATGGTTTTACACTTTATTGCTTTAACATGAACCAGTTAATTATTTGTTTAAAACTAGTTCTATTTATGCGACTATAATTTGCTATACAGTATTTGCTTTGATATGAATTTCTATTTTAATTTTGCTTAGGAAAAGAAGCTCTTGATATATCGTAATTTCCAAAAATATATAAAAGAGATTAAATCGATGTTTAATTCCATGACGTTGTGTAGTACATTAGTTGGGGTAAGGAATTTATTTTTTTTAAAAATATTTTTATTTTATTTTTGTACGTAATCTAGAGACCAAACATAGAAAATTTTCGAATCACTTCAGACTTCAATGAATGGAGCTGTGGTTTTACCCCTGAAATTCATCCCACACCGAAAGACAATCACAAAAATCCATGCATCACCTTAGAATTTTTCTAAATAGGAAATTAAACTCTAGTTGAAGTGGAAGAAAAAATACATATGCAATATTAATTTAAACCGATTGGAATACACAAGTATTTATCAATATAAGGGTATAAATCTTTAAATCTTTAAAACAGAGAATTAAAATTAAATTGGCAATCAATCACTGAATAGTTTTCCTCATACAGTTCAAATTCGGATTCGGTAAACGAAAATCTCATATTCTTCTTAGTTTCAAAAAATGTTATTCCCATCCATTCGTATTTCTGGCTTTTTATATGGCTATCAATCAAGCTTTTAACAATATTGACTGTTGTTGACTTTTGGGGAATCAACTTATTTACCTTAAATTGACAGAATGAAAGAATTATAAATCATGATATATATGTGAGATGGTTCCAGTATCTTACTAAAATAAAGTGCAAGTGTGATTATGAATGTTAAATAGCTTTTATTTAGGGCGTGTACCAATAGGGACCTCAAGGTTGGTGTAGTGTAAATACAAAGATGATTATATGTCTAGACGAAAGTATTTAGCCTAAATACAAGCCACTTAGTGTGTTAACTGACCAGATTTCTACTTCTTTGTGTGTGTGTGTGTGTGTGTGTGTGTGTGTGTGTGTGTGTGTGAAAGAGAGGGGGAGAGAGGGACAGAGAGAGAGAGAGAGAGAGAAATGTGATGATATGTGCACAAAAACTGACAGAACGAGGCCCATTAACTTCTCGATAAATATTTTTTGCTTTGTTAATGCCTAATTTTCTTGCAAGAATGATCAGAATTATGCCTTCTTCCTTCCTAAAGAGATCGACTATAGATGTTATATTTCGCATGTTTATCTCTCTCTCTCTCTCTCTCTCTCTCTCTCTCTCTCTCTCTCTCTATCTATCTATCTATCTATCTGTCTATCTATATAAAGCTGGAACTTGATTATTACAAAGAAACAAGAACTGTCGCGAAATTCAAAGAGGAGTGGAATCCAACTGGTACCCTGTTCTGAATTCCTGACGACGATACACTTCAACTGAAAGATAACTAAGAGTGACACTGAACTGTAATGTTGACTGTTTAGTAAAAAGACAAATCCTCTCTATCACTCATGTCTCTTTTGCCTCCTTTCTGTTGTATATCAGAAAGGAAAATCTTTTTTTTTTTTCCTGTTAATATATATACTTATAATACGTAAATATTCTTTTTGTTGCCTATCTTCCAATGTATAATATCAAATTAAATAATATATATATATATATATATATAATATTCATCAAAGCTTGATTTGCTTCTTCAGTCTTAAGAAAAGGCTGGTTATATTCCACTAATTCGAGCCTTACCCAAGGGACTATGAGTTGTGGAAATACTTTCTGAAAATGAAAGCTGTGCCGAACAAAGCGGCCTTTTGCAGCTGCCCAATTTTTAATCCATCTAACGCGAGTGCTTCTAGATGTGTTTTCAATTTTTTAGGGATGACGCCTAAAGCATCTATTATTATGGGAACAACTTTCGTTTTCTTTTGCCAGATTCGTTCAACTTCGATTTGCAAATCGCGATATTTTGTCATTTTTTCATTTTCTTTGTCGTCAATCCGACTATCTCCTGGTACTGATATTTCGATAAACTTAACACCCTTGTTTTCACTTTTTTCAACCACTGTGATATCGGGTGTATTACATTCCAAGCTTTTGTCAGTCTGGATTTTGAAATCCCAGAGTATTTTAGCTTTTTCATTCTCAATCACTTTTTGGTGAACTTTATGCTTCCAATAGTCTTTAGATACTTCAAACCCATACTTTTTACATAAATGCCAGTGGATTATCTTAGCTACGTTATCATGCCTTTTACGGTACTCAATTTGTGCGATTTTGCTGCATCCACTTGTAATGTGGTCTACCGTTTCTTCCTTTTCTTTGCACAATCTGCA
This sequence comes from Typopeltis vanoorti, assembly GCF_054136105.1. NCBI lineage: Eukaryota > Metazoa > Arthropoda > Arachnida > Uropygi > Thelyphonidae > Typopeltis > Typopeltis vanoorti. Next base: position 103,789,719 of record NC_143552.1, read on the forward strand.
TTTACTGTCTTCTTGAATATTTTGTATTTTTGCCTTCATAACGTTTGTTTTAATGGCCTATTCTTGTGATGCAAAAATTTCCAATTCTGTTTCTTTCTTTAGTGCTCCATTTCTCAACCATTGCCAGGTCAAGTTCCTGTCAGCGCTGCCCTCTATGCTGTGAAGGTATTTTCCATGCAATGCCTTATTTTTCTATCTTTCAGTTCTCACTTTTACTGGATTGATTTTGTATTCCAATTTTGTCTCCATGGGTTTAAATAAACCCTCTTTCCTTACCTCAATTAGAAATTTTTCCGTTGTTTGTTGCAGATAATCATTTAAATTTCTTTTTTCTTCTGCAGTAACTTGCTTCACTTGTAATAATCCTCTACCTCCTTTTTGCGTGATAGATATAGCCTATCAATGTCACTACGAGGATTGAGGGCATGGTGCATTGTCATTAATTTTCGAGTTTTTCGGTCTAAATATTCCATCTCTAGCTGGGTCCATTCAACAATGCCTGCTGAAAATCACAGAACAGATATGGCCCAGGTATTAATTGCTTTTATCAAATTTCCAGCATTAAGCATTGACTTAAGGAGTTTTCTTAATCGTCTTATGTATTCTGCTCTAGTTCGTTCTTTGATCTTATTGTGCAGAATTTGTGATGCTTCTAAAATTCCAAATATTTGTAGCTATCTTCGAATTTTATTGCCTTGATTATTTCACCATTGAGCAGCTCGATTTCGTTCAGATCTTCAAACTTTCCTCTTGTTATTCCAGAAATTGCACATTTGTCTAAGCCAAAATCCATTGATATATCTTGACTGAATATGTGCACAGTGTTAAGCAATGATCCGAGTTCATGCTCTGATTTTGCATACAACTTCAGATCGTCCATTTATAAAAGGTGAGATATCTTTGCACTCTTTTGCAGTTTGATAACCATGAGCAATTTTATTTAAAATTCTAGTCAGGGGGATAAATGACAATATAAAGAATAGAGAAGATAATGAATCTCCTTGAAAAATGCCCCTTTTTATGTTTACCTTTACAATTTATTCTCTATTTAGAATCAACGTTGTTTTCCAGTTTTTCATGCTGGATTGCAAAACGTTTTGCACGTTTTCGTTAATACCGAATAGTTCTGTGCATTTTAAAATCCAACTATGAGGCACCCAATCAAACGCTTTTTTATAATCTTTCTAAGCCATATGAAGGTTGGTTTTTCTACTTTTGCAATTTTTAAGAATCATTTTATCAATTAGCAATTGGTCTTTTGTGCCTCTTGAATTTTTGCTGTTACCATTTTGTTCAATTGGGAAAAGAGAAGTTGCTTTAAGATAGCTGTATATTTTATCAGCTAGTATGCCTGTGAGTAGCTTAAAAGTTGTTGGCAGGCAGGTTATTGGTCGGAAATTTTCTGGGTTTGGACCTTTTTCTTTATCCTTTGTGATCAAAAACGTTTTCCCTGCTGTGAGCCACTCTTCTTTGCTTTTTCCTTCTAAAACATCATAAAGTTGGTCAGCAAGTCTTTCGTGTAAGTTAGATATTTCAACCAGTAGCCATGTAATTCATCCTTCCCGGGTGTTGACGAATTTTTTATTTTTTTAGCTTGCTTTTGAACCATTCAGTTGTTATTTTCAGTTGGTCCATTTTTCGTTCTTGAGATTCGGTCGTAATTTGTTCAATCCACTTTGCTTTGTTATTGTGCCTCTTAAGGTTGTCTCATAGGTTTTTCCAAAATTTTAGTGTATTTTCTTCGTCTCTGGTATTTATATTTATATTTTCTTTAAGCAATCAATTTTCTTGTAAAACTGGTGCTGATTTGCGCGAAACATCGAATTTTGCTTGTACTGTTCAATGCGTGACTGTATCTTCTTATTTTAGCTGCAACTGCAACTATTTTTTGCTTCACTTCCTCTATTACTTCATCAATAGGTCGTGTTCCAGTATTATATCTCTTTATGAGGTTATTTCGGATTTTTGTGTTTTTCAGCTTATTTTCCTTAAGGTTTTTCAAATTGCTCACGTCTGCTCTGAGTTTAAGAATTTTATTCTCCAGTCGATGCTTCTATTTTGGTTCCTGAGCCTTACTGCTTTTGGGTTCACTAATCTTATATCCTAATTCAGATGTTACTACGTAGGCTATTGAGTACATAAGTTGATTCGTTTGCCCAATAGTTCCAGTAGGAATATCCCTTGCAGCTTTATTGGCCTCTTGTAGGAGTTCCTTCAGTTTTTGTTGAGGTACTACTTGTCTCAATACTGGAAGCCTAACTCGTTCCTGGTTGCTTTTCATTTGCTCGATAATTTTTCTAGCAAGTTCTTGTTCCTTATCGGATAGCTTCCTTTCAACTATTTGTATATTTTCAAAATTTTCAGCATTCTGCACGTTGGAATCTGGTTCTGCTCCATTCATATTCTTGGTCACTTCAGGGTCAGTACGGTCTCCTTTTACAGCTTGAAGTTTCAGTGCTTCCAGCTCAAGTTCACTAAATACCTTGTGTTTGATAATGAAGCTGCGTTGCTGCATCAGCCTTTCGAATGAAATTTCAGAATTTGGATGTCGTTCAAGCCAAAGTTGGAACATTCGTTTCTGAAATCCCAAAACTGATGGGTTTGGACTGTAGAAGCACTGCATGACTTGTCGATTTTCAGCCATGCTCCACTTTTTCCTAGTAAATACTTTCGAGTTCTGTGGATCTTGCTCCTGTAACCCATTTGTCACTGGCTGTCCAGGAAGCCTAACATCCATTGCGGTCCTTGGTAACCTGCGCGACGACCGATGCGGTATAGAGTTCTGATTTGTCTTCACCATTTTTAACTGGGGGGTGGGCAGGTGCATGAGATAAAAAAATAGGACAGAATCACCCCTAGCCCTCGAATACTCTAATAGCATTGAAGGGAAGGAGCAAGGTGAAAAGAAATACAGAGGGAAAGAAGAGTAGGGACCAGTCTACAGATAATATAACAGGTGTATTTTACATGAAGCAAGGCGTGGTCCAGCTTCAGGTGCCTCGGGTTCGCCATACCCGTACTCACTGGCGTGAGCCCTTGAGGATTATATATATATATATATATATATATATATATATATATATATATATATATATATATATATATATATATATATATATATATATATAAATCATTTCACTTCCCAAACTTTTTTAAATCACTTAAACAACTTCTACCAAGACATCAAATTAACCAGAGAGATTGAAGAAAATGGATCTCTATCTTTTTTGGATGTAAAACTTACTAAGACATCTGACTCCATAAAATTCTCCATCTTTAGAAAACCTACGCACACAGATAGATACCTGCATGCATCCTCACTTCACTATCCGGCACAGAAGATGGGTATCATCTCAACTCTAGCGCATTGTGCCAGATCTGTACTGTCAGATGACGAAGAACTAAAAAATGAACTACAACATCTTAAAAGGACCTTCAAAAACAATGGCTGCTCTTCAAAAACTATCAATAAACAACTATACCGCCGTCAACGAAACAACGTAGAAATACACGACGACCCCAAAAGTTATATCTCCTTGCCATACATCAGCACGCTCTCCAAGAAACTAATAAGAATTTTGGGAAAGTTTAACATAAAAACGTGCTTCTCTACTCTTCCCAACTAAGATTACATTTAAGCAAATACAAACAAGCTCACAACCATCCACAATTCCCAGTTGTGTACATAATCACATGTAACTGCGGAAAACTATACAATGGCCGAACGGAAAAATCCATCCTCCTACGTCTCGAAGAACACCAAAGAGACATTGCTTATAAAAGAACCAGAGCTAGTGCCCTCTCAAGCCATGTCCTGTTTTCAGTAAACACAAATAATGAAGGCCGCCAACATGAGATAAACTGGACAACAACTTCAAACCTTCACATATGCCACGACGAGGTAGAAAGCCGCATAGTCGAGTCTAAAGAAATTGTCATAGATCCCTCTCCATATAAACAGTAACCTCAGCTACAATTTACCGGACTCATTCAGCTCTGCTGTCAGATTTTGGCGCACTCGTTAAGCCACACTCCCACAGGTGTCTAACAATAGAACTTTAACACGGACTGTAGCACTGTAGCTCCAGTTCAAAGTTAACTGTGGTTTATAGTCGAATTTATAGTTTTATAATTTATAGTTTTATAGTGACTCAATGTTTCTTTATAGTGTTTTTTATTGGCTTTCTATTTCTCTCACGCCTGAAGAAGTCGGCCACTCCGATGAAACATGTTGCGTATTTAATAAATTTAATTGTTTGTTCTAATTCTCGGATCTCAGTCTAAAATACTCTGATCGAACAAAATTCATCACAATTGTTATGTATTCCTAAATAATTTTCTTTATTGCTTCATTTTTTTAAAATATTTTACTGTTCCATTTTTTTGTAGACTAGTGTAGACTAGACGCGATTTGTTGCCCACAGCCCTCCCTTTAAGTTTGAGATTATAAATTCTACAAAAACATATGAGCTAGAAAAAAGATTGCCAAAGAGAAAAGCGTAATAAACCATAGTTTCCTAATTGTGGGAGAAAATATTTTTCGATTCTGGAGAATAATTTAAAAGTGAGAGGGGGGGTGGAACTCTATCTGGATGTTTCAAAGAGTGTCGTTTGTCCATTTCAGGCTATAATAAAGCACATGGGCAAATGCTGATTGAGAGATAGCATGTGATAGCTCTTAAGAAAATGTAAGTGCGTCTTCGGGTATTCACGTATAGCAGTATTTGGATACATTCATCTACAGTATAGCCAACGGCTATCCTGTAGATGAATAGTTGTTGATGTGAGGGATGCAAGATGGCAAGAATTGTGTGGCTTAACGAATGGCCTACCCACAATCATTCAGATGTCAGTACGAGCACACATAAAAGAGCGTACCGAAAGTAGAATGCGTTAAACTGTGAGAATTTAGAAGCAGACCATCTCACATTTTCACAATTCCACTCTAGTCAGCTGCTATGTGTACAAGGGCAAGAATATTGACACTAAATAATTGTCAAGTAAAAAAGGGTCACGTGGTTGGTCAGATGAATCCCCATACTTTGTTCTACGCTAACATCAGGTATAGGGTATATGGTGATAATATCTAAATTACTGAACCCATTGGCAGGCAAAACTCTGTGGACCAGTAGTGATACTGGTTGCCTCTACCGCTATCACTATTGGTGATGATTCTCCCGACACTGGTAGAGAGAGAGAGAGAGAGAGAGAGAGAGAGAGAGAGAGAGAGAGAGAGATGAATATCTGAATGCCAGATGTCAGTACGTTGTCAACATTTTTGCTGACCAGGAACATTCCTGCTTGCTCACAGTTTATCTGTCTGGTAATTCTTTCAGCAGAATACTGTAACGTGTCACAAGACACAAAAAAAGGTTTAAGAATAGTTACAGAAGGAAGAAGAGTGATTTTGCTATACTTCATTGGTCTAGTAAGTCAATGTATCCTAAACCAGTTAAGCATCTGGGCAATGAGGTGAAACGAGTTGTTACGACAGCGATCTGCAGCAGTCAAATGCGACAACTGTAGGGTACTATTGAATTTTTGAGCACCTGTAAAAATCCATGAATATTCCCTATTATATAGGTATACCGAAAAACTGGCTCATCATAAGAAAATACAGGATTTTCAAGTAGAAAGTTTTTTCACTTGGTTATATTATAAATTAAAAATGCTGAGAAATTATATTATTGGTTTAATCCTTTATCCATGTGTAAACAAACAAAGTTTTAGCATGAAGTATGTTCACGACTGGGCAACTTATAGAGACTAACTTCACATGAATTGTCTTAGTATCCCATAATGCAAAGCAAACTCTCTTTTGGACGTATATAATGCTATGCATTATGAGAAGGGCTACTATCCAGACCTGTTTCGACTTTTATTGGGGGGGGGGGGTCTCATCAGTAAGAGCCAGACCCAGAAAGATACCAAGGTTGAATTAACGCAGAAATCATTTATTTCTCATACACAAGTAGTAGAAAAGTAAAATACTCTGGATCAAAGAACTGAGTTAAGGCAATTGATGTGAAGTCATTAGCCTCTGTATACAAATAGCCCAGTCGTGAAGATACCTCACGTACAAAATTTATTTGCTTACACTTGAGTAAATAATTAAACCAACAATATAATTTCTTGGAATTTTTAATTTAATTTTCATGTTATTTGGTGGTCGTATTTCAGTTGCTGACTATAGTAATTGTAGATTTACAAAACTTTTATCTAACATCAGTAGAAATAGGGTAGGAACAGATCAATTATGAATTTAACGCGCATTTCAATAATTCATAATAACACGAATAACTGTTCAACTCCATTTACAGTTGAATTGTTGACTCACCGAACCTACTACTCCCATTGATCTTTCATTCCATCTACCGCGGTTTTGTAAAACGGAACAACATTATCCAATGACTGCAACCTCCTACTCTTCAAAAAGAATATAATTGATTACTTTCACTTTATCCCTATCCAACTGCATTCATTTGCTATAAGCTCTGTGGCTTTTTGTGTGGGAGTGATATACATATATAAACATCCTTAACTCCGACACTCTGTTGATTTGTATATATTTTGAAGTCATTTCAAATAAATATTTATTTTTATTTTATTTATTTATTTTTATTTTGCATATCATATTTTTTGGATAGCTGTTAAATGCTTTATCAGCAAGACTATTTCACGACCTTGCCTTTTCCCTAAAGATTTTAAAGATTTATAATTTAAAATTTCAATATTCTAATATTTTCTTTAAGATATCTGCTTTTATAATTTAATTTCATATTCTATTTTACATTATACTTTTAGAAATAAAAAGTATCTCAATTTTATTGTCATTTTGTAAATTTACAATAGTTTATTTTAAGGATAAAGTCGAATTTCAAAACAATACAAAAAACAAATGAATAAATAAATTACGAGTCTTGGTGCAAATAACTATGAAACAGATAATAAAAAGTTGATTTCAAATCTTTTCTAATCAACTTTTCGATTAGCGAAAACTGACTGTTGCGATTCTTGCATCAAATAATGTGCGCATCTAAAGCAAGAATCGCAACAGCTTCGCAAAGGCGATAATGTTGTTGAAGGTTTAAAAAAAAAAAAGAGAGAAAAACAAAAATTTAAGTAGAGTAGAATTTTCTTCTGCCGTTTTGTTGAATTATCAGGACACTAAACGCTCATATATTAGGTATTTAGGAGTGAATAGCAAGTCATTTTGGAAATTAACAGTTTACAAAATCGTTGTTCAGTTTAAGATTAGGTTTTTCGAGAGGTAAAAATGGATAGAAGAAAAATGCAGGCGAAAAGAGTAAATTAGCATACGTGCAAAATAAAAGTGAGGTGATAGCCTGGCGATGTAGCAAATAGGAATAGGAGTTCTGTAGTGAATTACCAGCACTGCCCACACAGTCATTAAAGGTTACATGCTTTCCTAAGATATATAAGGGAAACCGAAGTAAAGATGGAACAATGTAGGACATTTACAGTAAGAAAATATATAAAAACTCTCTCAACTCTACGATGTAGGCCAAAGGCAAGTCACGAACTGTGTCAGTTGCTCTCAGAGCCGATGGTTAGGCGTGGACGAAATCAACCGGGCGGAAACAGATACTGAGTGTACAGATCACGTCCGAGGATGTTGGTCGTGGTAAAGCTTGGCGTGCTTTTAAAATGAGACGGAAAGTTAGATAGACAGAGAAGAAAGGGTAAGGCAGCAACAAAACAAAACACAACTAAACAGGGATATTTTTTGCATTGCTAGAACGCACACAGATGGACTGAATGTTTGCAGTTAACAAGTTAGCGTTACATGATGTCCATGGAATAATTACCTGGACTATTTGGACACATCCAGTAATTCTATGTTTTCTTTCTTTCCCAATTGCTAGACAATGCAAGTGAGATTACGACATATTTTGCTGTTTACCAATGAATATATTGTACCTTTCCATTAACAAACATCAGCATCTGTATAACGTAATGATGATTTTCACCCAATTTATTCATGAGGCTTTCTTTTTTTTTTTTTTTTTTCTTGATAACAAGTTCAGATTTTCTTTTAAATCCTGAATCACAGACAAGCCACGAACCGAGAATTTAAAGCGATCCTCCAAAATTGAAAATATCTGTTTTCATTTAGTAATATAGCGAGTAGTTCATTTTACTACAGTCCTATACAGTGTTAAAGATACCAAGCTATTTTAAACCTAGTTTTACTCCATTTCCAATGTAAGCAAACAGAAAAACAAGTCAAGTTTGCGCCTGCAACTGTTGCAAGTCTAGCTGATCCTACAGGTAGTGCAAGACCAACGCAACTCATGGTAAAAGTAGAATAAGCTCTGATCACTAATCTTAATATTTACCCTTAAAAACCGGTCTGGGTAGTGGCCCCCCTTGCCTTTAATACAAAACATCATACATCTCCTACAGGAGATGTGCTTTGCATTAAGGATAAACTTGCACTACGTGCAGGATCAGCTAGACTTGCAACACTTGCAGGTGCAAACTTGACTAGTTTGTCTGTTTGCTTACTTGGGAAATGGAGTAGTAAAACCAGGTTTAAAATAGCTTGGTATCTTTAACATTTATTATACCTAAGGTAAAATACTTTCTACAGTCCTATACAGTGTTTGTGCTCTGTTTCAGTAATGGTAAAGATGGTATCTTGTTAAATAACAGTGAGACTAACACTCATAAATATCTCAAATTATGGTATATTTTCGTTTCTTAATATGTTTACATAGATTCTTCATGTCATCAATGCAACTGCTATTGCAGTTAATGATGTTATTCATTATCTTAGCATCGCGTCCATGGCTGAGTTCCAAGCGACGATGACTTTTATATATATATATATATATATATATATATACAGGGTGTTCGGGATAAATTTGACATATTTATAATTAATTATATTTTTCCGTAAGTTACATGTATTAACACACACTTCTCTTCATTTAAAAGTTTGGACCCTTCTTCATTCATATACAAGATGTCAGAAAGGATGGATAGCTGGAACCCACCTGAATCATGGAAGAGAATAACTTGTATCATGATGATTCGTGCCCGCCATCAAAATAAGGATATTACGACTGCTGCCCAATGCTCCCTGAATACAGTAAAAACAATCAGGCATGAACTAGAGACTTGCAATGGTGATTACGAGGATGTAGCAAGAAGAAAGATCCCTTGCAGACGATCTGATTGCGTTCGTACAGCAGAATTCCTCGCAAATCTGCAGGAACAGGTGTTGAAGAACCCTGGCATTGGAATTCGGGCTTTGTTCGTGGAGTTGCTAACTGTAGTCAAGCCCTGGATAACAAGGGTAGCCAATGGTAGGCCGTATGTATGGCAGCAGGATTCGGCCCCTTGCCACACCTCTGGGAAAAGTCAAAAATGGTTGTCTGAAAATTTCTACGACTTCACCAGTCCAAATGTTTGGCCTCCAAACTCCCCAGACCTTAACCCCATGGATTATTTTGTATGGGGCGCAGTTGAAAAAGACACCAATCGCACTTCCAGTAATACAAAAGCCAAGTTAATGGATAAAATTAAAACAGTTTTTGCGGCCCTTCCCAGGGAGACTGTAGCATCAGCTTGTTCGAGGTTCCGAAGCAGAATTGAAGCTGTGATCGATGCTAATGGTGGTTATTTTGAGTAAATCTTGTTGATAGTATTGTAATTAACTCTGCCTGTAATGTTTTTTTGTCAATTCATTAAATTTAATAGATACAAAGAAGATTTTCTTTTTCCTTACGAAACTGTCAAATTTATCCCGAACACCCTGTATATATATATATATATATATATATATATATTGTTGGATTTGGATATCAGACCAAAAAGGGATCACTTAGTGGCACTGAAGAAGTACGAACCACCCTAATTTCAAATCATTAACACCAACCTATTCTTTTAACCACATTAAGGGTTCTCTGATCTTTCGATGTCTGAACCTTTTTTTCCAGTATTCAACAGATAACCCTGCTGATACTTAGCACAATTAATCGCAAAATGCTTCTTTTTTTTTCAGAATAATTCAGCAGCACAAGTAAAAAATATCAAAGTTCTTTATATCAAAATCAACTGTTGCTTCCTGAAGGTGTTGGTAACAGCAGATAACTATTACAAAAAAAACTAACCCATTAAAAAGTTTCAATTTCATAATAGTAAATAAGCTACCAGTTACTTAGCGGTAATGGTTTTAGTTATCGGACCTATGGGTCAGCCTCAGTAATCTCTAAGACAGTCATTCAATTCAGCGCTCAATTTAATTGATTATCAGCTCGCATGATGTTTAGTAAATTGATTGTGCAGTTTGTATTTTCAATATACCTCCATAAATAATGCAGTTATGATAAATCGGATGAATGTCAGAAGACACTTTCAAATTATTTATGCACATTTCCTTGACTTTCTTGAATATCGAGTAAACGCTAGTCGGACTGATTGGCGGAGGGATTTCTTTACTCTCCAATCCTCTCAGGTGGTGCGTTCGAATCTCGCTGAAGCATTGATGTTTACGAAGATGATTTTCATCATCTGGTGTAAAACCACTACCATCACCACCTTGTTTATTGAAAGTCTTATGGCATGAAAAGGTAGTATTTGGTCTCTACAGCAGGCTTCCAGGACTATCTAATCCTTAGCCCATCCATGGAACTATTTTTGCAACACTTAACATGATTCTCGACTCTAACATTCATATTGCTACCTATATTAGTGCGAGTTGTACGGTCGAATTTTTCTGATATGTCGTGTTAAAAACACGAGTTTTTCGGAGGAGAACCCTACTTGTCTGCGCCAAAGATATCTGACTTGGAAAGCGGGTGAAAAAATAACTTAGAAAAGTTAATCTTTCTCTAGTCAACGACAAGATTATAATACAAGAAATGTAACGTTGCGACAAACTACACAGTCCTAACTTTTTATTAGGATCGATATTTTTCGGCTGAAAAATATCGATCTTAATAAGTTTTCTTCTCAGAAATACTATTAGGTTCGATGTTTACGTAATACACAATAAAACAAAATCGGTAGATAGTTGGTCTTTCTCTTTCATCATCGCAAGAGTCCGTTTCCACAGTGTTCTTAGATAAGAGACAATGTTGCTTATTCCAAATGCTATTTATTCATATGTATGTCGTGTGATTTTCGGTCATGTTTACTAAGTTCGGGGTTAACAACTCTAGTCTAGAAGGGAGGAAAACACATATGCATCATAATATCAACTAACTGGAATCGGCTGAAAAATATCGATTCTAATAAGTATTTCTTCTCAGAAATACTATTAGGTTCGATGTTTACGTAATACACAATAAAAGAAAAATAATTAGATAATTAGATATGAATTTACAGCATTTTGAATAAGCAGCTTTCGTTTAATAGCATTATTACTATCGGGGAAAAAATCGAGCTACGCAACCACTTTTGGAAGAGAATCTATTGCATTAAATATTGGATCTGTACACCCTAAACACAGAAATGCGATTACATTTCTCTTGGAACCGAATGGGCTGCTTATTGTCTGTGATTAATACAGACATCTTCGGGTGTTCATCTACTTCTCAAGTGGAAAATGGAAACTCGGATGTAACATACCAAACTTTTTTATGTAATTACAAGAAATAAATAACGAAAACTGAAAGTATTTCGAGGCAAAAAAATCACTTTTTCTGCATTTTTTCATAGACATTTTTTGTGTATATTTCATTAAATCAGCGAAGATAGATTTGATGTGTTTCATCGAACGATTTTAGTGACATTTCCGGTCCGCGCCGTTAGCCTAGTGGCTATGCGCTTCGGAAACATCTGCTTGGGGGAAGGAATGTCCCAGGTTCGATTCCCGTCGCCGACATGAGGAGCTTAAGGATCTTCCTTAGCCATAGCCAAGTTAGCTGGTCTTGGGCGTGGACAGCAGGGTCCCCCCCCCCCCCAGTTTATCTGGGGTTTTTCATCCCTCAACCAGGCAAACCGGCCCCGTGAACACACACACGGATCTACAGTCATAAATACTTAACCCCCCCCCCATGAGGGGCTCAACTCGCCCCAATAGGGACGGGGGAGAAAAGGGAGGGAACTTCATAGGAATAAATAAATAAAAAGTGACATTTCCAAAGAGGAAATCAAAAGTTGTGAGAAAAACGAGATTGCTTTAATATTGCATGCACACATCTCATTGGTATGCAGAGTTAGAAAATACTTCCGCCCTTGTCAATACAGTTTTAAACGATTTTCGTTCATTGAACTCAATATTATTTTTTTATCCCTTTTTTGACCAAACTTTTCATATTCTGCCGCGCCCAATTCTGTTTCACCTCGGGGATTTCGTGTGGCTACCATCAAGTCATAACGTGGTCTGGGAGTGACTACCTATTTGTCATTCGGTGGGTAATGATGCAATGAATTGGTCTGGTCCTCAGTTATTTAAATTCGGGTTGCTTGCATATTACACAGCGGCATTCTGTTTAGTAAGTACCTTGCCAATTATGTAACCGGACAACGTGCCGTTCCTTTATAATTTCTTCCTTCCCTCTTTCCACCTCGCCTAGAAATCTTTATACTGTTTAAAATATATGCATATACTTTTATTCAAAACAAGGTATTGTATTAATTATTTTAGCGATGTGGTTAATGTATTATTAGATATTTGTGATATTAGAATAAGTATTTATACTTAGCACCATGATGTTGTTTCTTTTTCCTAACTCATGTGTTTTCAATAACATTCTATAAAAACACAAAGTAAAAACACTGACCTCTCTCACCCCCTTTGATATTTCATTGGTTTATGATGCACGCTAGATTTTTTTTTTTTTCAACTTCAACAATGGGGGCGCTACGCTCTGTTGCTCTTGATAACGCCATTATTATGGTTATTAGTCGTGGAAAATCTTTCTGTGCGGTGACAGCGATACTTTGATGATGAACAAAAATATGAAAGATTTTTTATAATGTTTTCCCCTTTTTATTTCTTTAAGCATTTTATTAAGCAATAATGCGATTCCATTAAACAAGGAGGTTCGCTTATTTTATTTTATAATACACATTGAGAAAATTTTCGAGAGGTTTCTGCCACTGGAGATTATTTCCCGTAAACGTAATCAAACTCTGTTCGTAATATAGCAATCAAGTAATATTAAACCAATATAAATATTATTATTAATAATATCAACTCAGGATAAAATCGAATTCCTATAATTTCATGAGGTCCGTCTGATGATTCCTCACTCGATACGAAATAGCATCCAAAGAAAATACATATCGCAGGAATCTGAAGTACTTTTAAAAGGAAAAATAAATAAATAAAGAGAGAAAGAGAGAGACATCGGTAAAATCCATCAATATGTTATCAAACAACAATATCGGTGGAAAAACACATTCAGATTATTTGACAGTTGTAAACTTTACGCGACTGATTTTACGTCTGTTTGTCGCGCTATCACATTTCTCTCCTTCTGTTTGTAATCTGAAGGAAATCGATGACAGAGAAATAATGCATTGCCATTCGAGCAGAAAATTCACTCCGGCGATTCTAATACCACTAAGGATACAGAGAGAAAGAGAGAGAGAGCATGAAGAAGAAAATTGCGAAATTTTGAAATGAAAGAGTGCGTGACACATTCGCGGTATTTATGGACTTAGAATAAGATGGAGATCTTTTCACATTTTCGAGACAGCATCTTGGTGATTCTGCTTCCAGTGATTATTGATTACTCTTGTCACGTTTTCCAAGTAAAGATATCGATTACATAGTCGGGTAGTCACTTAAACCGGTGGCCGTGTCGCTTTCTTTGAGAGGATTAAAGACGAAATTAAAACTAGAAATAAGATATTTATCTTCTTTTAAGTACTCGATGAAACACTGCCTTAAAATGAAGTTTTTTTTTTTTTTTAAGTATTTCAATGGAAAGATTTTTGTGTGCAATGCAGACTATCTTTTATAATCATCATGTTGAATAACAGCAGAAAAGGATTTGCATTTTTTTCCTGTGGTGAAACTTTGAAAGATAAGCGGGTTTTTTATTTTATTTGTGAGAATTTCACATCTACCTTATCAAGCAATATATCAATTATTATCTGTTCTCTCATTTCTAAAGAATGTCTTTCATCTTACATCCAGATTTCATCTTAGATTTCTTTTCCCTAGAAATTCAGTTATTATCTACACTGGTTTTCAAATGTGAAGAATAAAACTAACTTATTGAATAGATTCATATAACATAAACATTTAAGTTTTTTTTTCTTTTAAATTAATTCACCCATATGAGCTATCAGAGGCTTTCAGTGCTATAACTGGCATGCCTTGAGATTTAAGTGACGTAGTAAAGAACATGTCATAAAAATTACCAACTTACCCTTAGTACATGTTCCGTGAACTAAAAAAGTCTTCAGTCTAGTGATTTAGTCAAAGTGATAAGCGGACATCTTATTTTATCCCTTCAAATTTGACCAGGGGTCGATTAAAACATCTGTGCCATATCATTTAGACAGTCTATGCGTCTTAGGTATATGCGGCTGTCGAGAGGAAAACACGTAAGCTGTCCGCACAAGGACACTGACACAAATAAAAAGTGATATGTTTGTGATCGAGCGATTTGTGGAGAACATAAAATTTTGTCAAAGAAATGTCAAGAACAACCGGCACATTTTTATGAAGAAATGAGCAATAAATAAATAAATAAACTACAATATATTTTAATTTGTGTTTACTTCTTTCTTTCAGTGCCCAGATATATTTTGAAAGCCTCAGCTAATAAGTTTTCGTTTAACGAAATGAACATAATGTTGCTAAATGAGAGAGATTTTAACTTCACTGAAAATGAATGTATTTGAATTATGTCGTGGAAGTGAGAATTTGTTTTAGACCTTTTCACCCAATTCCTAAAAGCCATCCTCATCTCAGTCCGAAATCCAGAAAGTGACGAGCATCGTTTTATTTTTTTATTTTATTTTTTTTTTGATGACATTTGGAAAAGAACAGATGCAGTTTAATTACGTTTGACAATTCCTGGAAAAGAACGTGAAAATGCTAGACTAGGTTACCTCCGAGGACAGTGCCTAGAATTATGTGTGCCTCCTATTCTAGACCGGACTGCACTTCTGCTGCAGTGCAATCTCGAACCGGAGACACATAGAAATCTATGGCTGCACATTATCATCAGCACGGAAATATTCCATCTGAAATAATCCGCAGATATTCTTATGAAAATTTATTTTTATTTATTTTTTTACTTTAAATGCAAAGCATAAGGTAAAAAAAAAACGCACATTAGGTTTGCATCCTCGTCGCCAGCGGACGATACATGCGTTTAGGTTATAGAAAAATAATGAATACAAGTTTTAAGAACTTTTTAAAAATGAAATAAGCATCTGACTACTTCTCGTTAAAAAACATGTCATATCTAGAGACAGTAGAAATATTCATTTTTACACACACACACATACACACAAGATTGTTATATCGCAGGGACTCCAACAATCCTGGAATGTTTTTCATGTTATAATTGATGTCCTGTTTTTCAAGTACTCATTATAGCATTAGGTCGTCTTATTATCAGTTTATTTCTAAATTCTGTGCCATATCATTTAGATTGGCCAGTCGATGTCTCCTGACTACGCGACAGGCTGTCACGAGGAAAATATGTGAGTTGTTGGCCGAAGGACAGTGACACAAATAAAAACTGCTTTTGTGATTAAACGATTTGTGTCGGACATCATTTTCCATTTGAGAAACGACAAGCATAACAGTAATCCTAGTAGTATGTGAACGATGAAGTAATGTTAACGAGCAACACAGTGAATTGTTGCATTCGGATATGACGAACCCGTTTTGTTTTTGTGAATGTAAAGTTTAAATTTTTACAAAGAAATTCGATTCTAACTCCTTTCGATAAAATGCTGTTCATATTTTTGTCTCAAATAAGGAATACGAGCTGAATTAAAATTTATGATGAAATAAAAACAAAATTCTTTTTCTTCTTTCCCATCTTATTATATTATTCTGTCTTCCTGTCTTTCAGTTGGTTCCAGTAGCGCAGTCGGCTGGAAATAAACTTAGTTTTAATTCAGCGTAGGATACAAGAAACTCTGCGGTATGCTTCCATAGTCCCAGACTATCCTAAGAAAGACTATTATAGGTTCAGTTCTGTCACGAACTAGAGAAAACAAGGGATTTTAACTCCATATTTCGAAAATTTTGTAAAGAATTTTCAGCTGAACGCGAGGTATCCGGTCTCATATGGATTTGGTAGGTCCCAACTTTAAAACTGGCAGACAGATCACATGATTATGCACAATTAACAGATATAAAAATATCATAGTTGTTTGGGGGAATGAAATTTATCTGCTATCTGAATATCAACATATGTTTGGTCAGAACTATTAAATTCTTTTCTAAAGTTTCATGTATTCACTGCTTAAATTTCCTTACGGAATCCCATTCCACATTTTTCCAGTCCTAACAATAAAAGGAAATGAACTTATATTCGTTCTAATTCCCTTCTTAACAGATGTTCAATATGTCCTCTATCAACAATTTCTGTTATTTGCCTTATATATTTCCGTTCTAGCTGAGGTATTTGAAGTAAATCTTCATCTTCTATTTAAAAATTCAGTTCAATCATTTACCGACTTAAATGATTGTCCGAACTATCACGATATAATACATCTGGTATACTTTTTTAACTACTTTCAGTTTTCTTGATATCCATTACAAATCTCAGTGAATCAAGTTATGTAATGGTATTATGATATTTTCTCATAGAAGAAAACGACTTTTAGCATTACTGTTTGTCTTACCAATACTCTTTCTATTACTCTTCTATTCTTTAAAATTATAATATTCAACTAATACCACCTTCTTGCCAACTGGCACATACTTACATTTGTCCATATTAAAGTTTAAACTTCTCTTTTTGCTGTCGATTCTACCAAACTTTAAGGATCATATTCCATTAAAAAACTGAGGTCATACAAATAGTCTGTCTTCACGTTATCAGAAAACGGAGAAATTTTCCACTGAATATTTGAACCAGAATCATATATGATTTAAGAGTAAGGTCTTAATAGGGATGTTCCACGCCTAATAATAAAATATTCTTTCTAAATACTACTTCGTTCACTTGCGAATCCTGCCTCCTTAATAGGTAATCACTAATACCTAGGTGGTATATTTTAATTGTCAGGTTCTTGTTTGGAACGGTCTCATAGGCTTGCAGAAATTTAAACACCTCCCATCAGAGTCATTATCACGATCTATTTCTTTCATGACTGCTTCATAAAAAGTAGGTGGATTTGTCATAAACGATCCCCACCTTAGACGAAAAGCATGCTATGTCCTGCTCAACAAGTGATCCATATCAAAACATCCTGACTCGATTCCTAATTATTTCCATTATCTTTATCTATAACACTAATGATACTGACTTTCTGTAAAGAATTACTCTTATTAATTGGAATAGCTGTTGCAAATTTATACCCAGAAGGCACTAATCCCAGTTTCAGCAACACACTGAAACTGGGATTAGTGCCTTCTGGGTATACGACCAAATTTGGATTAATTAATCCATGTCAGAAGTTACTTATTACTCGAAGACTTCTGCAAATATCCATGCTACACTGTATTCGACTCCGCATCCTGCTGGTTAGAAACAACGGAGACACTATCCTATTTGTTTACCAAGCTGTCAATATACCCGCTTTCTCTGAATTCCATCATGATCTAGCAATGATTTGAAAGAAAAGGAATATATATTGTGTTCAGTAACCGAGGCTCACGTAGTCAAATCTTGCACTTTCACTGGTTTTTTTTTTTAATTTCCATTACAAATTTTAATTTTTCTTTTTTATTTTGGTTGGTACAAGATTTTACTACTTTAATTCAACCCCCCCACACACACACTTTTTGTACTCATAAAAATGCCCCCTAACTTTTTACAAAATGAAAAATCCTGACGCTTAAACTTGGTAGCTTCTAATTATACACGCTTGCATGTTTTATATACTACTTACATATTAAGTAGTTTCAGGATGACAATTTTCAAAGTAGCTCATATTTCCAAATAGTGTCCGGTCAGTACATCCGGATTCTATTTCTCAGTTCAGAGAACTTTAAAAGAGAAATGAAAGGTCGTCCCAAGCCTGCATTGTACGAAATATTCTGCTGATGATATGTTTAATGCAGATGGAATAGCAGCGTTCTCATTCCTACTCCCTCCCAATTTCACAATGACACTTAATGAGGAAAAAGTGCAAAGGTAAGAAGCAATCAGTAGTAAAGTTTCTGTGTGATTTTGTTGCAACTATGGAATCATTGATCATAAGCACGTTTTCAAATATGTAATATGAACTTTTGAGAACGTTTCGCTGCTCCTAGTGGAATTGTATTCAGTCATGACTGATATAAGGAACTGTAATAACCACTACATTCTTCAAAGCATCCAAACCTCAACGATGTGAGACCAGAGATAGATCTAGAGGAGCAGTAGAATCGATCTCTTCCATCAAGAAATAAAACCTAAATACTATTATAAAAATCAGTCAAATAAAAAAAAACCTATCGATATATTTTTGAAAAATTAAACAATTTAAATAAATGTTGTTATCACAGAATATTTATTGAAGTAAATTGTGTTAATACAAGAAATGATTAAAAAAAACACTATTAAGTAAATTTCAATCATTTTATCCCCATTTGCGAATGTATGCGAAGAAAAAAGGCTTGAAAGTGCACAGGATTAGTAACTTATGCATTGTCAATAGTTCACGTTGTTTATACTATATTTAATCATTTGTTAATGAATTATATAAGAAACTGAACCTTTAAAATTCAGCGATAGCTGATGTGAAAATATGGAAGGTCGAATGATTAGCTAGCTGTTTGGAGTTATGACCGAATCAAATAAGGCTGTGAAGCCGTCGAGTGGAATAACACCTAGAAACGATAGGTTGGTTTCTTAAAGTATTCAGTCATTTGTTGTGTTGTGATTGTCGAAAGCATAGAAATGATAGCATAACAACTTACAAACATTAATTTTTATTAACAATTTATTATTGATATTAAGACACCTACAACCGTAAGGAACATAAGTTAAGAACACTAACAGAAATTTCTTAAATTAGCAGAAATTAGCATTAACTTGGAAACATTCACTATCATAGCAACAGTTATGGAACATCTCGCCGATTGCAGGAAATGGATGTGACTACGCATATATGCAAATTTTGTGGCCTCGAAATGAAATCAGTTCCCTTAGAAGTCTTTCCAAATTTGTATGCCGTAAGTAATAAATTTATTTATGGAAAGAGATAACAGCGTTTTAGAAGGGACTGGTAGTCAGCATTCTAAGTCTACAGCTTTCAACCTAATGAAGAAGTGGAAGTTAACAAGTAACAGCTATCTCAAGATACTACTAGGTTAGCCTCCGATACTGACTGACAGTCAACACTCAGTGAGAAGGCTGAATTACCTCATCTCTCTCTCTCTCTCTCTCTCTCTCTCTCTCTCTCTATATATATATATATATATATATATATATATATATATATATATATATATATATATAGAGAGAGAGAGAGAGAGAGAGAGAGAGAGAGAGAGAGAGAGAGAGAAAGACTAGGCTAACCGCGCATATCGGCGCGGTTAGCCTAGTGGCTATGCGCTTCGCAACCATATGCCTGGTTGGAACATTTCAATGGAAATTTTGAAATTTTAAAATTGGAACATTTCACATTTCAATGGCTAGCACATTGAAATGTTCCAATTGAGATGATGCCCGATTGGACATCAGCTGGGATAACAGAAAAACTTTGGATGAACTGAAACGCAAAATTAGATCACGACCAGAAACTTCCTCTTCATGAATGGAACTTACTCATGATTTAAAGAAAGATTAGAGTAGAACACATCTAAATGTCTACGCGAAATTAGTAGAAATATTATCTTACACGTAGCAGAGAAGCAGTAATTTCATCCAAAGAGGTAATAGCAAATTAATGATTTCAGTTAATTAATGTTTTGTTTATATTTGCACATGCACCCTGATAATTTTTGGCAACATAGTGTATGCGAAATACCATAGCATAAAAATCATGGCAGTTATGTTTTCACCTTGACATTTTGATTTGATTTATTTATCAAACAAAAAAATTATAAATTCAGATTTATGTATTCATAGTGGTAAAAATCAATTAAAAGCACATTTTACCGTCTCTTAGAAACCTGTAGGGCTTGGGTAAATATATATACAGTATATATATATATATATTTTTTTTTAAGCTTAAGATATATATTGCGTAATATAGTTTCAATATTCGAACAGTTCACATGCTCCCAATGAATTAAAATATCGCTAAATCTAAGATGATCATTTTGCATCTTAGAGATTTCGGAAAATTATTATCTACCGAAGAGTCTTCAATGTATGACCCTCATCTACGATGAGGGTCATACATTGAAGCCGGTAAACGTCTCTGGGAAGAGACATTTATCGGCATCCGCCACGCCAACACTCGCTGGTTCTACCATGGTCCTACACTGAAAACCTATGGAAACCTATGTTGTGAGCCTCGATTCTAAATGTTTTTTGTGCAGATTCTGGTTCCAGAATCTGCACAAAAAATTCGATGCCCGGAATTCCGCCTTCAATGTGTCGGCCGACGAATGGTGGTTTTTATCCTTTGCACCCTACAATCACGTTCGGTGAGTGTAATGGGTCGTTCAATGCAGGTAGCACTTGCAGTTGACCAATGTGCTTTTATCTCGGTATGGTATCGCTGGTTGTTGACCTGGGATGTCCCAATTTTTCAACAATTTGTTGAACAGCTAGGCCTTCAACGTGGCATCCTATTGCAATGCCTCTTTCAAAATCCGCCAGTTCCCTTCTTGCAGCCCTTATACCGGACACAGTTGCACTGTGGGAGCATCATATTCCTGCAATTTATACCGGTTACAGACACGTGACTCGTTACATAGCACAATGCACCTTGCCCATGGGGAGTGTCCATTGACTTCTTTCCAAGCAGTGTATATAGACACACGGAAGGTTTTCTGTGGAGAATGAGGTATTTGGCATTCATTTAATTATCTTTTAATGATTCATTCATCTCATAAAGTCAGGTTTGTAAGCCTTTTGGAAAATAAAATTCTAGAATTGCCTCGTGATTAATTTTTGAACTTCATTTTGGCGAACTTAATGGCTTCTCTTCGGTTAAAAAACAGTTCCAAATTTCAGTATCCTGAGATCATAACAAGCTCTTCTCCAAGATCTTTCCTCCACGCCTAAGTCGAATCCATACTGGAAAGGATACTGTAAATTGCAGGTATATACCAGTGTTGTATGAGTTGCACGATTAAGTGTTGCTTAGCACAGTAGTACTAACAAAGTTTAATTGACCCGATCTACTACTGCTGCTACTACTCCACATATTATTAACATACTTAGCGAAATGTAATTTTTCACATTGCTGGCAGCGAAATAGTGCTATAGCGTACTTTAAACAGTTACCAATAGTTTTTATTTTTATTTTTATTAAATGAAATGTATTGCAACAGAAGACTGAAGTGGATGAATGGATGATAGTTATGATAGATTATACTCTCGTATAATTTTTACCTCCAAATAACATGGTTGTAAGTATTCAGTTTCATTTCTTATTTGAGTATATAATAGCCATAGCAGTTGGAGCCTTAGCATTCACCATCGAATCCAGCAGCGGCAAAGTAGTATCTTCTAGAAATTATAATGAAGTGGAAAACAAGGCAATTTACCGATTCTGAAACGTTGTCCAATTTAAAATATAGCATAAATGCCGATTTCTCAAATGATGCAGGAACTCCAATCAGCATCCAAACCTCTCACATCCAAAGCTGTGATCAGTTGAGAGGGATGTACAGATTTTAGGCAATTGTTTAATCCAGGTTGGCTGAAAGATGAGGTTGCAATATCCATATGCAAATAAATCATGCACACTACGCCAATTTTCAAGAGTTATAAAATTGGCGTAGTCAATAAAAATCTTCTGAAAAGGAAGACAGTGAAAACCAAGAAATTTATTGATTTTTATAACACAGATCATTAGCAAACTTCATTGTTTGCATATATCAATACACGAGTGTGTGTGTAGGAAAATATCTTATAATTATGTACAGAACTAAAATTGATAGATATACACATACCGGCCACTGAATTATAAACCTTTATGCAAATATACATAAACGTCACTTACTCAGAATATATGCAAAATACTTGGTCACGTGCGCGACCGCATATTCTAGGCAACTATTTAAAAATGCTGCTGGTCGGTAATTGTCAATAGTGTTAATGTTGATGGGAAAAACAAATGATATTTCGATAATGGTCTTATTTTGAGAGCCTGTTTAGCTTGAGCCACGATTTCGAAAATAGCAGAGCAGACTGGTTTCTCAAAAGATAAGATATCCCAGGCGTTTAATCAGTGGAAAAATAATCTACATTGCTTAAGAGGCGTAACTGTTGTCCTAAGCAGTCGTCTGAGAAAGAAGGCTTGCACGGACAAACAGAACTTCTTGTGCGCAGCAGTCGACCGAAGCATTTAATGAAGGCTATCCCAGACCCATATCTGACCGAACTATTCGCAGCGAATTGAAGAGGATCGGTATTGACAGTCGCATGCTTATATGGAAACCACTGATTTTTGTGAAGTTTTAAATTCGGTGGCCTGTATGTGTATTTGACAACCTTTGAAAAAGTGCTTAAATGAGGCGGTATCTGAATGTATCCCTAGAGTTCGAAGAATAAATAATGTGGGAGTGAAATGGATGTGTAACCTTATTAAGTAAGAGATCCATAAGAAGAAGAAGATGCAGAAAGAAAATTGTAAGAATAAAAATAGTGAGAGGAGTTATGAAATATATAAAGTGCAAGCTAGAAAAGTAACGAGTATTGTGGGGAAAGCTAAATCAGAGTATGAAAAGAAAAATTGACTATGCAGGCTAAAGGCAATCCAAAAGAATTTTATCTTTATGCCACAAGCAAAAGAAAGAATGAATGTGGAAGAATAACTTTACTGAATGCAGATGGTACTCTAGTGTCAGAATCTAAGAAAATTGTTCAATAATGAGCGTTCACTTTGCTAATATGTATCAACCAGGTGTGTAACACGGTTCACACTACTACTGCCACATTGGATGAAGAGTTAGAAGTGCATGAAAATGAGGTTGAAGGGCTGTTGCATAACCTGGATAGGAATTTGGCAATAGGGAAAGATGGAAAATTAGCATATATACTAAACGAATGTTCAGCCGAATTGGCTAGGCTTTTCACATGATTGTATAACTAGAGTCTTAGCACAGGAATGACACCACAGAATGGAAGGAATGTGTGATAGTTCCATTGTACAAGAGTGATGCAAAAACTGATGTGTCTAACTACCGACCTATCAGTATCTCTGGTGTGGTGGTGAAGATTTTAGAGAAGTTGGTAAGAATTCGCATACAGAAACGGGTAGACAAACAAGCTATACTCTGCAAGGAACAGCATGGGTTACCTAAAGGAAGATCATGTTTTAATACTTTGCTCATATTTTATAACAATGTTACGGCCGAGTTGGATAAAGGGAATTGATGCACTATGATGATGTTCAATTTTGCTGTCATTTGATAGGATACTACATGAATGGCTATTGCATAAACTGGAGAATATGGGATTGGAATATAAACTCTTCACTTGGATAAGTGGATGGTTGGCAGAGAGATAGAAAAAAGTGGTATACGGTGGATGTGAATCTGCAAGATTTAAAGTGACCAGTAGTGTACCTCAGGATTCATCTTTGGGCCATTGTTGTTCAATCTATACATCAATAACATTAAGAAAGGTCTAACAGGAGATTCGCAATTGTTTGCTGATTATGCGAAGATAGGCAGGGCCGTCAGTGATGCTACTGTTATCCAGCACTTACAGAATGGTTTTAATAGGCTGGAAATTTGGGCAAACGAAAATAGCGTAAAGTTATGCACTTTGGCATGATGAGATTTCCAGCGGCATATATTAGCGGGGTTATGCTACAAGAAACTGATGAGGCAAGAGATCTTGGTGTAATGCTGGGCATAGCAAAAATTGCAAATACAACTCAGAGAATAATTGTGATGTTGAAGAGAACCTTAAGATGTAAGGATAAGGAAGTCATTTTGCCTCTTTATAAGGCTTTGATAAGACCGCACCTGGACTATTGTGCTTAGATTTGATCTTCAGGGTTCCAACGTGATAAAGACACTAGCCGTGGAAAGGATGCAAAGAAGAGTTACAAAGATTATATCGGAGTTATGGGTTTTAGATTATGAAGACAGATTGAGAGTATGTGGATTACAGACTTGTTAAAGGAGAAAGAGGGGCGATATGATAGAGCTCTATAAATTTCTGAATGGGTGTTATAGGATCTTGTCTAATGAAAGTAATAAGAAAGGTGGGGAGAGATCACTGGAATATTCATGGAAGTTAAGTTTGTTCGCAGTGAAGAAAGGAGTAAGAGTTATTTTTCTCTCACATAGCAGTAAGTGATTGGAATAAATTGCCTTTAGTGAGTGCATCTATTGTGAATGAATTTAAGGAAAAGTATGACAGCTGGTTTGGATGATGTATAGCCTCCTTCAGTGAGTCCTTGACTCCCTGGTGGTCTCGGATAATGATAATGATAGTGATGATTATGCAGGATGCTATTTCCAACATCCGAAATGAAGCCCGTTGAACTGATTGTTTGTTTCAGATTTTTAGTTGCAACATCAATGAACAGTAATTAATTTGCATCGTATTATTTTTACTAATTACATGAGCATGTAGTTAAATCATGGTCTATACTAATTTTGAAGAACTGAAACTTTGCAAATTAAACACGTTAATAAATGTGTTCAAAATTCAAAATGAGTTAATATGTCAACTACAATAGCCAACAACATCCTAAGATATTTTTAATTTATTCCTGTAAAGTCGGAAGGTGAAGAAGGCCCCTTTCTTCTGGAAAAAAGGTATTGCATTCAGTATTTTTTTTTCTCTATCTTATCCATCTATTTTTTGCTCTGTTTATGATTCTTTGACATTTAATCTCCCTGATTTGAATCGCATAGGATTCGAAGCATAATCGAATAATCAATGGCATATGTGGCGTAAATGAAGTTATGACCTAACATTAAGGATAAGGAAGTCATTTTGCCTCTTTATAAGGCTTTGATAAGACCGTATCTGTACTATTGTGCTTAGATTTGGTCTTCAGGGTTCCAACGTGATAAAGACACTAGCCGTGGAAAGGATGCAAAGAAGAGTTACAAAGATTATATCGGGGTTATGGGATTTAGATTATGAAGACAGATTGAAAGTATGTGGATTACAGACTTGTTAAAGGAGAAAGAGGGGCGATATGATAGAAATCTGAAATCTTAATTTATTTTTTTTTCAATGCATTCAGTTTTTATTTAATTCAGAATTCATTTCAAATACTTTGGAAGGAGACTAAACTAAAATGTAAATGTTTTGCAGACAAGCTACATTTAGCATCCAGTATTATCATACAAAATAGCATGCGAAGCTGGCATGAGGAATGAAAAAAGTACTTCTTGCTTAACTTCCATATATTCAGTCATTGAAGTTTTGTTGCAATAACTTAGAGTTCATACCATAATATAATTATTTATTATACAAATATTTTTAATTGAATATCATGGACCTCATATCTTTATAATATGGATATCTTTGTAGATGAACATGCGTCTGTTTTTTTTATTATTATTCGTAAAGAACAGTATATAAGTCATTAAAAATGTCTACAGTGTCTCTATGAGTATAACAGAATAGAAATAGAAAATTTTGCAAGCTAGATTCACTCTAGTTTTAAAATTCATAACAAGACCATCAACAGATGTAAGACAATGAAAATTTTTAAATAATTGTTTATAGAATATATCATACAGAACAGTTTAATGTTATGCAATGTTTACCATTCAGCTATACTGCATGAAGTTATTAGAAACAAAAAAAAGTAAATTGCCTTTTGAATCTTGGCAAACGTGACATCAGCTCAGTGTCTGCATTAACCCGGAAAACGTGATTGCAACTAATCCATCATATTTTAATGAAGGCCTTAAAGCCGCAAATAGTGGTACTTTATCTATGAGGACTGTCTCAAATCACTGCACGAAATGAATATTTCACAGAAAGAGAGAGCATGAATGTAAAGAACCTTAATTAGACGAATAGATCTGAATATGAAAAATCTAGGATGTAGTTCAGAAAAACTCACCTAAATATAGTTCATATTCAAGCAGGGTTACCAAAATATTCATTATCAGGAGATGCTCTTCTGATAGAATAGTTTTCCTAAATAATGATCATGAGAGGTGGTCATCTTGTGAAAGTGTCCAGTAGGTTTCCGGCTATAGTGCTGAAACTCATCTGGTGGAATTTTCGGCAGTTTCAAGGATCCACTAGTTCAGATGAATTAGAAAGGCTCCTCGAGTCTCAAGAACTAAAGCTATTTATACACTAGTTAAACAGTTTGAGCATAAAATTATGTTTTTAAGAGAGGAATTCTTCTCCTCTATAGCGCAGATGCATAAGATATTCTGTCTGTTGGAAAGATCTTGTTTTGATCCCATCAAGAATGCGAGATATATTTTAGGGGACTGAGCCTTTACCAAGGCTGAGAAATTTGAGAATCAATTTAAGAACACACTTGATTGATTGATTGAACACACACACACACACACACACACACACACACACACACACACACACACACACACACACACACACACACACACACACACACACACACACACACACACACACACACACACACACACACACACACACACACACACACACACACACTAATGCATTGTACACTATGTGTTTGAGCACTACCAAGTATATTCTATTACCTAAAAAGAAAAATGAATTACAGAGATTTATAACCATTCAAGTGCTTTTTGAAAAACGCTTAAGTACCTAAAAGTGTAATTTTCTCCCTTAGCCTGCCATACGCCTTATTCCAGGACACACCTATTTTTACTCAAATTTAGCATTTGGAATTCTTACAAAACGTTTTTCGAGCCTTTTCCAATTTGTGACCATTTTCCGGACAAAATATAGAAATTATGAATTGCAATACTTTTGTTCTGATTAAATGAAAGGTTATAAAATTTGGGATTTGCGATACATACAAGAATATATTTATTTGTTTCGTTTTCTTTCAGTTAAATAATTTATACGGTAAAATTTGGCACAATGATTCGGACTGATATTGATAATTCCGCATCAGCTGAGTGGCATTTAATGAATTTTGAGTTTTATAATCTGTATTAAAATTCTTCATAATTTCAATTTCTGTTTCAATAGGATCCTTTACTACGGAAAAATTAGGCAAAACAAAGCGATATTTATAATTTATAATTATATAAACACTAGTGAGCCTTAACTTTTGAAGCTCGTCAGATTCTTACAGCGTACCATTACTTGATTTTTTTTATTTTTTTAAAAAACAACGTACTTTGGGCAGACATCATGAGAGTACTGTGAGAAACCAGCGAAAATATCAACAATCTGGAAAATTATAGTCTGAACAATGTGTATTGTATGATAATTCCTAATACTTATTGGATGCAATGGCGTTAAGCGTAAGACTAGTAATTTTTGTGGTTTAAACGAGTCCTAGTTTCATGAGTACGTGACAAAAGAATTATTTTAATTCAATGTTTTTGTTACCATAATAGTCTTAACTTTTTTTTCCCGTCATCGAACGTTTTGTAGGCAAAACGATTTGAAATGATAATAATAATAATTTCTCCCTTGGCTAATAAAATATAGTGAAATTTTTTATTTAAGATTACAGTTTCGAATTGTTTCATTTGGATCATTTTAATATTCAAAATTGGGAAAAGCAAAACTGATTACAATGCAAATGTTAAAACAGCTCCAGATGATTTCTTGGAAAATCGTGAATGATATCACTCATACCGGAATGCGATTAATCATGAAACGCAACTTTTTATGAATATCTTTGATCATATCTTTAATTGAAGAAATAATGAATCTCAAGCATTTTGGTAGCAAAGAATTTTTTTTTCGTCTCAATTGTTTAGCTTTAAAATAGTAATGAGAAATGAATATTCTTATTGCAAATGAAGAGTTAATAATTTTCAAACTTCCGGCTTCCACTAAACAGGATAGTGTCTCACTGAGTGATGAAAATAATTTACCACCTAAAAACATTCACAAATATCTATGCCCACTGCGGGATTCCAGTCTGCTGGTTGGAGAGAAGATACGCTAAAAGTCGTCCAATCGAGGATTGCGTATTGCGATTTTAAAATCTTTAGTATTTCTGCTAATATCACCTTCTATTAATGGAACTATTCTCTGAGCTCTTTCAAAGAAATTACATTCTAGCAATGACCCCTGAGACTGCTTACTAGCATATCCCAGACTTCCAAAAGCACTTTAAGATATGTTATATTTATTGAGGCAACCTTTCCCATGATTCCATCTTCTAAGTTTAAAACTTAGAGATTGTAGTTTTTTTCTTTCCCCTTTGTGATAAATAGTAAGAGTTACACTAAAGTTACTATGGTGTTAATGTCTTTGCGATTAACTTGAAAATAATTTCTTCCAATCAGATCGATACCTTTCTTTAAAAACACACTGTTTTCTTAACCTCTGTCGGTGTTTCGTGTATCAGTACTTCAAAGTGGGTTAATACGCGAATCTCTGTCGCAGCTACGCCTCTGAGACTAAACACTAATTTTCGAGTGGCGTCGTGCGTATCTTTTAATGTGATGCTGGGTTGGGTTGCAGGTAAGCGTCAGTGAGAAATGTCATGTCTTGGGCTGCCAAGATCATCCCTGCTAATTCTCATCAAAGTCACTGCTTCGATATCCCTTCGGGCACTTCTTAATTAGCCCAGCTCGTTATATTTAAATGACTGGACTCATTGTCTGGGAACTAGGGGCCCGGGGCAGTGGTGGGCAGGACTAGCGTGGCACGTTATCACGTGCACATGTAATCCCAGGTCACTCCCAGACGTTGAATGCACACGTTCCGAGGAAGTGAAAATTAGCCAGTAGGGTGAAAGACCGTGCAACACAACACGTTCAGACTTAAGAGACCGTGTGACGCCAGGAGGTGTACACCCTTTCGGTACCTCGCCGCAGTCCGTCTTCTGGACCATTTTTTTTTCTCCCTTCTTCACTTTGGCCAATGAATACAATTTAATTAAACCATGTATTTAGCTGTTTATACTTGCAGGGAATTAACAAGATGCAGACCACCCAGAGTAAACCAACATTCATTACCTCAACGTTCCAACCACACTTCAGATCTTCTACCATAAATACACTTAATATCGTTGGTAGGCACAATGTTGGTAATAATAATAACACGCAAAGTGAATAGTTTAGCACCATGCAGAAAGAGAAAGGTCTCTTGTAATAGGTAGATAGATAGACAGAGAGAGAGAGAGAGAGAATAGGACGTAAATTTCTCTTTTGATGTATTACTCCTGTTTTTACTGTTTTGTATTTCATGAACGTTTTATCTCCTGCTTTCGTTCTTTCTTTTCATGTACGTTCGTTAACTTTTAATTTAAGTAGCCCTCATTTTATTGTAGTCTTTCAACTCTTTATCTCGTTTTTCTTTTTCATCTGTCTTCTTCTTTCTCTCTCGCCATGCTCCCTTTCACTTGTATTCTACTTTCTTTCTTTCTCTGTCAGCTTCTTATTTTATCGTTGCTTTCTCCATATTTCTTCGTAGCTCCCCCCCCTCCGCTTGTTCACTTTCTCTTTGCTACACGATCTTCTCTCTCTCTCTCTCTCTCTCTCTCTCTCTCTCTGTCACTCACTCTTCCCCTCTTTACTTGCTTTGCTTTATCAACCTCTTTCTTTTTCACATACAACTGCACAATGCGTTACGCTGCTTACATATATTTCTTGTTTACCTCGTATTTAAAAGAAAGAAAGAAAGAAACGCTTTTGTTTTCACTCCTAGAAATAAAAAATGAATTAAAATTAAATTAAATTAAAATTAAAATTAAACTAAAATTAAAATTAAATTATATTGAAATTAAAATTTAATGAAACATTTTAATGAAGATAAAGAAAGTTATAAATCTTTCTTTCTCTTCATTTTATTCCGTTTGTTCTTTCTTTCTTGCTCATTTTTAAAAATTAGTTTCATATGCGGGATCCAGTTTAGTAATATCTTTAAGGATACATAAACTCATAAAAATTTTAATTCTTTCGTTTCATAATAATTAAAATGTCCGTAGTACTCATAATATGGTTACAAGTTTACTGTATACTGACGAACATGCTAATCATCTTTATCTTTATCCAAATGAATTTAAAAGGCTTAGTGATTTCGAAATATTTAATGTATACCTTTTCTGTAGCTTCTTCAACATTATGGAACAATCACTGGTAAAGTGAGTTCTTAGATTGGCAAGTAAACTGACAACGAAAAAAACATAAAGTTAAAAAACAAAACGACAGATTCAAGGACTGGTATCGTCAAAATGTGTAGTCATGTTGGGTGGAGTTATGAAACATTTAATAACATAGAGACAGTTGTTAAGAACTGTTTCACAAAATTAAAGAGGGTGAAGAAAATAATTGAGCAGAAGAAACACAGCTGGTTATGATAAATAGCGAATACATTCTCTCTTTTAATCACTAATGAAATAAACACAGGATAAAAACAAATTTCCTTGTTATAAGAATGGTGTTTTTAGAGACAATGGAATTCATTTTTTGAAATATAATACCAAAAAAGGATTGTTATGATAGCACCGACTTTAATAGTCATGCGATGTTTTTTTAGGTTCTAATTAGAACACAACAAAAAACATCCTGTTTTTCAGAGATTCATTATAGCATTAGGTCGTCTTATTGTCAGTTCATTTTCAGTTTTCTTATTCGTTTTTGGTATCTGAATTCTGCCATTCCACACCTATTTTCACTATTCAAATCTATTTAAAAATTTGCGCATCGATGATTTTTATTACTGAATCGAATTCAGTTTCAAAGTAAGTCATTTTAAACCTTTGACTGTAACTGAAAAGCAGGTTTTAATAATCGTCTGTGTGATTAACACAAAAAATTATAATTACTTTTTTTAAAACAAGTACGGAAATAATTTAAGACAGGCATAACAAGATGTTTCGCAATAGCATTATTGCATGGTGACGTCATTCATTATTCCAGTATTTTCCATGAAGATTTCAAATATCAAATTTCATTAAAATTTTCCCCGCCAAAGCGGGGGTATTATATGAAAGAGCTGATGAACTAACTGATTTAATAGTAGGTGCATAACCATTCTACAATACTCCCATTTGTTAATTGATTATGTGTTTATGGTAAATTTTCCATTCCATAATGTTTAAACTGTTTTGGTCACAAATGATTTAATTTGTGATTAGAGATTTTTTTTTAAGTTTTCGAGATTGTCTTCAAAAATTATAATAATAATAGTAAGAGTAATATGAATAAGAAAAAAAAAACGGAAGAAACCGAAAAAAAGAAAAAATCAAAGAAAAAAAGTTAATTAAAATGAATTAATTATCAACAAGTAATGTGAGCGTGATCCTTGAAGATTTTTATTATCGACAGATGCCAAATCATAAAGAGAGCGTAATTGCAATAGCGTGTTTTCCTCAAGGAATATGCTAATGATTGCAAGTATGGAAATCAACCCAAGAAAGAATATTAAAAAAATTACAAAAAAAAATTCCCCCAGGTTTGTTTTTACCAGGAAAATAATAAAAACTGTCATAGTCAACAAAGTTTATTATCACACAACGCAACAATCAAATACAAATAAGAAATAAAACAGTCCTCAAGTAAAATATAATTGAATATTTAAAATGAACAACTGCATTTTTATAAAAATTCCCTCACATGCTATAACTTTACTGGTCCACGATGTCCCAAAATTATAACAATAATAATAATTAACTTTTCATTTACTTGGTTTAACTAATATATTTAGCTAAATTATTAATTTTATTATTTAAGAATAATGGCATGGTATGTGATCATATGAAAAGCATAAAAACAGTAATCAGCCACTATCAAAACCTTCAAATATTATTAACTATATTATTATTATTTTAAATGATTAAATATATTGTCACCATAATAAATATATTATTAAATGGTTCACTTAGAAAGAAAAAACGACATGACCACTGAGAAAGTTGAGCATTAAATGAATTATAGTTAGTTTAGAACTTCCGTTGCACAGTTGGAATATATTTGGCATTCGAATCCCGTTTATGACGTAAGAAACCTTTATCGGGTATTTTATTATTAAAATGGTGAGTTAGCTGATCTCATACTATGGTGGAGGATTTTATTTTCTCGAAAATATCTGGTTTGTCATTCCTCAAACAAAACAGACAAACCGGCTCCTTGAACACACTCTTCTACAGGAATAAATACTTTCCCTTTTAGGATGCAGCCGAGGTGTGGCGTGCTAGCAGCATTAATTCGGCGTGAACCATAATCAAGGGATGGGGTTGGGTTGAAGAAAAAGAAGTTTTGAACAACATATCAATTGAGTAACTCAGAGCATCTTTAATGACTTAGGAGTTATAGGATTTAAAACATTTAAAATCACTCCTCAAAAAAAAAAAAAAAAAAAGACGTATTTGATGCCATTAAAAATTGCGTTTTCTCATATTTTCAGAAGGTACATAAAGTCCACGATCTGCACGATATAATAGCACTTTGTAGCTTTCTTTCAGTAAACGTTAAGATCTAAAGATGTTTCTATGCACTAATTTTAAAATTATCCCAATGAATCCTATGGAAAGTGCCATTACCACGATAAGTCAACGGGATTTATGTCGTTTAACAGGCAGAATGTGGCTCGATTTGATGAGATCTGTTTCTCAATTTCTCAGCCACACGACTAGCTGAATGGAAATGGTACGTGGTAAGCATTCTGTAGAAACAAGGGAGCCAGTTTATCTTTAATAGAAAGAAGCAGTTAGTGGACACAGCATTTACCGTTGAATAACGAGATAAAATTCTTATAGAAATAAAAAGCAATTACATTTAAATGAATCATTTATTTATTTTCAACATATTCTCCTCTTTACTCAATACAACATTTAAATTGTTCATACAAATTTTTGAAACACCGCTGGAAGTTGTCTAAAGTTATAGCGTTGAGATCGGCAATCATACTTTTTCTGGATGACCTCCACTGAGTTAAACTGGCGTTCTTTCTTTGAATTTCTTTTACAGTTTCTGGAAAATTAGAAGAAAAAAAGTTCACCGGTGCCAAATCCAGCGAATCCTCTATTCGCTGGATTTGGCATCTCGCTCCCAAATAAAGAATTAGCATTCTTGTGGAAATGGATGCTAGAAACTGTTTCATGTTTAACGCGCAATGTGTAGGCACATTGTCATGAAGCAACATTCAGCTGTTTGTTCGGTACTTCCTCTCTCTTACTCTTCTTATGCACTGATTCAGACATTGCATGACATCCAGATAGTACTGACGATTAACCATTTGGCCCTCCGAAACAAATTCCTTATGAATAATTCCATGAATGTCGAAGAAAATAATCAGTCCAATCCCTACCATCTTGAAATTGTGCGAACCACTCAAAAACCCGTGCACAGTCATCCCAATACATCGCTTTAAGTCATTAGATGTTTTTGAAACGCATTTCATCACCTGTTTTTGTTTCATTTTTAAATTTTTGACAAGAGGCATTAACACCGTCTTACTAAAAGAACATATACACGAGAACTAATGAAACTATTGCAACGCCCATGTGCCCATTGGTAAGAATACACTTGAGCGGTTAAACTGATGCACTATTTTTTCCATTCTTTAAAATAGCTTCACTTACTCCTTTTGGGGCATAAAAGGCGCTAGCAGATTTTTAACTAAGTTTTTATGACCTTTAGAAGAGCTTTTCAACAGAAGGTGAGCTAATCGATCGCATAAGAAAGTGGCGGGGGGGGGTTGCTTTCAAAAAGAATCTCAAAGCAGACAAACCGACCAGTAAACATGCACTTAACCGACATGGCTTACTTGCTTCTGTCATAGCTTTGGTTTCTTCGATTGTAATTCAAAACGATCGAATCCAACCCAGTCCTGCTAAATGTCTTAGCTATGTGACATGCTCCAGAAGACTATCTCCATCATATTCAAAATATAGTCACTGATTCTCAGTTGATTCCTTCTGGAATGAAATCGAATCGGCCATCTACACACGACTCTGAAAGCCGTTCAACAAGAGAGGCTAG